>NC_090646.1:593746846-594403512 GCF_040937935.1 Hyperolius riggenbachi | reverse complement strand
CTGTTTTACAAAGAATTTTCTACCTTTTTGAAGAAAAATAATTTTTTGTGAATATAATAAAGTGTGAAACTAAAATTTTGGAAACAGATCGCTATTTTGTGGCTTCACTTGATTTAAATCGATCCTCCTATACAGAAACCCCCTCTCGCCGACAACAGGTGCCAGGAACGTGCCTTCAATCCAGGCCTGGTTTATCTTCAGAAATGTGAGTCTGTCCACCTCCTCTCTTGGCTGCTCAACCGTCAGGTAGATCGCCTTTGTCAATGACAGCAAGTGTCCTGGGCACCTGATGCTGCTGCTGTCTGCATGCACCGGCTGCTGTGTTGGCTGGACAGGGACAGAGGGGGTGGAAGGCTGGGGGAAGGCTTCCTCCAATCGCCGAACAAGGCTCTCCTGCAACTCCCTTGTTCGCTGCTCACGGTATCCGGCAGGCAGAAACTGAGTCACCCTCCCCCTCAGCCATCGGTCCAGGATCATGCTGATGCAGGCGTCCTCCCTCGCTTGCATCTGCTTAACCCTGGGGTCTGCATGTGCCTTGAGATTTTGAACATCAGGGTCAGTGGCCTCAAGGTCGCTGTCCTCCTCCTCTGGCCCCTGAGCCTCTTCCTCCTCTCTCCACCCTCTCACCACTGCTGCTGCGCTCCGCTGTTCCCCCTCAACAGCAACGTCCAGCACCTCCAACTCCTCTTCCCACATCCATCAAATCACCCAGTGCCCTGTCCAGCAGACAAACATAGAGCACCCACTGGCAGAGGGATGCCCGTTCCTCACTCACCAGGTTGGTTCCCTGCAGGAAGGGAGCCAACACCAAGCAGACCTGTTGCATCTGCACCCACTGCACGTTGGAGATGAGCTGGAGTTTGGTGTTGCCGGCGACAGTGGCATCATAGATGTAGTGGTGGACAGCCCTCTTCTGCTCAACCAGCCGCTCCAACATCACCAGGGTGGAGTTCCAGCAGGTTGGTACATCAATGGCAAGGCGGTGTCGTGACAGGCCCTCGCTCTGCTGGATGGCTGCCAGGTTTGCTGTGGCAGCAGCTGAGCGGCAGAAAGTGCGCACAATTTTCCGAGCTGCTTCCAACAGCTCCTCAATCCCCTGGTAGGTGCGCATGAACCTCTGTACCACCAGGTTGAGGATGTGGGCCAAGCAGGGGACGTGGGTCAACTGTCCCCTGCTGATGGCAGCCAGCAGGTTTGCCGCATTGTCGGACACCACCAATCCCACTCTCAGGCCTCTGTGGGTCAGCCACGTCCTCTCCTGAACCCTCAGGTAGTAGAGCATGTTGGCTGCTGTCAAGCTGTTCTTCCCCAGGCTTCTCATCTCCAGCAGTGCTTGGCAGTGGCGGGCCTTAACGCTGCTTTGGCTGTGCGGTCGCTTGGCGGTGGGAGCTGCTGCTTCTCCCCAGACCCCGCGTGGTGGCACCACATAGTGGGCGACTGGTGCTGCTGCTGCCGCTGATGCACCTGAGGATGGACCTGCTGCTTCCTCGCTGGCGCATTCCACCAGGCTGTCCCACTGAGCCGTGAAGGACAGGTAGTGGTCTGTCCTAAAGCGGCTGCTCCACGAATCCATTGTTATGTGGATCTGCTCACTCACAGCGTGATCGAGCAAGCGGCCCACATTCACCATAGCGAATCGATGGAGTGCTGGGATCGCCCTGCGGGAGAAGTAGTGGCAGCTGGGGACTTGCCACTCCGGGGTCCCAAACTGCAGCAGTGCTCTTATTTCACTCCCCTCCTGCACAAAGGAGTGTGGCAGGAGCTGGGAGCACATGGCCTGGGCAAGCAACCCGTTCAGCACCTGGATGCGCCTGCCAGCAGCGGCGGCAGCACGGAGGAATCAGCAGGCATTACTAGGCAGCAGCAACCACTCACTTCTCATCACAGCCCTCCATGATGCTGTGTATACAAAGCAGGAAGGCAGATCCAGGAGGGGGAGGGCTTGAAATGACTTCACAGCAGATGGACTCAGCTAATCTGATTCCAGGTCAAACTTAGACTGAAGGCTCAGTCGGGATTCTTATCACAGCTGCTAACAGACTAATTGGACAGAGAGGAATTAAACTAAAAGCAGGGTAGGTGTTTACTGTCATGTTCCCACTGATATTTAGGATAAAATACATGAGGGTGCTTTGTCTCTGGTTCTCTTTAATTTTAAAATGTTGGGGACCATAAATATGATCATAGTTTATGCATAGTAACAGTAAAACCAGTAATGCAAGTAACAGAAATACATAGATCATGTATGGTTCAAAAAACCCTTATCAGCAGAATAGGTACATTTTCATCTGATAGAATAAGTACCGCAGAAATGAGAAACACGAGGGGAAGGACAGGACACTGCCCTTCAAGTTTATCAGCTACACAAGAAATATACAATGCTAAGGTAAAGATGTAGCTCTGTGCTAAGGTGAACTCTAGCTCTTCCTGCCACTCTGTTGGCATCTTTGTTTAAATGGATTAGGTTAGGCAGAGATGTGTTGGTACAGGTAACAAGCGTTTCTAGAAAAATTGTCTGCATACATCAAAGAAGAAAAATTTCACCAAAATGCCAAATTGCTGATAATTAGGAAAATAGCACCGTAGCTGTACAGATACTCATTGACAGCTTTCTCCTATTGTAGCAGGCAACTATAGGTAGGTAGTATAGTTGCCCCTATACTGGGGGCAACTATACTACCTACCTATACTGGAGGCACCTACCTGGCAAACCTATACTGGGGGCAATTATACTGGCTACCAATACTGGGGTATCTATGCCTGTTTACCTATACTGAGGGTACCTATAGCTTGCTACCTATACTGGGTGCAACTAGACCCGGCTAACCTATACTGCTGGCACCTATACCTGGCTCCACAGTAAATATGGGGGTGCAATTTTTAAACCCTCGCCCTGGATGCAATTTAGCCGAGAAACTGCCCTGCACGGCATGCTGTATAAACATTTTAGGATGTTTAGGATCAACTAACAGGTTCTAAAAAAATTATGATAAAACCTTTAGAATAAGTCTGTTTCGTCCTGTACCCACGACGTCACATATTTATTTCTCATAAAAGTGTTAAAATACATCATCACATACAGGCTGTAATATCTAGAGAAAAAGGGACACCGAGAGCCCAATATAGTGTAGTATGTATAATAAGGGGTATAATGAAAGTAAGTAAATACCGCAGTGGGAGTCACAAACCAGGGTTACCGTATAGGAAACCACTGTAAATGCAGGTGGGGAGATTAAGGCCTGTCCCCACACAGGATTAAGATGTCGCTCTCTGTAGATTGGAAGATAAAGGGTATAACACCCCTCCACCAGGGGTGGACACAGGTATCGCAGAAAAAGTAAACAGAGGTGCCAACATATTCTAGAGTATGCAAATAACATTTTTGTTTAAAAATCAACAGTTTCATGTCTGTTTCGGGGAGGTAAGTACCCCACTGCCTCCCTAGAAATTTTAAAGATTTTAGCATTTTTTATCCTGTTGGCGTCTCTGTTTACCTTTTCTGTGAGGCTGTAATATCTGTATAGCTTGTGAAATTAAGAATTCCACTCAGAAAACTGGAATTACATCGTAATAAGAATTCTGGTACTACAACCATTCCTATGAAAAAACAACATACTGTATCTATTACAAGCCAGCACACTGTCTATCATAAGCAGTGCTTAGCTTGCAACTGTATTTGTGATTGAACGTACAATAGGATATCTCTGTGCAGTGCTGCTCAGATACCCCTTTTCAAAATCCGAATTGAATTCCCAGATATCCGGATCCGAATCGAATATCCGAACTTTTTGGTATCCGAGTAGAATCGGATAGAAAACCGGAAGTGACGTTTAAATAGCTTAAAATGCTTTCAAATATCTCTCTCTCTCTCTCTCTCTCTCTCTCTCTCTCTCTCTCTCTCTCTCTCCTCTCTCTCTCCCCTCTCTCTCTCTCTCTCTCTCTCTCTCTCTAGGACTCAATGCCTCCCAAGTGAATTTTGCCTTGAAAGGCTCTATTCAGATATCCAAACTTACTATCCGTCAGGATTCCAGATTTTACATAGAAATCCGAATTTGCTCGGATAGTGCAATTCGGATTTAGACAGATATCCGGAATCTGAATCAAAGTTCCGATAGTGGAAAAAGTTCTGATTATCTGGGTGGTTCGGATACCCGAATATTGGATGAGCAGCACTATCTCTGTGTGTGTGTTAAAGTACACAGCCCTGTGATACACACACACAGCTGCTGTGTATTTGACACTGATTGTGTGCCTCTTTGTGATTACACACACTACCACTAATGAATATTGTGAGTATTACTGCATAACCCCAATATGGAAAAAATGGCAGGCAGAGGCAGGCCAGCCCTCAGGTCTTTTCAAGGTCGTGCTGGTGTGATTTTGTGTGGCCCTCGACCAATGCACAGTGTTCAGACGGCACGTACCATCAACCCTCAAAATTCTGAGGACTTAGTTGACTTAACGATGACATATCTTCCTCCTCCTACTCTGATTCTGGCGCCCTACAACTATTTACCACTCAGCCAGCAGCCACCACCACTACTACTAGCACCACACCCACTCCACTTGAAATGTTGGATGAATTTACTGATGCACAACCATTTTTGGTACAAGATAAAGGCGCTAAGGATGTTACACCAACACCACCTCATATGTCTGAGTTAGGCCTCACTACACACATGGATGTAAGTTGTCAGGATTATGATAAACTACCTGTTGTTTTTAATGTTTTGGAAGTGACTGATACAAGCAAAGCTATGGATGATGATGATGATGTGGGCGTGGATGCCACGTGGGAGCCCAGAAGACGAGATGAGCCTGGGGACAGTTCAGAGGGGGAGACAGAGAGAAAGCGGAGATGAGTTGCTGTAAGCAGCAGGGGGAGCTCTTCACAAACAGCTCGTGGCAGTGTCGGACGGCATATATCGCCACCTAGGGTCAGCCAGCCAAAAGGCCCTTCAACGCCTGCCGCTGCCACCACCAGAATGCCATTATCCCAGAGCTCACCAGAGTGGCATTTTTTTGTGTCTCTGCCTCAGATTACAGCGATGAAAAAAGCAACACCTACCTAGGGACAACTGCCTTACGAAGGCATTTAATCTCCTATCACAGACACCAAAGGGATAAGCACATAAGGAAAAGCAGCACACAAATGCAAAGACACCCTCCGCCTCCTCTTCCTCCTCCAGGTGCAGCATCTTCAGCCGCTTTATCCTCTGTTACCCTTGCACCTTCACAGCCACCCTTTTCCACTCCGACTCTTACCTTGAGCAGTTCCTGCTCCTATGTCCACAGCCAGGTGTCCGTTAAGGAAATATTTGTGCAGAAAAAGCCAATGTCTGCCAGTCACCCCCTTGCCTGGCATCTGACAGCTGGCTTGTCGGAACTGTCAGTCCACTAGCTGCTACCATACAAGCTGGTGGACTCTGAGACCTTCTGAAAATTTGTGGCAATTTGGGCACCCCAGTGGAAGATACCAGGCTGCAATTATTTTTCAAAAAAGGCGATACCCAAACTGTACTGTGATGTTGAAAGGCAAGTGGTGTCATCTCTGGCACACAGCTTTGGGTCAAGGGTCTGCAAAGCATGGTCAGGGCAGGTATATTACTTATACGGCACATTGGGTAAACCTGCTGACCACTACCAAGCATGGAGTATGTGGCTGTGCAGCGGACTCCTTGGCTGAATCCTACTCTACTGCTGCGCTCTCCTCTCAAACTGCACACCCCCAGCTCCCCTGGGCCTATTCCACATGCCAGGTATGACAGTATCACGCCATCTTGGACATGTCTTGCCTTAAAGCCGAGAGTCACACTGGACCAGCACTCCTGGCCGCTCTGAACAAACAGGTAGATCAGTGGCTGACCCCGCACCAACTGGAGATCGGCAACATGGTGTGTGACAATGGAAGCAATCTCTTGTCGGCTTTGAGTTTGGGCAGGTTGACACATGTGCCCTGCATCGCACATGTGCTGAATCTTATACTGTAATCCAACGATTTGTGTGTAAGTTCCCAGGCTTACAGGAGGTCCTGAAGCAGTCCAGGAAGGTGTGTTGACATTTCAGGCATTCCTACACGTCCATGGCGCACTTCACCGATATTCAGCAGAAAAAGAACTTGCCATTGAGGCGCTTGATTTGCGGTAGCTCGACTCGCTGGAATTCAACACTCCTCAAAATTGACCGCCTGCTATAACAGGAGAAAGCCATCAATGAGTATCTGTACAGCTACGGTGCTAGGGCAGGATCTAGGGGGCAAGGGATTTTCTTGCTGAGGTACTGGACACTCATGTGTAATGCCATGCAGGCGCATGCATCCGTTTGAGGAGGTGACAAACCTGGTGAGTCGCAGTGAAGGTACCATCAGCGACCTGATCCCATACGCCAGGTGCGAGCTAGGGGGGGTCGGGGTAGGACAAGTGCCCCGGGGCGCCTGGTCCCCAAGGGCGCCCAGCTGAGCTTCGGTTTTTTTTTAAAAAAAATTTATAATTTTTTTTGCGGGGGGGGGGGGGGGGGGGTGAGGGGAGCAGCGCAGAGAAGAGGGAGAGCTGTGCGGACGGTGGGGAAGGGGGGCCATCTCCAGCCTCCTTCCCTCCCCTTAGGTGCTCTCCCTTCCTCGCTCTCCCCTCCAATGTCCGGGTGGCTGGCTGGCAGCGGCGGGCGGAACTCACCTCCGTCTCGCTCCAGCGCCGGCCGGAAGTTCGGGTGCGTAGCCGCTGCTCTGGTCTGGACCAGACCAGAGTAGTGGCAGATCCATCCGGCGCTGCGACGAGACGGAGGTAAGTTCCGCCCGCCGCTGCCAGCCAGCCACCCGGACATTGGAGGGGAGAGCGAGGAACGGAGAGCAGCTCTTCTCTGCGCTGCTCCCCTCCTGCTGGGGAGGGGGACACCTGGCTACCTACTCTGGGCACATATACCCCTGCCTACATATATTGGGCACATATACCCCTAACTACATATACTGGGCATATACCCCTGGCTACCTACTCTGGGCACATATACCCCTGGCTACCTACTCTGGGCACATATACCCCTGCCTACATTGGGCACATATACCTCTAACTACATATACTGGGCATATACCCCTGGCTACCTACTCTGGGCACATATACCCCTGCCTACATATATTGGGCATATACCCCTAACTACATATACTGGGCATATACCCCTGGCTACCTACTCTGGGCACATATACCCCTGGCTACCTACTCTGGGCACATATACCCCTGACTACATATATTGGGCACATATACCCCTAACTACATATACTGGGCATATACTCCTGGCTACCTACTCTGGGCACATATACCCCTGGCTACCTACTCTGGGCACATATACCCCTGCCTACATACGGTATACTGGGCACATAAACCCCTAACTACATATACTGGGTGCATATACCCCTGGCTACATATACTGGGCATATATACCCCTGGCTACATATACTGGGCACATATACCCCTGGCTACATATACTGGGCATATATACCCCTGGCTACATATACTGGGCACATATACCCCTGACTATATATACTGGGCACATATTATACCCCTGGCTACATATACTGGACACATATAACCCTGACTACATATACTGGGCACATATACCCCTGGCTACATATACTGGGCACATATACCCCTGGCTATATATACTGGGCACATATACCCCTGACTATATATACTGGGCACATATATCCCTGGCTACATATACTGGGCACATATACTGGAGACACATACCCCTGCCTACATATACTGGGCACATATACCCCTGGCTACCTGTTCTGTGGACATCTCTACCCCTGGCTACCTGTTCTGGGGACATCTATACTGCTGGCCACCTATTCTGGGGACACCTATAGACCTGGGGCTACCTATTTTTGGGGAAGCACTGCTGTCAGATTGAGTGTATTTTGGGGAACTGCTGCCAGGTGAGAGGTGTCTACCATATTAAGGGGGCATTCTGCCTATTTAAGTGAAATGCTGTCTATTTATGTGCCTCATGACTGCTGAATTTGTCTTGTTGGGGGCCTCATGGTTACTGAATTTGTCTTGTTGGGGGCCTCATGATTTGTTGGGGGCCTCAAGATCGCTGAATTTGTCTTGTTAGGGGTCTCATGATTGCTGAATTTGTCTTGTTAGAGGCCTCATGATTGCTGAATTTGTCTTGTTGGGGGCCTCAGGATTGCCAAATTTGTCTTGTTGGGGGCCTCATGATTGCTGAGTTGGTCATGTTGGGGGCCTCATGTTTGCTCATGATTGCGGAATTTGTCTTGATGGGGGGGGCTCATGATTGCTGAATTTGTCTTGGAACATGCTGGAAGGTACATACTGAGGGAGGGTGGGTGAGCGTGAGCCTGCTAACCTCCATGTACATTTGAAGGGGCGTGACCAAATGTGGAGCACCCATAACCACGCCACATTTGGTCACGACCCTTCACCTTAGGGGGCGCATTAATAGTCTTTGTCCCCGGGCGCTAAAAAACCCTAGCTACGCCTCTGCCATACGCTTTCTTCCTGGAGTGTGCCATGAATAGAGTGGTGGATCAAGCTGTATAGGAGCATGAACAGAAAAAGAAAGAGTTGTGGGCACCATCACCACCAGAACCAGATTTGTCATCAACACCTGCGACAGCACAGAGAGGGGGGAGGATGAGGAGTCTGAGGAAGAGAAGTCAGAGGAGGAAGGTGGCTTAGAAGAGCAGATGGAAGAACAACCACAGCAGCAGTGGTGCTCAGCAAGATTTCTGATATCCGAACTACCCAGATAATCCAACCTTTTTCCACTATCCGAACTTCGAATAGCAATTTGGATATTTTTTAAAATCTGAATAGACTATCCGAGCAAACTCAGATTTCCCATAGTTAGTTAGTTCAGATATCCGAGCAGAAGCCAAAATCACCTTCAAGGGAAAAAATCCCTTTCGGAGAGAGAGAGAGAGAGAAGAGGAGAGAGAGAGAGGGAGAGAGAGAGAGGGAGAGAGAGAGAGAGAGAGAGAAGAGAGAGAGAGAGAGAGAGAGAGAGAGAGAGACCACCAAAAGGGATTTTGGCCATTTGAAGAGACTTTTGGAAGCATTTTGAGCCATTTTCAGGTCACTTCCGGTTTTCTATCTGGATACCCGTATCCGGCCAGATACTGAGGTCGGATATCCGATTCGGATCCGGATTGGAAAATTTTAAACTCGATATCCGACCTGGATCGGATATCTGGGTATCCGAATCCGAATTGGATCCAGATAGTGAAAAGTGGTATCCGAGCAGCACTGCACAGCAGATGTCGCAGGGGGCTTTTGCTGCTCACCTTTCAGGTACCCGTGGTATTGATCGTGGCTGGGGGGAGGAGGAGAACTTCCATGACATCAGTGAGGAAGAGGAAGAGGAGATGACGACTAGGTCAGAATTCAACCTTGTGCAGATGGGGTCTTTCATGCTATCCAATTTGTTGAGTGACCCTCGGATAAAAAAAATCAAGGCAAAGTGGCGGAGATGTTACCAAATTACCAGAAGGCTGAAAAGATGCAGCACTTACACAACAATCTGGCAAGTATGCTTTACACTACATTTAAGGGTGATGTCACAACACAATGGGAAAGAGGTGCCAGTATTCTTCCTCCTCTTCCTCCTATGTCCACGCAGGCAAGGACAGGATGCTCTAGCGATCTGATGGTTATGTTGGACATGCGGACATGTGGACATTTCTTTAGTCCAAAGCGTCACCTCAGCCCTTCGGGATCCACCATCTAACAATGGCTTCGACTGGCAGGTAGCCGACTACCTGACCTTAAGTGCGGATATAGACACTATGAGCACATGTCACAATTTGCCATCCAACTTCTGGCTTGCCCCGCCTCAATCTTCCTGTCAGAAAGGACCTTCAGCGCAGCGGGAGGCATTGTCACTGCCAAGTAGAGATGGAGCAAACCTCAGATTTTCTTTGGGGACAGGGGAAGGGCGGACGTCTCCCCTCCCTTCCCTCACCTTGGGGCTCCCCTTCCTGGCTCTCCCCTCCGGTATTTTTTAAATCTCGGCGGCTAAAGTGGGCGGAGACTTACCACCGTTCCTCCAGCCGCAAGGGACGGTCTGCTCTGTGTGCGGCTAGTCTGGTCTTGAGTAGATCAGACTAGCCGTGCACAGAGTAGAGCTCCATCCAGCGTCTGGAAGAACGGTGGTAAGTCTCCGCCCACTTTAGCCTCCGAGATTTAAAAAATACCGGAGGGGAGAGCCAGGAAGGGGAGCCCCAAGCTGAGGGAAGGGAGGGGAGACATCTGCCCTTCCCCGCTGTCCCCAAAGCTCTCCTTCTCTGCGCTGCTCCCCTCCTGCTGGGGGGACACCTGGCTACCTGGGGACATATACACCTGCCTACATATACTGGTCACATATCCCCCTGCCTACATATACTGGGCACATATCCCCCTGCCTACATATACTGGGCACATATCCCCCTGCCTACATATACTGGGCACATATCCCCCTGCCTACATATACTGGGGACATATCCCCCTGGCTACATATACTGGGCACATTTACCCCTGGCTACATATACTGGGGACTACTATACCCCTGACTACATATACTGGGGACTACTATACCCCTGACTACATATACTGGGGACTACTATACATCTGGCTACATATACTGGGCACATATACCCCTGACTACATATACTGGGGACATATACCCCTGATTACATATACTGGGGACTACTATACACCTGCCTATATATGCTGGGCACATATACCCCTGACTACATATACTGGGGACATATACCCCTGCCTACATATACTGGGCACATATACCCCTGACTACATATACTGGGCATATATACCACTGACTACATATACTGGGCACATATACCCCTGACTACATATACTGGGCACATATCCCCCTGACTACATATACTGAGCACATTTTCCCCTGCCTACATATACTGGGCACATATACGCCTGCCTACATATACTGGGCACACATACCCCTGGTTACATATACTGGTCACATATACACCTGGCTACATATACTGGGGACATATTCCCCTGCCTACATATACTGGGCACATATACCCCTGACTACATATACTGGGCATATATACCACTGACTACATATACTGGGCACATATACCCCTGACTACATATACTGGGCACATATCCCCCTGACTACATATACTGGGCACATATCCCCCTGCCTACATATACTGGGCACATATACGCCTGCCTACATATACTGGGCACACATACCCCTGGTTACATATACTGGGCACATATACCCCTGGCTACATTTACTGGGGACTACTATACCCCTGACCACATATACTGGGCCCCTATACCCCTTGCTACATATACTAGGTACATATACCTCTGCCTACATATACTGGGGATATATACCCCTGCCTACATATACTGGGGATATATACCCCTGCCTACATATACTGGGGATATATACCCCTGCCTACATATACTGGGCACATATACCCCTGCCTACTTTTAATGGGCACATATACCTCTGGCTACATATACTGGGCACATATACCTCTGGTTACATATACTGGGCACATATACCCCCTGGCTACATCTACTGGGGACAGCTATACACCTGGCTACATATACTGGGGACTACTACACACCTGGCTACTTATGGAACATATATACCTGGCCACCTATTCTGTGGACATCTATACACATGGCTACCTATTCTGGGGACATTATACACCTGGCTACCTATTCTGGGGACAACTATACTCATGGCTTCTTATACTGGGGACACCTGTAGACCTGTCTACCTATGCTGGGGGTACCTATTTTGGGGGAACTGCTGTCAGATTATCTGCATTTTTGGGGAACCACTGTTAACAGATTAAGTGTATTTTGGGGAACCGCTGCCAGATTATGTGTATGTTAGGGGAATGGCTGCTGCCAGATTTCACGTATTTCGGGGAACTGCTGCCAGGTTGTGTATGTTTGGGGGACCACTGCTGCCAGATTACATGTATTTTGGGTGTTACATGTATTTTGGGTGATCCGCTGTCAGGTTTTGCGTATTTTGGGGAACTGCTTCCAGATTATGTGTATGTTGGGGGAACTGCTACTGCCACATTGTCTGTTTTGGGGGAACCGAACCACTGCCATATTATCTGTATTTTGGAGGAACTTCTACCAGATTACGTGTCTTTTTGGTGAAATGCTGTCAGATTACATCTATTTTGGGGGGATACACTACGGCAGAGCTCAAACTTCCCCGGCAGACCTTTTACATCACTGCTAAGGTCATGTATAGTTGGCCCCACCCATTACCACACCCATGTTGTGCTTGACCACGCCCATTTTTGGTGCACCGCGCGTAGGTTTTCGGGGTGAGTCCACTCACCTCTTTTCCTAGGACTAGACCCCTGCTTTCAATGGTTCTTTCTCTAGCATTGTTAAAGCTTACATGTATTTTTTTTAATTACTTTACACGCAGGTACAGAGAAAATGAATAAATGCAGTGACTGCTGCTGGTAGTATATAATACAATTACTGTGGTCACACACAGGTACAGGTATGCAGCGTGGACTGGGGGTGGTATGGTCTTAAACAATTCAATGTGCGGCTTACACACACATGCAGGTACAGAGAAAATGAATAAATACAGTGACTGCTTCTGCTGGTGAGGTGACATATAATACAATTACTGCGGTCACACACAGGTATGCAGCGTGGACTGGTGGTGGTATGGTCTTACACAATTCAATGTGTGGCTTTCACACACGCAGGTACATTGAAAATGAATAAATGCAGTGACTGCTGCTGGTGGTGATATATACTGTAATACAATTAGAGATGTTGCGATCATCCGATTTTTGGTTTGCGAACCCAGTTCACTCATGCTGGCCAGAAAAGTGATGGAAAAGATGTTTCAAGGGCTCTAACACCTGGAGGGGGGCATGGCGGAGTGGCATACATGCCAAAAGTCCTGGGGAAAAATCTGGATTTGACGCAAAGCAGCGTTTTAAGGGCAGAAATCACATTGAATGCTAAATTGCAGGCCTAAAGTGCTTTAAAACATCTTGCATGTGTATACATCAATCAGGTAGTGTAATTAGTGTACTGCTTCACACCAAACTCACTATGTTACGCACCGCAACCAGCTGTTTGTGTAGTGACAGCCGTGCTGGACTGGTGTGCAACATGGCGAGACTGCAGGCCGTGGCAATTTTCCAGCCCATATGGTCGCCGGGCTGTGGTAGCTCAATGATAGAACAACAGTGACTGTCCAGCTAATCAAATTTGGTCTGACCACAATGAAGCAACGACCTTATTATCTTTGGTGTGCCATCCCCACCCGAGACACTCATATAGCCGGCGGTCATTGCTTCATTGTAATACGCAAGCCCCTTCACCACGGCAAGGTAATGATCACGCAGTGCAGCCAGAAAAATGAGGCAGGCATGTACACGCACCAGAAAAATTACTATAACGGCTGCGGCTAGCAGTGGCCTTAAAAATTCAGGAATTCGCCTAGAGTCCTGGACCCTGTTGGTGGTGACGGAGAAGGCAAGCGGCCTGCAGGCAGAGATGCTGTGTGTGGGGACTGACTTAGTCTTCGGGCGGGCAGTAGCCCTCCGGGATCCATGCCTCATTCATTTTGATAAAGGTGAGGTACTGAACACTTTTGTGACTTAGGCGACTTCTCTTCTCAGTGACAATGCCTCCAGCTGCACTGAAGGTCCTTTCTAAAAGGACGCTTGCGGCAGGGCAAGAGAGAAGTTAGATGGCAAATCGGGACAGCTCTGGCCACAGGTCAAGCCTGCACACCCAGTAGTCCAAGGGTTCATCATCGCTGCTCGCAGTGTCTACATCCACAGTTAAGGCCAGGTAGTCGGCTACCTGCCGGTCCAGGCGTTGGTGGAGGGTGGATCCGGAAGGGCTACGGCGAGGCGTTGGACTAAAGAATGTCCGCATGTCTGACATCACCATGAGATCGCTGGAGCGTCCTGTCCTTGCCTGCGTGGACATGGGAGGAGGATTACTGGCAGTGGTACCTTTGCGTTGTGGTGTGACATCACCCTTAAATTCATTGTAAAGCATACTTGCCAGCTTGTTCTGCAAGTGCTGCATACTTTCCACCTTCTGTTGAGTTGGTAACAGGTCCGCCACTTTGTGCCTGTACCGAGGGTCTAGTAGCGTGGTCACCCAGTACAGGTCATTCCCTTTGAGTTTTTTGATACGGGGGTCCCTCAACAGGCTGGACAACATGAAAGAGGCCATCTGCACAAAGTCGGATCCATACATACTATCCATCTCCTCTTGCTCTTCCTGAGTGACGTCACGTAAGTCCTCTTCCTCCCCCCCAGCCACGAACAATACCATGGGAACGTGGAGCAGCACAAGCCCCCTGTGACGGCTGCTGCGGTTGTTCTTCTGTCGCCGCCTCTTCCTCCTCCACAGAAACACCTTCCTCATCATTCGAGTCTGACTCCTCTTCTTCCCCACATGACTCCTCTTCTTCCTCCTCCTCCCCCCCTCTGTGCTGCCGCAGGTGTTGAGGAAACATCTGGTGCCTTCAGCGTGACTCACCAGGTTGGTCACCTCCTCGAACGGCCGCATGATCCTGCATGCATTTCACATCAGTGTCCAGTTGTTGGGCCACAACATCCCCATCTTCCCAGATTGTGTCCTTCTACTGTAATTGTACAGGTACTGGGTGACGGCTTTCTCCTGGTCTAGCAGGCGAGAGAACATGAGCAGGGTCGAATTCCAGCGAGTCGGACTATCGCATATCAAGAATCTCACCGGCAAGTTGTTTCTCCGTTGAATGTCCGCAAAGCGTGGCATGGCCGTGTAACACCGCCTGAAATGCCCACACAACTTCCTGGCCTGCTTCAGGACGTCCTCTAAGCCTGGGTATTTTGACACAAATCTTTGAACGACCAGATTCAGCACATGTGCCATGCAGGGTACATGTGTCAGCTTTCCCAAATTCAAAGTGGAAAGGAGATTGCTGTCGTTGTCACACACCACGTTGCCAATCTCCAGCTGGTGCGGGGTCAGCCATTGCTCCACCTGTTTGTTAAGAGCAGCCAGGAGAGCTGGTCCAGTGTGACTCTCCGCTTTGAGGCAAGACATGTCTAAAATGGCGTGACACGGTCGTACCTGGCATGCAGCGTAGGCTCTGGGGAGATGGGGCTGTGTAGCTGGAGAGGAGGAGATGGCAGAACCACTAGAGTTGAACTGCCACTCAGCCAAGGAGGAGGAGGAGGATGACAGCGAAGAGGATGTAGCAGGAGGAGAAGGAGAGGAGGTGGCAGGAAGCCTGCCTGCAAGCCGTGGAGGTGCCACAAGTTGGTCCGCTGCGCAGCCACATACTCCCTGCTTGCCATCGGTCACCAGGTTGACCCAATGGGCTGTGTACGTAATGTAGCGGCCCTGCCCGTGCTTGGCAGACCAGGCATCCGTGGTCAGGTGGACCCTTGACCCAACACTCTTCGCCAGAGATGACATCACTTGCCTCTCAACTGCACAGTACAGTTTGGGTATGGCCTTTTTTGAAAAATAATTGCGGCCTGGTATCTTGAACTGTGGTGTCCCAATGGCCACACATTTACGGAAAGCCTCAGTCTCCACCAGCTTGTATGGTAATAGCTAGCGAGCTAATAGTTCCGCAGAAATGGGCTTCTCCCGCTCAAAGACTTCCTTCACGGACACCTGGCTGCTGTGGGCAGAGGAGCAGGAACCGCTCAAGGGCAGAGGTGGTGTGGAGGAGGGTGGCTGTGAAGGTGCAAGGGAGAAAGCGGCTGAAGATGATGCACGTGAAGGAGGAAGAGGAGGCGGAGGGTGGCTTGTCTTTTGGGTGCTGCTTTTCCTCAGGTGTTCTTGCCATAGCTGTTTGTGCCTTTTTTCCAGGTGCCTTCGTAAGGCACTTGTCCCTACGTGAGTTTTGGCCTTTCCACGGCAGAGACAACAGATGGCTTTGCTCCGATCTGAGGCACACACGTTAAAAAATGTCCAAACCGCTGAGCTCCCCTGGGGTGATGGCACTATGGTGGCATCAGCAGGTGACGTTGTAGGGCATGTTGGCTGGCTGTCCATAGCTGGCAATACATGGCGCCGGACACTGCCCCCAGCTTTTTCTGAGGATGAGCTCCCTCTGCTTCTTTCATGGACTCGTCTCCTCCTACTCCTCTCTGACTCCCCCTCTAAACTGTCCCCCTGGTGATCTCCTCTATTGGGAACATACGTGGCATCCGTATAATCATCATCATAATCCTCCTGCCCAGCTCCACTTTCCTCAGACACCTCCAAAACTGCACCAACACCAGGTACTTCATCATCCCCCTCCTCAAACGTTACGTCCATACTATTGCCACCTAACTCAGTTGTATGGGGTGGTGTAACTTGCTTCATCTTGTTGTAGCAGTATTGGCTGTGAATCAGTGATTTCCACACCAAATAACTCCTGCAAAGTGTTAAATGCAGCGGATGTGGTGCTTGTAGTAGCGCTGGTGGCTGCGGGAGATGAGGTGTTCTGTGTTAAATAGTCAAGCACGTCCTGACAACCTTGGGAAGTGATGGCACGTGCCTTCTTCTGAGCACTGTACTTTGGACCAGGGCCGCACAAAATCACATCAACACAACCTTGCACAGACCTGCCAGTGCCAGGTGGCCTTCCTCTGGGTCTGCCTCTACCTCTTCCTCTACCTGGTTTGTCCATTTTGTCCATCTCGGGGGGATGCTAGGTGTATGCAGTGAGGTGGGTTCACTGAACACAAAAGGTAGTTATATGCATTGAGGTGGGTTCACTCAACACAACAGCTAGGTATATGCAGTGAGGTGGGTTCACTGAACACAAAAGGTAGGTAGATGCAGTGAGGTGGGTTCACTGAACACAAAAGGTAGTTATATGCAGTCAGGTGGGTTAACTCAACACAACAGCTAGGTATATGCAGTGAGGTGGGTTCACTGAACACAAAAGGTAGTTAGATGCAGTGAAGTAGGTTCACTGAACGCAAAAGGTAGTTATATGCAAATAGGTGGGTTCACTCAACACAAAAGGTAGTTAGATGCAGTGAGGTGGGTTCACTGAACGCAAAAGGTAGTTATATGCAGTGAGGTGGGTTAACTCAACACACAGTTAGAATTATCAAGGCTGTGTATGCAACACAAGTGTCAGTGGGACACACATAAGAAAAAAAATAGATCACAAGAACAGGATTAGCTCTGAAAAGAGCTGTTGTGGGGTGCTATTACAGCAATAAGATTCAGCCAGGAGCAAGCTAACAAGCCAAGAGCCTAACTATTCTTTCCCTAGGAGAAACAATCTGCGGCAGCTTACCCTAATCTGACTATTGCAGCCACACGAGTGAGTGTAATGGCCGGCGGAGCCTGCTTTATATAAGGGGGGGAGCGGCTCCAGGGCTGAGTGTAGCCTGATTGGCTACAATGTGCCTGCTGACTGTAGAGGGTCAAAGTTGACCCTAATAGAGCACTATGGGGCAAATCGAACTTCCAGGAAAGTTCGCCTTCGCCGTTCGGGTGAACCGTTCGGGCCATCTCTAAATACAATCACTGCGGTCACACACAGTTACAGGTATGCATTGTGGACTGGTGGTGGTATGGTATTACACAATACAGTACAATGTGCAACTGGCACAGTCTGTCACACACACAGGTCCAATGCCAGTGAAGTATACAGTAAATGTGCTGGCCCTGGCTGGCACAGTATTAATTAGCAATTGCAAGGGGCAGCTGCAACACACAGCAGGGCTGTATAATGCAGTGCAGTGGGCCAGACACACACACAAAAAAACAGATCACACTATAACAGTAGTTCTGAAAAGAACTGTTTGGGTGGTGCTTCTCAGCAACAAATAGCAGCTAGGAGGAAGCTACAAGAGCATAACTACGCTTTCCCTATCTCCAGCAAGCACTGTCCCTTCCTCTCACTATAGCAAGATCAGCAGAATGAGATATTGGCCCGACGCTGCGCTGTTTTTATAGGGGGGGGGGCGTGGGTCCAGGAGGGTGTGCAGTCTGATTGGCTGCCATGTGTCTGCTGACTGTGATGTATAGGGTCAAAGTTTAGCCCCATGATGTGGTATAGGGGGCAGGTCGAACTCGCTATGTGTTCGCGGTTCGCGAACCACCAAGGTTTGAGCGACAAGTTCGCCGGCGAACCGTTCGGGCCATCTCTACTGACAAGAGAAGTAACCTAGATCAAAAAAGTGTTCAGCATCTCACCTTTATTAAAATGAATGAGGCATGGATCCCGCAGGGCTACTGCCTGCCCGAAGACTAAGTCAGTCCCCACACGGCATCTCTGCCTGCACACCGCATGACTGCCTGCCCGAAGAGTGAAGACTAACTCCCCACAAGGCATATCTGCCTGCAGGTATCTCTGCCTGACTGCCTGTCCGAAGACTAAGTCAGTCCCTACACACAGCATCTCTGCCTGCAGGCCGCTTGACTGCCTTCTCCGCCACCACCAACAGGGTCCAGAACTCCTGGTGGATTCCTGAATGTTTAAGGCCACTGCTAGCAGCAGCCGCTACCAAAAATTTATATTTTTTCCTGGTTTGTGTACATGCCTAATTTTTCTGGATGTACTGTGGCTGCAACAACAACAAAACAAAAGGCATGTACATGTGTCAATTCCCCTTTGTGATCATTAACTTGCTGCGGTGAAGGGGCTTGCATATTCCAATGAAGCAATGACCTATATGAGTGTGTTGGGGGGCACACCCAAGGTAATAAGGTCTTTGCTTTATTGTGGAAAGACCAAATTCAATCAGCTGGACAGTCACTGTTGTTCTGTCATGGAGCTACCTCAGCCCGACCACATGGGCTATAAAACCGCCACCACCTGCTCTCTCGCCAACGTGCACAACAACACGGCCATCACTACACAAACAACTGTTTGTGGTGCATTAAACAGTGAGTTTGGTCTGTCAGTGTGAAGCAGTACACTACTTACACTACCTGATCGATGTATACAGTCCTGGCCAAAAGTTTTGAGACTGTCAAAAATATTAGTTTTCACAAAGTTTGCTGCTAAACTGCGTTTAGATCTTTGTTTCAGTTGTTTATGTGATGTACTGACATATAATTATAAGCACTTCATATGTTTCAAAGGCTTTTATTGACAATTACATGAGATTTATGCAAAGAGTCAGTATTTGCAGTCAGTGGCGTAGCTAAGGAGCTGTGGGCCCCGATGCAAGTTTTACAATGGGGCCCCCCCATGCACTCTATACATAACAATTGATACGGCGCACTAAAAGCTGGCAATGGCAACTACAGTGTCAGAGGTGCAAGAAGGGGATGGGGAACAGTTTGTTAATGATTACCACTATTCAAAGTATATATAGAAATGATTATTATGAGCACAGGAGCAATATAGAGCTAATACTGTAGTTGAGGTAGGGCCATTCGGGGCCCCACTGGCCCAAGGGCCCCGATGCGGTCGCTACCTCTGCACCCCCTATTGCTACGCCCCTGTTTGCAGTGTTGGCCCTTCTTTTTCAGGACCTCTTCTATTCGACTGGGCATGCTCTCAATTAACTTCTGGGCCAAATCCTGACTGATAGCAGCACTTTCTTTCATAATCACTTCTTTCAGTTTCTCAGAATTAGTTGGTTTTTGTTTGTACACCCGGGAGTTTCCAGGCCATGGACCCAAAAATTTCAAAGTTTTGGTCCCAGAGCCACTTAGTTATCACTTTTGCCTTATTACTCCATCGTGCTGGAAAATGCATTGTTCTTCACCAAACTGTTGTTGGATTGTTGGAAGAAGTTGCTGTTGGAGGGTGTTTTGGTACCATTCTTTATTCATGGCTGTGTTTTTTTGGCAAAATTGTGAGTGAGCCGACTCCCTTGGATGAGAAGCAACCCCACACATGAATGGTCTCAGGATGCTTTACTGTTGGCATGACACAGGGCTGATGGTAGCGCTCACCTTTTCTTCTCCTGACAAGCCTTTTTCCAGATGCCCCAAACAATCGGAAAGGGGCTTCATCAGAGAATATGACTTTGCCCCAGTCCTCAGCCGTCCATTCACCATACTTTCTGCAGAAGATCAATCTGTCCCTGATGTTTTTTTGGGAGAGAAGTGGCTTCTTTGCTTCCCTTCTTGATACCAGGCCATTTTCCAAAAGTCTTGACCTCACTGTGCGTGCAGATGCGCTCACACCTGCCTGCTGCCATTTCTGAGCAACCTCTGCACTGGTTGCACTCCGATCCCGCAGCTGAATCCTCTTTAAAGAGAATCTGTATTGATAAAATCGCACAAAAGTTAACATACCAGTGCGTTAGGGGACATCTCCCATTACCCTCTGTCACAATTTCGCCGCTCCCCGCCGCATTAAAAGTGGTTAACAACAGTTTTAGAAAGTTTGTTTGTAAACAAACAAAATGGCCACCAAAACAGGAAGTAGGTTGACGTACACATAGAAAATACATCCATACACAAGCAGGCTGTATACAGCCTTCCTTTTTAATCTCAAGAGATCATTTGTGTGTTTCTTTCCCTCTGCAGCTATCTTCCACTGAAGTGTCAGGCTGTTTCTTCCTGCAGAGTGCAGACAGCTCTGCCTGTATGTAATTCTTCAGTATGTGAAAGCCCAGCCAGCTCAGAGGAGGATTTATCCAGCTTGTAAAAGATAATAGAGCAGAGAGAAGCTGCACTAATCTAAATAATACACAGGCAGTGTGCAGAGAGGGGCCTGGAGGGGGAGATGCATCACAGAACCACAACACTGAAGAACTTGGCAGCCTTCCAGACACAGGCTGACAAGTCTGACAAGAGAGAGATAAGTTGATTTATTACAGAGATGGTGATAGTAGAACGTGCTGCAGTAAGCCAGAACACATTAGAATAGCTTTTGGAACTTGTAGGATGGAAGAAAACCGGATGAAATTTTTGTTACGGAGTCTCTTTAAGAGATGATCCTGGCACTAGTGTTGGGCGAACACCTAGATGTTCGGGTTCGGGCCGAACAGGTCGAACATGGCCGCGATGTCCGGGTGTTCGAGCTGAACTCCGAACATAATGGAAGTCAATGGGGACCCGAACTTTTGTGCTTTGTAAAGCCTCCTTACATGCTACATACCCCAAATTTACAGGGTATGTGCACCTTGGGAGTGGGTACAAGAGGAAGAAAAAATTTAGCAAAAAGAGCTTATAGTTTTTGGAAAATCGATTTTAAAGTTTCAAAGGGAAAACTGTCTTTTAAATGGGGGAAATGTCTGTTTTCTTTGCACAGGTAACATGCTTTTTGTCGGCATGCAGTCATAAATGTAATACATATAAGAGGTTCCAGGAAAAGGGACCGGTAACGCTAACCCAGCAGCAGCACACGTGATGGAACAGGAGGAGGGTGGCGCAGGATGAGAAGGCCACGCTTTAAGGGACCCTTAGGGGGAACATGACTGGTGAGTTTCGGGCCCCTAGGCCAAAGAGGTCATAGCCTAGGGTCACAAAAACC
This sequence comes from Hyperolius riggenbachi, assembly GCF_040937935.1. NCBI lineage: Eukaryota > Metazoa > Chordata > Amphibia > Anura > Hyperoliidae > Hyperolius > Hyperolius riggenbachi. Next base: position 594,382,068 of record NC_090646.1, on the reverse strand, counting down.
TGTTTATTTGGGCTATTTCAATGGTAGTGATGGTGACGTACATAAATCTCAGCTATGGCCGTTAGCAACGTCTGAATTTCACGAAATGTCTCATGCAGGTAGAAGACATATTGTTAGACTTGGATTCCAAAGATGGGGTCCCTACATCTCTGCAAACCAGAGTTACAGGGGTCCAAAATTGGTAAAATCCCCCATAGACTTTCATTGCCTCCCTATTTCACTTTCCAAAATCTCACATCTTTTCAAAGGGCAATGGCTCAGCAGTACTAAATTTTCTAGCATTGTAGGGACCCTTAGGGGGATCATGACTGGTGAGTTTTGCCACTGCTGAGCCATTGCCCTTTGAAATGGTGTGAGATTTTGGAACAGTAAATAGTAGGCCCAATGAAAGCCTATGGGGGATTTTACCAATTTTGGACCCATGTAACTCTGGTTTGCAGAGATGTAGGGACCCCATCTTTGGAATCCAAGTCTAACAATATGTCTTCTACCTGCATGAGACATTTCGTGAAATTCAGACGTTGCCAACGGCCATAGCTGAGATTTATGTACGTCACCATCACTACCATTGAAATAGCCCAAATAAACAGGTTTTTGTGACCCTAGGCTATGACCTCTTTGGCCTAGGGGCCCGAAACTCACCAGTCATGTTCCCCCTAAGGGTCCCTACAATGCTAGAAAATTTGGTACTGCTGAGCCATTGCCCTTTGAAAAGATGTGAGATTTTGGAAAGTGAAATAGGGAGGCAATGAAAGTCTGTGGGGGATTTTACCAATTTTGGACCTCTGTAACTCTGGTTTGCAGAGATGTAGGGACCCCATCTTTGGAATCCAAGTCTAACAATATGTCTTCTACCTGCATGAGACATTTCGTGAAATTCAGACGTTGCTAACGGCCATAGCTGAGATTTATGTACGTCACCATCACTACCATTGAAATAGCCCAAATAAACAGGTTTTTGTGACCCTAGGCTATGACCTCTTTGGCCTAGGGGCCCGAAACTCACCAGTCATGTTCCCCCTAAGGGTCCCTACAATGCTAGAAAATTTGGTACTGCTGAGCCATTGCCCTTTGAAAAGATGTGAGATTTTGGAAAGTGAAATAGGGAGGCAATGAAAGTCTATGGGGGATTTTACCAATTTTGGACCCCTGTAACTCTGGTTTGCAGAGATGTAGGGACCCCATCTTTGGAATCCAAGTCTAACAATATGTCTTCTACCTGCATGAGACATTTCGTGAAATTCAGACGTTGCTAACGCCAAGGCTGAGATTTATGTACATCACCATCACTACCATTGAAATAACCCAAATAAACAGGTTTTTGTGACCCTAGGCTATGACCTCTTTGGCCTAGGGGCCCGAAACTCACCAGTCATGTTCCCCCTTAAGGGTCCCTACAATGCTAGAAAATTTGCCACTGCTGATCAATTGCCCTTTGAAAAGATGTGAGATTTTGGAACTGTAAATAGGAGGCCCAATGAAAGCCTATGGGGGATTTTACCAATTTTGGACCCCTGTAACTCTGGTTTGCAGAGATGTAGGGACCCCATCTTTGGAATCCAAGTCTAACAATATGTCTTCTACCTGCATGAGACATTTCGTGAAATTCAGACGTTGCTAACGGCCATGGCTGAGATTTATGTACGTCACCATCACTACCATTGAAATAGCCCAAATAAACAGGTTTTTGTGACCCTAGGCTATGACCTCTTCGGCCTAGGACTGCATTGAACGCGACCCACGCATTGTGCGCATTCTGGACAACACCAATTACTGGGTTTATACCCTTCTGGATCCACGGTACAAACACAATGTTCCAAAACTGCTTGAAGAAAGAGTCCGACAGGTCAAAATGGAAGAATACCAGCAGGCCCTTGTGGAGACTTTAAAGAGGAGATTGACATCCTCCCCCTCCTCTAGCCAGTTGTTCGCCGACAGACTGACTTCCGCAAACCCAGGACGACCAGGAGGGCAGCAAACAACACAAGCCGCAGCTAGTGCCCAAAAGGGAATGGTATCGGCAGTGTCCTTGGAGTGGGAAAATTTTCTGACACCCATGCAGCAGCACACAGAACAGCAAGCGTGCAGATCCACCTCCAACACCGATCGCCTGGAGAAGATGGTCAAGGACTACATGTCAGATGGCATAGCTGTGTTGAACAATCCATCTGCACCCTTCAACTATTGGGTATCGAAGCTAGACACCTGGCACAAACTGGCAATGTACGCAATAGAGGTGCTGGCTTGCCCGGCAGCCAGCGTTATGTCGGAACGCTGTTTCAGTGCTGCCGGAGGCATTGTCACAGATCGGCGTATCCGCCTCTCCACAGAAAATGCAGACCGTCTGACTCAAATTAAAATGAATCAATCCTGGATTGGAAACGACTACGCAACACTCCCGGACCCCAACCAAGTAACATGAACAATGAACATCTGTGATGTGTTAGCGTTTCCGGTCCCTGTTTATTGAACCTCTCATCTGTATTACATTTATGACTGCATGGCGACAAAACGCAAATTGCTATCCGCACGCTTTTTGTCCTCATGCAAGGCCTGGGTTGTTGTGTCTCAAAGCGTGGCCTTCTCCTCCTGCGCCACCCTCCTCCTGTTCCATCACGTGTGCTGCTGCTGGGTTAGCGTTACCGGTCCCTTTTCCTGGAACCTCTTATATGTATTACATTTATGACTGCATGCCGACAAAAAGCATGTTACCTGTGCAAAGAAAACAGACATTTCCCGCATTTAAAAGACAGTTTTCCCTTTGAAACTTTAAAATCGATTTTCTCAAAAACTATAAGCTCTTTTTGCTAATTTTTTTTCCCTCTTGTACCCACTCCCAAGGTGCATATACCCTGTAAATTTGGGGTATGTAGCATATAAGGAGGCTTTACAAAGCACGAAAGTTCGGGTCCCCATTGACTTCCATTATGTTCGGAGTTCGGCTCGAACACCCGAACATCGCGGCCATGTTCGGCCCGAACCCGAACATCTAGATGTTCGCCCAACACTACACATGACCCGTTCGGCCAATCACAGCGCTAGCCGAACGTTCGGGTAACGTTCGGCCATGCGCTCTTAGTTCGGCCATATGGCCGAACAGTTTGGCCGAACACCATCAGGTGTTCGGCCGAACCCGAACATCACCCGAACAGGGTGATGTTCTGCAGAACCCGAACAGTGGCGAACACTGTTCGCCCAACACTACCTGGCACTTGCTGGACTTTCTTGGATGCCCTGAAGCCTTCTTAACAAGAATTGAACCTCTTTCCTTGAAGTTATTGATGATCCTATAAATTGTTGATTTAGGTGCAATCTTAGTAGCCACAATATTCTTGCCTGTGAACCCATTTTTATGCAACGCAACGATGGCTGCATGCGTTTCTTTGCTGATCACCATGGTTAACAATGGAAGATCAATGATTTCAAGCATCACCCTCCTTTTAACATGTCAAGTCTGCCAATCTAGCCCAATCAGCCTGACATAATGATCTCCAGCCTTGTGCTCGACAACATTCTCACCTGATTTAACAAGACCAGGGCCGGGCCGAGGCATAGGCTGGAGAGGCTCCAGCCTCAGGGCGCAGTGTAGGAGGGGGCGCAGAATTCATTCAGCTGTCATTCCTAATTGTGTTTGAAGCAGAAAGAAATAAGAAAAGGGGATACATGGCAGTGACTGCAAGCCAGATAACTAAATATTAAGGTGTTGGGGAGGTTGTGGGCCCTGTTGCGCGTCTTAGTCTAATAGCAATCAGTGTTTGATGGCTCGGGTGGCAGGGATGGAGGGGCGCACTTTGGTGTCTCAGCCTTGGGTGCTGGAGGACCTTGTCCCGGCTCTGAACAAGACAATTACTGAAATGATCCCAGCAGGTCCTTTAATGACAGCAATGAAATGCAGTGGAAAGGTTTTTTTTGGGATTCATTTAATTTTCATGGCAAAGAAGGACTATGCAATTCATCTGAACACTCTTCAAAACATTCTGAAGTATATGCAAATTGCTATTATAAAAATTTAAGCACCAACTTTTTTCATTTCCAATATTTTTGACAGTCTCAAAACGTTTGGCCAGGACTGTACACACGCAAAATATTTTAAAGCACTTTATGCCTCCAATTTAGAACCGTAATGTGATTTCTGCCCTTACGGATTATAACCCTACTCTGCATCAAATACGTATTTTTTCGAGGGACTTTTCGCATGTATCCCACTCCATCATGCCCCCCCCCCCCCCCCTCCAGGTGTTAGACCCCTTGAAACAACTTTTCCATCACTTTTGTGGCCAGAAATAGTCCCTGCATGTTTTTAAATTTGCCTGCCCAATGAAGTCTATGGTGGTTCGCCCGATTCACGAGAACTCAGACTTTTGTGGAAGTTCGCGTTCGCTGTTCGCGAACCCAAAATCTAATGTTCAGGCCATCTCTAATAACTAAAAATCATGGGGCCCCCCAGCAAAACTTTGATGATGCTACCCATTGTTCACACCTTTTCCAAACTCTACCGCTACTTGGAATAGCCAATCTCCATCTTTGCTATCCCTGCCACTGGCCAGAGTTTGGTGACACAGTACCTGAATTAATCTCTCGCTACTGAACTCTGGCACCTCTGGTAATTTAAAGAGAATCTGAAGCCAGATTAAAAATGGCTTTTTACCTTATATACATGTGAGGCATGTTTGCCCCAGCTAAAATGCTGCTATCACGCGGCATAACGAGGGGTCTTTACCCCCTAAATCCCCTCTGTGGTGCCCGGGGAGAACTTCCGTGTGAGGCAGGGCTATGAGCTGCAGCCCTGCCTCACACACGTCTGTCAGCGGCGGATCTCCGCCTCTCCCCCACCCCTCCCAGTCTTCCTTCACTGAGAGGGGCGGGGAAGAGGCGGAGATACGCGCTGACAGACGCGTGTGAGGCAGGGCTGCAGCTCGTAGCCCGGCCTCACACGGAAGCGCACAGGGGAAGCAAAGTCCACGACCAAGAAAGTCGTGGATTTTGCAGGGGGGGTTTGGGGGGTAAAGACCCCTCGTTATGCCGCAGGATAGCGGCATTTTAGCTGGGGCAAACATGCCTCACATGTACAGTGGTGTGAAAAACTATTTGCCCCCTTCCTGATTTCTTATTATTTTGCATGTTTGTCACACTTAAATGTTTCTGCTCATCAAAAACCGTTAACTATTAGTCAAAGATAACATAATTGAACACAAAATGCAGTTTTAAATGATGGTTTTTATTATTTAGTGAGAAAAATAACTCAAAACCTACATGGCCCTGTGTGAAAAAGAAATTGCCCCCTGAACCTAATAACTGGTTGGGCCACCCTTAGCAGCAATAACTGCAATCAAGCGTTTGCGATAACTTGCAACAAGTTTTTTACAGCGCTCTACAGGAATTTTGGCCCACTCATCTTTGCAGAATTGTTGTAATTCAGCTTTATTTGAGGGTTTTCTAGCATGAACCACCTGTTTAAGGTCATGCCACAACATCTCAATAGGATTCAGGTCAGGACTTTGACTAGGCCACTCCAAAGTCTTCATTTTGTTTTTCTTCAGCCATTCAGAGATGGATTTGCTGGTGTGTTTTGGGTCATTGTCCTGCTGCAGCACCCAAGATCGCTTCAGCTTGAGTTGACGAACAGATGGCCAGACATTCTCCTTCAGGATTTTTTGGTAGACAGTAGAAATCATGGTTCCATCTATCACAGCAAGCCTTCCAGGTCCTGAAGCAGCAAAACAACCCCAGAAAATCACACTACCACCACCATATTTTACTATTGGTATGATGTTCTTTTGCTGAAATTCTGTGTTACTTCTACGCCGGATGTAACGGGACACGCACCTTCCAAAAAGTTCAACTTTTGTCTCGTCGGTCAACAAGGTATTTTCCCAAAAGTCTTGGCAATCATTGAGATGTTTTTTAGCAAAATTGAGACGAGCCTTAATGTTCTTTTTGCTTAAAAGTGGTTTGCGCCTTGGATATCTGCCTTGCAGCCCGTTTTTGCTCAGTCTCTTTCTTATGGTGGAGTCGTGAACACTGACCTTAATTGAGGCAAGTGAGGCCTGCAGTTCTTTAGATGTTGTCCTGGGGTCTTTTGTAGCCTCTCGGATGAGTTTTCTCTGCGCTCTTGGGAAGGTTCATCACTGTTCCATGTTTTTGGCATTTGTGGATAATGGCTCTCACTGTGGTTCGCTGGAGTCCCAAAGCTTTAGAAATGGCTTTATAACCTTTACCAGACTGATAGATCTCAATTACTTTTGTTCTCATGTGTTCCTGAATTGCTTTGGATCTTGGCATGATGTCTAGCTTTTGAGGTGCTTTTGGTCTACTTCTCTGTGTCAGATATCTCCTATTTAAGTGATTTCTTGATTGAAACAGGTGTGGCAGTAATCAGGCCTGGGGGTGACTACAGAAATTGAACTCAGGTGTGATAAACCACAGTTATTTTTTAACAAGGGGGGCAATCACTTTTTCACACAGGGCCATGTAGATTTGGAGTTTTTTTTCTCACTAAATAATAAAAAACATCATTTAAAACTGCATTTTGTGTTCAATGATGTTATCTTTGACTAATAGTTAACATTTTTTGACGAGCAGAAACATTTAAGTGTGACAAACATGCAAAAGAATAAGAAATCAGGAGGGGGGCAAATAGTTTTTCACACCACTGTATATAAGGTAAAAAGCCATTTTTAATCTGGCTTCAGATTCTCTTTAAGAAATTAATTGTGGTGCCTATGGTGGTGCCCAATTTCTGGGCGACAAATCGCGTCAAAATTATCTGCTTCGGATACAGACAGAGATTAGGGAGAGAAAAAGGAGGATAAAGGGGGAGACACAGGGGAGCACAGATAGAGAGATCTGGCCTTGACAGCTCCAAAATGTCTGCTTCTACTATCCTTAAAATGTTTGAAAAGTCAGCAGGAAAGGAGAAGAGATGTTTCTGTTGTGTTAGCAAATCAGTTGAGAGCTAAGTGCAGCACACAGGGGTCAGAAGTCCAGACAGAGACCCACAGGAGACTGCATTACAGCCATCAGTATGTGTGCCTCTGCCAGTCAATCTGCACAGCTGCGCTTCAGATTCCCCCTGTACAGAGCAGTCACCAGGTACTCCCTCTCTGTTGTGCAATATGCAGCCTTTGTGCATTTCTAGCATTGGGTCTCCCGCAGTGCACCAGTTCTCTCCTCTGCTCCACCCCCCGAGTCACATGATACTGAGCAGACTCGAGATTCCAGCTGCCCTTGTGTCTTCTGCAGGACACGGGAGGAGAAAGAGAGTGATCAAAGACACAGCAGCACTGCGCCCCCTAGTGGTTTAAAGGAGGAGTCGCCCATGACACATGCCATGCATGCACCCCTGTAAATGGGCATCTGCATGTGCTACTATTATGTTCCCCTATATAACAAATTCCACCATTATATTACCATGTATAAATGCCACAATGACACCCCCTTTCATGTCTGACGACAAATGCAGGAATCCTGCTATACATCATCCCCACTGTAAATCTTGCACCATGTGGGCCCACATCCCCAGTGCTTTGCTATTGTGTGGACCTCCTGAGGTGGGTTCTTTTGCTAGGTATGACCACCTAAATAGTAAATTATTAGAATGAGGCAGAAGCCTGGAATGATCAGGAACCCCCCTTGTTATCTTCTGTGCCCATGTCTAGTTATGCTGTAGCCGGGTGAGGGGGAGATGGATGCTCATTGCTTGCTGTTGATTACTGGCCTCATAAACCTTTCACTTACTGAATGATTAAGTCATTTTCCTGTAAAAATAATTAGAAATACAAACAAACAAAAAACACACAAGCACAGCCACAAGGTGACTAAATGAATGAAATACTTTATTTCTTTGCACAATATACTAGAAAAAGCAAGGCACAGAATTGCAGTTGTATTAACAAATAGATGGTCCAGACAATGGACTTATTCTCACCTAATATGAGATCTTCATTTTTAAATGTATTTAATTGTTGCTCCAATCTAACTGTTTTTTATCCTTCTCTTCTTTCAGCTACTAATATGGCATTATTGGCAGCAAATAAGCACACAAGCAAGCAAAGAAAACAAAACAGTTGGCAAAAGCTGCTCATTTTCATTTCTTTTTGATTTCTCTTTTAATCCAGTTGACGTTTTTGATTGTTCCTTTAATCCAGTTGACGTTTTTGATTGTTCCTTTAATCCAGTTGACAATATTTTCATTGAGGAAAGCATATCCTGGTGGAAATTCAGTATGTCCACAATTATTTTTTGGGCCAAAAGAAACAACTCCTCGGAGCTCGTCCTGGCAAATCAAAGGTCCTCCAGAATCACCCTAAGGCAAAAAAAGAAAGAAACATCAAATCTATATTATTGATTGTACTGATTGTTGCCCATTGTTGTCTGCAGTTAGGTGATATGTTTTCTGTTTAAATGGTAATTAGTACAGTATAAAGTAAAAGGCTCCTATATTAAAAATACAATAGCCAACATACAGTACATAATTTTTAAATTATAAACTAAGGCTAGGCTCACAGTGCTCAGTTGCATTGCATAATAAGTCTGCATGTGAAATCACTACCCTTACTATTCTATGGGCCTGTTCACATATCTGTGTTGTGAGTGATCCCGTTACTCTAAAGCTTCGTACACACATACAACAAATATCGTTAGTTGTGAACAACGAACAATCTTTTAATTGACGAAAGAACGACCTAGCTTTTAAAGGTGTGTAACAATCTGATCGTTCGTTAACGAACGATCTGTTCCGCCCGCACGTAACGAACGGTTCAAAACGTACGTTACACTGTAAAACTAACGTTACGCATATGACATAACTAAATTTCTATTTCATACTGTCGGTATGTAATAGAGCATCTAGATAATATAGTGTTGACAAAACATAAAAAAATACACTTTGTCCTGTTAAAATAAAAATTATGGTATAATCATGTAGTACACAACACGTCACTGGGCACAATCATAGAACAAACGTTACATCGCGAGGGGAAAATTTAATGTGCTGTGACTATAAAACGAAGTGCGCATGTCTTGCCTACTACGAACGACCGTTTCTTAAAGAGACTCCGTAACAAAAATTGCATCCTGTTTTTTATCATCCTACAAGTTCCAAAAGCTCTTCTAATGTGTTCTGGCTTACTGCAGCACTTTCTGCTATCACAGTCTCTGTAATAAATCAATGTATCTTTCCCCTGTCCGACTTGTCGGCTTGTGTCTGGAAGGCTGCCAAGTTCTTCAGTGTTGTGGTTCTGCTATGAATTCCCCTTTTCAGGACCCTCTCTGCACACTGCCTGTGTGATATTTAAATTAGTGCAGCTTCTCTCTGCTCTCTTATCTTTTACAAGCTGGATAAATCGTCCTCTGAGCTGGCTGGGCTTTCACATACTGAGGAAATTCAGACAAGGGCAAAGCTGTTTGCAGGAAGAAAAGAGCAGCCTGAAACTTCAGTGCATGAGAACAGGGGGAAAGAAACACACAAATGATCTCATGAGATTCAAAAGGAAGGCTGTATACAGCCTGCTTGTGTATGGATGTATTTTCTATGTGTGGACATACTGTACATCAACCTACTTCCTGTGTTGGTGGCCATTTTGTTTGTTTATAAACAAACTTTTAAAAACGGTTTTTAACCACTTTTAATGCGGCGGGGAGCGGCGAAATTGTGACAGAGGGTAATAGGAGATGTCCCCTAACGCACTGGTATGTTTACTTTTGTGCGATTTTAACAATACAGATTCTCTTTAACGATGCACTACTTTTGCTAACGATCGTCATCTAAAAAAATCCGCCAGGACAGATCTTTCATTTTTAACGATCTAGCTCGTCCATCGGTTGACTTAATGATTGTTGGCTGTTTTTTTTAAACGATCGTCGTTTGAAATGATCGGGGAATGATCGTTTCAAGCGACTATAGTCGCATGTGTGTACGCACCTTAACTTGCTGCATGCAAGCTCTGAATCAATGTCTATCTATGTCCAGTCTCCATTGTAGTTCACACACTGTTTAATACATACGTTACAACACACACCGTGAATGTAGCCTTAAAGGACAACTAAAGTGAGAAGACTGTGGAGGCTGTCATGGTTATTTCCTTTAAAACAATGCTAGTTTCTGCAGCTCTGTTGATCTCTGTGGCTGCAGTAGATGGAATCACACAAGGAACAAGTATGCAGCTAATCTTGTCAGATCTGACAATATTGTCAGAAATACCCGATCTGTTGCATGCTTGTTCAGGGGCTATGGCCGAATGTTTTAGAGGCAGAGGACCATCAGGACTGCCAGGCAACTGGTATTGCTTAAATGGAAATAAATATGGCAGTCTCCATATCACTCTCACTTCAGTTGTCCTTTAACCGACAAAAAGTGGTTTTAAAGCACACCTGAACTGAAAGAGCTATGGGGGCCAACATATTTTTTTTATTTTAAACAATGCAAATTAAGTAGTGATCGTAATCGCCAATAATTCCCATAATTACATTCATAATCATTATTATAAATAGAAATGAAAATTATATTACAATTACGGGTCATAATTACTATTAAATAACATACATACACACATACATACATTTAAAGGAACACTATCAAACTAAGTGTTCTAAAATGACAATGTACAAATAATGTTTAAGTAGCTGTGTAAACATTTTCCTACTTTCTATGTTAAATATCAGAGCCAAAAGCTGTACCATATATACTTGAATGTAAGCCGACCCATGTATAAGCCGAGGTACCCACTTTTCCCTCAAAAACCAGGGCAAAGTGATTGACTTGCACATAAGGCCCCTCCCCAGTATAGCCCATCCACAGTAGACAGATGTCCCGCCAGTACAAGTCAGCGCCCCTCCCCACAACCAGATGTGCCCCAAAGATGATACAGCTGTGTTTCAAGATGCCACTAGATGGCATCATTGATAAGACACACAGTGATTGCCATACAGAAAGAATCCCTGATCACTACAATGCTGACATGTTGCTTGCACACTCTGCTCACAAGCAATGGCACACATGTAGTTTTGAACAGAACACTCTGCACACCATGTTGCAGAGGATGGGGCGCACTGACTCAGCAGGGAGTCAGCTGGCAAGAGCAAGACCACTAGTGCACGATCATTACGCTTCTCTGCCAGTAACAAAACCTGCTCCACCATCCGTTCTGTTCCATTGACTCGCATATGAGGCAAGGGGGTAACTTTCCACTATATTTTTTGTGCTGAAAAATTAGGCTTATATATGGATATATAAGGTAATTCATCGTGTGTAGATTTTAGTTTGGTTGGAATGTCTCATTTGCATAGGTGCATCTCAGCAGTCTGACATGCTAAGAACAGTAACAGTATAATATTTAAGCAGAGTTATATGACATGCCTCTGGTGTCAGGTTTCACACTCTATTACAAATGTTTATGTTGCACATAAGATACATTTCCTCTGCTTTCTGCAGAGAGCTCTCAGAGACAGGCAGCTGCAGTGAGAGCTATCTCTCTCACACAGGGTTAACAGATGTACTGTGTCAGCTAAATTTGTGTATTTGTATATACATGTCCATAACTATAATCTAGTGTGGGAAATGCTTTGGTCACAAATTACGAATTAGCAAAATGATTTAGTGGCTTCTGGTGTATATGTCAATCTTATCAGGGAGTTCATACGTTGATACAGGGCTCATTGCACCCCCACATATATCCAATCCAAAATTACTCTAAATGAATTCAACCTTTTCCTGGATGATTCCAGAATTTATTATTGCATTCCCAACAGCTGTTACATAACAGCAAAAAAAGTGCTTTTTTTTTGCTGCTATGTAACCGCTGTTGAGAATGCAACAATAAATTCTGGAATCATTCATGAAAATGTTGAGTTCTGTTGGAATAATTTTGAATTGATTGGTCTTAATCAATACATACATAAGAGATCTCATACTAATTAGAGGCTCTATTCATGCGCCAAGTATGGAAAATGTTTGGGGATTAAATCAAACCTTTGTATGCATAAGAAATATCACACCGGTGAGAATCTCTATGCATGTTCTGAGTGTGGGAAATGTTTTGCCCAGAAATCAGGCCTTGTCAAACACGAGAGATCACACACTCTTGAGAAGCCCTATAGATGTGCTGAGTGTGGGAAATATTTTGCTTGGAAACCACATCTTGTCAAACCAGAGATACAGTGGGCCTGATTCACAAAGCGGTGCTAACAGTTTGCACGCTGGTGAAAAGCCCTTTATCACGCCTAAACTCAGTTTAGGCATGATAAGTTTAGGTGTGATAAGTCTGGGTGTGATAAGTTTAGGCATGATAAGTTTAGGTGTGATAAGTTTAGGCGTGATAAGTTTAAGCACCAACTGGGTTAGCACTGCAGTGCACAGCTGATCAAAAGTTTTGCGCTAGCAAAGTCTGGTGCACTTCGCATAGAGTTTAATGGCGCTGCTTTGCGTGCGGGACTTTGCACGCAATCTAAACTTATCTAAACTTATCATGCCTAAACTTATCATGCCTAAACTTATCAAGCCTAAACTTATCACACCTAAACTGGCTTTTCATCAGCGTGGTGCAATGGTTATCATGCCTAAAGTCTCTAACTGGGTTAGCACCGCTTTGTGAATCGAGCCCAGTATCTCACATTAGCGAGAAACTCTATTCATGTGCTTAGTGTGGGAATGTTTTACACAGAAAACAGAGCTTGTTTCACATAAGGAGATCCTACACTGGTCAGGAGCCCTATTCATGTGCTGCCTTGGCACACCACCCATACCCGCAACCTTCCGGAGGTAACACATGCCACTGAACGGAAATGGAGGAAAACTTGACTCCAAACCAGGATTTCCTACAGTACAAGCCTAACCTGCTGCATTTCCACATGGCCCTTGCTGATGCGAAGCAGGAATACTTTACCAAGCTCATCAAAGCACAAGCTTCCAACCCCCACCCTCCATTCCCTCTGTTTCTGCCATGGATTTAGCCATCCACTTCACCAACAAAATTGTCTCCATCCATCTGGAAATAGCCAGCCTTTAATCCTCATCTCCCACTCCCTCCCATCTAACTCCTCCTCCACCCTATCCTATCATTGAGGAAGTCACCCACCTACTGTAGACTTCCCATACCACTACTTCACCCCTTGATCCTGTCCTTTCTGACTCAACCCGTCTTCACTTCTTGGATTTGGATTTGGCCCCAGTCCTCACTGCCCTGTTTAACCTCTCCCTATCCACAGGCACCTTCCACTCAAACATCAAGCAGGCAACTGTACTACGCCTGCTTAAGAAATCCTTCCTCGACCCCACACTACCCTCCAACTACAGCCCTATCTCCCTCCTTCCCTTTGCCTCAAAACTCCTGGAGCATCTTGTTCACAAATGCCTTACCCAGTACCTAAATGCCACTCCCTACTTGACCCACTGCAATCTGGATTTTGGCCTGCCCACTCAAGTGAAACAGCTCTCTCCAAAGTGGTGAATGACCTCACCTTAGCTAAAGCTGAAGGCAATTACTCAATGCTCCCCCTCCTTGATCTTTCAGCAGCAGCTTTTGACATAGTGGACCATTCCCTGATCTTCCATTGCATCCAGTCCATGGGCATTCATGACCTCACCCTGGCCTAGATCTCATCCGACCTCTCCAACTGCTCCTTCATGACCTTCTCCAATGGTGAGTCCTCATTCACCCCTAACCCCTTCTTGATTGGAGTCGCCCTAGGCTCAGACCTTGCCCTCCTACTTTTCTCCCTATACACATCCTCTATTGGCTAGGTTATCTCCTCCATGGGTTTTAACTATGATTTGTATGCAGATAACACCCAGATCTACTTCCACACCCCTGACCTATCCACCACTTCCAAGGACAAGGTCTCCTCCTGCCTATCAGCCATCTCCTCCTGGATGTCTACTAGGTTCCTGAAACTAAACCTGGACAAAACAGAAGTTATGATTTTCCCACCTTGACCCTCCCAGATGTAAATGTTACTGTTAACCACACTACCATTCGTCCTACCTCTCAAGCCCTCTGTCTGGGTGTCACCCTAGACTCTGCACTCTCCTTCACCTCCCACATCCAAAACCTCACAAAGTCGTGCAACTTCCACCTCCATAACATCTGCAAGATCCACCCTTTCCTGACCTCTGCCACCACCAAACTTCTCACTCATGCCCTCATAATTTCCTGCTTTGACTACTGCAATGCCCTTCTGTCTGGTCTCCCTATGACCCAAATTGCCCCACTGCAGTCCATCATGAATGTGGCAGCCAGAATTATCCACTCCTCCCATCACTCCACCATGGTGGCTCCCCTCTGTAAATCCCTCCACTGGCTTCCTATCCAGTTCAGAATCAGAATTAAGATACTGTGTCTGGCCTAAAAATCGGTCTACTGAACTTGCCCAAACTACATTTCTGCTCTTACTCAGAGGTACACACCTAGCCGCTCACTCCGCTCCTCCAATGAACTCCACCTGACCGCCCCCACATTAACCAGCCCCATGCACGCCTCCAGGTCTTCTCAAGAGCTGCTCCAACACTATGAAACGACCTACTTCCCCCCATTGGGGTTGCCTCCCCCCCCTTCAACATCTTCAAGAAGGCCCTCAGAAGGCACTTTTCCACTCTGACCTATCCCCCCTTACTGGTGTTCTAAACCAGCAGCTGAACTCTGGTCCCCTACTTTTCGTGTCCCTACCTCTCCCTCTAGATTGTAAGCCTTCGGCAGGGTCCTCCTCTTTGTGTCTCCTACCTGTTCACGCACCTCCATTACCATACACCCATGCTATGGATTTGAGTGAATCCTTGAGTGAACTCGACTTGCCCCATGCTCTCCATGCTCCCAACCAGAGATTGACTGAACAATACCTTGTACTCATACTGTGCTGCGTGATCTGGTTTGCGTGTATTCCTGTATTGTCTTATTGCTGTATGTCACCCCTAAATATAGTCTGTCACCCTAACTAATGTGCAGCGCTGTGTAATATGTTGGTGGCACTTTATAAATACAATAAATATATAAGTCCTGTAACATTACAGTGACAAAGCCTAGTGGGGAGTCGGATATTTGGGCAGTGTTCAAGCCTGTATGAGACTGTGCAACCTCTATTGCTGACTACTTACATATGAAGTTCTGGTAAATATCACCAGCCTGGGGAAAAGGATGCAACTTCTATCTAAGAGGTGCTATATATACATATACAGTGACAATACATGCACAAACTCTCCCGTGGGCCATCATCAGGAGTGAAATAAACAGGTGCAGTGCTATTTACAATAAATAGCGCTGTTTTTTTTTTACTCCTGCTTGTTAGTGGATGATGTGCCTGGAGATGTGAGCCTCGGCCGCTTACTCTGTCTTTTCATGTTTGTTTTATGTATGTATTTTTTTACAACCCAACCCGGATAACCTTCACCAGCCAACAATTACTGAGCATTCGGAAATTAGCTGAGTATAATCTACCCCTAGATATTTCATCTACTCTTGACCTTCTGGGAATTCTAAACAGCAGAGCTACTGTGCTGAATCACTCAGCAAGGCTTACAAAAAGAGACAAGTGATCCAGGATCCAGACTCGCTTTTGGTGCAGAAGACTGTGTTCTCTCCACTACCGAGAATCATACTCGCTAATGTCAGGTCGATATTCAACAAACTAGATGAGCTTCAACTACTGATCAGGACAGAGAAAGACTTTTATCTATCTGCTGCTCTTTGCGTCACAGAAATCTGGCTGTCTGAGCTTATACCAGATTACTGGATTTACACTCTATAGATCTGACTAGGACCCACTTATTTCTGGCAAAACCAAAGGTGGAAGACTCTATATTAATGACAGGTGATGCACAATGTTAAAGTTATCAAGAGAACATGCTCAGCTGGGCTGGAAACACTCTTCATAAACTTCAGACCCTACCATACACCCTGTGAGTTTTCTTCATTTATTCTGGTTGCTTTGTACATCCCGCCACAAACATGCATGCAGCCTGTGCTTCAAGATGCCGTGGATCAAACCATTGGGGCGGAAAGGGGGCACCCCAATTATTTTTTCATCATACTCTTGGATTTCAAAATGGCTATCCTGACCAGAGAACTTCCTAAATAAAGGCAACACGTCACAAGTGCAACTAGAGAAGTTTGATCACTGTTACACTACTACTTAGGACTCGTATAACTCTATCGGCAGGGCAGCTTTGGGGAACTCCGATCCAGGGCCAGCCTTTAATATGAGCGACCGGAGCAGTCACTCAGGGCGCCAGCTCTCAAGGGCGCATGCGCCCTGTTGCCCCTTGCCGCCCCGCTGTCTCTCCCTGCGTCCTCTCCATCTGTAATTAGAGCAGGACTACAAGAACATGGTCGCCGATGTCCACAAATGTGGACAATCGGCAGCCATTTTCCTGAAGCCCTGCTCCAACTACAGATGGAACGGAGGCGGGGAGAGAAGAGGGACGTCGGCGCTGGAGCTTGGAAGTCAGGTGACTTCACAGTCTCTGCCCGGCCTGCTGCCGCAGAAGGGGGGGGGGGGTTGACTGGGGGCATACTACCTACACTGGGGGCATACTACCTACATTGGGGGCATACCACCTACACTGGGGCATACTACCTACACTGGGGCATACTACCTACACTGGGGCTTACTACCTACACTGGGGGCATACTATCTACACTGGGGCATACTACCTACACTGGGGGCATACTACCTACATTGGGGGCATACCACTTACACTGGTGGCATACTACCTACACTGGGGCATACTACATACACTGAGGACATACTACCTACACTGGGGGCATACTACCTACACTGGGAGAAGCTATTGCTACTACACTGGGAGCAACTATGCTACTACACTGGGGGCAACTATACTTCCTACACTGGGGGTAGCTATGCTACCTATATGGGGCAACTATACTACCTACACTGGGGGTAACTATGCTACCTAGATGGGGCAACTATGCTACTTACACTTGGGGCAACTATACTAGCTACCTATACTGGGGCAACTATACTACCTATGCTTGGCTACCTACACTGAGGGCACCTACACATGAGATCCTATACTGAGGGCACCTATACCTGGCTACCTACCTACCTATACTGAGTCTGAGGGAATTTTTTGGGGAGGGACGCACCACAGCTATAACGAGCATTGCAAATTGTTGGTGCTGTATATGGGCCTGTGTGTGTATGCGCACAAAGAGAATGGGAGGCACCAAAATCTGGTTTTGCTCAGGGTGCAGTGGAACCTAAGGCCGGCCCTGCTCCGATCATGCAGTGATACAGCATGTCCCAACATACAGACTAAGACTAAAAACTGTCATACCTACAGTGACCACAGTTATGAAATGGACTAGTGAAGCAGTGGAAAAACTACAGAGCTGCTTTGATTCAACTACCTTGAATATATTCAAATAATCCACCAGTGACATAAATTAATACACTGATGCTGTGACATCTTATATTACCTTTTGTAAACAGTCCCGCATACCCACCAAAAAGTGCATCAGGCAAAACAATGATAAAGCCTGGTTTACATCACATCTTAGGAAGCGACACCTCAATAAAGAAAGGGTGAATCGTACAGGTGATAAAGTTATTTTGTTTGGGGGAGAAGGGGGGGCAGAAGGGGTTTACACACACACATACAGTGGTGTGAAAAACTATTTGCCCCCTTCCTGATTTCTTATTCTTTTGCATGTTGGTCACACTTAAATGTTTCTGCTCATCAAAAACCGTTAACTAATAGTCAAAGATAACATAATTGAACACAAAATGCAGTTTTAAATGATGGTTTTTATTATTTAGTGAGAAAAAAAAAACTCAAAACCTACATGGCCCTGTGTGAAAAAGAAATTGCCCCCTGAACCTAATAACTGGTTGGGCCACCCTTAGCAGCAATAACTGCAATCAAGTGTTTGCGATAACTTGCAACAAGTCTTTTACAGCGCTCTGGAGGAATTTTGGCCCACTCATCTTTGCAGAATTGTTGTAATTCAGCTTTATTTGAGGGTTTTCTAGCATGAACCGCCTTTTTAAGGTCATGCCACAACATCTCAATAGGATTCAGGTCAGGACTTTGACTAGGCCACTCCAAAGTCTTCATTTTGTTTTTCTTCAGCCATTCAGAGGTGGATTTGCTGGTGTGTTTTGGGTCATTGTCCTGCTGCAGCACCCAAGATCGCTTCAGCTTGAGTTGACGAACAGATGGCCAGACATTCTCCTTCAGGATTTTTTGGTAGACTGTAGAATTCATGGTTCCATCTATCACAGCAAACCTTCCAGGTCCTGAAGCAGCAAAACAACTCCAGACCATCACACTACCACCACCATATTTTACTGTTGGTATGATGTTCTTTTGCTGAAATGCTGTGTTACTTCTACGCCAGATGTAACGTGACACACACCTTCCAAAAAGTTCAACTTTTGTCTCGTCGGTCAACAAGGTATTTTCCCAAAAGTCTTGGCAATCACTGAGATGTTTTTTTTAGCAAAATTGAGACTCGCCTTAATGTTCTTTTTGTTTAAAAGTGGTTTGCGCCTTGGATATCTGCCATGCAGACCGTTTTTGCACAGTCTCTTTCTTATGGTGGAGTCGTGAACACTGACCTTAATTGAGGCAAGTGTGGCCTGCAGTTCTTTAGATGTTGTACTGGGGTCTTTTGTGGCCTCTCGGATGAGTTTTCTCTGTGCTCTTGGGGTAATTTTGGTCGGCTGGCCACTCCTGGGAAGGTTCATCACTGTTCCATGTTTTTGCCATTTGTGGATAATGGCTCTCACTGTGGTTCGCTGGAGTCCCAAAGCTTTAGAAATGGCTTTATAACCTTTACCAGACTGATAGATCCCAATTACAGTACTTTTGTTCTCATTTGTTCCTGAATTACTTTGGATCTTGGCATGATGTCTAGCTTTTGAGGTGCTTTTGGTCTACTTCTCTGTGTCAGATAGCTCCTATTTAAGTGATTTCTTGATTGAAACCGGTGTGGCAGTAATCAGGCCTGGGGGTGACTACAGAAATTGAACTTAGGTGTGGTAAACCACAGTTAAGTTATTTTTTTAACAAGGGAGGCAATCACTTTTTCACACAGGGCCATGTAGATTTGGAGTTTTTTTTTCTCACTAAATAATAAAAACCATCATTTAAAACTGCATTTTGTGTTCAATTATGTTATCTTTGACTAATAGTTAACGGTTTTTGATGAGCAGAAACATTTAAGTGTGACAAACATGCAAAAGAATAAGAAATCAGGAAGGGGGCAAATAGTTTTTCACACCACTGTATATATATATATCAGGACTGGACAGAAGGAAAACATAGAGAAATGTGCCCTGTATGTATATAGGGAGTCCAATTCCTCCTCATTTGTCATCACAAGTTGTAATTTGATCTCTCCCCTGTGTCACCTGATAAGCTCATTTGAAAGCACAGGATGTCAACAATGTAGCCATTTGGTTCCAAACTGCTTCTAAGCTAAGTGCTTCAGCCTGCTACCTGCACTGACCCCTGCCTGGATTTTGACTACTCTCTGCTTGCCGCCTGCACCAACCTCTGCCTGGATTGTGTCTACTCTCTGTCTGTCTTCACCGATGTCTGTGTTCACTGATGTCTGCCTGGATTTTGACTGCTCTCTGCCTGCCGCCTGCATTGACCTCTGCCTGGATTTTGACTTTTCTCTGCCTGCCGCCTGCACCAACCTCTACCTGGATTTTGACTACTCTCTGGCTGCCTTATTTGTACAGTTTCACAATTTTTTTCAGTTTATTCATAAATGTAATTAATTTAACAAATACGGTATGTGTTCTAGTCTTTTATTATATGCAGAATGGAATGTCTACCAGGCTTTTATTCTGACATATTTTGGTGAGTTATGATGACTTAAAGAGAAACTCCAACCAAGAATTGAACTTTATCCCAATCAGTAGCTGATACCTCTTTATACATGAGAAATAGAATGCTTTTCACAAACAGACCATCAGGGGGCGCTGTGTGACTGATTTTGTGCTGAAACCCCTCCCACAAGAAGCTCTGAATACCGTGGTACTCTGGGCAAACTGCCACAATGTAACAATGTTCACAGACAGGAAATGGCTGTTTACAGCTGTCTGTAACAGCCAGAACAGCTAGAAACAGCTACATAACCTGCCCACAGTAACAATGTCACCATGTAATACATGTCAGAATGTGAATCTGGAAGAGGAAAGATTTTACAATGAGCAAACACTGACTAAATCACTTATACATAATAATTGTAAAAACGAGGCACTTTTTTTATTACATTATTTTCATGAAGTTCCTCTTTAAAGAGACTCTGTAACCAAATTGTCAGCCTTATTTATTCTATCCTATAAGCTCCTCTACCTGTTCTAATGTGGTCTGGATTACTGCAGCCTTTTCTAGTTGCACTGTCTCTGTAATATAGCTAATATTATTTTCTTTGTCAAGCTTTGTCACCCGGGGAGGAAGGAGCTGCCTCTGCTGTGATAGGTACAAGTTTTACACGCTTCCTGCATGCCCCCTCCAGGGTCTGTGTGTCTTGCTTTGTGTATTCCTCACAGACAGTTTGTGAGGCTGAGGGGGGAAGGGAGCTGTGTGGTGTGTGGTGTGTATATATATATATATATATATATATATATATATATATATATATACATACATACATACACACGGACAGATAAAGTACAGAAGCGGAAGACTGATTCGGTATCCAGGTCAGGGATGGTCGTAGTCAGCCAACTTCGCTATGCTGGAACTACGCATAGTTTTACGCAATTATGCTTCGCCAAACTACGGCTTCGAAATCAAATAATCGCTTCGTATGCATTTTGTAGAATACGCGTTAAAATACGCAATTACGTGTAGTGCGAAGTGTAGTGTATGTGGATGCTTATGCCTGTATTCAGAAAATTTTACGCATTAATTCCTCCTTAGCTGCTTATCCCGGGAACTCTTCTATGCGTACATTCCCCTTTTCAATGCGTAAATTTGTAAGCATACAATTGTACGTGGAAAAATAGACGCGATTAATGCATACGTAGTTCACTACGCAATACACATGTTAACTACGCATAGTAAACATAAGCTACGCATAGTGGTACTTCGCTACGCGTAAATTCGTAAGCGTAGTTCTGCAACGTCACCTACGAACTATGATGCGTAGATGCAAACTACGATGCGTAAATTCGCACTGGCGTAGTTTCTGCTCATCCCTGATCCAGGTACAGGCAAAGTTGGCAACAGATAATCAGATGGGCGGAAGTACCAAATCAGAGAACAGGAGAGTAGTCAGGAAAGCCAAATGTCATAACAGGTTACAATAATGTATCACAGTCCTAGTCTTAGGTGTGAGGTCCTTGGTCTCAACACCTGGGATCTAGTCTAACAGATAAGCAGTAACAATGTAGAATCTCCTAGTCTTAGGTGTGAGGTCCTTGCAGGGCTGGTTTAAGCAACAATGGGGCCCCAGGAAAAAATAAACCTGCCCCCCCCCCCCTCCCCAACAGATACCCCGGAACAAAAATCGGCATTAAGGGACCTTTTTTTGCAGCTGGTATAGTCAGGGTGTGAAGCCCCAATCGGTCGGAGCTCCACATTCTGGCTACCCCAGCCTGCATAGGGGACAAGGGGTTAAAAAGTTTCAGGAGGGGGGACCCCACATAATTTTTTTTTAAAAAATTCCCACACTGTAAACATAAAAAAAATTGGGAAAATAGGAAAAAATGCAAGGGATCTTCATACAGCCATATTGCGACTGTATAGCGATCCCTGGCCAAAGCGCTGTGGCTGCGTATGTATCCCCTGGAAACCCCGTCAGGAAATGTATTGCTCTTTCTTTTGATGCATGTAAAATTACACTACTGTTAGGTTTGCTACTGAAGGTGACATTTACGGCATTTAAAAGTATACTTTTTTCCTTTGAAACTTTAAAATTGATTTTCTCAAAAACTATAAGGTCTTTTTGAAAAATAGTTTTTTCCTCTTAGTCCCAATGATCGCCTTAACATGTCCTGAAAATTTAGGGTTTCTAGCATTTAAGGTGGATTTGCTATTAACCATTAAAGTCGGCAGGTTTTTAAATGTGTATTTTTTTTCCTTTGAAACTTTAAAATCGATTTTCTCAAAAACTATAAGGTCGATTTGAAAAAAAAAATTCCTCTTGTAGCCACTGGGGGCCCTGGGGCAGTTGCCTCCTTTGCCTCTATGATAGCGCCGGCCCTGGGTCCTTGGTCTCAACACTTGGGAACTAGTCTAACACATAAACAGTAGCAAGCAATAGTACTTTAAAGCTATCAATAGAATCTGACTCAGTGTGAATTCCCAACTCCGGCTGGTTCTAACACACTGTGGGTTCTGACTCAGGTCTGAGCGCTCACACGTTAATGTTTGCAACAGCAGTCCTATATATACTAAAAGCGCTCCACAGCGCCGCCCCAGTCACTCAGCCAATCCGGAGCATAGCTGGAGTCAGCTGATCGGCATGATCAGCTGACTCCCCTTCTAGCAGCATAAAGGTCCTGTCGCCTGGCGCGCGTAGCTCTCCATCTGTGTGCACTAGAAGGACCAGGCAAAGCAGCATCACGCTGCTGCACGGCAGCAGCCGCCGGCTGGGACGCGGAGATAGCCGCCATGCCGCTTGCCCATGCGGCGGCATCTCCGCTATTCATTACAGTATATTTTTATTGTGCAAACCGGACAGTACAGATTCTCTTTAAGAATTGGAGGTCTAAAATTCTTGAAAAAATGTATTACTTTTAACTCATAATTCCAGACAGAAATAGACTGCCAGGGAGCTTAACCGCTAAATTAGAAGGCCGTTTACTGTAATGTAAAATGCAGAAAAGCCCCATTAACCAATATGCAGTAATTTTAAGCCAATCAGAATATTTAAAATGAATAAGCCAATCAGAGAATGCGAAAATTTCCACCTAAATCCGCTTTTTCTGATTGGCTTATTAATTCTGAGTCTTCTGATTGTCATAAAGTGACCTCATATTGGTAATGCAGATTTTCTGCCGAATTAAGCAGTTAATAGCACAGCCCACGAAGATGCTAGAAACATCAAATTTGCCAAATTTGCAGATTTGCGAGGTATGTTAAGAAAAAAAATGGGAACAAAAGGGAAAGAAAAACATTTTCAAAAAGACCTTGCAGTCTTTGAGAAAATTGATGTTAAAGTTGGCAGAAATTTCTGTGGAAATGTTCAGCAAAAAAATCTGCATCGGAATGCTAAAATCAGTAGCGGAAAGCGGAAGTGGTATTGGTAATCGGTAGTGGTTGAAAGCGGATTTTTTTTTGCAGAAGTTATTACGAGCTGTAATTATGAGATTGTAATAAGCATCCCTGGTGG
The DNA here is from genome assembly GCF_040937935.1 of Hyperolius riggenbachi. Classification (NCBI taxonomy): domain Eukaryota; kingdom Metazoa; phylum Chordata; class Amphibia; order Anura; family Hyperoliidae; genus Hyperolius; species Hyperolius riggenbachi. The sequence goes on along the minus strand of NC_090646.1, from coordinate 594,358,765 downwards.
TTCAAATCTAGTTATAGGAATCTTCTCAAATAAACAGAAGTATTATATACTCACATTGCAGGTAGTTTTTCCTCCTATGGCATCCAGAGTGCACATCATATTTTTGGTGATTTCATGACATCCCCACATGTCAGCACATGCCTCTCTACTTATAGCAGGCAGGCTGACTTCCAATAGCTTGTCTGACCCGCTGTTTGGCGCATTCCTGGTTCTGCCCCATCCTGCTGATTCACAAATGGTCCCAGGTTCCACATCACTGAATGTTGTTGGCAAATTCAGAGGTTTCACAGCACAGTTTAACGTTGCTTTACCAGAGAACTGAAAGAAGAAGTTTTGTAAAGACCTGGCTCAGGCAACAAGTCAAATCGCTCTAATAACTCTGAATCTATCCATTTTAAACATCACAGTTATAGAAAAATCTGAGAACTTGCTCAAGTCCCAAAGTATACATTCTATTTTGGAATTATAGTAGTGCCTGTGCTGCACTAGCCTGGAGCTATATTTAATGAAAACATATTTGTTATATTCAAACATTGCTGTTATTTTGGAAGTCAATTCAATGTAATGTATTAGTGTGCTAAAGCTCATGTCTAGGTTTGAGCAAGTTTGCCTTCTCATCCTACCCTCAAACAAACTTAAAGCTTATCCTTACAATCCCCCTTTTATTTGAAAGGTGTGCGTGTGTGTGTGTGTGTGTGTGTGTGTGTGGGGGGGGGGTATTGCAGTGGCATAGCCTCATATGAGTGTCACAATCCATCCTGTTGACTCTGATTGGAAGGGAGACATGGCTGGAACTAAAGATTTCTTACCAGTATAGTGAAAGATAGGGGTAAGGGGTTGTGATGTGGTCCATTGGCACTGTGGTAATGTGACAGTGAAATTCTTGAGATTCTTGGGAAAAAAATGCAGAAGCTCTTGAGGTACAGGGGTTGTACAGTGTAGCAGACAGTGGTGCTTGGAAACAACCCGATTACGAATTTGAGTGGTTTTGAATACGGCTTCACCTACTTCTGATTTGATCATAATCAAAATTATGAATAGGAGTTCCAATTCGAATGCGGTTACAAATCGGAATTACACATTATTTCCGTAACAATAAGTCTGAATCCATAATTCATTTAGTGGTTAATAGCAAAGCCCCTGTATGTGCTAGAAACAGAACATCCAAATGTGCAGGGCATGTTAAGAAGAATAGTGGAAAGAAGAGGAAAAAAAAACTAAAAACACCTTATAGGTTTTGAGAAAATCCATTTTAAATTACTCATTCTGTGTGTGCAAAATGTTTTAGCCGACTTTAGCAGTCAATGCTAGAAACACCAAATTTGCATGGTATGTTAACGTGGCAGTGGGAGCAAGAGGGAAAAAATGTTTTCAAAAAGACTTAATCGTTTTTTTTTTTAAATGACGTTAAAGTTAGAAGGAAAAATTAGCAAAGTCACAGCGCTAAAATGACAGGTAATGTATTCACATATATATATATATATATACATTTTTTTTATATGTTCAGTGTGTGGAAAATGTAAAAAAAATGATGTGGGGTCCTCCCTCCTGAGCCTCTTTAACCCCTTGTCCACCATGCAGGCTGGGATAGCCAGAATGCGGAGCCCAGATGTGTGAGGCTTCGCGCCCTAAGCTTTACCCGTCTGCATGGCTCATGGTATGGGGGGCTCCAGGAAAGAGGGACGACCAAGCCTTCCCCTCTCCCCTGGATCCCATGTCAAATTAATGGACAAGGGGCTCTTCCCCACCTCCGGTTCCACAGGAGGAGGTGGGGGCCGACAACACCATGGAGGGGGGGGGGTTATGGTGGTGTCTGGGAGTCCCCTTTAAGGAGGAGACCCCCAAATGTAATCCCCCCTCCTTGGAGAAATGGGTATAAGGGTACATAGTACCCCTTACCCATTTTCACAAAGGGTTAAATGACATAAAAACACAACAATGTGTAAGTCATTTATTACTCTTAATTAAAGTGAACCTCCAGACTAAAAATCTACTCAGCAGCACTGAAAAGGGTTGGTGTTTCTTTAACAGTTTCACAGCATCAGAACTTTGTTTTTCTTACCCAAGTCTCATTTTTACCTGCACAGAAAAAAACTGCTCGGGCATTTTCCCATGATGCTGTGCAAAGCATGATGGGATTTCTGATGTTGTTGTTCTCCTTCTGCTGTTTTGACACAAATTTTTTTTTTTTTTAATTTGAATTTGAAATTTGAAGCATATTGCGCGCAGCTGAAAGGGGTGATCACGACACAGGACAGTTGAAACTGTGTCTCATGCTCCCTGTCACCTCCTTTCAACCAAAAAAATGGCTGTCCCCACGAAAAAGATGGTTGCCCCATGAAATCACAAACATTCGCCTGTTATTTTAAAACAGGATGGGTAAGAGACTATATTACCTACAGTATCTATTTTAATTAACATAACTAATGTAACTTAATAACAGTATGTTTGTTTAGGCTGAAGCTCTCCTAGTCTCCTTTAACCATAAATACTTACCTGTACCTTTAAAAAAATGACCACATGCCAATATCCTTGGAAATGGTCCCATGCCAATATCCTATAATCTTGCGAGCTTGGTAAACTTGATTGAAGATCTCCGCATACCCACGTCACACACCACTGCCCCTCGTGCAGCTCTAGCTTTACTAAGTATAACTAGAGCTAAAGCATCTTTAAGTTTTGGCTCCAAGGCTCCCCAATGAGGATCCTCCTGATCTTCTCCTGTCTCCCAGATTTCACCATGAATTCCCCCCATGGCGTCATCGACCCCCACCTCCTCCTGAGGCAAAGGAGGTGAGGAAGAGCCCCTTGTCCATGGATTGGACAAGGGCTCTGGGAAGAGGGAAGGCTTGGCTGCCCCTCTCCACGAGAACTCCCCCCATACTCCGGACCATGCGGGCTGGTATAGCTCAGGGTGTGAAGCCCCACGTGTCCGGGGCTCCACATTCTGACTATCCCAGCCTGCATGGGGGACAAGAGGTTAAAGAGGCTCAGGAGGGGGACCCCACATCATTTTTTTTTAATTTACCACATTCTGAACATATAAAAAATACATTTATATACATGTTGATACATTATTTATCATTTTACCGCATTTAAATTGCAACTTTTTTACTCTAATTTTAATAAATCATCTTGCTGCTTTTTTTCTAACTTTAACATCGATTTTCTCAAAAACTATGAGGTCTTTTTGATTTTTTTTCTTCTTGTTCCCACTGTTCTTCTTAACATACCCTGCAAATTTGAAGTTTCTAGCACTTACGGGGGCTGTGCGATTAACCTCTAAAGTCAGCGGCCGCTGAAACATTTCCCACACTCAGAACAAGAAATTTAAAATGTTCTCAAAAACTATAAGGTCTTTTTGAAAAAAAAAATCCTCTTGTTCCCACTGTCCCCTTTGAACATACCCTGCAAATTTGGAGCTTCTAGCACATACGGGGGCTTTGCTATTAACCACTAATAATAGCACTCATAATTCCGACTCATAAGCCAGAGTTATGCGTCTTATGCTGCAGCTGATCATGGATGCCGATTCCGTAATTGCTCAAATCGGCCTGTAATTACAGGTTACCCGTAATTACGAAGTTGTAAGTGATGAGCACCACTGCTGGCAGCACCAATTGAAGCCAAAGGGGCCTTGGATGTGATTCTGCCCTATGGACTGTCTGGATGAATGTTAAGGTCATGTGACTTGAAAGATAAAGACATTTGTAGGAGAGAATATGGTGGATTTGGGTCACAAATTTACTGACAGTCCGGAGTGAAGGTAGGTGGAAAGAAGGTATAAGTAAGCTTCCACAACTGCAGAGCATGCAGTGGAGTAAAAGGTGTTAACTTAACTGTTCATTGGTGTGTCTCTGTCATAATGGCTACCCACAGTGTCAGTGTTCCTGTGACTTGCTGGCATGTAGCAATGTTCCATGAGAGACAGGAGTAGATATACTGGAAGAGGAGGGATTGTGATGGCAGGACAGGTAAGACAACCTTTTGCTTACTGCTGAATATTTTTTTGGGTGTGGGGGAGGTGGCAGCAACCTAATTGTGATGTAAGGGTTGAGAGCTGTCAGTAGGAAACCCTATTCTGATAAAGCGTAGTGGGGCTACAGGCAATATAATATTAATGGGGAGGAGGGTATCAACTGGAATCTTAAAACTGCCACGTTTAGAATCGCTCTCTCTTCTGCAAAACAATCATACTTTTCCTCCCTCATATCTTCCCACTCGCACAATCCAAAGTGCCTGTTCAGCACTTTCAACTCCCTTCTCTGTCCTCCCCCTCCTCCTCCTTCTTCATGCTTATAAGCTGAAGAATTTGCAACATACTTTACAGATAAAATTGCCAAAATCCGTAGTGTGTTTTCCATGCAGACATTAAACTCCATCTCCACTCCTCTTGATGATTGCTCTCTTTCCAGTTTCTCTCCACTCTCCGAACATTCTCTCCCCTCTCTTCTCCAAATCCCATCTAACCACCTGTTCTTTGGATTCTATCCCATCACATCTCATTCCACAGCTATCCACATCCCTCATCCTTGCCCTAACATTGCTGTTTAACCTATTCCTCTCAAGAAGGCTGTTGTAACACCACTACTTTAAAAACATTCTCTAGACCCCACCGAAGTTGCCAACTACCGCCCAGTGTCACTTCTCCCATTTGCATCTAAATTACTTAAACGCCACATTCATGCTGAGCTAATTCAGTATTTATCTGCAAATTTTTTGCTTGATCAGATCCAGTCTGGCTTCCGGGCAAACCACTCCACAGAAACAGCCCTCATCAAAGTAGCCAATGATCTCCTCACAGCTAAATCCAAAGGCTATTATTCCATACTAATCCTTTTAGATCCGTCATCAGCATTTGACACTGTTGACCACACTCTGCTCCTACAGATCCTTTCATCTAGAGGAATAAAGGACCTCGCTCTCTCCTGGATATCTTCCTACCTCTCTGGATGGTCTTTCACTGTTTCTTATTCAGATCAGGCCTCGTCTTCACATCCTCTGTCTGTAGGGGTACCTCAAGGCTCTGTTCTCGGTCCCCTCCTCTTTTCCATCTGCTTGCGCGGCCTTGGTAACTTAACTCATTTGGTTTTCAATACCACCTATATGCAGATGATGCACAACTGTATCTCTCGGCCCCAGACCTTAACTCCCTCCTCATACGGGTTCCCGACTGCCTGTCCGCTATTTCCTCTTTCATGTCCTCACGCTTCATAAAACTTAATATGATTAAAACAGAACTAATAGTCTTGTCCACCTCTTTGCCTGATATTACAATAAATGTTAATAACACGTCTATAAGTTCAGTTCCCAAAGCACGGTGCTTAGGGGTAATATTTGATTCTTCTCTCTCATTTATTCCTCACATTAACTCCCTAACCAGCTCCTGTCATCTCCAACTCAAAAACATAGCACATATCCGACCTTGTCTCTCTCATGACACAACCAAAATGTTAGTACATGCTCTTGTTATATCTCATTTGGACTATTGCAATATATTTATTGGCGGACTTCCAACTAACCGACTAGCACCACTCAATTCTGTACTGAACTCTGCTGCTCGACTCATTCATCTCACCCTTTTACTTTTCCTCTGCTGCTCCTCTTTGTCAAGCTCTTCACTGGCTACCAATTAACCAGAGGATCCAGTTCAAACTCTTAACCCTAACCTAAAAAGCTCTCCACAGTCTCTCTCCCCTGTACATCTCCTCACTAGTCTCCAGATACCAACCCAACCGCAATCTCAGATTTGCACACAAGCTTCTTTTATCCTCTTCTACAATTGCCTCCTCACATTCACGTGTACAAGACTTCTCACGTGCCTCACCCCTCCTCTGGAATGCCCTTCTACAGCACATCCGCCACTCTCCCACCTTTGAAATCTTTAAACGATCCCTCAAAACCCACCTCTTCCGACAAGCATATTCTCTAGCTTAGGCCATGCACCCTTCAACCTCACATGTACATTTACTCCTTACTAAATAACCTAATTATGCACTGCCTGTACATATACTGTATACTTACCCCACCTCTTGTTTCCACCCCATTCCTTTAGATTGTAAGCTTGCAAGGGCAGGGCTCTCACATTTTTGTGTCATGGAATGTTATTAATTTAATTGCTTGCACTCTGGTAGACATTTATACATTTTAGTCATCATGTTAAATTTGCTATTGTAATCACCAGTTCTGTATTTTGTACCAGTGTTCATATTTGATGTATATCATTGTCTGTATCATTATGTATCCCTTGTTTTGTTTTCTTACATTGTACAGCGCCATCATGGAATATGTTGGCGCTTTATAAATAAATAATAATAATAAACATGCATCAGTTCACTATCATGATGAGCCCACTCTCTTCAGTGAATTATACCCTGAGTGCAGACTCTGCAGTTTTCCTGTCAGGGCTGTTAGATGTCAGATGATGCTCCATTCATTGCTATGGAGCATCAGAGGACTTGTGCCAAGAGGAAAAAAAAGAGAGAAGAGGATGCATAATTAATGTGATCTCTTGCCTGGAAAACCTTTAGCTAGCACTAGGCTAGCAAGTGCAAGTGTCCAGCTCCCCCCGCTTGCCTGTGATCCCCCCCGACCCCCCATTAATACATTACCCAGCCAGGATCCAGCGATCGCGCAGCCTTCCCGCACAGCTCCGGGCTCTCTATGGGGAGGATCGGGTTTGCGCATGACGTCATGACGTCGGCGACATCATGACGTCATGTGCGATCCTCCCCATAGTGAAGACCATAGCTGTGCGGGGAGATTGCGCTGATCGCTGGATCCAGGCTGGGTAATGTATAAACGGGGGAGCAGCGGGGATCGGGGGGGTGCCAGACACTTGAGCTAGCTAGCCTAGTGCTAGATAATGGTTTTACAGGCATGAGATCACATTAATTTTACATGGGGGACACACACTGGCAAAATCTCCTGAGCGGCGTAACGCTCAGGAGGTTAATACACACTCTTTTCCCCATGAATGGAAATATTGTGATTCCGTGTCCCTTCTTAGTGACTTCTATACAATATATGCAGTTTCATGTCACATGCCAAGTCATCATGTAAATGTAGAACCAATCAAAATGTTATCATGGGCTAACTGTCAAAAAAATGAGGCATTAGGCTATGCAGGCCCCTCCTCCTCCCATCCCCCAACCGCAAGTGCAGGCAATTAGCAAAAAAACTCCACTTTCACTGAGAAAAATGTCCCTGGCACCTCCCCCTACCATGCAATAGAGCAAGTAGCGGGCACATATGTAATGCAGAACACTCCCTGCTGCCGTTCGCCAATCCCGATCACATGACCCTCATAGGGTTCAGAGACCAAGGGGACCCCATGCTATCATTTGTGCAGTGGTGTCCCTATTAAGTCTAGTTATGCTCCTGCCCAGTTACCATATAATATATTAAAATGTGGAACTAATTTCTAGCAGAGGCTTGTTCTGAAGCACCAGATGAGGCAATAAGCCCTGGGAAAGTTTGCCCTGAAATGTATGTTACTTTAAGGCACATTTTATGATTTCTAATCAGATAAGGATACCTTTCCTCACTCCAAACACAGAGATCCCAGGGCAGCAGCAGTTTCAGGAGAAGTATTGAAGAGTACTTGTGTGGTAAGTGTCTGGCGCTATTTGAGAATAGTGTACTTACCTGTACAAGCTGGACATCATTATCAAATGTTAATTTATTATAGCGAGGATGAGGACGCCACTTTGACACTTGCAACCTCTGTACATATTGATCTTCTTTACTCAGGGAGTGGAGCCCCAATTTGATTGTCGTGGCAGAATTACTAAAAAAAGAAAAGTATTGTAAATTGATGTCTTTAACCAGTTGTCGGAGCAGCGACATTATATCTACGCTTATTGAGACTTCATCTCAGCGTGCATGTCTTTTGACGGTGCCCAAATTACTGACTGAACGCTGCTATAGCCGTAATTTACATTAAGGTGCCTGGTGCCCACAAATTTCCTGCACCATTTAAGCCTGTCTCCAACAAAAGACCCTGTGACCCTTTTTAGAAAATAGATTTTAAAAATTGAAAGAAAATGTTTTTTTTTGTTTTTTTGCTAAAAAAAATTCATTTTGCAGAATTTAAAAAACATTTTTCATTTATATTTGAAACCGCTTGCCGCCTGCGTCACAGGACTGCCTAACGCCGAACGTGTAAGGTCCTTGGGGCGTGGTTTGGGGATTTAACACTGCGGTCCTCAAGTGGTTAAAATCAATCTTCTTGTTTTTTTTGTTTGACTTTTTTTTTTACTTGTTCCCACTATTCCTTTTACCATATGTAGCAGTTTTAGTGACAATAGTAGCATGCATGACAGTTTTGCTATTAACTCCTAAATTCAGCATGTAATTATGCAAAATTACATGAAATTATGCAAAAACATCTGGGAATATGCCTAAAGAAAGGGACTAGATCCCAAAAAGCTTGCATAATTTAACTCTATCAGCAATTAAAAGGTATTACTTTTACAAAATGTTATTTTCTACCTACATGAAATTACACAAAATTACAAATATATTTTGTGTCAAATGTTTAAATCGTTATTACATGTGGCTGCAATTGAGAAATGTAATGCAAAATTTTACGTAATTGTTATTACGATCATCACTACCTATCACTCATTCAAATATCCTTATAACCTCAAAGTTCAAGAAGGATTCAGTTTAACCACTTTGCATTCCTGGGTTTTTACCCCTTAAAGAGAATCTGTACTCTAATATTCTTACAATAAAAAGCATACCAGTCTATTCCTTATTTTATCCTGTGCCCCTCTGTGCTGTTTCTGCCACTCCCTGCTGCAATCCTGGTTTGTAATGAACAGTTTTAGGCAGTGTTAACAAACAAAATACTGGCTTCTAACCACAGTATCGTAACCTGAGAACTAGCTTACTGTGTGACTCATGCAGAGCTTGGAGGGTGTGTGTAAGGCTTCTGCCAATGACAAGCAGTACTGCACATTCCACACATTCCAGCCTCAGCCCGACAGACACGACAGGGGAAAGGAGATAAGATTTATCACAGAGACAGTGCAAGTAGTGTAAGACAGGCCACATTAGAACAGGTAAAGGAACTTATAGGATAGAAGAAATAAGGCTTAACATTTTGTTACAGAGTCTCTTTAAGATTTCAGACAATTTTGGTGTTTCATTTGTTAGACCTAATAGGGTCACACGCGCACCTCATTTTTAATGTGCATACGTTTTAACATAAATGTTCCCTCTTCCCGTTCAATAGTTATAGGCAAATGGGTAAGTCAATGGGAGTTTACTGTGGACCAGTTATTCTTAGAGTGTTAATACAATCATATGTCATTCATGATTGAAACCTTAATTTTTTTTAACATCTTATAAAAAATCAACAGACAACAATACAAAACTGGTATTATACTAAAAAGGAAAAACATTGGGGGCGTGACCAAAATGGTGCCATAACAAGACATGTTGAAGAGAGCTCCACTGCCTGGCCTCATCTTTAACAACCCTAAGCCATTATTCAGGCACTTTTCTGCACTGCTAATTACCTCCCGGCAAGTGATCACAGCACTGTGTACACTCTGAATCAGTTGTACAACCTACTGGTGCCAAGGCCTGTGGATGAAAAGTCATCGACCAGCGACACACAGGTGGCGGGCTCAGCCAACCCAAACATGTCGCAGAGAGATTCTCTCCATACAACAGTCTGGGAATGTCACAGAAAATGTCCAAGATGCAGAAGGACAAAGGAGAGAAAAATAAATCACTGGAGCGGCACACCTCCACCACTGCTCTACAACGAACAAGCAACAGAGCCAAGCTAGGTAATAAAGATACAGAACCTGTGGATGATATCTCAGATGAGTCTGCACAACCACTGAACCCCTTTAAAATAATGGAGGCTATTAAACTATGCAAGACCACACTTATCTGGAAAATGGAGTGCTATTTATTTAATTTAATTTATTTATTTAAGTATTTATATAGCGCCAACATATTACGCAGCGCTGTACAGAGTATATATTGTCTCTTCACTAACTGTCCCTCAGAGGGGCTCACAATCTAGTTCCTATCATAGTTGTATGTCTATGCATGTATCATAGTCTAGGGCCAACTCAGGGGGAAGCCAATGAACTTATCTGTATGTTTTTGGAATGTGGGAGGAAACCAGAGTGCCCAGAGGAAACCCACAACGACACGGGGAGAACATAAAAACTCCTTGCAGATGTTGACCTTGCTGGGATTCGAACCGGGAACCCAGTGTTGCAAGGCAAGTGCGCTAACCACTATGCCACCGTGCTGCCCCGTGCTATGAAGATGGCTTAAGTTTTCTTCAGCAAGATGTTAGCCACCTCCGTGACCGCACCAGCAAAGTGGAGCGCAGAGTATCGGAGATGGAATACACAGTCCACGCATACTCAAAAGTCATACCCAGCAAGGAGAAGCAGCTCAAATACCTGGAAAACTGTGCCATTGATGCAAAAAATAAAATCAGGAGCCACAACCTGAGTCTGCAAGGTCTCCCTGATGGAGCAGAGGGGAGGAATGTGCCTGAGCTTGTTGATTCCTTGCTGAAAAAGCTGCTGCCTGCAGTCACCTTTTCATCATTCTTTGTGATCAATACTTACCTAAGGAGAGGGAAGGCTCTGGATCCTATAGAGCCTTCCCATTCCTCTCATAGTCCACTCGTTCCAGTGCCGTCACCGCCATTCAGTGCTCCCAAAGACAGGCCAGTCCATACTGTGTATGCATGAGCATGCGGCAGAGCACACTAGCACAGGTGCGGTACGGTGCCACACATGTTTGGGAGCACTCAGGCTCGGGACTTCTGAAGCTTCCCGCAGCGGCACAGAGCAGTATTGGACCGATTGGTTGGATACTGCTACCGGGGGTGACAACGATGAAACGAGGGGACCATGAAAAGAGCAGGAAGGTTTTATAGCAGCCAGAGCCTTCACTCTCCATAGATAAGATTCTAGATTCTAGAATATCTGAAGGTATCCTGCAGCTCACAGCACCACCCCCTTTCTTTCCCTGCTATAGTTGACTTTGGATGTAGTAGCTGCGTGTCTAGAGAGAGCATGCGGCAGTTCTGGGGAACTTAACAGAGTCAGGTATGTGCACAGCCCCGTGCCCTGCTGTGTGAATGCTTCACTTTCCCCTTCATTACACTGTTATACTGTTTATATTATTTTTATACAATTATACTGTATTGTGAGTGGCTGAGAGAGACCTTTCAGGAATCCCCTTCCCCCTTGAAAATCCTGGGTTTGCCCCTGATGACAGTAATCAAGCTGAACCAGCCCCACCGCTAAAGATGACAGTGAAGAATGTTGGTATCTAGCATTCTTTGGAGTTTACCACCCATCAGCTAGGACAGGTTAGAGTTGTATTTGTTCAGTTCAGTGGAACTTCTCTGAATGATGTCCTACTCACTGGACCAAATCTAACAAACAGTTTGATTCAAAAAAGAACCTATTGCATTTACAGTTGATATTCAGCAAATGTTTCACTGCTTCTTAGTTAGAAAAGATCACAGATTGGATCAGACAGAGCCAGGACAAGGTCCTCCAGCACCCAAGGCTGAGACCGCAAAGTAAGCCCCCCATCCCTCCCACCCCAGCTATCCCACACTGATTACTATTAGACTAAGAGGCGCCCCAGGGACACAAACCCCCAACACCTTTAATTTCTAGTTATCTGGCTGGCAGTCACTTCCATGAATCCCCTTTTCTTATTTCTCTCTGCTTCAAACACAATAGGGGAATGATAGCTGAGCGAGTTGTGCTCCCCCTCCTGCACTGCGCCCTGAGGCTAAAGCCTCTCTCACTTCTGCCTCGGCCCGGCCCTGGGATCAGATGTCATATACTTTATTGAGAGAAACTTTTATGCTGATGATGGACTTAAGTCCATATCTACACTAGAGGAAGCAATTGATTTGTTGAAGAGAACTCAGCAGCTTTTGTCTTTAGCTATCTTAAGACTTCACAACAAAGCAGAGGCTTAGCTAGGGCTTTCAGCACCCAGGGACAAAGACAGTTTATGCGTCCCCTACAGTGGATGCAAAAAAGGGGCTGGACCACACATTAGTATGTCAGTGTGGTTATGGGGGGAGCCCAATGTGCAGAAAGTTGGCAGTGGCAAGAGGCCGCCCTCAGGTAGAGTGACCAGATTTTTGTAGGCTCAACCTGGGACACAGGGGGAATTGGGGGGGGGGGGCGGCTGCGGCGCTGAGCGCGCCACGTCGAAAAATAGGGGGTGCGTTGGTGTCTGCAGCGCGCGTGAAAAATGGGCGTGGTCATGACATTCTATGGGCGGAGCTAACAGAATGATGCAACAGCGAGGCATAAGAAAGCAGTGTTTACGCCGTGATGTGGTCAAACGTGGATTCACATCATAGGTGTGCAGAAACTGTGTGATGCTATTTAATAGTATGCCATAACCCCAAAGCAGCAAACACAGCCAACTATGACCATTAAATAATAAATGCAGCAACAGTTACCCCAGACACCACAAAATAAACGCAATGGGCAACATTTCAGCACAAAATAAACACATTGCGGGCAACATTTCAGCACAAAATAATCGCATTGCGGGCAACATGTCAGCATAAAATAAACGCAATGGGGGCAAACATGTCAGTACAAAATAAACGCAATGGGGGCAAACATGTCAGTACAAAATGAACGCACTGCGGGCAAACATGTCAGTACAAAATAAACGCACTGCGGGCAAACATGTCAGTACAAAATACACGCAATGCGGCCAAACATGTCAGTACAAGATAAACGCACTGCGGGCAAACATGTCAGTACAAGATAAACGCACTGCGGGCAAACATGTCAGTACAAGATAAACGCACTGCGGGCAAACATGTCAGTACAAGATAAACGCACTGCGGGCAAACATGTCAGTACAAGATAAACGCACTGCGGGCAAACATGTCAGTACAAGATAAATGCACTGCGGGCAAACATGTCAGTACAAGATAAACGCACTGCGGGCAAACATGTCAGTACAAGATAAACGCACTGCGGGCAAACATGTCAGTACAAGATAAACGCAATGCGGCCAAACATGTCAGTACAAGATAAATGCACTGCGGACAAACATGTCAGTACAAGATAAACGCACTGCGGGCAAACATGTCAGTACAAGATAAACGCACTGCGGGCAAACATGTCAGTACAAAATACACGCAATGCGGCCAAACATGTCAGTACAAGATAAACGCACTGCGGGCAAACATGTCAGTACAAAATACACGCAATGCGGCCAAACATGTCAGTACAAGATAAACGCACTGCGGGCAAACATGTCAGTACAAGATAAACGCACTGCGGGCAAACATGTCAGTACAAGATAAACGCACTGCGGGCAAACATGTCAGTACAAGATAAACGCACTGCGGGCAAACATGTCAGTACAAGATAAACGCAATGCGGGCAAACATGTCAGTACAAGATAAACACACTGCGGGCAAACATGTCAGTACAAAATACACGCAATGCGGCCAAACATGTCAGTACAAGATAAATGCACTGCGGGCAAACATGTCAGTACAAAATGAACACAATGTGGGCAAACACTTCACCTGCAAGAAAAAGCATTTACTCACCTGGCAGAAGACGTCCCCTCACGCAGCCGGCCTCTGGTGCCTCAGGTGCAGCTCCCCCTGGCCTGGACGATCTTCAATCTCCCGCTCAGCCTCTCACAGGCAGAGCAGGGCTACGGCAAGATGGCGTCCGGAGGCGGAGCCCTGTACTGGAGACAAATAGTCTCCAATACAGGGCTCCGCCTCCGGACGCCATCTTCCCGTAGCCCTGCTCTGCCTGTGCCTGCCGGAGGAGAACATTGCAGGCTGGAGCGGGGCTGCGGGGAATGAACTAGCGCAGCGTCTAGTAGATGCTGCGGCTAGTTCATTGTACGGTGGCCAGAGTCCCAAGGCCGGGACGTCCCGCTGCTAAAAGCGGGACGTTTCCCGGGACCTCATGCAGCCTGGGACAGCGCCCCCCGAAGGCGGGACGCGTCCCGGGTAAAGCGGGATGTATGGTCACCGTACCTCAGGCCTGCTGGTGGAGGGATCAGGCCTAGTGGGATAGAGGCCTCAGTCCTGGTGGCTTTTGGCTGGAGGCCTCAGGCTCAGGCCTGCTGCTTGTGTGTTCAGGCCTAGTGGGCTAAGAACCTCAAGACTGGTGGCGTCTGGCTGGAGGCTTCAGCCTTAGACCTGGTGGTGGTGGTGGGCTCAGGCCTAGTGGGAACTGAGCTGGAAAAAAATGGGAGTAGTCCTGACAGGATGTGGGTGAAGCTAAGTGTAATATAACAGTGTAACTCAAAGGCAGCGGGCCTAAGTTTTCTCCCAAAACAAAGGTAACGTGGGGTAATTAGATAACATTCCCCTCCCTGCAGAATAGTTTTTTTTTTTAAACACACATATAAGGAAGCAGTGTTTCCCCTATGAGTGGTGGAACAGGAAATTCGCATCGTGTACATGCAGACAATAAATCTGCAGAAACTGTGTGATGCTATCATGTTAATACCTGAGGGATGCCATGAAGAATAAGGAAGTTCTAAAGGCAAAAAGGGATCACACTCAGAACTAGCCAGATGTACCTAATAAAGGGACCAGAAGAAGATATATCAATGTTCCTGTTGTGTTTCTTCACATGAAATACAACAAATGTTAGGGCCTGTTTCCACTAGAAGTGGTGCGATGCGGCTACATAGCTGCATTGAACCGCAGGTGTCCTGAAATACAGTGGGTTGCAAAAGTATTCGGCCCCCTTGAAGTTTTCCACATTTTGTCATATTGCTGCCACAAACATGAATCAATTTTATTGGAATTCCACATGAAAGACCAACACAAAGTGGTGTACACATGAGAAGTGGAACGAAAATCATACATGATTCCAAACATTTTTTACAAATAAATAACTGCAAAGTGGTGTGTGCATAATTATTCGGCCCCCTTTGATCTGAGTGCAGTCAGTTGCCTATAGACATTGCCTGATGAGTGCTAATGACTAAATAGAGTGCACCTGTGTGTAATCTAATGTCAGTACAAATACAGCTGCTCTGTGAGGGCCTCAGAGGTTGTCTAAGAGAATATTGGGAGCAACAACACCATGAAATCCAAAGAACACACAAGACAGGTCAGGGATCAAGTTATTGAGAAATTTAAAGCAGGCTTAGGCTACAAAAAGATTTCCAAAGCCTCGAACATCCCACGGAGCACTGTTCAAGCGGTCATTCAGAAATGGAAGGAGTATGGCACAACTCTACACCTACCAAGACAAGGCCGTCCACCTAAACTCACAGGCCGAACAAGGAGAGCGCTGATCAGAAGTGCAGTCAAGAGGCCCATGGTGACTCTGGACGAGCTGCAGAGATCTACAGCTCAGGTGGGACACTCTGTCCATAGGACAACTATTAGTCATGCACTGTACAAAGTTGGCCTTTATGGAAGAGTGGCAAGAAGAAAGGCATTGTTAACAGAAAGCAGAAGAAGTCCCGTTTGCAGTTTGCCACAAGCCATGGGGGGGGGGGGGGGGGGGCAGCAACCATGTGGAAGAAGGTGCTCTGGTCAGATGAGACCAAAATGGAACTTTTTGGCCAAAATGCAAAACGCTGTGTGAGGCGGAAAACTAACACTGCACATCACTCTGAACACACCATCGCCACTGTCAGATATGGTGGTGGCAGCATCATGCTCGGGGGGTGCATCTCTTCAGCAGGGACAGGAAAGCTGGTCAGAGTTGATGGGCAGATGGATGGAGCCAAATACAGGGCAAACTTGGAAGAAAACCTATTGGAGACTGCAGAAGACTTGAGACTGGGGTGGAGGTTCACCTTCCAGCAGGACAATGACCCTAAACATAAAGCCAGGGCAACAATGGAATAGTTTAAAACAAAACATATCTATGTGTTAGAATGGCCCAGTCAAAGTCCAAATCTAAATCCAATCGAGAATTTGTGGCAAGATCTGAAATCTGCTGTTCACAAACACTGTCCATCTAATCTGACTGAGCTGGAGCTGTTTTGCAAAGAAGAATGGGCAAGGATTTCAGTCTCTAGATGTGCAAAGCTGGTAGAGACATACCCTAAAAGACTGGCAGCTGTAATTGCAGCAAAAGGTGGTTCTACAAAGTATTGACTCAGGGGGACGAATAATTACGCACACCCCACTTTGCAGTTATTTATTTGTAAAAAATGTTTGGAATGATGTATTATTTTAGATCCACTTCTCACATGTACACTACTTTGTATTGGTCTTTCACGTGAAATTCCAATAAAATTGATGCATGTTTGTAGCAGTAATGTGACAAAATGTGGAAAACTTCAAGGGGGCCGAATACTTTTGCAACCCACTGTACATGCACGGCATTCTGTGCATGTTGTGTGGAGCGATCTGAGAATCTGCAGCATGCTGTAGATTCTCACACGGCCGCAAATGCCAGCACCTGCATTCCATCTCCTCCAATACACTTCCGCATCTGGAAATGCGGAACTGATGCGGCCAGCAGCGGAACTGATGTGAAGCATTCGCATCACTATCCGAGTGAAAACGGGCCCTTACCTCTGAGTCTCTGACACATGATGTCTTTAACCTCCTAAATCCAACTGTCAACTGTTAGGGTTCAGTGAAAACGTTTCTAATAGAGGCTACTAGGAGTTTTTGATTCAGCAACACTATTAACTTTTTCACCTGAATTTTCTCCTAGGTGATTTGTTTACATCTTATCAATAAACTGCATTTTATTGGAAGTCTGAGGCGGGGTGAAAAAGTTGGCTTTTACAGTACTTACCTTAGACTTCTTCCAGCCTCCCATAGTATTGAAGATCCCTCTCTGTCCTCCAGGTCCCCTCCAATTTGCAACTGTCAGTCCTGATAAATTCCACCAGTTGGCAGATAACACACTTCTGCGCATGGGCTGACCTGGGTGGTGCACCTATTCAAGTGCGCTCCCCTTGCCAGGAGCATTTTGCACATCATGCAGCTCGACAAGATTTGTAATTGCACATGTACAGAATGTTCTTGTTGTTTGAGGAGACACACCTTCAGGTCAGCGCATGCGTCACAGGGCATGCCCCAGCTGAATTGCAGAATTTACCAGTGCTGACAACAGGTCTATGAAAGGGACCGAGTGGACATTGAGGGCCCTTCAAGAGTACGGGACGCTAGAAGAAGCCCCCGGTAAGTAAAAGCACACTTTATCACCCCACTGCAGGCTTCATTTAAGTCACCAGCAAGCAAGTACTTTTTTTGTAAAGCAAAGATAAAAAAATATTTTCTGGGAGAAAACTCAGCGGGAAAAGACAATTGAATAAGGGTCAATATCTATACAATCAGTGACGTAGCTAAGAAGCTGTGGGCCCCAGTGCAAGTTTTGGATTGGGGCCCCCCAAGCTCTCTATACATAACAATTGATACGCCACACCAAGGACAACCACAGTGTCAGAGGTGCAAGAAAGGGATGGGAAACAGTGTGTTAATGATCACTGCTATTCTAATCATCTATAGAAGTGAATATTATCAGCATAGGACCAATAAAGAGCTAATACTGTGGTTGAAGATGGGCCCCTTGGGGCCCCTCTAGCCCAAGGGCCCCGATGTGGTGGCTACCTCTGCACCCTCTATTGCTACGCCCCTGTATACAATGTCCTATTAAAACAAACTGGACTGCAACATGCACTGATAGAACAAGTGCTCTATAAACACTGGCAGGGTAGCTAAAACTAACAACACAAGGCATACATACTGAAACTAGTACGTTATGCAATAAATCAATTTATAGAGGACAGAGAATGCTGAATTGAGTTGTGGAAGTCAGGAGTTACTGAACCTTTATAGCTATATCACTGACGGGCCATGCTCTCATTTGCAGTGTTGCCAACTCATCCCTTTAATTACTGACACATCTAAGTTATACAGGTTCTGAGGCTAATCAGTGCCTTAAAGGGGAACTGAAGAGAGAGGTGTATGGAGGCTGTCATGTTTATTTCCTTTTAAGCAATACCAGTTGCCTGGCAGCCCTGCTGATCCTCTGCCTCTAATACTATTAGCCATAGACCCTGAACAAGCATGCAGCAGATCAGGTGTTTCAGTGGTTCAGACTTTAAAGTCAGATCTGACAAGACTAGCTGCATGCTTGTTTCTGATGTTATTCCGATACTACTGCAGAGAATTAGTCCAGCAGGACTGCCAGGCAACTGGTATTGATTAAAAGGAAATAAACATGACAGCCTCCATATACCTCTTTCTTCAGTTCCCCTTTAACTGCATCTACCTAGCCACAAAACCTGTATAATTCATATGTGTCAGTAATTAAAGGGATGAGTTGGCAACACTGCTCACTTGTAGTGCCACGACAGTTTTACAGCCATCTAGAGCCATCTCCACTGCAGCCAGCTGACAATCTTCATTCATACAGTGAAATGGTAGGGAGTCTCCACAGGATGAGCACCTCTTGTACTCAATTACGCATCATATTTTACACAGTGTGGCATTGTGTGTGGAGAGCAGGTCTGCTGAAATGCAGGCAAAGATACTGTAACAAACAGAACAATCAATGTGCAGAGATACTGGGAGAAGAGGAATCCACGGTGACAATTGCTGCACACTATGTTATGTATGCCACAGACTGAGAGGAGCATAACGGGACTGTAAACCTAAAATTGTCCACAGACTGCTTAGGCATTGTCCCCCTACCCCACCCCCTTCCATGTCCCCTTTTTCCCCCTGCTTTGGCAATACCTATATGAATCTTGGTCATGCCAATAAAGCTATCCTTGATTTGATTTGATAAGAGCAGGGAGGAAGCCACCGCAATAAATGAAAGTGCACATTCCATTCCTTGCTGTTTTGTTGTCTCTGGAGCCCGGCAAGTTACAAGACTTAGGTCAGAGGAGGTGTGGATGTAAACGGTGCAGAGGGAGTTACAGTCTGTGCTGAGTGTCAGAGGACCTTCAGATGATGTAGGGGAGGAAGGGGATCCTATACTGAGCGGAGTGTCTCACATGAGGCTCAAGTGAAGAGCTAGATATTTAAAAACAAAAATTCCCGGGCTAAGAAACACAAGACCGCATTGGAAAACCTGCCACTGCAGTCATCAGAAAGACTTAGCTCTGCTCTCCGCGTACCCATCCCCCTTTCACATTCGAGTCACTTGAATTTACCTAACCCCGGGGACTTTCTCCCCTCTTGCGAAGCAGCAACTCGCTCACGCATGTGACATCATGGACAGACAACACACTGACTTCAATTTAAAAAAAAAATTAAGACGCATGGAGTGCGTTTACAGTTCTGCGCCTGGGGACACATGTCCCTCCTGGCCCACCCCACCCTTCGCATCTGCAGTGAAGTGATGAAAGCTTTTAGTTGCGTAGATGCGAACTACGATGTGTAAATTTGCACTGGTGTAGTTTCTGCTCATTTTATAAATCAGCCTACAAAGTGTAGTAAAATCCTCAGTGAATCAAATACTCACATCCTGCAATGAGCGGCAGTCAGGACCCATCTCGAATCAATCAAGGTACCGCCACACGTGTATCCTTGAGTATTTATATAAGCCATGTATGGCCTTGAATGAGGTATGGCCTCCTTTCCTCCGATGATTTCCATGCACACATCTGAAAATAATTTACAAAGAAGGAAATATAAATAAAGTGTAAGATGTAACAATAAAAAGAAATATGTGATGTTAAAGTATAGCTGAGATGATTGGGAGAAAAGGATTTTTACTTACCTGGGGCTTTTTCCAGCTTCCTGTAGTCCATTAGCTCCCTTGTTGTTCTCCTAGTTACCTCCTGTAATGATCCGCTCAGCTGTCTGCACAGACAGACAGCTGTTTGACCATTCCTTAAGTCGGAGGGCTGCAGGTCTCTGGAAAAGAGACCTGTCTTTGCTTTGCAAGTTTCAGACCTGCTCTGCTGCTGAGGAATTTGCATACATTCGTTATGCACATTGCCTACTTGCCTCCTTTGAAGGCTGGCAGTATAAATACCATGTTCTCCCAGAATCCTTTGCTGGTCATCTTAATGGTTTGTTACTGCTAAACACTCCTAGAGTGTCTGCCTTGCCTGTTTGTCAAAGATTATCTTAGAGTAATTCCTTGGGACTGTACTAGGCATTCCCTCTAGTGCAGTCAGATTGTATTATCTGTTTTGCCTGTACAGTCTTTGCGTTGCAATTGTCCTGTCACCAGCGGTGGTCGACAGGAAATCGTTCTGTCTGTCTGGGGGTGCTAACCAGAGCAGCGGTTGCTACTGGTAGCCTCTTCTGTTCATCTGTCTGGATTGCATTAGCCCTAATGGTAGTGGCAATGCTTCCTTCTGTGTCTCGCTGCCTTGTCGCCAGTGGCGGTCGACAGAGAATCGTTCTGTCTGTCTGGGAGTGTAGGCCAGAGCTGCGGTTGCTGCTGGCTGCTCCATCTGTCTGGATCGCACTTGCCCTAGTGGTAGTGGCAGTGCCTCCTTCTGTATCTCTGCCTTATGGATGCTGGCCAGAGCAGCGGTTGCTACTGGCAGCCCCATCTGTCTGTCTGTCTGTCTTGTCTGATACGAACGCTTGCTGTAGGCTCGGTGAGGTAATCGTTTAGCAAGCGTTCGCGTTGTCTATTTCGTGTTTGTCTGTCATTGGTTAGTTAGGGTAGCCCGTTTATCACTGGGCGCCTAACGCGCGGTGATCGTGCAGAAATGCGTTCGCTGTTGCGAATGAGTGCGGTGTTCGCGTTTAGCTAGCGTTTGTTATTTTCCTTATCGTCTCATTGTTGTTTGCTGTGCCTTTGCTACTCTCATGCTCTGTCCTTCTCAGTCTGGTGTCTGTTGGCAATCGCCTCTCTCCTGCGATTGCATTCCCGCTTTTGTTTCTGCAGATGTGTGTTCACCGCCGCTGGGTGGGGGCTAGATTGGGGAACGCACATTTAGTCTCTGTGCTCTCTCTCTTAGAGGGCTACCGTGCCCTACTTTGCCTTATTTGTACAATTCCCAATTGGCATCTGTGGCCGTGCAGAGGCTGTGCTCGTCTGCACTCCACAGCTCCATCTGCTGGTGGGAATTGCCCTCTACTGGTGCATTGCACCTAACCTGGGTTCTCCCAATTACACGTTTGTGGAGGATTTCCGCCACGTCAGCGCACGTCTGGTGTGCTGACCACGGAAACGATTCCGCAAACGTTACACCTCCACTATGCTGCTGTCAGCCCCATAAACTCTTCATCTCAGCTCAGTCATGGGCTACTGCGCATGCACAGTCCCAGGCCACGCACACCCCCTGATAACACTCCCATTTATTAGGTCCATAGCTGCACTTACAAAAAATTTAGAAGCATTGGACCAATCAGAGAATGCAGAATTTGTTCTGTAAAAAGCAGATTACCGTAGTAATTTTAGACCAATCACAAGACTTGGAAGCTACCGAATATTCCTTAGTCTTGTGATTTGCCTAATTATTATTCCGATTCCCGTGGTAAAATTCTGCATTCTCTGATTGGTCCAATACTTCTGAGTCAACTTGGAAGAATTTAGCCAAAAAATGACCAACAAGAAACTTCAGAAATCGTCATTAGCAGAAATTGGAATTTGCATGAAATTGGAAATTGGCATTTCCAACCATCCCTAGTCCCAGAGTAGTTCTGAAGACTCACACATCCCTAAAGGGCATGTGCAAGTCCTTTACAAGCATGTCCAGGCAGTAGCTACTCGGGTTGACAGTGCTGGAATGATGGGCCAGATGGAGAAACAGGAAGGGTCTATGCTATCCAGAGCCTTGCCTTTAGTAAGTAAAGTATCAAACCTGAGGCCAGATTCTCTGGAGTACTGCATACAGTGATTTGCTGCAAGCCTACATACTACACAACTGAGCCCTATACTGGGAAACAGGGAGCACTGTCCTAGTGATAAATAGACACAATGGGCTTGATTTACTAAGACAAATAGCGTGTCTTATCCGAGTTAACATGCCTTATCAAAGATAACACACCTTATCAAAGTTAACACGCCTTATCAAAGTTAACACGCCTTATCAGAGTAGCATAGCGAGCGCTACGAACCTGCAGGGGCTCAGGGCAGGACAAGTGGAGTGCCAATTAGTAGGCATAAGTTTGTAGCACTCGCTATACTACTCTGATAAGGCATGTTAACTTTAATAAGGCGTGTTAACTTTGATAAGGAGTGTTAATTTGGATAAGGCATGCTATTTGTCTTAGTAAATCAAGCCCAATGGGCCCAATCCAGTTTAGTTTTTATCCAATTTTTCTCCTAGGTGATATTTCCCATCTTACCAATGAAATGCCTTTTCAGCCAATAGCAAGGCAGAAAATACTCTGAATTATTTTGACTGCACTTTTTCATCCAATTTTTGGTACATTTTCAGGTGCAGAGAGCTGAAAAGTTATGTTAAACTGGTAAAACATATATTTTAGGAATAAACTTTAGGAGGAAAAGGGAATAAAATAATAGCCATATGTTCCAGGTAACACTCAATTTCTGCTAAGGTACACAGACTGTATGGTTAGAATATGGTTAGAATATGACATCAACTTTTTAGGAATACGGCATCAGCGACAATCCATGGACCCGACCTACCTTTTAACATACAGTATTTAAAACAGTTTACCTGAATTTTGTCCCTCAGTTTGTAACTCAATTTCAAAATAAGCCTTATTATAAAAAAAGCAGTACTAGTGACTAACATGGTACAACTACTGCTTTTATAAAATGCAGGCATGTATACTTACATGGATGGATGAGTAAGGTGAATGTTGCAGCAAATAGTGGCAAGAAAACCCTCATGGTGACTGCAGAGTGTTGTCACTTGTGTGGTCAATGCACAATACAGTGAGAAGTTAGAGTAGCTTTTATATTGATGAAGCGGAGCCATAGCTGAAAGCTGTAGAAGTCTGATTGGTGCAGGGTTGGTCTGGTCACTGTAATAGGAACACCCTGAGCTCTGCCCCCTAACTTCCATCACACAATTCTCTTGTGTAACACCTTCCTGGTCTTTCCAGTTACTAGTCATGAAATAACGTCCACAGTGACAGAATGCTGGAAGACAACTTACTATTTATTATTTTTTAATTTATAAAGTGACAACATATTCCATGGTGCTGTACAGAGTAGTGGTGCTCAAATACCCCTTTTTAAAATTCGAGTTTGGTCGAATTCGAATAGTAAATTATTCGAGGTCAGTCGAATATTCGAGTCGAATAAATTTTACTATTCGATTCGACCTCGGACTTCGAGCTCACTATTCGAGTCGGTATTCGAGCTCATTATTCGAGCTGACTATTCGAATTGGCCTTAAATAGCTTCCCAACACTTGTTTTGAGGGTGAATGATGCAAGAAACATATTTTTTTCCAAGTAACAACAGCAAGTGATTATGTGGGGATGTTCCTTTAAAAAAAAAAAGGTGAAAAGAGAAGTTGTGTCCAGAATTTTGTTCAGTACTGTATATACTTCTTCTTCTTCTTCTTCTTCTTTATCTTCTATATCTTCTTCTTCTTCTTCTATATCTTCTTCTTCTTCTTCTATATTGTCTTCTTCTTCTTCTTCTTCTTCTTCATCTTCTTCTTCTTCATCTTCTTCATCTTCATCTTCTTCATCTTCTTCTTCATCTTCTTCATCTTCATCTTCTTCATCTTCTTCTTCATCTTCTTCATCTTCATCTTCTTCATCTTCTTCTTCTTCATCTTCTTCATCTTCTTCATCTTCTTCTTCATCTTCATCTTCTTCATCTTCTTCTTCTTCTTCTTCTTCTTCTTCTTCTTCTTCTTCTTCTTCTTCTTCTTCTTCTTCTTCATCTTCTTCTTCTTCATCTTCTTCATCTTCATCTTCTTCATCTTCTTCTTCATCTTCTTCATCTTCATCTTCTTCATCTTCTTCTTCATCTTCTTCATCTTCATCTTCTTCATCTTCTTCTTCTTCATCTTCTTCATCTTCTTCATCTTCTTCTTCTTCATCTTCTTCATCTTCTTCTTCATCTTCTTCATCTTCTTCATCTTCTTCTTCATCTTCATCTTCATCTTCTTCTTCTTCTTCTTCTTCTTCTTCTTCTTCTTCTTCTTCTTCTTCTTCTTCTTCTTCTTCTTCTTCTTCTTCTTCTTCTTCTTCTTCTTCTTCTTCTTCATCTTCTTCTTCTTCTTCTTCATCTTCTTCTTCTTCATCTTCTTCTTCTTCATCTTCTCCTATATCGTCTTCTTCTTCTTCACTTATTTCTCTTTTCATTTTTTTTTTTTAAAGAAATGCAGCTATTTTTGAGCGTAACAACAAATAGCTGGTGGCGCACGCATGTTGGAAGCGCCATTGTATGTGCTCCCTGGCAGTGGAAACACACAGACAGCAGGAGGTAAATTCAGCAGCAGGAGGAGGAGGATGAGTGTGTGGCAGCATGCAGTCAATGAGGCAGGCAGCGTGACATAATAGCCCTGGTACCTAGCGGTGATACCAGGGCTGTAAATAAACACAACAGGAGGTCCCAGACAGCGGTCGTGCAGCCCACATTGTGTCCAATACACAACTGGGACAACACAGTTTTCAACCCGGGCACCTCAGAAAAATTAAACCTTTTTTTGTAATGGTTTTGTAGTTTTGGTTTTACAACCAATTACACAGATATATAGCTATTTTTTGACGTAATAGCTGGTGGCAGAGTGGCAGCAGAAGGTAAATCTGTGTACCCTGGCGGTGGGAAACACAGACAGACAGCAGCAGCAGGAGTAATGGAGGAGTAGTGTGAGTGTGGCAGCAGGTAGACAGCGTGACATAATAGCCCTGGTACCTAGCGGTGATACCAGGCCGTAAATAAACACAACAGGAGGTCCCAGACAGCGGTCGTGCAGCCCACATTGTGTCCAATACACAACTGGGACAACACAGTTTTCAACCCGGGCACCTCAGAAAAATTAAACCTTTTTTTGTAATGGTTTTGTAGTTTTGGTTTTACAACCAATTACACAGATATATAGCTATTTTTTGACGTAATAGCTGGTGGCAGAGTGGCAGCAGAAGGTAAATCTGTGTACCCTGGCGGTGGGAAACACAGACAGACAGCAGCAGCAGCAGGAGGAGGAATGGAGGAGTAATTATGTGAGCAGCTATTGTTTGACGTAATAGCTGGTGGCAGTGTGGCAGCAGAAGGTAATTCTGTGTACCCTGGCAGTGGGAAACACAGACAGACAGCAGCAGCAGGAGTAATGGAGGAGTAGTGTGAGTGTGGCAGCAGGTAGACAGCGTGACATAATAGCCCTGGTACCTAGCGGTGATACCAGGCCGTAAATAAACACAACAGGAGGTCCCAGACAGCGGTCGTGCAGCCCACATTGTGTCCAATACACAACTGGGACAACACAGTTTTCAACCCGGGCACCTCAGAAAAATTAAACCTTTTTTTGTAATGGTTTTGTAGTTTTGGTTTTACAACCAATTACACAGATATATAGCTATTTTTTGACGTAATAGCTGGTGGCAGAGTGGCAGCAGAAGGTAAATCTGTGTACCCTGGCGGTGGGAAACACAGACAGACAGCAGCAGCAGCAGGAGGAGGAATGGAGGAGTAATTATGTGAGCAGCTATTGTTTGACGTAATAGCTGGTGGCAGTGTGGCAGCAGAAGGTAATTCTGTGTACCCTGGCAGTGGGAAACACAGACAGACAGCAGGAGGTAAATTCAGCAGCAGGAGGAGGAGGATGAGTGTGTGGCAGCATGCAGTCAATGAGGCAGGCAGCGTGACATAATAGCCCTGGTACCTAGCGGTGATACCAGGGCTGTAAATAAACACAACAGGAGGTCCCAGACAGCGGTCGTGCAGCCCACATTGTGTCCAATACACAACTGGGACAACACAGTTTTCAACCCGGGCACCTCAGAAAAATTAAACCTTTTTTTGTAATGGTTTTGTAGTTTTGGTTTTACAACCAATTACACAGATATATAGCTATTTTTTGACGTAATAGCTGGTGGCAGAGTGGCAGCAGAAGGTAAATCTGTGTACCCTGGCGGTGGGAAACACAGACAGACAGCAGCAGCAGGAGTAATGGAGGAGTAGTGTGAGTGTGGCAGCAGGTAGACAGCGTGACATAATAGCCCTGGTACCTAGCGGTGATACCAGGCCGTAAAAAAACACAACAGGAGGTCCCAGACAGCGGTCGTGCAGCCCACATTGTGTCCAATACACAACTGGGACAACACAGTTTTCAACCCGGGCACCTCAGAAAAATTAAACCTTTTTTTGTAATGGTTTTGTAGTTTTGGTTTTACAACCAATTACACAGATATATAGCTATTTTTTGACGTAATAGCTGGTGGCAGAGTGGCAGCAGAAGGTAAATCTGTGTACCCTGGCGGTGGGAAACACAGACAGACAGCAGCAGCAGCAGGAGGAGGAATGGAGGAGTAATTATGTGAGCAGCTATTGTTTGACGTAATAGCTGGTGGCAGTGTGGCAGCAGAAGGTAATTCTGTGTACCCTGGCAGTGGGAAACACAGACAGACAGCAGCAGCAGGAGTAATGGAGGAGTAGTGTGAGTGTGGCAGCAGGTAGACAGCGTGACATAATAGCCCTGGTACCTAGCGGTGATACCAGGCCGTAAATAAACACAACAGGAGGTCCCAGACAGCGGTCGTGCAGCCCACATTGTGTCCAATACACAACTGGGACAACACAGTTTTCAACCCGGGCACCTCAGAAAAATTAAACCTTTTTTTGTAATGGTTTTGTAGTTTTGGTTTTACAACCAATTACACAGATATATAGCTATTTTTTGACGTAATAGCTGGTGGCAGAGTGGCAGCAGAAGGTAAATCTGTGTACCCTGGCGGTGGGAAACACAGACAGACAGCAGCAGCAGCAGGAGGAGGAATGGAGGAGTAATTATGTGAGCAGCTATTGTTTGACGTAATAGCTGGTGGCAGTGTGGCAGCAGAAGGTAATTCTGTGTACCCTGGCAGTGGGAAACACAGACAGACAGCAGCAGCAGGAGTAATGGAGGAGTAGTGTGAGTGTGGCAGCAGGTAGACAGCGTGACATAATAGCCCTGGTACCTAGCGGTGATACCAGGCCGTAAATAAACACAACAGGAGGTCCCAGACAGCGGTCGTGCAGCCCACATTGTGTCCAATACACAACTGGGACAACACAGTTTTCAACCCGGGCACCTCAGAAAAATTAAACCTTTTTTTGTAATGGTTTTGTAGTTTTGGTTTTACAACCAATTACACAGATATATAGCTATTTTTTGACGTAATAGCTGGTGGCAGAGTGGCAGCAGAAGGTAAATCTGTGTACCCTGGCGGTGGGAAACACAGACAGACAGCAGCAGCAGGAGTAATGGAGGAGTAGTGTGAGTGTGGCAGCAGGTAGACAGCGTGACATAATAGCCCTGGTACCTAGCGGTGATACCAGGCCGTAAATAAACACAACAGGAGGTCCCAGACAGCGGTCGTGCAGCCCACATTGTGTCCAATACACAACTGGGACAACACAGTTTTCAACCCGGGCACCTCAGAAAAATTAAACCTTTTTTTGTAATGGTTTTGTAGTTTTGGTTTTACAACCAATTACACAGATATATAGCTATTTTTTGACGTAATAGCTGGTGGCAGAGTGGCAGCAGAAGGTAAATCTGTGTACCCTGGCGGTGGGAAACACAGACAGACAGCAGCAGCAGCAGGAGGAGGAATGGAGGAGTAATTATGTGAGCAGCTATTGTTTGACGTAATAGCTGGTGGCAGTGTGGCAGCAGAAGGTAATTCTGTGTACCCTGGCAGTGGGAAACACAGACAGACAGCAGCAGCAGGAGTAATGGAGGAGTAGTGTGAGTGTGGCAGCAGGTAGACAGCGTGACATAATAGCCCTGGTACCTAGCGGTGATACCAGGCCGTAAATAAACACAACAGGAGGTCCCAGACAGCGGTCGTGCAGCCCACATTGTGTCCAATACACAACTGGGACAACACAGTTTTCAACCCGGGCACCTCAGAAAAATTAAACCTTTTTTTGTAATGGTTTTGTAGTTTTGGTTTTACAACCAATTACACAGATATATAGCTATTTTTTGACGTAATAGCTGGTGGCAGAGTGGCAGCAGAAGGTAAATCTGTGTACCCTGGCGGTGGGAAACACAGACAGACAGCAGCAGCAGCAGGAGGAGGAATGGAGGAGTAATTATGTGAGCAGCTATTGTTTGACGTAATAGCTGGTGGCAGTGTGGCAGCAGAAGGTAATTCTGTGTACCCTGGCAGTGGGAAACACAGACAGACAGCAGCAGCAGGAGTAATGGAGGAGTAGTGTGAGTGTGGCAGCAGGTAGACAGCGTGACATAATAGCCCTGGTACCTAGCGGTGATACCAGGCCGTAAATAAACACAACAGGAGGTCCCAGACAGCGGTCGTGCAGCCCACATTGTGTCCAATACACAACTGGGACAACACAGTTTTCAACCCGGGCACCTCAGAAAAATTAAACCTTTTTTTGTAATGGTTTTGTAGTTTTGGTTTTACAACCAATTACACAGATATATAGCTATTTTTTGACGTAATAGCTGGTGGCAGAGTGGCAGCAGAAGGTAAATCTGTGTACCCTGGCGGTGGGAAACACAGACAGACAGCAGCAGCAGGAGTAATGGAGGAGTAGTGTGAGTGTGGCAGCAGGTAGACAGCGTGACATAATAGCCCTGGTACCTAGCGGTGATACCAGGCCGTAAATAAACACAACAGGAGGTCCCAGACAGCGGTCGTGAAGCCCACATTGTGTCCAATACACAACTGGGACAACACAGTTTTCAACCCGGGCACCTCAGAAAAATTAAACCTTTTTTTTTTTAATGGTTTTTTGGTTTTGTTTGTAAAAGAAATTACACAGATATATAGCTATTTTTTGACGTAATAGCTGGTGGCAGAGTGGCAGCAGAAGGTAAATCTGTGTACCCTGGCGGTGGGAAACAAAGACAGACAGCAGCAGCAGCACACAGCAGCCCACTGTAGGTGTAAAATGTGTGGCTGCAGGCGACGTAATAGTCAAAGTGAACCAGGCTGGCTTAGTGAGCAGGAGCCAGGAGGTGGTAAAGGGTGGTAAGGCACATTAACGATGGTTCTTAGACAGTTCATGTCCCCCTCTCGCCGACAACAGGGGCCAGGAACTCGCCTTCCACCCACGCCTGGTTCATCTTGAGAAACGTCAGTCTGTCCACAGACTTGTGAGACAGACGTGAGCGTTTCTCGGTGACCACGCCACCAGCTGCACTGAAGCAGCGCTCGGACAGCACGCTGGAAGGGGGGCAGGACAGCACTTCCAGGGTGTACTGCGCCAGCTCGCTCCAGATCTCCAGGCGCTTGACCCAATACTCCATGGGATCAACAGGGGCATCGCTGTCAAGCCCGCTGTAGGACCCCATGTAGTCAGCCACCATGCGGGTCAGGCGCTGGCTGTGACCGGTGGAGGATGCTGCTGCATGCACCTCCTCTCTAGTCACTGCTGCCGGAGCCTCTACAGTCCTGTAGAGCTCGTGGCTGAGAGACAGCAGGTCTGTGGGGCGCTTGCTGCTGGATGCAGGCACCTGCTGCTGCCTCTGTGCTGGCTGCTGGACAGTGGGGGTGGAAGGCTGGGGGAAGGCTTCCTCCAAGCGCTCAACAAGGGCCTGCTGCAAGCTCCTTATTTGTTGCGCTGGGTCTCCTCCTGCAGGCGGCAGGAACTGGCTCAACTTCCCCTTGAGGCGTGGGTCCAACATCATGCTGATCCAGATGTCCTCCCTCTGCTTCATCTGGATCACCCTGGGGTCTCTGCGCAGGCACGTCAGCATGTGCGCTGCCATTGGGAAGAGGCGGGCCACGTCTGCTGGCACATCGACGGCAGTGCTGCTGTCCTCATCCTCCTCCTCTGCCTCGTCAGCCTCATCCTCTCTCCACCCCCGCACCAACTCAGCTGCACTGTGCTGCTCCCCCTCATCAGCAGCAAGGTCAGGGACCTCCACCAAGTCCTCCTCCTCCTCCCCCTCAGAGGTGGACTGTGCAGCTGCTTGCCGCTCCTGCTGGTCCAAGGCTGCCGCTCCCTGTTCCAGCAAAGCATCGAGGGCCCTGTTCAGCAGACAAACCAGGGGCACCCACTCGCAGACCATAGCATGGTCCCTGCTCACCATGTTAGTGGCCTGCAGAAAGGGAGCCAGCACTAAGCACACCTGCTGCATGTGCCTCCAGTCATCATCGGGGACGATGGACGGGATGTTGCTGGTCTTGTCCCTTCTCTGAGCGGCGGAAACAGTGGCCAGGGCAAGGTACTGTTTGACAGCGCGCTTCTGTTCAACCAGACGCTCCAACATCGCCAGGGTGGAGTTCCAGCGAGTCGGAACGTCAAGGATCAGCCGATGGCGTGGCAGATCCAGCTCCTTTTGCACGTCTTCCAGGCTCGCACAGGCTGCAGCCGAGCGCCGGAAGTGACGCACAACGTTCCTTGCCGTTTCCAGCAGTTCGCCCATCCCCTGGTAGGTGCGCAAGAACTTCTGCACTACCAGGTTCAGCACGTGGGCAAGACAAGGGATGTGGCTCAGGTTTCCCCTGTCTATTGCGGCAACCAGATTGGCCCCATTGTCGGCCACCACCTCTCCGACTCTGAGGCTTCTGGGGGTCAGCCAAATCCTCTCCTGCTCCTGGAGTTTGGCCAACACATGGGTTGCCGTCAGCTTGGTCTTCCCAAGGCTGACCAAGTGCAGCAGCGCTTGGCAGTGGCGGGCCTTCACGCTGCTGCTGAGGCGGGGGGTTTGGCCAGGTGTGCCGGAGGATGGCAGAGGATCGGAGGAACCTGCTGCAGTTCCCCTGACCCTGCGGGGTGGCACCACCCACTGTGTTGCTGCTGCTGCTGTGCCCGCTGCTGCTCTCCCATCCTCACCCCCTTCCACCAAGCTGACCCAGTGGACAGTGAAGGACAGGTAGCGGCCTGTCCCGAAGCGGCTGCTCCAGGAGTCCATGGTGACGTGGACCCTTTCACCAACCGCGTGCTCCAGCCCTCGCTCCACATTGGCCATCACAAAGCGGTGCAGTGCAGGAATGGCCTTGCGGGAGAAAAAGTGTCTGCTGGGGAGCTGCCAGTCTGGGGCTGCGCAAGCAAGCAGCGCACGAATGTCGCTCCCCTCCTGCACGAGCGTGTACGGCAGGAGTTGGGAGCACATGGCCCGTGCCAGCAAGCCGTTCAGCTGCCGCACGCGACGGCTGCTGGGAGGCAGAGCCCTAACCACCCCCTGGAAGGACTCACTCAAAAGGCACTGGCGTGTTCTTTTGCTGGCACGGGAATCAGCAGACACAGCGGAGGAGGCCACTGAGGACTGGCTGCCAGAACAGGCCTCAGTGTCGGCGGCAGGAGTTGCAGAGGGGGGAGGAGCAGTGCGTTTCCGCACTCCTGCTGGTGCTGCTGGAGGAGCAGGAGGGCGGGTGGCTGCTGTTGCTGCTGCTGCTGAAGGCTGTGCAGTGATGGGTGTGGTGCCACTGCCAGCACCAGATGCCTTCAGCCTCTGGAACTCCTGATGCTGGTGGAAATGTTTCGCAGCAAGGTGGTTGATGAGCGAGCTGGTGCAGAACTTTAAGGGGTCTGCACCTCTGCTCAACTTCCGCTGACAGTGGTTGCAAGTGGCGTACTTGCTGTACACTGTGGGCATGGTGAAAAAGCGCTAGATTGGT
Organism: Hyperolius riggenbachi; assembly: GCF_040937935.1. Taxonomy (NCBI): domain Eukaryota; kingdom Metazoa; phylum Chordata; class Amphibia; order Anura; family Hyperoliidae; genus Hyperolius; species Hyperolius riggenbachi. The sequence continues at coordinate 594,327,126 of NC_090646.1, read as the reverse complement.
GACAGAAACATCCCCCTACGGCATGGAAGCGCTGCTGCCTGTCTCCCTGTGGTGGTTGGGGGTGGGGCTTGGGGGGCTTGGGTGCGGCTGGTGGTGGTACTGGCAGATGCTGCTGCTGCTGCTGCTGAGCCTGAGACACCAGCAGGCTGTGGGACCTGCCTACTGCTGCTGCCAATGCTTGCAATGATGCGCCTCCTTGCAAGGCCCACAAGAGCATCCTCCTCCTCCTCCTCAGAGCTGCTGAGGACGACATCCCCTGGAGGTGGTGGCACCCAGTCTCTGTCTGTCACCGGGTCATCAACATCCTCCCCCTCCTGAAACATGTCCTGCTGGGATGAGGACCCCCCAAACTCCTCTCCTGATGCATGGATGGGCTGCTTGACTGTCGCCACAGTCTTGCTGTCCAATCCCTCATCCCCCAAAGTGCCCATCAGCATCTCCTCCTCAAGATCGCCAACAACAGCAGACAATTTACTCATGATGCCTGGGGTCAAAAGACTGCTGAATGACAGGTCGGCGAGTGACGGTGAACTGGCCTCCTCCCCAGACCCTGCTGGGCGGCTGCTGCGAACAGGGGTGGTGGTGGTGGTGGTGAGGGTGGAGGCCTCAGATGCAGAGCTGATGGCGGGCTGCTCATCCTCCGTCATGAGTTGCACCACAGTGTCTGCATGCTTTTCCTCAATGGGACATTTCCGACCCGGCTGGAGGAAAATCGGAGCAGGTGCTACACGCTGCTGCTGCTGTGTCTCTGCAGCGTGAGTTGCAGATGCTCCTGCTGGGCGGCGCCCAAGGCGTCCACGGCCAGTGGCTATGGGAGGAATGTTAGCCACTGACGCTGCTGCTGCTGCTGCGGAACTGTGCATGGTGGCGCGCCCGCGCCTGCGGCTTGCCACAATGCTGCTCCCTCTCCTCCTGATTCCCTTGCTGCCCTTCCCCTTGCCCAAACCGCGCTGGCTGCCACTTCCAGACATCTTCGATGTTTTGGGCGTATAGACAAAAGTTTTTTAAGAGGGCGGGTGAAAAGTGGGGTACTTTAATGGAGTGGGTTGGTGGGTGAGGTGACTGAGTGAGTGTCCCTAGTACAGTAAGTAAGTAGTAACAGTCAGGAAGTACAACTAGCAGTTACAATAATCAGTAATCACAAGTAAATTTAGTGTGTGTACACTACAGACAGTGAGTGCACGCACGCGCAAACACGCGCAGGAGCTAGCCTATGAACAGTGACTGAGTGAGTGTCCCTAGTACAGTAAGTAAGTAAGTAGTAACAGTCAGTAAGTACAACTAACTAATTACAATAATCAATCAGTTATCAGAAGGAAATAGAGTGTGTGTAGTGTGTACACAGACAGTGAGTGCACACACGCAGGAGCTAGTAGCCTATGAACAGTGACTGAGTGTCCTAGACTCCTAGTACAGTAAGTAGTAACAGTAAGTACAACTAACTAATTACAATAATCAATCAGTTATCAGAAGGAAATAGAGTGTGTGTAGTGTGTACACAGACAGTGAGTGCACACACGCAGGAGCTAGTAGCCTATGAACAGTGACTGAGTGTCCTAGACTCCTAGTACAGTAAGTAGTAACAGTGAGTACAACTAACTAATTACAATATTCAATTACAATAATCAATCAGTTATCAGAACTTGGAAATAGAGTGTGTGTAGTGTGTACACAGACAGTGAGTGCACACACGCAGGAGCAGCTAGTAGCCTATGAACAGTGACAGTGAGTGTCCTAGTACAGTTACAGTATATAACTACAATACTAATACAATCAGTAGTAAAGGACAGCAGAAATACTGGTATAGAATAGAGAGAAATAAACAGAGGACAGGAGGACAGCTGCCCACACAGGCAGGCCCTGAGGCCTAAAGCTGTAAGCCTGCAGCAGCTGGCCTGTCTCTATGTAACACAAAAGCCTACTAACTAAAATACAATGTCTAACTAACTAACAACAATATAGGTGTGTATAGGAGGTGTATGTGAGCAAAAACGCTAGGTAAATGACCACAATAAAGCTCTTGCTAAGCCAAAGCACAAAGGAGCAACTCTCTCTCTATGCAAGTCTCAGGCAAGGACGGAGAAACGTAACATGGCGGCCGCTATTTATAGGGTAGGGGCTGGCCAGGGTCCCCCTCTGTGATTGGCTGCCGTCAGAGGGCCTGGGAGCCCTCTGATTGGCTCTAAGGACATCAATCTGGGCTATGACGCTATTCGAGCTCGGTACCGAGCTCGAATAGCGCCGTTTGCTCGAATAGCTCGAATAGTGAATGGGCTATTCGAGTGTACGCGAATAGCCCATTCGAATAGCTACAGCTATTCGGAGCTCGAATACCGAGCTCGAATAGCTGGAAAAGAGCTCGAATATTCGAGCTACTCGAATATTCGAGCTCTGCTGTGCACCACTGGTACAGAGTACTAAACAGTCAAATGCATAAAGTACAGAGTACTAAACCCAAACATATGTCCTCCTGCCTGCATAGTACAATTGTAAATCCAGCAACACCAGTACTAAAAAATACATAGTTTATGCATGGTGTAAAGTAAGTACTGCATAGATAAGAGAGGAGATCCCTGGCCCTGCCCTTGCGAGCTTACAATCTAGAGAGTATTGGGGTGGAGTCAGTAGGGCCCATATGCAATTAACTCCTGAGTTTTATCCTAGGCAAATATTTTCAAACTTGTTAATAAAATGTCTTTTAATCAATTAGCAAGCAAGAAAATACTCGAAAATAGTTTCAATAGTACTTTTCCACCTTAAAGGATACCCAAAGTAACGTGACATGATGAGATAGACATGTGTACTGTATGTACAGTGCCTAGCACACAAATAACTATGCTGTGTTCCTTTTTTTCTTTCTCTGCCTGAAAGAGTTAAATATTTGGTATGTAAGTGGCTGACTCAGTCCTGACTCAGACTGGAAGTGACTACAGTGTGACCCTCACTGATAAGAAATTCCCCTTTTTATCTTTTTCTTGCTCTCAGAAGCCATTTTCTGCTAGGAAAGTGTTTTATAGTTGGAATTTTTTATCAGTGAGGGTCAGGACTGAGTGGCCGCTTACAAAAAGAAGAAGAATTTTTCTGGTGCGTGTACATGCCTGTCTACTTTTTCTGGCTGCACTATGGCTGCAACAACAAAACAAAAGGCATGTACATGTTTCAACTCCCCTTCGTGATCATTCCCTTGCCGCTGTGAAAGGGCTTGCATATCACAATGAAGCAATGACCTATATGAGAGTGTTGGGGGCACACCAAAGGTGATAAGGTCATTGCTTCATTATGAACAGACCAAATTCGATCAGGTGAAAATCCACCTGGAGTCCTGAACCCTGTTGGTGGTGGCGGAGAAGGCAGTCAAGCGGCCTGCAGGCAGAGATGCTGTGTGGGGATTGACTTAGTCTTCTGGCAGGCAGTAGCCCCCCGGGATCCATGCCTCATTCATTTTGATAAAGGTCAGGTACTGAACACTGTCATGACTTAGGCGACTTCTCTTCTCAGTGACAATGCCTTCAGCTGCACTGAAGGTCCTTTCTGACAGGACGCTTGTGGCAGGGCAAGAGAGAAGTTGTATGGCAAATTGGGCCAGCTCTGGCCACAGGTCAAGCATGCGCAACCAGTAGAGCAAGGGTTCATCGTCGCTGCTCGCAGTCGCAGTGTGTACATCCACACTTAAGGCCAGGTAGTCGGCTACCTGCCGGTCCACGCGTTGGTGGAGGGTGGATCCCGAAGGGCTACTGCGAGGCGTTGGACTAAAGAATGTCCGCATGTCCGACATCACCCCGAGATTGCTGGAACGTCCTGTCCTTGCCTGCGTGGACTGGGGAGGAGGAGGAGGATTACTGCCAGTGGTACCTTTATTGCGTTGTACTGTCACATCACCCTTAAATGCATTGTAAAGCATCATTGACAGCTTGTTCTGCAAGTGCTGCATCCTTTCCGCCTTGTGTTGAGTTGGTAACAGGTCTGCCACTTTGTGCCTGTACCGAGGGTCTAGTAGCGTGGCCACCCAGTACAGGTCATTCGCCTTGAGTTTTTTGATACGGGGGTCCCTCAACAGGCTGGACAACATGAAAGAGGCCATCTGCGCAAAGTCGGATCCAGACGTACTCTCCATCTCCTCTTGCTCTTCCACAGTGACGTCACGCAACTCCTCTTCCTCCCCCCAGCCACGAACAATACCACGGGAACGTGGAGCAGCAGAAGCCCCCTGTGATGGCTGCTGTGGTTGTTCTTCTGCCGCCGCCGCCGCCGCCTCTTCCTCCTCCACAGAAACACCTTCCTCATAAACGTCATCCGAGTCTGACTCCTCTACTTTCCCACACAACTCCTCTTCTTCCTCCTCCTCCCCCTTTGTGGTGCCGCAGGTGTCGAGGAAACATGTGGTTCGGATGAAAATCGCTCCCACGACTCCTCCTGCCGTAGCTGTTCCTGTTCCCGCGCCTCCACAGCTTCATCCACCACTCTACGCATGGCACGCTCCCGGAAGTAAGCGTAGGGGATCAAGTCGCTGATGGTGCCTTCAGAACGACTCACCAGGTTGGTCACCTCCTCAAACGGCCGCATGGTCCTGCATGCATTTCGCATCAGTGTCCAGCTGTTGGGTCACAACATCCCCATCTTCCCAGATTGTGTCCTTCTACTGTAGTTGTACAGGTACTGGGTGATGGCTTTCTCCTGGTCTAGCAGATGACAGAACATGAGCAGGGTGGAATTCCAGCGAGTTGGGCTATCGCATATCAAGCGTCTCACCGGCAAGTTGTTTTTTCCGCTGAATGTCCGCAAAGCGTGCCATGGCTGTATAAGACCGCCTGAAATGCCCACAAAACTTCCTGGTCGGGTCTACATGAAAAGGGCGCCGGTAAAAAAGGGCGCCTGGTGGAGCCCATATATACATACTTCGGCTACAAAAAAGGCGCCTGGTGTAGCCCATATAAATTTCGGCTACAAAAAAGGCGCCTGGTGTAGCCCATATAAAAACTTCGGCTACAAAAAAACTCGGGGATGTGTTAATTACTATTCCCCCTCCAGGCCGCCATGGATAGTGGGGGAATGAAATAATTTGGCTTCCAGCGCTTGTAGCCCATATAAAAACTTCGGCTAGAAAAAAAGGCAATAATATGGGCTACAAAGGGGCACCTTACTGTAGCCGTAAACCTTGTAGCCGAAAAAAATACGGGTTACAAAGGGGAGCCCGCTTGTAGCCGAAAACCTTGTAGCCGAAAAAATATGGGCTACAAAGGGGAGCCCGCTTGTAGCCTATATCAAAACTCGGGCGCCCTTTTCTACACCTTGTAGCCCATATTTCCAGAAATAACATTGATGTCTATGGCGGCGCCCTTTTCATACAGGCAGCTCGGGCGCCCTTTTCAACCGATCCCTCCTGGTCTGCTTCAGGACGTCCTCTAAGCCTGGGTACTTTGAGACAAATCTTTGCACGACCAGATTCAGCACATGTGCCATGCAGGGTACAAGTGTCAGCATTCCCAAATTCAAAGCGGAAAGGAGATTGCTGCCATTGTCACACACCACGTTGCCGATCTCCAGCTGGTGCGGGGTCAGCCATTGCTCCACCTGTTTGTTAAAGGGAACCAGAGAGGAACGGGGGGGTGAAAAAAGAAAAAGATTTTATACATACCTGGGGCTTCTTCCAGCCCCATAAGCCTGAATCGCTCTCACGCCGCCGTCCTCAGCTTCCTGGATCCGCCGGTACCGGGCCCATCACTTCTGGCAGACGCGGCCAATTGTCCGCATCACAGGGGCTCCCTCCATACATGTACGCATGCGGCTGCGCAGTTAGCAGCCACATGCGTATCTGTATGGGGAGAGCACCCTGTGATGCGGAGAATTGGCCGCGTCCGCCGGCCGACTTGCCGACTCGCGGCAATGACGGGACCCGGTGGCGGCGGATCCAGGCAGCGGAGGACGGCGGCGTGGGAGCGATCCGTGCGTATGGGGCTGGAGGAAGCCCCAGGTATGTATATTGCATCCTCTCTGGTTCCCTTTAAGAGCAGCCAGGAGAGCTGCTCCAGTGTGACTCTCCACGTTGAGGCAAGACATGTCTAAAATTACGCGACACCGTCGTACCTGGCATACAGCGTAGGCTCTGGGGAGATGGGGCTGTGTAGCTGGAGAGGAAGAGGAGATGGCAGCACCGCTAGAGTTCAACTGACACTCAGCCAAGGAGGAGGAGGAGGTTGACAGCGAAGAGGATGTAGCTGGAGGAGAAGGAGAGGAGGTGGCAGGAGGCCTGCCTGCAAGCCGTGGAGGTGTCACAAGTCGGTCCGCTGCACAGCCATGTACTCCCTGCTTGCTGCCATCGGTCACCAGGTTGACCCAATGGGCTGTGTACGTAATGTAGCGGCCCTGCCCGTGCTTGGCAGACCAGGCATCCGTGGTCAGGTGGACCCTTGACCTAACGCTCTTCGCAATAGATGACACCACTTGCCTCTCAACTGCACGGTACGGTTTGAGTATGGCCTTTCGTAAAAAATAAGTGTGGCCTGGTATCTTCCACTGCGGTGTCCCAATGGCCACAAATTTACGGAAAGCCTCTGACTCCACCAGCTTGTATGGTAATAGCTGGCGAGCTAATAGTTCCACCACACCAGCTGTGAGACGCCGGGCAAGAGGGTGACTGGCCGAAATTGGCTTCTTCCGCTCAAAGACTTCCTTCACGGACACATGGCTACTGCTGTGGGCAGAGGAGCAGGAACCGCTCAAGGGCAGAGGCGGTGTGAAGGAGGGTGGCTGTGAAGGTACAAGGGAGAAAGCGGATGAAGACGATGCACCTGAAGGAGGAAGAGGAGAAGGAAGGTGGCTTGTCTTTTGAGCAGTGCTGCTTTTCCTCAGGTGTTCTTCCCATAGCTGTTTGTGCTTTTTCTCCAGGTGCCTTCGTAAGGCACTTGTCCCTACGTGAGTGTTGGCCTTTCCACGCTAAATTTTCGGAGGCAGAGAGAACAGATGGCTTTGCTCCTATCTGAGGCACACACGTTAAAATATTTCCAAACCGCTGAGCCCCCCTGGGGTGATGGCACTACGGTGGCATCAACAGCTGACCTTGAAGGGCATGTTGTCTGGCTGGCCATAGCTGGCGATACATGGTGCCGGACACTGCCCCCAGCTGTTTCTGAGGACGAGCTCCCTCTGCTTCTATCATGGAGTCGTCTCCTCCTACTCCTCTCTGGCTCCCCCTCTGAACTGTCCCCCTGGTCATCTCCTCCATTGGGAACATACGTGGCATCCGTATAATCATCATCATAATCCTCCTGCCCAGCTTCGCTTTCCTCAGACAACTCCACAACTGCACCAACTTCAGGTGGTTCATCATGCTGCTCCTCACATGTTACATCCATACTATCGCCACCTAACTCAGACGTATGAGGTGGTGTACCTGCGCCTTCTTCTTGTTGTTGCAGTAGTGGCAGTGAATCAGTGATTTCACCACCACCAAATTACTCCTGCGAAGTGTCAAATGCAATGGATGTGGTGCTTATTGTAGTGCTGGTGGCTGCGGGAGATGAGGTGTTCTGTGTTAAATACTCAAGCACGTCCTCACAATTTTGGGAAGTGATGGCACGTGCCTTCTTCTGAGCACTGTACTTTGGCCAGGTCCGCACGAAATCACAGCAACACCACCTCGCACAGACCTGCCAGTGCCAGGTGGCCTTCCTCTGGGTCTGCCTCTACCTCTTCCTCTACCTGGTTTGTCCATTTTGTCTATCTCGGGGGAAAGCTAGGTATATGCAGTGAGGTGAGTTCACTCAACACAAAAGGTAGTTATATGCAGAGAGGTGAGTTCACTGAACATAAAACGTAGTTATATATGCAGTGAGGTGAGTTCACTAAACACAAAAGGTAGTTATATGCAGAGAGGTGAGTTCACTCAACACAAAACAGGTAGTTATATGCAGAGAGGTGAGTTCACTGAACACAAAAGGTAGCTATATGCAGTGAGGTGAGTTCACTCAACCCAAAGGTAGTTATATATGCAGTGAGGTAAGTTCACTGAACACAAAAGGTAGCTATATGCAGTGAGGTGAGTTCACTCAACCCAAAGGTAGTTATATATGCAGTGAGGTGAGTTCACTGAACACAAAAGGTAGTTAGATGCAGTCAGCTGACTTCACTCAACACAAAGGTAGTTATATATGCAGTGAGGTGAGTTCACTTAACACAACAGGTAGTTAGATGCAGTCAGCTGAGTTCACTCAACACAAAGGTAGTTATATGCAGTGAGGTGAGTTCACTGAACACAAAAGGTAGCTATATGCAGTGAGGTGAGTTCACTCAACCCAAAGGTAGTTATATATGCAGTGAGGTGAGTTCACTCAACACAAAAGGTAGTTATATGCAGAGAGGTGAGTTCACTGAACACAAAAGGTAGCTATATGCAGTGAGGTGAGTTCACTCAACCCAAAGGTAGTTATATATGCATGTTACACAAGAGAAAAGGGATGTGTGCTCAGACCAGTCAACTCCTGACTTCATTACTGGCTGCCTCAAGTCTGCTGGCTAATTAAAATGGCAAAGCGTTTGCATAATGCATTCGCCTACCAGAATGTGCAGGATCTAAACTATCAACCTGCCTTTCCTGCAGGAGTTGGCCCACGCAATGTGCATTGCATCTCAACAGGGGTGCCGCGTGTAGGCCTCCTTGTACCCCCAAGAAAGAAAGAGCAGCGCAGACACCCCCAAAAATCTGGGAGCGCCGCAACTGCCCCCCCCCCCGGGAGGGGGAAGCGAGATTACATGGCCGGTTCGCCCCCCAGACATGGCCTGTGTCCGGGGGGGACCACCCATGCAGCCCCCCCAAAGGATAGATTCCCTACCTTGCATATTTACTTACCTGTGGTGCAAAATTGCATGTCCTGGGAGGGAACACACCAATGGTGGGGTGATGCGGAGGGGGGGCAGGGCGCAGGCAAGGCCCCCAGACGCTGCCACCGCTGGGAGAGTCCGTCCGCACCCCGCCCCCCCCCCCCCACACCAACCACCACACCACCCCCAAGAAGGAAGAACCAGATGTATGCTACACAAGAGAAAAGGGATGTGTGCTCAGACCAGTCAACTCCTGACTTCATTACTGGCTGCCTCCAGGGATGCTCGGATGTGCCTCATCCACGAATTCGGAAATCCGCGTGGTTGCAAAAAAAAAATCCGCATTCGGCCCCGCCGCATGCGGATTTTCGTCCGCGTCCACGCAACCACGCGGATTTTTTCCCGTGAATGGCGTAATCACGCGCGGATTTACGCCCGGAGGCGGATTTTCTTTTAACGTTAATAACAAAGCCCCCATACATGCTACAGTCCCCCAAATAGCATGGATTATCGAGGTGATAAGGGGCAACATAACTTCAACATAAAAAATTCCCCCCAAAAAATTTTTTCTAGAGAAAATGGATTTTAAAGTGAAATCAACACTTTAAATGGGGCTATTAATTGGTAATAAGTGGTTTTAAAAAGGGATATACGCGTTAAGCAGTCAAAGAGGTGAAGGCGAGTTCCAATGGCACTTGGCGGCGAAGGTACCGCTGGAGGAGGATGAGTGGCTGACGGCAAAAAAGGCTCCAGAGAGGTTTTTGTAATTTTTTTTTTTTTTTTGCAGCAATTAGCAATGACATCGCAGCAGAGTTGTCAGTGGACACGGGCAGTGTGAACGCAGAGTGCAGTGGTGGTAGCGACTGAGTCAGGAGAAGGACTATGCGGGCGGTCAGTTCAGCAGCACAGAAGGACCACGGCAACATACTGGTGGTAGTAGTAGCAGCACAGCGTCATAGTGCTGGCCAAAAAATTAAATGCACCCGGTGACCCGGGCAGTGTGAACGCAGAGTGTAGTAGCGACTGAGTCAGGAGGACAAAGCGGGCGGTCAGTTCAGCAGCAGCAGCACAGTAGTAATAGCACAGCGTCATAGTGCTGGCCAAAAAATTAAATGCACCCGGCGACCCGGGCAGTGTGAACGCAGAGTGTAGTAGCGACTGAGTCTGGAGGACAAAGCGGGCGGTCAGTTCAGCAGCAGCAGCACAGTAGTAGTAGCACAGCGTCATAGTGCTGGGCAAAAAATTAAATGCACCCGGTGACTCGGGCAGTGTGAACGCAGAGTGTAGTAGCGACTGAGTCAGGAGGACAAAGCGGGCGGTCAGTTCAGCAGCAGCAGCACAGTAGTAGTAGCACAGCGTCATAGTGCTGGCCAAAAAATTAAATGCACCCGGCGACCCGGGCAGTGTGAACGCAGAGTGTAGTAGCGACTGAGTCAGGAGGACAAAGCGGGCGGTCAGTTCAGCAGCAGCAGCACAGTAGTAGTAGCACAGCGTCATAGTGCTGGCCAAAAAATTAAATGCACCCGGTGACCCGGGCAGTGTGAACGCAGAGTGTAGTAGCGACTGAGTCAGGAGGACAAAGCGGGCGGTCAGTTCAGCAGCAGCAGCACAGTAGTAGTAGCACAGCGTCATAGTGCTGGCCAAAAAATTAAATGCACCCGGTGACCCGGGCAGTGTGAACGCAGAGTGTAGTAGCGACTGAGTCAGGAGGACAAAGCGGGCGGTCAGTTCAGCAGCAGCAGCACAGTAGTAGTAGCACAGCGTCATAGTGCTGGCCAAAAAATTAAATGCACCCGGCGACCCGGGCAGTGTGAACGCAGAGTGTAGTAGCGACTGAGTCAGGAGGACAAAGCGGGCGGTCAGTTCAGCAGCAGCAGCACAGTAGTAGTAGCACAGCGTCATAGTGCTGGCCAAAAAATTAAATGCACCCGGTGACCCGGGCAGTGTGAACGCAGAGTGTAGTAGCGACTGAGTCAGGAGGACAAAGCGGGCGGTCAGTTCAGCAGCTCAGAAGGAGGACCATGGCAACTTACTGGTAGTAGTACCATAACACCAAAAAATTAACCAAGGTAGGCACTAGGCAGGTAGTAAATGTCTTTATAAAGGCAGGCATAGTTAACAACAGCACATGCAGCAGCCACTTCATGTCCCCCTGTGTCCGACAATAGGGGCCAGAAACTCACCTTCCACCCAAGCCTGGTTGATTTTCAGGAAGGTGAGTTTGTCCACAGAGGCGTGGGAGAGCCGAGAGCGCTTCTCTGTGACCACGCCACCGGCCGCACTAAAGCATCTCTCTGAGAGGACACTGGAAGGAGGGCAGGATAGGAGTTCCAGGGCGTACTGGGAAAGCTCGCTCCAGATGTCCAGTCTCTTGACCCAGTACTCCAAGGGGTCCACGGGGCTGTCGGTGTCATTGAGCCCGCTGGATGACCCCATATAGTCAGACACCATGGTGGTCAGTCGTTGCTTGTGCTGGTTGGTGGTGGATGCTGTGGCGGGCACCTCTGTTCTGGGCTGCTGCACTGCATACAGGCTCTTGCTTAGGCTCTTCAGGTCTCCGGGGCGCCAGTTGCTGCTGCTGCTGCTGCTGGTGGTTGTTGTTGTGCTGCTAGTGGCAATGGCAGGCACCTCTTGCTGGCTTGGCAGAGCAGTTACAGTGGGGGTGGAAGGCTGGGGGAATGCTTCCAGTAGTCTGCGCACAAGGGCCTCCTTCAACTCCCTTGTGCGTTGCTCGGTGGTGGATGGCGTCATTAAGTCTCCCAGCTTCCCCTTCAGACGGGGATCAAGCATCAAGGTAATCCAGATGTCCTCCCTTGAACGCATCTGGATCACCCGGGGGTCCCTGCGAAGGCAGCGCAACATGTGCACAGCCATGGGAAACAAGTGGGCCCTGCCAGCAAGATCTTCCTCGTCCTCGCCATTGTCCCATAACGCATGCCTGTCCTCTTCCTGTGCCATGTCGTTGTCCTCCTCAAACCGCCATCCACGTACAACGCCTGCTGCACTCTGCTCCTCCTCCTCCTCCTCATTCAGGTTAGGGACCTCCAACTCTTCCACTACCTGCTTTGAGCCCTCCTCTGAGCTGGACTGTGCTGCCATCTGCTCCTGTTCTTCCAACTGCCTCAGGGCAAGCGGAGGAAAGAGGCGCCCTGGGATGATAAAAACATTTAAAAACGACTAAAATAAGTAAGAATTTTGAGGTAGCTTACCTCAAAGACGAAATCTCTGCAAGTTATTACAAAAGATTTTTATTAGCACAAGCGGCAACGCGTTTCACGGGTCGCAGCCCGCTTCATCAGGCCAATTGCAGTGCCAAATGAATGAATTCCTAAAGCATAGGGAGCTTTGCTTTATGCTTTAGGAATTCATTCATTTGGCACTGCAATTGGCCTGATGAAGCGGGCTGCGACCCGTGAAACGCGTTGCCGCTTGTGCTAATAAAAATCTTTTGTAATAACTTGCAGAGATTTCGTCTTTGAGGTAAGCTACCTCAAAATTCTTACTTATTTTAGTCGTTTTTAAACGTTTTTATCATCCCAGGGCGCCTCTTTCCTCCGCTTGTGCTAAGTATACCCCCGAACAGACTCTGTTCGAGGGGTGGTGATACGCCACTAGTGGGTCTCCACAGTGGTGGTCACAACCTTTTTCCACTAAGAGAGCGACCGTTCCTCCGATCCTGGCCAGGACCACCCCGAGTGGAGTCGGGTTTATTGTCTCCACCTGCTTCCTGTGGTTGGTTGCCCCCAGCAACCCTCCTTTGTGAGTAGTGCTTTTATTCCTTCCATTACCTTGGTGTTTTAACATATTGCACTACTGGGCTCCCGTTTTTTGTCTCCTGTGTCTTTTCCTATAGGGTGCTGCATCACCCCTACCACTAACTGCCTCAGGGCTTCATCCCCACGCTCAATTAAATTGTCCATTGCCTGCTCCAGTAGACAAACCAAGGGCACCCACTGGCACACAGAGGCCCGCTCCTCACTGACCATCTTGGTTGCCTCCAGGAAGGGACTCAGCACCAGGCATACTTGCTGCATCAGTGTCCACTGAGTGGCAGTAATCATGGGGACTTGCTGGTTGCTGGGGACACTTGGGTCTAGCATGTAGGCCCTAAGAGCCAGCCTGTGCTGACACAGCCGCTCCAACATGGCCAGAGTCGAATTCCAGCGAACTGGCATGTCGATGATCATCCGGTGTTGTGGCCTTCCATACTGCTGCTGTAAGGTGGACAAGAGTGCAGAGGCAGTGGCTGACAGGCGGAAAAAGCGTACCACCGCCCGGGCATCCTGCAGCAGCTCGCTCATCCCCTTGTAGGTGCGCAAGAAGCGCTGCACCACAAGATTGAGCACGTGGGCCAAGCAGGGGATGTGCTGGAGGTTTCCCTGCTGCACTGCTGCCACCAGGTTGGCCCCGTTATCGGCTGCCACATACCCCACTTCCAGGCCTCTGGGGGTCAGCCACCTCCGCTCCTGCTTCCTGAGGGCGGCCAGGACGTTGGTGGCTGTAAGCCTCTCCTTCCCCAGGGTCACCAATTTTAAAAGGGCTTGGCAGTGCCGAGGCTTGGCGCTGCTGCTGCCGAGGCGGGCTTGCTTTCCGGGTGCTGAGGGAGTGTCGTGACAGGACCCTTCTGCATCCCCCCTGATCCCGCGTGGTGGCACCACTAGCTGGGCTGATGCGCTCTTGTCCTCCCTCCCTTCCATCAGTGTCACCCAGTGGGCCGTAAAGGACAGGTAGCGACCTGTCCCAAATCTGCTACTCCACGAGGCCATGGTCACGTGGACCCGCTTGCCCACAGAGTAGTCCAGGGAACGGGCCACGTTTTCCACCGCAAACTTGTGGAGTGCTGGGATCGCGCTCCTGCTGAAATAGTGGCGACTGGGGACTTGCCACTCGGGGATGCCAAATTGGAGCAGCGTCCGCATGGCGCTCCCCTCCTGCACCAGGGAGTAGGGAAGCAGCTGTGATGCCATGGCCCGGGCCAGCAAGCCATTTAGTTTGCGGATCCGCCTGTGGCTTGGAGGCAGAGGCTTGGTCAGACCCTGAAAGGTGTCGCTGAGCAGGGTCTGACGACGCTGGGATGCAGGGGAGACAGAGGAGAGAGACGAACACTGGCTGCCAGCCTCAATGTCTGTGTCCTGAGCAGCCGAGGTGGAAGAGCGCTTGCGTGCTACTACTGCTGCTGCTGTGGGGGATTCACGACCCTGAGGGAGGGAGGATGCTGCTGCGCTGGTGGGCCTTCTGCTCTCAGGAACCCCTGCCAGCAGTGCCTGCTTCCTCTTAAAGTCCGCATACTCGCGGCAGTGGCGGCTTCTCAGGTGGCCCTGGAGGGATGAGGTACCCATCTTGCTCAGACTTTTCCCACGGCTCAATCTTTTGCTGCATAACCTGCACACCGCATACCTTTTGTCATCAGTACATTCCTCAAAGCAATCCCACACTGGTGACTTTAATTTACTGCGGCCCCCACTAGCAGAGGGTGCAGCGGAGCAATGTGTGGTAGTAGTTGCCGGGGGTTGCATGGTGGTGGTGCCGGCTGAAGCAGTGTCCTGTCTACTTCCTCCACGCCCACTGCTGCCGATGCCCCTGCCCCTGCCTGACATATGGCGATATCCTTGCCTAGGCCGAGGTGACTCGTCATCCTGCTCTGACCATTCTTCCACGGACTCAGCAGGCTGCACATAGTTAGGGTCCACAACGTCATCATCAGCAGCATCATCATAATCCAGCTCTTCCTCTGACTCCCCCGCCTCCTCTTCTGTCCCTACATCCCCAGACACAGACCCCTCTTCTTCATCACCAGAACTCAACAACGCTTGTGATTGTGGCCCGATCTCAATCTCTGCCACATCAGTCCCCAGTAAGTCCTGTGCTTCTTGCATCAGCAGGTTCCCAGATGCCGGACTGAGGGACAGAACGCTGTCATCCTGGGAGGGCTGCTGACCAGTGGGTGCTGGGGTGGATGTCACAACAAGCGTGGGATGTTGGCTGCTGCTGCTACTGCTTGGAGTGGTGCTCACAGTAGAGGTCTGGGAGGAAGTCATGATGTCCATGAGTACGTCAGGTTCCATTTGCTCAACCACCACACGGGGACCAGAAACTTTAAAATATTTGGACAATGGCGTCCGCTGACTCGGCCCAGGCTTTGCTGCCCCCTTTTCTGCTGCATCACGACCACGTACAGCTGGGCGTCCTCTCCCTGGACGTGGAGCAGTCCCAGAAGTGGCTGAGGCAATTGAACTCCCTTTCCTCTCACCCCGCGAAACCCTGCCAGACATGTTGCTAGTAATGAATCACTGGATGCAGTGGGCACAGTACAAGGTCACTGAAGGATGCAGTGGGCACAGCACAAGGTCACTGAAGGATGCAGTGGCCACAGTACAAGGTCACTGAAGGATGCAGTGGGCACAGCAGTGGGCACTGGATATACAACTAGGTCACTGAAGGATGCAGTGGCCACAGTACAAGGTCACTGAAGGATGCAGTGGGCACAGCAGTGGGCACTGGATATACAACTAGGTCACTGAAGGATGCAGTGGCCACAGTACAAGGTCACTGAAGGATGCAGTGGGCACAGTACAAGGTCACTGAAGGATGCAGTGGCCACAGTACAAGGTCACTGAAGAATGCAGTGGGAACAGCAGTGGGCACTGGATATACAACTAGGTCACTGAAGGATGCAGTGGCCACAGTACAAGGTCACTGAAGGATGCAGTGGGCACAGCAGTGGGCACTGGATATACAACTAGGTCACTGAAGGATGCAGTGGCCACAGTACAAGGTCACTGAAGGATGCAGTGGGCACAGCAGTGGGCACTGGATATAATCAACTAGGTCACTGAAGGATGCAGTGGGCACACAAGGATGTCACACTGTGTAATGAGATGCTCATATGCCAGCGAGCGAGCGAGCAGTGGGCACTGGGCACGGCACAAGGTCACTGACAGAATGAATGAACAGCGCTGGCAGAGAGTGGCGGCGCTGGCGGTGTGACTGGCTGCCTGCAAATAGTACAAGTGTATAACTGTCACTGGAATATACAAGTGAACACTGCAGCTGCACTAACCTGCCTGCCTGCACTCTACACACAGATAATCCCCACTCCCACTACACTGCAGCACTGAACCTGCCTGCACAGCACTACACACAGTTAAATAATCACTAGACTCCCACACTCCCACTACACTACACTGACTACAACTAACTACAGCAATCACTCACTGACTAGCTAACTGTGTACAGTATAAGAGCAGTGTTAGCAAAAAAAACGCTTTGTTTTTAACACAATAAATGCACTTGCTCAAACAACAATGGCCTGGAGATAATCCTCTCAGCACCACAGTCTAGTAGCAAGGACAGAGCTTTTCCATCATGGCCGCCGCTTTATATTCAGGAGGGGAGGGCATAGCTCCCCTCCTGTGATTGGTTGCTAGGGCCTGGCTGGGGCACTCTGATTGGCCTGCAATGTGTCACTTCCGCATAGTTTGACGCATTTCCGCAAACCACGACTTCAGCCCCGGGTTTCACGAGCGTGAATGCGGATTTCTGTCCGCATTCACGCGAAGCCGAAGTAGATTTTCGTGGTTGAAAATCTATTCACGGATTTTCGTGTCCGAGGCGGAATGCGTCAAAATGGTCGTGAATCCACGCGTAAGCGTGATCACGACCTGGCGGTGAGCACCACTAGCTGCCTCAAGTCTGCTGGCTAATTAAAATGGCAAAGCGTTTGCATAATGCATTCGCCTACCAGAATGTGCAGGATCTAAACTATCAACCTGCCTTTCCTGCAGGAGTTGGCCCACGCAATATACATTGCATCTCAACAGGGGTGCCGCGTGTAGGCCTCCTTGTACCCCCAAGAAAGAAAAGGCAGCGCAGACACCCCCAAAAATCTGGGAGCGCCGCAACTGCCCCCCCCCCCCGGGAGGGGGGAGCGAGATTACATGGCCGGTTCGCCCCCCAGACATGGCCTGTGTCCGGGGGGGACCACCCATGCAGCCCCCTCAAAGGATAGATTCCCTACCTTGCATTTTTACTTACCTGTGGTGCAAAATTGCATGTCCTGGGAGCGAACACACCAATGGTGGGGTGATGCGGAGGGGGAGGGGGGGGCAGGGCGCAGGCAAGCCCCCCAGACGCTGCCACCGCTGGGAGAGTCCGTCCGCACCCCGCACCCCCACACCAACCACCACACCACCCCCAAGAAGGAAGAACCAGATGTATGCTACACAAGAGAAAAGGGATGTGTGCTCAGACCAGTCAACTCCTGACTTCATTACTGGCTGCCTCAAGTCTGCTTGTGCAGTGAGGTGAGTTCACTGAACACAAAAGGTAGTTATATATGCAGTGAGGTGAGTTCACTGAACACAACAGGTAGTTAGATGCAGTCAGCTGAGTTCATTCAACACAAAGTTAGTTATATGCAGTGAGGTGAGTTCATTCAACCCAAAGGTAGTTATATATGCGGTGAGGTGAGCTAACTCAACCCAAAGGTAGTTATATATGCAGTGAGGTGAGTTCACCGAACACAAAAGGTAGTTATATGCAGAGAGGTGAGTTCACTCAACACAAAAAAGGTAGTTATATGCAGAGAGGTGAGTTCACTGAACACAAAAGGTAGCTATATGCAGTGAGGTGAGTTCACTCAACCCAAAGGTAGTTATATATGCAGTGAGGTGAGTTCACTCAACACAAAAGGTAGTTATATGCAGAGAGGTGAGTTCACTGAACACAAAAGGTAGCTATATGCAGTGAGGTGAGTTCACTCAACCCAAAGGTAGTTATATATGCATGTTACACAAGAGAAAAGGGATGTGTGCTCAGACCAGTCAACTCCTGACTTCATTACTGGCTGCCTCAAGTCTGCTGGCTAATTAAAATGGCAAAGCGTTTGCATAATGCATTCGCCTACCAGAATGTGCAGGATCTAAACTATCAACCTGCCTTTCCTGCAGGAGTTGGCCCACGCAATGTGCATTGCATCTCAACAGGGGTGCCGCGTGTAGGCCTCCTTGTACCCCCAAGAAAGAAAGGGCAGCGCAGACACCCCCAAAAATCTGGGAGCGCCGCAACTGCCCCCCCCCCCCGGGAGGGGGAAGCGAGATTACATGGCCGGTTCGTCCCCCAGACATGGCCTGTGTCCGGGGGGGACCACCCATGCAGTCCCCCCAGCCCCCCCAAAGGATAGATTCCCTACCTTGCATATTTACTTACCTGTGGTGCAAAATTGCATGTCCTGGGAGCGAACACACCAATGGTGGGGTGATGCGGAGGGAGAGGGGGGGCAGGGCGCAGGCAAGGCCCCCAGACGCTGCCACCACTGGGAGAGTCCGTCCGCACCCCGCCCCCCCCCCCCCCCCACACACCAACCACCACACCACCCCCAAGAAGGAAGAACCAGATGTATGCTACACAAGAGAAAAAGGATGTGTGCTCAGACCAGTCAACTCCTGACTTCATTACTGGCTGCCTCAAGTCTGCTTGTGCAGTGAGGTGAGTTCACTGAACACAAAAGGTAGTTATATATGCAGTGAGGTGAGTTCACTGAACACAACAGGTAGTTAGATGCAGTCAGCTGAGTTCATTCAACACAAAGTTAGTTATATGCAGTGAGGTGAGTTCATTCAACCCAAAGGTAGTTATATATGCGGTGAGGTGAGCTAACTCAACCCAAAGGTAGTTATATATGCAGTGAGGTGAGTTCACCGAACACAAAAGGTAGTTATATGCAGAGAGGTGAGTTCACTCAACACAAAAAAAGGTAGTTATATGCAGAGAGGTGAGTTCACTGAACACAAAAGGTAGCTATATGCAGTGAGGTGAGTTCACTCAACCCAAAGGTAGTTATATATGCAGCGAGGTGAGTTCACTGAACACAAAAGGTAGCTATATGCAGTGAGGTTAGTTCACTCAACCCAAAGGTAGTTATATATGCAGTGAGGTGAGTTCACTGAACACAAAAGGTAGTTATATGCAGAGAGGTGGAAAATAGAAATATATAACACAGTATATATATATATATATATATATATATATATATATATATATATATATATATATATATATATATATATATATATAATCTTTGGTCGTTTTACTACAGCAGTAACTTTTTAATTATCTATGCCATCTTAGTGATACATGTCTTGTTTCTTTCAGTACAATCTAGCCTTTTTTGGGTAATATTTTTCTCCCAAAAATAGAGAAAAATTAGGCGTAAATGCAGAAAATAACCATTTTTTTTACCTTTCACCCCTCCTAATTTTCACATCACACGTCCCACAGTTATAAAATATTTACAAATAAATTATTTGGCTCTTCCCGATTAAAATGATACCCCATATGCCACATTTTACTTCTAGCTGAGCATGTGGCGGACCATTATCCACAGTCTGCACGTCTGTGGTGATCAAATGCGTTCGCTAGGGTGACAGTTCAGGGGGCATAGAGCTGTACAGATGCATCACTAGGTAATGGCAGAACGTTACATCTGTAGAGCATTGGGGCCTGAAACTTTCGCCCTAGTGATTACATTCAATTGCTACTGGCGGCAGTGATTACCGTATTTTTCGGAATATAAGACGCACTTTTTCTCTCCCAAAAATAGGAAGAAAAAGTGCCTGCGTCTTATATTCCAAAGGCAGGGAATCCCCGACTTCAGAACCGCCGATCCGCCGCATTGTCGGGGACTCCCTGCCTTGTCCCCCTGTGTGGTCTGCCGGTCCGCTCCCCGGGTAACAATAACTGCAGAGCAACTCACCTTTCTATGGATTCCAGCGCTGTGTGGTCTGCTGTGTGGTCTTCTGCTTCCAGCATGTCAGCTACACCTGTAAATGAAAAGTTAGCGCAGAGACGCTCACCTACTCAGCGGCAGCCGCGGTGGTGGCAGCACGATCTGCAGACATCTCTCCCGAGAGGCTTCCTCTAGTGACGGCTCCTGCTAATGACTCATTGAGTCATGGGGAATGACTCATTGAATCATTAACAGGAGCCGTCACTAGGGGGAGCCGCGCAGCTTCCCCTAGAGACGGCTCCTGTGAATGATTCAATGAGTCATTCCCCATGACTCAATGAGTCATTAGCAGGAGCCCTCACTAGAGGAAGCCTCCCGGGAGAGATGTCTGCAGATCGTGCTGCCACCGCCGCGGCTGCCGCTGAGTAGGTGAGTGTCTCTGCGCTAACTTTTCATTTACAGGTGTAGCTGAAATGCTGGAGGCAGAGGACCACACAGCAGACTACACAGCACTGGAATCCATAGAAAGGTGAGTTGCTCTGCAGTTATTGTTACCGGGGGAGAGCGTCGACATGGGGGGGGGGGGACAGAGGACAGGATGGGGACTGGGGGGGCACACACATAGACATGCACAGGAGGGGGCACACATAGGAGGACAGGAGGGGGACACAGGGACTGGAGGACCACACAGGGGGGGGACAGGGACTGGAGGACCACACAAGGGGGGTGAAGGGGACACAGAAACACACACAAGGGGGGCAGGAGGGGACACAGACACACACACACACACAGGGGGACAGGAGTGGACACAAGGGGCCTGGAGGACCACAGAGGGGGGCTGGAGGAGACACACAGGACATGAGGGGACACATGGGACAAGAGGATCACACAAGGTGGCAGGAAGGGATGCCACACACAGGGGGACAGAAAGGGACACATAGTGGACACAAGAGGACAATGGGGAGAACATGTACTGTACAATACGCTCCTGGAATATGGACGCACCAGGTTTAGTATATACTGTATACAAATTTTTTTTTCCAGATTTTTGCCCTCTAAACCTAGGTGCGTCTTATATTCCAGAGCGTCTTATATTCCGAAAAATACGGTAAACGTTTATAAACAGGCTTAGGTATTGTAGGGGTTAATAATGGGTTAATAGGCTAGGTTTGGGTTAAAAATTAATGGGTAATTAAAAAAGGAACTCTGTCACTTTAATCTTTATTTTTTTTTTTACATTTACAACTTTTTTTTCCTTAACTTTATGAATAATTGTTGCTAGCTAACAGCAACAATCATTCACTTGACCATTCACATGACTGTGCACAAGTGTGCACAGTCACATGCACGCGCGGTCATGTGCACTGTCACTTGCACACGTGGGAGTGCGCGTGCATGCGCTTGCACGTGCATGCGCGGTGGCAGACAGCGGTAATTAATGCAGGACGTAGATTCCTCAACCAAGAAAACAGGGGGGGGGGGGCTAATTAGGACGTAGAATTTATCTATTGTGAGTAGGATGGATATTAAGTGATATTTGAATGGGTTGAACCAGGCTTTATACTTCCAGACAAAAGCACCTTTGAGAGACACATTAGGGTTAGTGTTGGGCGAACATCTAGATGTTCGGGTTCGGGCCGAACAGGCCGAACATGGCCGCGATGTTCGGGTGTTCGACCCGAACTCCGAACATAATGGAAGTCAATGGGGACCCGAACTTTTGTGGTTTGTAAAGCCTCCTTACATGCTACATACCCCAAATTTGCAGGGTATGTGCACCTTGGGAGTGGGTACAAGAGGAAAAAAAAATTAGCAAAAAGAGCTTATAGTTTTTGAGAAAATCGATTTTAAAGTTTCAAAGGGAAAACTGTCTTTTAAATGCGGGAAATGTCTGTTTTCTTTGCACAGGTAACATGTTTTTTGTCGGCATGCAGTCATAAATGTAATACATATAAGAGGTTCCAGGAAAAGGGACCGGTAACGCTAACCCAGCAGCAGCACACGTGATGGAACAGGAGGAGGGTGGCGCAGGAGGAGAAGAAGGCCACGCTTTGTGAGACACAACAACCCCGGCCTTGCATGAGGGCAAGAAGCGTGCGGATAGCAGGCTTTGTACCGCCATGCAGTCATAAATGTAATAAAGATAAGTGGTTCAATAAACAGGGACCACGCGGCAACGCTAACCCAGCAGCAGCAGACGTGATGGAACAGGAGCAGGCGCAGGAGGAGAAGGCCACGCTTTGTGAGACACAACAACCCAGGCCTTGCATGAGGGCAAGAAGCGTGCGGATAGCAGGCTTTGTACCGCCATGCAGTCATAAATGTAATAAAGATAAGTGGTTCAATAAACAGGGACCACGCGGCAACGCTAACCCAGCAGCAGCAGACGTGATGGAACAGGAGCAGGCGCAGGAGGAGAAGGCCACGCTTTGTGAGACACAACAACCCAGGCCTTGCATGAGGGCAAGAAGCGTGCGGATAGCAGGCTTTGTACGGCCATGCAGTCATAAATGTAATAAAGATAAGTGGTTCAATAAACAGGGACCACGCGGCAACGCTAACCCAGCAGCAGCAGACGTGATGGAACAGGAGGAGGCGCAGGAGGAGAAGGCCACGCTTTGTGAGACACAACAACCCAGGCCTTGCATGAGGGCAAGAAGCGTGCGGATAGCATGCTTTGTACCGCCATGCAGTCATAAATGTAATAAAGATAAGTGGTTCAATAAACAGGGACCACGCGGCAACGCTAACCCAGCAGCAGCAGACGTGATGGAACAGGAGCAGGCGCAGGAGGAGAAGGCCACGCTTTGTGAGACACAACAACCCAGGCCTTGCATGTGGACAAAAAGCGTGCGGATATAGCAGCAATGCTTTTTGCCGCCATGCAGTCATAAATGTAATACAGATGAGAGGTTCAATAAACAGGGCCCGGAAACGCAACACCATCCCAGATGTTCATTGGTCATGTTACTTGGTTGGGGTCCTGGAGTGTTGCGTAGTCATTTCCAATCCAGGATTGATTCATTTTAATTTGAGTCAGACGGTCTGCATTGTCTGTAGAGAGGCGGATACGCCGATCTGTGACGATGCCTCCGGCAGCACTGAAACAGCGTTCCGACATAACGCTGGCTGCCGGGCAAGCCAGCACCTCTATTGCGTACATTGCCAGTTCGTGCCAGGTGTCTAGCTTCGATACCCAATAGTTGAAGGGTGCAGATGGATGGTTCGACACAGCTACGCCATCTGACATGTAGTCCTTGACCATCTTCTCCAGGCGATCGGTGTTGGAGGTGGATCTGCACGCTTGCTGTTCAGTGGGCTGCGGCTGCATGGGTGTCAGAAAATTTTCCCACTCCAAGGACACTGCCGATACCATTCCCTTTTGGGTACTAGCTGCGGCTTGCGTTGTTTGCTGCCCTCCTGGTCGTCCTGGGTTTGCGGAAGTCAGTCTGTCTGCGTACAACTGGCTAGAGGAGGGGGAGGATGTCAATCTCCTCTCTAAAGTCTCCACAAGGGCCTGCTGGTATTCTTCCATTTTGACCTGTCTGACTCTTTCTTCAAGCAGTTTTGGAACATTGTGTTTGTACCGTGGATCCAGAAGGGTATAAACCCAGTAATTGGTGTTGTCCAGAATGCGCACAATGCGTGGGTCACGTTCAATGCAGTCTAGCATGAATTGAGCCATGTGTGCCAGAGTCCTACCAGAATCCTCATCATCCTCTTGTGAGCGTTGTGATAGTTGTTGTGATGCATCATAGTCGTCACCTTCCTCCTGGTCTGCTTCTGCTGACCATTCGCGTTGAATTGTTGAAGTCCAACGTGCACCGCTCTGGCCCTCGTCAGTGGTGGCATGAAATTCCTGCTCCAACTCCAGCTGTTCCTCCTCCTCTTCTTCGTCATAGCTGCTGGGGCCAGCGTTCCCTGAGGCGGATGGCCTGATGTTGGTACCATCACGCTGATCGTTTTCTCCTTCAGATTCCCCCAGTTGCATCATGACAGCTGTTTCCTTGATTTTTAACATCGACCTCTTCAGTAAACACAGCAGTGGTATGGTAATGCTGACTGAAGAGTTGTCACTGCTCACAAGCAACGTGGATTGCTCAAAATTTTGGAGGACTTGGCAGAGGTCCAACATGTTGGCCCAATCGGATCCACAGAAGCTTGGCAGCTGGCCGGATGCGCCTCGGTACTGCGCCGTCATGTACTGGACCACTGCACTCTTCTGCTCGCAAAAGCGGGCTAGCATGTGCAGCGTAGAATTCCAGCGCGTAGGGACATCACACAGCAAGCGATGGTGGGGGAGATTGAAGCGCTCCTGCATCTTGGCGAGTGCCCCCGAAGCAGTACTGGAATTTCTACAATGTTTGGACACTCGACGCACCTTCAACAGCAGATCGGGCACGCCTGGGTATGTCCTCAGGAACCGCTGAACTACTAGGTTCATCACGTGCGCCAGGCAAGGGATGTGTGTCAGCTTAGCCAACCTTAAAGCGCGAATGAGATTACTCCCATTATCACACACAACCATGCCCGGTTTCAGGTCCAGCGGTGCCAGCCACAAATCCGTCTGTTCCTTTATTCCCCTCCAAATTTCCTCCCCTGTGTGCTGCTTATCCCCAAGGCAGATTAGCTTCAGCAACGCTTGCTGACGCATGCCAACAGCTGTGCTGCACTGCTTCCACGATCCTACTGCTGCTGGGTTAGCGTTTCCGGATGAGGTACAGCTTTGAGATGCGTTGGAGGAGAAGGAGTCAGAGAGGTAGGTGCTGCTGTTATCCAGTGGGAGGGACGGCGGTGCAGCTGTTTGTGGCGTGGGCAACACCCGTGCCGTAGCAGGTGAGGAATCGCTGCCAGGCTCCACAAGGTTCACCCAGTGCGCGGTAAGGGAGATGTATCGACCCTGGCCGAACGCACTCGTCCAGGTGTCAGTGGTGAGGTGAACCTTGCAGGCAACGGCATTCTTCAAGCTTCGGGTTATTTTGCTGACCACGTGCTCATGCAACTCAGGCACTGCAGAGCGTGCAAAGTGGTAGCGGCTGGGAACCACGTAACGTGGGATGGCCACTGACATCATGCCCTTGAAGCTGTTTGTCTCCACCAATCGATATGGCAGCATTTCGCAGGCCAGAAGCTTGGCTATGCTGGCTGTTACTGCCACGGCCCGGGGGTCATTTGCTGGCAATTTCCTCTTGCGCTCAAACATCTCCGACACAGACAACTGAACCGTAGCGCTGCACACGGAAGGGCTGTTGGTTGTTGTGTTTGATGAACACTGGGAGACCTCAAGAGCACTACTCCGGAAAGTGACAGTGTCAGCGTCGTCTGATGTTTGTGAATGTTGTGAACCACGCAATGGCTGGGCTACTGCTGCTGCTGAGGCGGGTCTGGTGAACCCAAGGGAGGCAGTGTTGTTTCTGGTACCCTGTCCTGACGCGTTTGCCCAAAGAGTGGGATGTTTGGATAGCATGTGACGGCTCATGCTGGTGGTGGAGAGGTTGTTAATATTTTTCCCCCTGCTCAGGCGGGTCTTGCACACCTTGCAAATCGCCATGGTAACATCCTCAGTGCAGTCTTCAAAGAAAGCCCAGACTTTGGAGCACCTGCCTCCTTGCTGGCGATTTCTGTTTGCTCCTCTTTTGCCTCTCACTTGAACTTCCACGCTTGTGGTGCCTGAAATTGCGCGCCGCCTACCTTGTGGCACAAGGCGAACTCGTGCAGCAGTGTGTTCTTCAACAGACTCATCTGTGCTGCTGCTACGACGGCGATGTTCTCGTTCACAAACAAAATCTGGGTCTCTGTCCACATTGTCCATACCCTCCTCTTCCATCTCCTCAAACTCGTCATATGTCATTGTGGGCCACCGCCGTGGAGTAGAGCTCCCCACAACAACCTCTGCGCAGCACACTCCAACGTCGTCTTCCAGATCTTGTCGGCCGACCTCCTGCAATTGCAACCCCTCCTGCCCAAATTGCTCTGGGATTTGGGTTTCCGAGTCCTCTTCGGACTCGCCTCGTATTTCAGTGCGCGGTACATTTCCCACAGTTAACGGTTGTGAATCCAGGCACAACATTTCTGGCTGTTCCTCCATTGACCTTTGAAAGGTGGAAGTTTGTTGGGCTGGGAATAGCTCCTGCGAATACCCCATTGTGTCCTGAGGTAATTCATCGGACTGGTTATCTGGCAGTTGTGTGCGTGGTGTCGCTGCCGGTTGTGTCAGCTTTGTGCCCACTGGCTCCTTGTAACTGGCTGAGGACTCGGACCTCGTGCGTGATGTGCTGGTGCTGCTTAACCCACTGCTGGACGCTTGAGAGGTCATCCAAGTAATTATCTGGTCCTGTTCTTTTGGATTTGTGAGGGTTGTTGTCCTGGACAACATGGGTGGTATTGAGTGGGTTTTCTTGGGTGCTCCCCTGTGGCCTGTACGTGAACCGTCAGGGGAAACACCTCTTCCCTTGCCCCTCCCTCTTTCACCGGATTTCTTCCTCATTTCACTTATCCTTACAGTACACGCTGACTGGCAGCAGTACAGTGGCAGTACAGAAATGCTATACAGTACCACTATTCCCAGCAGCGACACAGAGCACAATGCTATACAGTGACGGGTGAGCGGTGTACCACTATTCCCAGCAGACACAGAACAGTGAACAGAATGCTATATAGTGTGGCTGAGCGAGCGGTGTACCACTATTCCCAGCAGACACAGAACAGTGAACAGAATGCTATATAGTGTGGCTGAACGAGCGGTGTACTACTGTTCCCAGCAGACACAGAACAGTACACAGAATGCTATATAGTGTGGCTGAACGAGCGGTGTACTACTGTTCCCAGCAGACACAGAACAGTACACAGAATGCTATATAGTGTGGCTGAACGAGCGGTGTACTACTGTTCCCAGCAGACACAGAACAGTGAACAGAATGCTATATAGTGTGGCTGAGCGAGCGGTGTACCACTATTCCCAGCAGACACAGAACAGTGAACAGAATGCTATATAGTGTGGCTGAGCGAGCGGTGTACCACTATTCCCAGCAGACACAGAACAGTAAACAGAATGCTATATAGTGTGGCTGAGCGAGCGGTGTACCACTATTCCCAGCAGACACAGAACAGTGAACAGAATGCTATATAGTGTGGCTGAGCGAGCGGTGTACCACTATTCCCAGCAGACACAGAACAGTGAACAGAATGCTATATAGTGTGGCTGAGCGAGCGGTGTACCACTATTCCCAGCAGACACAGAACAGTGAACAGAATGCTATATAGTGTGGCTGAGCGAGCGGTGTACCACTATTCCCAGCAGACACAGAACAGTGAACAGAATGCTATATAGTGTGGCTGAGCGAGCGGTGTACTACTGTTCCCAGCAGACACAGAACAGTACACAGAATGCTATATAGTGTGGCTGAACGAGCGGTGTACTACTGTTCCCAGCAGACACAGAACAGTACACAGAATGCTATATAGTGTGGCTGAACGAGCGGTGTACCACTATTCCAAGCAGACACAGAACAGTGAACAGAATGCTATATAGTGTGGCTGAGCGAGCGGTGTACCACTATTCCCAGCAGACACAGAGTGGCAGTAAACAGAATGCTATATAGTGTGGCTGAGCGAGGTACACAGAGTGGCAGTAAACAGAATGCTATATAGTGTGGCTGTGCAAGCGGTGTACTACTATTCCCAGCAGACACAGAGTGGCAGTAAACAGAATGCTATATAGTGTGGCTGAGCGAGGTACACAGAGTGGCAGTAAACAGAATGCTGAGCGAGCGGTGTACTACTATTCCCAGCAGCGACACACAATGACTGGGGGGGACCCTGGCTAGCGTGGCTGGAGCGCGAACTACCCTGCCTGCCTACCCAAAGCTAAACCCACAGACAAATGGCGGAGATATGACGTGGTTCGGGTATTTATTTACCCGAACCACGTGACAGTTCGGCCAATCAGAGCGCGTTCGGGTCCGAACCACGTGACCCGTTCGGCCAATCACAGCGCTAGCCGAACGTTCGGGGAACGTTCGGCCATGCGCTCTTAGTTCGGCCATATGGCCGAACGGTTTGGCCGAGCACCGTCAGGTGTTCGGCCGAACTCGAACATCACCCGAACAGGGTGATGTTCTGCAGAACCCGAACAGTGGCGAACACTGTTCGCCCAACACTAATTAGGGTTCATATGAACATCATGAGTACAGCCATGCAAGAGTGGAGCTTCACTAGGCTATAAGCCATGCATGCCTAGTAGGCAGAAGCTCTCATGCATGTGTCTTTTTATTTCAGTCATGGAGGATGACATTTATCCACACCACCTCTGCCCACTAGACATACGGGTGAGTATACGGGTGTAAGCCATTTGGAAAGTTTATATTCAGTTATTTCTGTCTTCCGTTGAAGAAAGTTAGTTCATGCTCGTGTTGCACCACCTGTTGTTGTGGGGAAAAAGAAGCAGAATTCCAGTGAAATGTTTGAGCCTAATCATACTTTGAAATACAATTAGTAATTTGGACAATTGATACTCTTGGTCTAGGCCTTATTTCTTTGTTCTTGTTGTTTGTATTTTGTGTTAGTGATCTACTATTATTATTTATTGTAGTTATAAAGTGCCAACCGGATAATAAATAGGGATACATACAATGCAAACAAGGGGTGACAGACAGAGAGGTAGCAAATAGTTATACAACATAGCACAAGGTTATCCATGCAAGCACGATATAAGATGCATGATCATGTGATTTCACAGAGACCCAGCAAATCGAGTCTGAGTTAGTCCATGGGAAGGGTGTCATAGCTGAGGTTGCAAGATCAAGAAGGACACACGAAGGGAGGGGAAAACCCTGCCAAAGGCTTACAATCTACAGGCTGGGGGAGGTGTGGGATGGGATCTAGGTGGTTGATTTATCTTAGTGCAGTAGCTAATTATATTTGACTACTTTTCTCAGTTCTGCCCTGAGTGGGTTGGTCAAAGAAAGAGTTAAGGAGTCTACCTTTCCCTCGCCCAGGCGGGTAGCGCTCATTTCTGTACAATTGTGATGCTCATGATTAACTTGTTTAAGGTTTGTTGTAATGTTACTATTGGTGTGTAATGATCTGCTCTGCTGTCTGCACAGGCAGACAGCTTTTTGACCATTTTTTAGGTCTGAGTGCTGCAGGTCTCTGGAAAAGAGACCTGTCTTCACTCTGCAAGTTTCAGAGTTGCTCTTCTGGTGAGGAATTTGCATCCACTTGTCATGCAAATTGCTTAGCTGCTTCCTTTGATGGCTTGCAGTATAAATGCCATTTCCTTCCAGAATTCCCTGCTGGTCATGAAGGTTTGTTCCTGCTAACTTTCCTGGAGTTTCAGCCCCTCTGCTGTTTATTGGCGAAGATTCTAGTGTAGTTAATTATTGGGGAGTGCATTTTGCATTCTCTATAGTGCAGTTAGGCTTTGTATTATTTGTACTGTTTATTCCTGTGCTGTTTTTGTCTGGTCCCTGCGATTGCACTGTCGCCGGCGGCGGCTGGCAGTAAATCGTTTGGTCTCATTTCTAGATCGCCTTCGCCCTGGCGGTAGTGGCGGTGGATCTCCTTTGTCTGTCTTGGAGTATAACCTTAGCTGCGGTTGCTACTGGTTACTCCTTTAGTCTGTCTTGTCCAGCATGAATGCTTGCTGTTGTCTGGTGGGAGGCAACCGATTAGCAAGCGTTCGCGTTATTTGTCTGTCGTCTTTGTTAGGTTCATTTGTTAGTAAGGGTTGGCGTGTTTTGTCTCTGTTGCGCTTCTCGTGCGGTGACCGCGCCATTAACGTGTTTTGTCGCTGTTACGCTTCTCGTGCGGCGACCACTTTTAGGTAGTTTGCTTGTTATTTTCTTTGACGTTCAGATTGTGGTTCTTTGCTGTGCCTTTCCTACTCAGTCACGCTCTGTCTCATTCAGTCTTGTGTCTCTATTAGCAGTCGCCATTCTGGCGATTGCTTTCTCACTTTGGTTTTCGCTGTTGAATGTCAACCGTCGCCAGGTGGCGACTGGATTGGTGGACATACATACATTTTGTCTCTGTGCTCACTCTCTCTTTAGGGTTTCTGTGTCTTCCCTACTCAGTCACACTCTGTCTCATTCAGTCTTGTGTCTCTATTAGCAGTTGCCATTCTGGCGATTGCTTTCTCACCTTGGTTTATGCTGTTGTATGTCAACCGTCGCCGGGTGGCGACTGGATTGGTGGACATACATACATTCTGTTTCTGTGCTCACGCTCTCTCTGGGGGCTATCTTGCCCTGTATTGTTTCACCTCGTACAATTTCCAACTGGCATCTGTGTCAGTGCAGAGGGTTCATTCCTCTGCACTCCACAGCTCCATCTGCCGGTGGGAATTCCTCTCTATAGGTGCATTGCACCAAAGCTGGGTTCTGTTATTGAAACGCTTGTGGAGGATTTCCGTAGTATCAGCACACATCTTGTGCGCTGATCACGGAGATAATTCCCCAATCGTCACAGTATGACCAGCCAAACCAAAATTCCCAGTGTAGAGGGAATTTCCGATTTGTATGATTTTGTCGAATATGGTTCTTGTACCTTTAAGAGGTTTAAAAAACTTGACTCTGAAACCAAAGAGGACTTTCTTTCTGAATGTGTTAGATTTCTAGGAAATTCCGAGTTTCAGGGTACTCCCGTTTCTACCTGGGCGCTCCAGATAGCATATTGCCTGTTGCCGGGGGATCTGTTTAGCTGGGCCTATGAGGTTTTGAATCAAAGCGAATTTAAGGAAAGATCCTTGGAATTCCTAGCGTTTATGATTCACAACGTGTTTAAGGATATTGATTTGCCTTACCCTCTTAATGAGCTCTTAGCAGCAAGTCAATCACTTGTTCCATCTACTGCATACAGAACTATGCAGTTTACAAAGGATGGTATTGACAATCAGTTTAATGTCTCAGTACTTAAAGCAACTGAAGGTGAAATCTATGAGTGTGTACCTGCTAATCAGTCAGCTGTTCTATCCCTTCCATGCAAAACCATTCAGTGTAATAATGAATGCAGGAACAGCTCCCTTGTATCTAGACAGCAGCCACTTGTAGCGGTTAAAACTAAAAAGAGAAAGTCTAAAAGATGCAAACACCTGAATGAAACACTTCCTATAGATGTTGACAATAAAATGGTTCAGCCTGTGTCTAGGAAGGCTTCCCAGCGGAAAAATCCATTGCCCATAGCAACTACAAATAAAGAAATTATTTCTGTAAAGTCTGAAATGTGGAACACTCTTAAATGTGATGAATCCAGAGAGACTTCTCAGTCTCAGGTTTTATTACCCCAAGCAAAAGCATATGTGGATCCTATGGCAGAATTATTCAGTATATTAAAGGTGTAAGAAAATCTATGCAAGTTCCTGATCCCAACCCGTATGAGTGTTACCTTGATACAGGGTTGTTTGAGCCTCCATTTGCTTCATGGGAGATTGGGGCTTTGATTGAGGAGTTTGAGATTGATTGGAAGGCGTTTTGCGATTTTTACATCGCAGAAAGCGAAGAGATTCTTAATGCCTGTGTTAATTCTGTGTACACTTTGATTGATTCTGATGAGTGTGACAAATGTTTTGTGGATCCGGTGATTTGTGTGTGGCAGACGATTTTGGATGAATTGCACACACACCAACCAATTGACTCCAATAAAGAAACACCATTATCGGATGATTGTTCCTGCCTTTCTGGGGTAAAGCAAGTGAGTTTAGACTTTGTGCGATCTGAAATGATTGAGGGTGCTACTGTTGTAATACACCATTGTGAATTCTGAAAGATTCTTTCCCATGGCAACTGATTGTGTGGAGTTTGAATCTGTGCAATTCAATGCCTGTTTCTCAGGTGTTCCTGCAGATTATAATCAACATGAATGTGTCAGTTTTGTCAAAGATATGTGGGATCTCTTGTCATTTAAGAACAGATCTTTTTCTCCCAGTAATTCTTTAAGATCTTCCATCTATGATCCTGCTATGGGGAAAATTCCTAAACTATGCAACCTCAAGAGTAATGTTAATATGACTAATAAAGTTTCTCATGTTGTCACAACTTCTTCTGCAAATACATCTATGTCTCACTCTGTTCACACCTGTAAAGGCACGTTGCCAGATGACAGTTGTTCCAGTGTTTCTGTCCTGAACACTTTGCAGTCTGGTCCACAGATTGCGGAGGCTTGCGCTTTGGAAGCATCAGTTTCACAACCTAAAGCGATCTTGGATTTGCAAATTTTGCGTTCTGACTCCTCGGATTCGACATTGTAAGCCGAGTCTAAGGGAGAGACAGTGCTTTGGTTTTGCGAATCTGATACTGAGGGATCTTTGCTCTGTCCAGAGAATATTTCTGTGAGCCTACCCTGTACCATGAATGAATCTATGATGTCCACTCGCATTGACATTTGTGAGTCCCTTTCTTGCTCTGAAGAAAGTACTGACTTCCCAACCTGTACTCTGGATGAGTCAATGTTACCTTGCATAAAATCTCCTGCAGGGAGCCCAGAGGCTCATCTAGGTATTACAACTAGTCTCATCTGTTTTTCTGCCATTTCAGAATTGCAGTCTGGTTTGACTGCTATGAAGGATTCTGCCTGCAGTGAAACTAGACTCAGGGAGTCAGTGTTGGTTCCACTAGATATTCCTGTGCATCCTGTTCATGAAGATGAAACTCAGTCCCAGCGTATGGTAAAACCATCCCTGGGACATCTGCCCTGTCCGCAAAATGTATTTAATGTTTTGCCCTGTAACATGTATAGTTCAGAATCCTTGATTACTTTGTCAGAAAACTTGGGAAATGATGCTCCTGAGGTTTTGGTTGATGTTCTGGAGGTCTCCGAGTTCCTCCCAAAGGGTGCAGAACTTTTAGGAGATGCCTCCTGCCCCCCTAGTCCTTGTAAGGTTTTGCCCACTTTAGTAAGCATTGCTGTTATGCTGACTACTTTTGCAGCTCTTGTGGAGCTTCAGTCTTGCGTAGTCAATGATGAGTTTTGGTTAGGTATTATTACAGTCACAGAGACTTCTAAGTCTGAGACCAAGTCTTCTTTTGAAAGACCACTACTCGTGATGATTTTCTGCCCGGTCCTGGTTTTGGTCTTGTCGTGACGGACTCTGAGGTTTGCAGTTCCTCGACATGTCCTGAAGTTCCTCTTGTACTAGTGTACCCCGATGCGCTCTGTGAGCCAGAGTGCCCAAGTGTGTCTCGGTTACCAGCATGCTCAGGCGCTTCCTCGGTGGAGACATGTTCTGATGTTGCCTGCCTGCCTGCATGCCCAGAAGTGGTCCCTGAAAGCCCTGATCTTGATGGTTGTCCAGGTAATCCTGAATCCGGAGTTGTCATGGGTTCCATAGGGGTTCTTGATAGTTCTCCATGTGAACCTAATGAGCATTCTGACATCTTGGGATCTCTGCAGAGCTTCAAAGTGTTCTGGGAGATTCTGGGAGAAATTTTTCTTGGTACCCTGGATGGGATCAACATTGGCTTTTGGCTTGATAGGGACACTTCGAATAGGTATTGTGGGAGGTTTGGTATTTTTGGACGGTCCCTGGAAGGTGGTGGGTATTGCTCGGAGAGTTTCGATGGGTTCTTCTCTGGCACTCACAGTTCTGATGGGTGTTGCGCTGAAACTTGTAGTGCTGATGGGCATGTTTCGGTAGGTCCTGCTTCCGAAGAGTTCGGTTTCGGGAGGATTGACTCTGGAATTAGGCCTTGTCAGGCTGCCCCGGCCTTCATGAGTGTTCAGTCAGACTGCTTTGTTGGAAATATCAGTTTTGAGGGACGTCTGGAAGCCGTCCCTAGAGGGGGGGGGGTACTGTAATGATCTGCTCTGCTGTCTGCACAGGCAGACAGCTTTTTGACCATTTTTTAGGTCTGAGTGCTGCAGGTCTCTGGAAAAGAGACCTGTCTTCACTCTGCAAGTTTCAGAGTTGCTCTTCTGGTGAGGAATTTGCATCCACTTGTCATGCAAATTGCTTAGCTCCTTCCTTTGATGGCTTGCAGTATAAATGCCATTTCCTCCTAGAATTCCCTGCTGGTCATGAAGGTTTGTTCCTGCTAACTTTCCTGGAGTTTCAGCCCCTCTGCTGATTGTTGGTGAAGATTCTAGTGTAGTTAATTATTGGGGAGTGCATTTTGCATTCTCTACAGTGCAGTCAGGCTTTGTATTATTTGTACTGTTTATTCCTGTGCTGTTTTTGTCTGGTCCCTGCGATTGTACTGTCGCTGGCAGCGGCTGGCAGTAAATCGTTTGGTCTCGTTTCTAGATCGCATTCGCCCTGGCGGTAGTGGCGGTGGATCTCCTTTGTCTGTCCTGGAGTATAACCTTAGCTGCGGTTGCTACTGGTTACTCCTTTAGTCTGTCTTGTCCAGCACGAACGCTTGCTGTTGTCTGGTGGGAGGCAACCGATTAGCAAGCGTTCGCGTTATTTGTCTGTCGTCTTTGTTAGGTTCATTTGTTAGTCAGGGTTGGCGTGTTTTGTCTCTGTTGCGCTTCTCGTGCGGAGACCGCGCCATTAACGTGTTTTGTCGCTGTTTGTTTGTTATTTTCTTTGACGTTCAGATTGTGGTTCTTTGCTGTGCCTTTCCTACTCAGTCACGCTCTGTCTCATTCAGTCTTGTGTCTCTATTAGCAATCGCCATTCTGGCGATTGGTTTCTCACCTTGGTTTATGCTGTTGTATGTCAACCGTCGCCGGGTGGCGACTGGATTGGTGGACATACATACATTCTGTCTCTGTGCTCACTCTCTCTCTGGGGGCTATCTTGCCCTGTATTGTTTCACCTCATACAATTTTCAACTGGCATCTGTGTCAGTGCAGAGGGTTCATTCCTCTGCCCTCCATAGCTCCATCTGCCGGTGGGAATTTCTCTCTACAGGTGCATTGCACCAAAGCTGGGTTCTGTTATTTAAACTCTTGTGGAGGATTTCCGTAGTATCGGAACATACTTCTTGTGCGCTGATCACGGAGATAATTCCCCAATCGTTACATGGTGCTATTATAGTCAGGGACAATCCCTACCTTATGTTTGGCTTAATATACTTTGAAACAAGGGAAGAATAGTGCTCACAATACGCTAAGGCTAGGCTCACAGTGGTCAGTTGCATTGCAGAAAAATTCTGCATGTCAACTTGCTGCCCATACAATTCTATGGACTTGCTCACAGTAATGGATCGCATTATTCTAACTATATCTATCTATGTCCAGTCTCTATTGCCGTTCACACTCATTTTAACACGTGTGTTATGCAACTGACCACTGTGAATCCAGTCTAAGGCCTCTTGCACACTACATGCATTTCCGATTCAGATTCCACTTTTTAATCGGTTTTTACATTCGATTCCGATTCAGATTTTTAATCTTCACTGCATGCTGCGTTTTCTGATCCGTTTTTCTGTTGAATGTATTCAGGGAAAATCGGAATTGAAAATTGAAATCAGAAACGAAATCGGAATCAGAATCAGAAAACGGATTTGCAGTGTGCAGGGAGCCTAAGGCCCAGTACAAGATCTGTTAAGCGGTTCGATTTGGTACACATTCATATATATATATATATATATATATATATATATATATATATATATATATATATATATATATATATATATATATATATATATATACAGTGGGTTGCAAAAGTATTCGGCCCCCTTGAAGTTTTCCACATTTTTTTGTCATATTACTGCCACAAACATGAATACATTTTATTGGAATTCCACATGAAAGACCAACACAAAGTGGTGTACACATGAGAAGTGGAACGAAAATCATACATGATTCCAAACATTTTTTACAAATAAATAACTACAAAGTGGTGTGTGCATAATTATTCGGCCCGCTTTGATCTGAGTGCAGTCAGTTGCCTATAGACATTGCCTGATGAGTGCTAATGACTAAATAGAGTGCACCTGTGTGTAATCTAATGTCAGTACAAATACAGCTGCTCTGTGAGGGCCTCAGAGGTTGTCTCAGAGAATATTGGGAGCAACAACACCGTGAAGTCCAAAGAACACACAAGACAGGTCAGGGATCAAGTTATTGAGAAATGTAAAGCAGGCTTAGGCTACAAAAAGATTTCCAAAGCCTTGAACATCCCACGGAGCACTGTTCAAGCGATCATTCAGAAATGGAAGGAGTATGGCACAACTGTAAACCTACCAAGACAAGGCCATCCACCTAAACTCACAGGCCGAACAAGGAGAGCGCTGATCAGAAATGCAGTCAAGAGGCCCATGGTGACTCTGGACGAACTGCAGAGATCTACAGCTCAGGTGGGAGACTCTGTCCATAGGACAACTATTAGTCATGCACTGCACAAAGTTGGCCTTTATGGAAGAGTGGCAAGAAGAAAGGCATTGTTAACAGAAAGCATAAGAAGTCCCGTTTTCAGTTTGCCACACGCCATGTGGGGGACACAGCAACCATGTGGAAGAAGGTGCTCTGGTCAGATGAGACCAAAATGGAACTTTTTGTCAAAAATGCAAAACGCTATGTGTGGCGGAAAACTAACACTGCACATCACTCTGAACACACCATCCCCACCGTCAAATATGGTGGTGGCAACATCATGCTGAGGGGTGTATTTCTTCAGCAGGGACAGGGAAGCTGGTCAGAGTTGATGGGCAGATGGATGGAGCCAAATACAGGGCAAACTTGGAAGAAAACCTCTTGGAGACTGCAAAAGACTTGAGACTGGGGCGGAGGTTCACCTTCCAGCAGGACAATGACCCTAAACCACGCCCAGTCAAAGTCCAGATCTAAATCCAATCCAGAATCTGTGGCAAGATCTGAGAACGTCTGTTCACAAACGCTGTCCATCTAATCTGACTTAGCTGGAGCTGTTTTGCGAAGAAGAATGGGCAAGGATTTCAGACTCTAGATGTGCAAAGCTGGTAGAGACATACCCTAAAATTGATTCATGTTTGTGGCAGTAATATGACAAAATGTGGAAAACTTCAAGGGGGTCGAATACTTTTGCAACCCACTGTATATATACTTTGATCATTTTTAGATTGAATATCAGACACTGATACCAGACGGAAATACACACAAAATTATGGTAGGAAGTATACATGGGTGAGTATACTGGTGTAAGCAGTTTGGAAAGTTTATGTTCAGTTATTTCTTTCTTCCATTGAAGAAAGTCAGTTCATGCTTGTGTTGCACCACCTTTTGTGGGGAAAAGAAGCCGAATTCCAATGAAATGTTTGAGCCTAACCATACTTAAAATACAATTACTACTGAGACTCTTGGTCTAGGCCTTTTTTCTTTGTTCTTGTTGTTTGTATTTTGTTTTATTGATATATTATTATTATTATTATTATTATTTATTGTGCTTCTAAAGCGCAAACTGAAAAATAAAGCGTGATACATACAATGTAAACAGGGGGTGACAGACAGAGAAGTAACAAACGGTTATACAGCATAGCACAAGGTTATCCATGCAAGCACGATATAAGATGCATGATCATGTGATTTCACAGAGACCCAACAATTCAAGTCTGAGTTAGTCCATGGGAAGGGTGTCATATCTGGGGTTGCAAGATCAAGAACGACACACTAAGGGAGGGAAAGAATGTGCCAAAGGCTTACAATCTAAAGGCTGGGGAAGGTGAGGGGATGGGATCTAAGTGGTTAATTTATCTTAGTGCAGTAGTTAATTTTATTTGACTACTTTTCTCAGTTCTGCCCTGAGTGGATTGGTCAAAGAAAGAGTTAAGGAGTCTACCTTTACTTCGACCAGGCGGTTGCATTCATTTCTGCACAATCGTGATGCTCATTATTAACCTGTTGTTTAAGGTTTGTTGTAATGTTACTATTGGTGCTATTATAGTCAGGCACAATCCCTAATATACTTGGCTTAATATTGTAACGATCGGTGAAGCACAGAGAGGATCTGATTACCGGTGATCTGCAGTATCATTGGGAATACAGATGTATACCAGATTATAAGTGATCTGCAGTATCACCGATAATCCGATATACCAGCTAACCTCTGTTCACCTGAGTAGAGTGTAGTGTTTGGTGTAACAGTAACACTTAGAGGACTAGGCCTCAATGTAGTAAGGAGTACTACGCAGATTCCTTCCGAAGACCTGAGCTCTCCAAGGCGGGAGGAGTCAGTTTGCAGGAGTAGGAAGGTTTGTCCGAAAGTGACACTCTGGAGGAAGTGTCATTAGCCGGATGGGGAACCGCCTCTAACAATAAGGTTGGTTCTCGAGGTCAGACAAGCTAGGTCGTAAACACACTGGCAGATAAAGTACAGATACAGTAGGCAGAGGCGGAGTCTAAAGTACAAGCAGGGTTCGGCAACAGGGGATCAGAAATATCGAGGTACAAGATCAGGAGGCAGGAGCAGAGTCAAGGACGAGCCGGGGTTCGGCAACAGAGTATCAGAAATATCGAGGTACAAGATCAGAGTTCAGATGGATAGTCAGGCAGGCAAAGAGTCATAACAGATAATCACAATCAAACTAGCACTTTAGCTATCAAACAGAATCTAGCTAAGTGTAGGATTACAGCTCCAGCTGGTCCCGCCACACTTGCGGATCTGACTACGGATCTGGGTGCTTCCACATAAGTGATCGCAATGCCAGACACCAGAGAAATGACCAGCTAGCAGTATATATACATATCTGCACTCCCAGCACCTCCCTAAGTGCTGGACCAATGAGGAGTGGAGTCAGAGTCAGCTGACCAGCCTGGTCAGCTGACTCACTTCTGACTGTAATATAAATCCTGCCTGAGTGCGCGCGCGCGCGTCACTCTAAATCTAGAGGGACTACGAGTCCCAGCCACATCACTGTGCGGCAAGCCCTCGGGTGCCCCATGCGCGGGGTTGGCCGCACCGCTAGCCGTATGGGCGGCAGCCTCCCCGCGCTGGGACCCAGTGGAGACAGGGTCACGTGCACCAACCGCCGCGTCAGACGCGGCGGTTCCTCCGCATTCAGTGGGAGCAGCCGCCTCGCGCTGATCAGAGGCGGCTGCTCCTCCGCGCCTCCTTACAGTACCCCCCCTCCCCCCCCCGAGGAGTGGACTCCGGACAACTCCTACCAGGCTTTTCTGGGTGCACAGTGTGAAACTCCCTCTTTAACTCATCAGCAGGCTGCTTCAGGGTCAAGTGACGTGTGGACACCCAGACTAAATCCCCTGGCTGAAACTTCCATTCCACGGACCGTCTCTTGTCCGCTTGACCCTTCTGACTCTGAAACGCCTTCTGCAAGTTCCCCTTAACGATTCCCCAATTGTCCCTGAGTGATCTCTGCTAATCCTCCAGTGCTGGAAATGGAGAAGAGACAACTGGAAAAGGGGAGAATTTGGGTGACCTCCCTGTCACAATCTGGAATGGCGAGAACCCGGATGAAGAATTCTTCAAATTATTTTGTGCGAGTTCCGCGAAAGGCAAAAATTTTACCCAGTCACTCTGTGCCTCCGCAACGTAACATCTTAGGAATTGCTCTAAAGACTGGTTAATTTGTTCAGTCTGCCTATTTGTCTGTGGGTGGTAGCCTGACGAGAAAGACAATTTCATGCCCATTAGATGGCAAAATGCCCTCCAGAATCCAGACACAAATTGGACTCCCCTATCTGACACAATGTCTTCCGGAATGCCATGCAGCCGGAAGACGTGAATGATAAACAATTCGGCCAGTTTTTGAGCCGAGGGGAGTCCTTTCAGGGGCACAAAATGGGCCATTTTGCTAAAACGGTCGACTACCACCCAAATTACCGAAATGCCTTCAGACCTGGGCAATTCCCCCACAAAATCCATGGACAAGTGGGTCCATGGCTCACTCGGGGTGGGCAAAGGCTGCAACCTTCCTACAGATGCCAGCTGGGAGGGTTTACTCTTGGCACATACCGCACACTCCCTGACATACTCCTTGCAATCTGTTGCCAAAGAAGGCCACCAAGCACACCTGGCAATTAGATCCTGCGTTCTGGCAGCTCCAGGATGACCAGCATTCTTATGGGCGTGAAAGAGTTGCAGGACTTGTAAACGAAATGGCAGAGGGATAAACATGACCCCTTCGGGTTTTCCTTCAGGAACATCCTGCTGAAAGGGACCCAAAACCTCCGTCCAATCCTCCCAAGTCTCGGTGGCGGCTAACACTAGTTTCTGCAGGATGATGGACTCAGGAGCGGGAGGCTGTGCCGTCTCTGGTTCAAAACACCTGGAGAGGGCATCTGCCTTGACGTTTTTGCTGCCTGGAGTGTACGTGATTATAAACCTGAACCTCGTAAAAAATAAAGACCACCGGGCCTGTCGGGGACTTAGCCTCTTAGCCCCCTCGATGTATTCCAAGTGCTTGTGGTCGGTGTAAACTGTGATCATGTGTTCTGCCCCCTCTAACCAGTGGCGCCATTCCTCAAACGCCAATTTAATGGCCAGAAGTTCCCGGTTGCCTATATCGTAATTTTTTTCTGCAGGTGAAAACCTACGAGAAAAGTAAGCGCACGGGTGTAATCTGCCCTGCAACCCAGACCGCTGAGACAGCACCGCCCCCACCCCAAGTTCTGAGGCATCAACCTCCACGATAAAGGGAAAGGACGTGTCCACATGCCTCAAAATTGGTGCTGAGCAAAATAATTTCTTCAAATGAGAAAATGCTGCCACGGCTTCAGGGGACCAGTGGTTGGTATCTGCCCCTTTTTTCGTGAGACTGGTAAGGGGGGGCAACTATCGTGGAGTACCCCTTAATGAACCACCTGTAATAGCTTGCAAAACCTAGAAATCTCTGTAGGGCCTTCAACCCCACTGGCTGTGGCCACTCCAACACAGCTGTGACTTTGGCAGGATCCATTGAGAGGCCCGAGGTAGAAATTACGTACCCTAGGAACGTGACAGTGGTCACCTCGAAAATACACTTTTCCACTTTAGCATAGAGCATATTTTGTCTTAATTTGTTCAAAACAAACTTCACGTGGACCCTGTGCTCGGAGAGGTTATTGGAATAGATTAGTATATCATCAAGGTATACCAGGACGAATCTACCCAATACCTCCCGGAATACCTCATTGATTAATTCTTGGAAGACGGCTGGCGCATTGCACAACCCGAAGGGCATCACTAAGTACTCGTAATGCCCGTCGGGTGTGTTGAAGGCCGTCTTCCATTCATCGCCCTTTCTAATGCGTATTAGGTTGTATGCCCCCCTCAGATCCAACTTAGAGAAGATCTTTGCGGTTGTGACCTGCGTGAATAAATCGTCTATCAAAGGTAACGGATAGCGATTTTTCACCGTAATTTTATTAAGACCCCGGTAATCGATACAGGGTCGAAGACCCTCGTCTTTCTTCTCAACAAAAAAGAAACCGGCCCCAGCAGGCGACCGGGACGGCCGGATGAACCCCTTGGCCAAGTTGTCACGAATGTATTCCTGCATGGCCACCTTCTCTGGACCGGACAAGTTATACAGGTGACCCCTAGGGGGCATACAACCAGCACGGAGATCAATGAGGCAATCGAAAGGGCGATGAGGAGGTAATTGATCAGCAGCCTTGGGACAAAATACATCAGAAAACTCAGAATATTCCTCGGGAACACCCTCCACGCAAATCTTGGTCTGACCCAATGTCACCTTCCCTAAACACTGTTGGTGACAATGATCGGACCATCTGGTTACCTGACCCGTAGCCCAGTCTATTTGTGGAGAATGGACTTGTAACCACGGCATGCCTAGGATGATAGTGGAGGTTGACATATGCAGTACAAAAAACTGTAATTGTTCCCCATGCAGTACCCCTATCGTGACCTTCATCTGCGGGGTCTGTGACAGGGGGCGATTCCATTGCAGAGGGGAATCGTCTACTGCCGTGACCTGAATGGGGGGACTCACTGGAGTAAGAGGAATACCCAACTCCTGAGCAAATTCTACGTTCATAAAATTAGCCGCTGAGCCAGAATCAATAAAAGCCTCAGTGGCTACAGACTTATTATCCCATGTAATCGTACAGGGGAGAAGCAATTTTTTCTCTTTTTGGGGTGAGAATGGTGTGCCTAGGATGTCACCCCCCACTACTCCTAGGCAGACTCGTTTCCCGGCTTGTTAGGGCAGTTTCGCACTCTATGCCCCGCTTCTGCACAGTACAGGCACAATTGTTCAGTTAGTCTCCGCCTCCGTTCCACCTGGGTCAGTTTTGATCGACCAATCTGCATTGGCTCGGGTGGTGGCAGGGCTGGAGAGGGTGAGACAGGCGGAGATGTCGTTACTAAGGGCGCAGCGGAAGGTGCCGTATAAGATGTCACCCTGACACGGTGACTGCCCCTAGTCTGCCTCTGATAACGTAGCCTACGGTCGGCTCGAATGGCCGATGAGATGGCCTCATCGACTGTCTTGGGCTCGGGTAAGGTTAACATTAGGTCGGAGACCTCCTCCGACAACCCAGACAGGAAGTAATCCATCAGGGCATAGGTGTCAAATCTGGCAGTAACTGACCACCTACAGAATTCTGCCGCGTAATCCTCGACCGAACCTCTGCCTTGCCGCAAAAGTTTGAGCTTCCACTCCGAGGTCGCAGCAAGGTCAGGGTCGTCGTATATTACGGCCATGGCTTTAAAAAATTCCTCTACCGAGGTCAGAGCTGTATCTGTGGGGGGTAAGTTGTATGCCCAGGACTGGGAGTCACCAGTTAACAAAGTTTTAATAAAAATGACCCGTTGGGTCTCAGTCCCCGAGGATCGGGGTCTCAACTCAAAATATGATAACACTCTACTCTTAAAATTCCGGAAGTCAGACTTGTGGCCGGAAAATTCATCAGGTACAGGCATACGTATGTCATCATTAGGAGGGGATCGCACTGAATCGACTGACGTCTGGAGGGTTCGCACAGAGCCCGACAGGGCATCAATTAAGGCTTTGTGCTGGCCCAGTGCTTGATGGATGTTATCTACCGAAGTGGAAAGCACATTCAGAGGATCAGCGCGTGCGTCCATCTGTATTTTGGTCTGGCGTTCTGTAACGA
This sequence comes from Hyperolius riggenbachi, assembly GCF_040937935.1. Lineage (NCBI taxonomy): Eukaryota > Metazoa > Chordata > Amphibia > Anura > Hyperoliidae > Hyperolius > Hyperolius riggenbachi. Next base: position 594,284,648 of record NC_090646.1, on the reverse strand, counting down.
TCGGTGAAGCACAGAGAGGATCTGATTACCGGGGATCTGCAGTATCACTGGGAATACAGATGCATACCAGATTATAAGTGATCTGCAGTATCACCGATAATCCGATATACCAGCTAACCTCTGTTCACCTGAGTAGAGTGTAGTGTTTGGTGTAACAGTAACACTTAGAGGACTAGGCCTCAATGTAGTAAGGAGTACTACGCAGATTCCTTCCGAAAACCTGAGCTCTCCAAGGCGGGAGGAGTCAGGTTGCAGGAGTAGGAAGGTTTGTCCGAAAGTGACACTCTGGAGGAAGTGTCACTAGCCGGACGGGGAACCGCCTCTAACAATAAGGTCGGTTCTCGAGGTCGGACAAGCTAGGTCATAAACACACTGGCAGATAAAGTACAGATACAGTAGGCAGAGGCGGAGTCTAAAGTACAAGCAGGGTTCGGCAACAGGGGATCAGAAATATCGAAGTACAAGATCAGGAGGCAGGAGCAGAGTCAAGGACGAGCCGGGGTTCAGCAACAGAGTATCAGAAATATCGAGGTACAAGATCAGAGTTCAGATGGATAGTCAGGCAGGCAAAGAGTCATAACAGATAATCACAATCAAACTAGTACTTTAGCTATCAAACAGAATCTAGCTAAGTGTAGGATTACAGCTCCAGCTTGTCCCGGCACACTTGCGGATCTGACTACGGATCTGGGTGCTTCCACATAAGTGATCGCAACGCCAGACACCAGAGAAATGACCAGCTAGCAGTATATATACATATCTGCACTCCCAGCACCTCCCTAAGTGCTGGACCAATGAGGAGTGGAGTCAGAGTCAGCTGACCAGCCTGGTCAGCTGACTCACTTCTGACTGTAATATAAATCCTGCCTGAGTGCCCGCGCGTGCGTCACTCTAAATCTAGAGGGACTACGAGTCCCAGCCCCATCACTGTGCGGCAAGCCCTCGGGTGCCCCATGCGCGGGGTTGGCCGCACCGCTAGCCGTACGGGCGGTGGCCTCCCCGCGCTGGGACCCAGTGGAGACAGGGTCACGTGCACCAATGCGGTTCCTCCGCATTCAGTGGGAGCAGCCGCCTCGCGCTGATCAGAGGCAGCTGCTCCTCCGCGCCTCCTTACAAATATACTTTAAAACAAGGAGAGAATAGTGCTCTGCTCAGAATATTCTAAGGCCCAGTACAAGACCTGTAAATTGGTTTGGTTCATAATATGATGTGTAAGGAAATTTAACCGTTACTACTCCTATTTCTCCTACTTCTTCTTTTATACCTATTTTTGGATAAGGCTTAATCAATAGCTTATGAGTTGCACACTGTATGCACCAAACGTGGATATTCTTGCTACTTCTTGTATCTACTTTTTCTCGTATGTATAAAAACTCCAAATTTGAATGGAAAAAAAAATACATATACCTTGTTTTTCTGTTTTCCAGATTTGCCAGTTTATTGTTAGAGGATACATGAGGGGCAAAAATTATAGCACATTTGCTTACCTGAGGCCTCCTCCAGCCCCTAGCAGCCTTTATGGCCCTCACTGCAGTGCCGCCTTCAGCCACTCTTCTGGGGTCCCCTCCGTACCAGCCGCCAACCCATCCAGGTCAGCAGCTTCTGCACATGTGCAAACACGTGGATGGACACGCCGCTCATGGTCGTGCTTTCATGGCCAGGAGTATTCTGCGCAGACACAGAAGTACTGCACCTGCATAGACTGCTCCCGGCCATGGCAGCATGACTGTGGGTGGCTATAAATATTTCAACCACATGTATCTAGGGTTGCTCGAATACCCCTTTTTACTATTCGAGTTGCCGCGAATTCAGGTTTGCAGAAATCAGAATTCGGCAGTGAAAAAGACCATACAAACTAATCCGAATCTGCATTCGCTTTGTGATTACGGCGGAATCCGGAATCACGATTCGTAATCGCGAATTCGGCCTTTAAATTGCTTCCAAAACTTATTTTAAGGTAAATGACGCATAAAGCATCATTTTAATTTTTTTTTGAAGAAAAACCAAAATTAATTATGTATAATTAAAATAAAAATTGGATGAAAAACATTTTTTCCTGTATTTGTTTGTTTATTCTTCTTCACCATCTTCTTCTCCTTGTTCTTCTTCTTCTTGGTGTACTAAAGAGATTCCCAGCCAGGCAGCCACCTCATGTCCCCCTGTCGCCGACAACAGGGGCCAGGAACGTGCCTTCAATCCAGGCCTGGTTGATCTTCAGGTGAGTCTGTCCACAAACTCTGGGGACAGATGAGAGCGCTTCTCGGTGACCACGCCACCGGCCGCACTGAAGCACCTCTCGGACAGCACGCTGGAAGGGTGGCAAAACAGGACTCCCAGGGCGTACTGCTCCAGCTCACTCCAGATCTCCAAGTGCTTGACCCAGTACTCCAAGGGGTCCACAGGGTCATTGTCGCCGGTGTCGAGCCCGCTGAAGGACCCCATGTAGTCTGCCACTATCCGGGTCAGGCGCTGGTTCTGGTTCTGACTTTGAGAGGAGGATGCTGCTGCTGCAGCTGGCACCTCCTCTCTCAGCAGCTCTACCGTCTTGTATAGTGCCTTACTCAGAGACAGCAGGTCTCCTGGGCGCCTGCTTCTGCTGCTGGCCACAGGCACCAGCTGCTGTACTGGCTGGACAGGAACAGAGGGGGTTGAAGGCTGGAGGAAGGCTTCCTCCAATCACGGAACAAGGATCCGCTGCAGCTCCCTTGTTCACTGCTTAGGCTCTCCAGCAGGAAGGAACTGACCCAGCTTCTCCTTCAGCTGTAGGTCCAGGATCATACGGATGCAGATGTCCTCCTGAGCACGCATCTGCTTCACCCTGGGGTCCCTGCGCAGGCACCGCAGCATCTGCACTGCCACGGGGAAAAGTTCTGACACAGCAGAGACGTCATCATCAGGGTCGTCGTCAGTGGTACCCCCAGAGCCGACATCTCTGCTGTCCTCCTCCTCTGGCCCCTGAGCCTCGCCCTGCTCTCTCCACCCTTGCACCACTGCAGCTGTGCTCAGCTGTTCCCCCTCAACAACAAGGTCAGGGACATCAAACCCCCCCTCCAACAACTCAAACTCCTCCTCAGCGGTGGATTGCACAGCCGCCTGCTGATCCAGATGGGTCAGGGCCTCCTCTCCCGCTTCCATCAGATCACACAGGGCCCTGTCCAGCAGATAAACCATGGGCAACTACTCACAGAGGGATGCCCATTCTTGGCTCACCAGGTTGGTTCCCTGCAGGAAGGGAGCCAACACCAAACACACCTGCTGCATCTGCCCCCACTGTGCGTTGGAGGGGTATTGGAGGTTGGTGGTGCCGGAAATAATCGCCATGAGGATGTAATGGCTGACAGCCCTCCTTTGCTCAAGCTCCAACATCACCAGGGTGGAATTTCAACAAGTTTGCACATCGATGACAAGCTGGTGTTTTGGCAGGCCCTGGCACTGCTGCAGGTCGGCCAGGTTTGCTGAGGCACTGGCAGAGCGGCAGAAATGGCGCACAATTTTCCTTGCCGCTTCCAGCAGATCGTTCATCCCCTGGTAGGTGCACAGGAACTTCTGCAACACCAGGATCAGGATGTGGGCCAAACAGGGGATGTGGGTCAAGTGTTCCCAGCGATGGCAGCCAGCAGGTTGGCTGCATTGTCGGACACCACCAATCTGACTCTGTGTCCTCTGGGGGTCAGCCACCTCTGCTCCTGCTCCCTGAGTTGTTGCAAACTGCACGGCTCTTATCCATGTCGGACACGAGAAAAAAATGCCAGATTGGGGATCTGAACTTTTTTTCCTTTGGTTGTGCCTTTTTTCCCTTTGGTTGGGGGTTGACTGGTGCGGGTGCCGGTGGTGGTAGTAGTGGCTGAAGCAGCAGGCTGTGGCTCCTGCCTTCTGCTGGCCCTGCCCCTAGTTGCCATGCTGCTGCATCTCTGTGCCACAGCCGCTGCCTGCTCCTCCTCCGAGCTGCCTTCACCCAACTGGGGCACATAGGGATGGTCCTGCACCTCATCATCATCACCATCATAATCATCATCCCCAAACAGCTCCTCTGAGCCCCCAACCACCTCTTCTGCCCCAACATCAAGCCTCTTATCCCCCAAGTCCTCATCAAAATCAGGTTGTTGTTCGCCGACAACAACCTCCTCCATCTCAAACTCCTCCTCACCTGTCCCCATCATTCCTCAAACTCTGCCACAACAGCCCTCAAGTCGCTCACGGTCTTTGGGGTTAACAGCGAGCTCAGTGAGGGCGGGCTGGTGGCCGCTGGGGTCGACGTGACCTTAAGTGGTGGTGGCGGGCGGCGGCTGCTGCTGCTTCGGACCGGAGTGCTGGTGATGGTACTGGTCTCACTGGAGGTCTGGGTGGAACCGGTGGCCTGCTGCTCCGCCATCAGTTCAACGACAGCCTGTGCCTGACTCTGGTCATGGTAATTAGTAGACAGTAGTAAACTAGAAGACAGCTCACTCATGCAGTACAAGTCACGAACGATGACAGGTAGAGGTAGTTCACTTCACTGCACGTGAGTGACAGACGTCAGTGTCCCACTACACTATAGAAGACGAAGTAATTTAGCACCACTAGCTAGGTAACAAGAGTGACAGAAAGTGACACTAAAACACTGTTTGACTCTCACAATGCACATATTCTGGCCTGCCTGCTGCTAAGTGCTAACTAGTACTGCGGCTGCTAGTCTAACACTAAATGAAGCGATAAACAACAGTACAAATGATGAACTACTAGGCTAAGGCTACCCTAGGCTAGCTAGCAGGCCTAGCCTGCACACAGACCTAACACTAGCCTAGAACAGTATACAGTATATACACTAGCTGACTGAAAAATATAACACTCAAATCACTAGCTATCTATACAGCAATATAATTCAGAAAGTGGTTAGGATGCAAAAAGCTCTGTTTTCACAGTAAAAGCACTTGCTCGGACACACAGCAGCACTGGAGATGCTCTCAGTACCACAAGTCACACAGCAAGGATGAGATCCTTAAGATGGCTGCCACCTTATATAGAGGAGGGGGGACCAGGATCCCCTCTGATTGTCCCAACGATTTTAGCCAAAGGTTACTGTGCATGTGCAATGCGAATTCCTGAACGCCGAATTTCCGCTATTCACGTATTGACGCAAATTCGGAATTCGTGATCTGTATTGATCACGGATTCATTATTTTCCCGAAATTCAGAACCAAAAAATGCTCGTAATCACAGGTATTCTGTGATCACGAGGTACTCGAGAGCATCCCTGCATGTATCCTTTAACAGAATGGTTTTAAGTTTGAATAAAAGTTTTCATATAAAGGTAGTCCCCGGGTTACGTACGCCCGCTTTACGAACTCCTCGCCGATATGAACGGCCCGCCGATAGCTCCGCCCCGTCCATGACGTCACTGCGAGCGCCGGATTTTTGTGATTTACGAGTTATTAAGTAATTTAACATTGCTCTAAAGACGCGTGTGTGGGGAGGTAAGCAGCTACATACCGCACACCTCCCGTGCCCTGGCGTCATCCTCTGTCTCTGAAAACCACCTCCGTATCACTAAACAGATCGGCGTCCTCTGACGCAGGCCAGGAGGCGACCCGGCGTACTGCGCTTGCGCATCCAGTATAGTATCCGGGTCAGAGGGCGCGGATCTGTTTAATGATACGGAGGTGGTTTTCAGAGGCAGAGGGTGACGCCACGGCACGGGAGGTGTGCGGTATGTAGCTGCTCACCTCCCCACACACACATGGCGTCTTTAGAGCAATGTTAAAGTACTTAATAACTCGTAAATCACTAAAATCTGGCGCTGTCCCGACTTAAGGACAGATTCAGGTTAAGAACGAGATGACAGTCCCTATCTCGTTCGTTAACCGAGGACTACCTGTACTCATTTGGTTTTTCCTCTAACGTCTATGACTTTTAGGCTGGTTTCACAGTGGGACGTTACAGGCGCACGTTAGAGCAGCCTGTAACGCAGCCCACCGCACAGTAATGAAAAATCAATGGGGCTGTTCACAGTGCGGACGTTGCGTTACATTGTAACGCTGCGTCACAAGGCAACGTACTGCATGCAGTACTTTGGACGCGGCTGAGCCGCGTTAGACTGCTTGCACATGCTCAGTAATGTTGGGGAGGAGCGGAGAGCGGCCAGGCACATGGCTAATTAATATGCACTGCACGTTATGACGTGCAGTGTTTACTTCCTGGAGCAGCCGCTCTGTGCGGCGATTGGCCGGCGGGACCACGTGATGCCGCATGCGCACAATAGTGCGCATCACGGCATTACTGACGCCAGAGTGAGCTGCACAACGCGGCTCACTCTGACGTCCAGATCCAGCACAACCAGGCGTTGAGTTAGGGGGACGTTATGCGACCTTAACGCCCCCTCTAACGCAACGTCCTGGTGTGAAATTAGCCTTATAATGTCAGATCTGAAATCAATCATATTTTTTAGCTTTGATCATGTTTGAGATTGGATATGGGTAAATGATACCAGACTCTGACTTACACATGATGGTACAAATGATGTACAAATGTAACAAATGACTTACAAATGATGGTAGGAAGCTTAATTAATATTTTCCAGCCTATCTAATCTGCTTCTGATCAAGAAAGAGAATGATTTTGAGCTTGGGATTGGGCAATTATAGACTGTGTGTATAATTCATTAAACCAATCAATTTATCAATTGTAAGTAGGATATTAAGTGATATTTGCATGTGGTGTACCAGGCTATAGACTACCGGACAACAACACCTTTGAGACACACATTAGGGTTCATATGAAGTACAGCCATGCATGAATAAAGCTTCACTAGGCTAAAAGCTGTGCATGCCTAGTTGGTAGAGGCGCTCATGTACGTGTCTTTTTTTTTTTTTTCTTTTTTACTCAGTGTATGGAGGAAAACAAAATCCATCCATGACAACTTCTGCCCACTAGACATAAGGGTGAGTATACTTGTGTAAGCAGTTTGGAAAGTTTATGTTCAGTTATTTCTTTCTTCCGTTGAAGAAAGTTAGTTCATGCTCGTGTTGCACCACCTGTTCTGGTGAAAAGAAGCAGAATTCCAGTGAAATGTTTGAGCCTTACTATACTTTGATCTAGTGCTGATTTAACAATTAATTCAAATACTTTAAATATAAAAACAAATCTGTCAGTTGTCTGCTCTTCAAACCTCCCCCTGCACAGCAGATTTCAGAAAAAGAAAGCCTAAAAGGCTTATATGTATGTAGGAATTGCATGTACTGACGTAACATTGCATTTAGCTATGGGATAGAAATAGTAGAAGTATTTCAGAGAGAGGCAAGTGAATGAAATGAATCAGGAATATGTTGACTGAAGCAGGCAGGTGACAAAGCAACCACAGCTAATGGTGTCTCCCAGGGGCGTAACTAGAAATCACTTTTAGGGCCTGTACACACTGCTGCGCTTGCGCTGCGCTTTTCAAATCGCACACGCTTTTTAATTGCAAGGTCTTTTGAAATATAATGAAAATCGTGAAGACCTGTACACACTGAAGCGATGCGCTTTTTCTATTCTCATGAAGGCTTGCGATTTTAAAATCGCATGCGATTTTAAAAGCGCAGCAGTGTGTACAGGCCCTAAGGGCCTTTTTCCACTAGCCTGCGATTTGCGATTTGCTTCTGATCGCAAATCGCAAGGTACATTAAACTAATGGAAACTGCAGCAGCAATTTCCATTAGTGCGATCCGATTGCGATGCGATTTTGGTCAAAGCGCAATCGTTGTCCTGCTGCGTTTTGTATGCGATTGAGCTGGACTAGAATGAGTATAGTAGCTCAATCGCAATCGCAATCGCATGGTGGAAACTGAAACGCGATTGCGATCGCGATCGCATTTCATAGTGGAAAAGAGCCCTAAGGGCCTTTTTCCACTAGCCTGCGATTTGCTTCTGATCACAAATCGCAAGGTGCATTAAACTAATGGAAACTGCAACAGCAATTTCCATTAGTGCGATCCGATTGCGATGCGATTTTGGTCAAAGCGCAATCGTTGTCCTGCCGCGTTTTTTATGCGATTGAGCTGGACTATAATGAGTATAGTAGCTCAATCGCATGGTGGAAATTGAAACGCGATTGCGATTGCGATCGGAATCGCGATCGCAATCGCGATCGCATTTCATAGTGGAAAAGAGCCCTAAAGCCCCATCTACACGATACGATTCTTTGTACGATTCGATTACGATTCTATTTACGATCCGATTAAATCCGACATGTCCGATCGGAATTCGATTCGATTGAATTCGATTTGCCATTGTTATAAAATGGCAAATCGAATTCAATCGAATCGAATTCCGATCGGACATGTCGGATTTAATCGGATCGTAAATAGAATCGTAATCGAATCGTACAAAGAATCGTATCGTGTAGATGGGGCTTAAGACTTTAAATGGGGCCCTCTCCTCTCCCCTCCTTTTCTGCACAGGTAAACCATTGTTATTCAACTGACTAGTGCACACTTCAATGTGTTTTCTCCATGCAGATAAAGTCTGAAAGCAGTGAACCACTGCAGGCATTTTCTCTATCAGCTTCTGTGATAAGCGTGCATGTTCACACATACAGACACACATGGGGTTTGATTCACTTAACCGTGATAACTGATATCACTGTTGCGCTAGCATTTTGCGCACGTTATAACACGTGTAACAAATTTGCGTGCAAATACGAATTTTTGCACAAAAATGTGCGTATGCGTGTGAAAAGCCCATGGTGTGCAGAAAACGCATAAAGAAAATGCACACAGAAAATGACAGAGGAGTCTTCTCCCAGCCACAGCTTCTTATTACACTCACTATGTCCTCCTCTGGTGGAGCATAACTGGCTCTGCAGATTTCTCCAGCATCACTACAGTACACAGCACTTGGGGAGTGGTAGAGAGGTTGGTACATAAGACACACAAGACTCTGCTGCACATTGAGTAGGGACTGTATACAATTTTTTGTCTACAAAACTTTGTATGATTTCTTATCAGTGACTGAGCAGATGCAGTCATTAGAACAATTGTGCAGAAAGAAGAGAGTTTTTTTCTCTCTGCGTCCTTAGTTGTCAGTCTCTCAGGACAGGGAGAAGAAATGTCTCATTCCATAGGACCTCCTGAGGCTTCTAGCCCCCCCCCCTTTTCCCCGCGGCTGCATCCCTTGCAGGGTCTATTGTTATGCCCCTGGTGTCTCTTATTTGGAATTTGCCTCTAAACAATGCAGATTGCCTCTAATACTTTTAGCCATAGACCCAGTACAAGCATGCAGATCAGGTGCTGTGAAGTCTGACTGCACTAAGCACAAGCTTGTTCCAGGTGTGTTATTCAGACACTACTGATGCCAGAGAAATAAGCAGGACAACCAGGCAACTGGCATCACTATTCTACCTGTGCATTAGGTGAGGTTGCCTACAAAACATGCACCGTTGGGGAGTCACAAGGACAGGTTTGAAAAACACTGCCCTAGATGAAAACTCAGGTGAAAAAATGAATTGCATATGGACCTTAACCACTTGCCAACCGCCCACAGCCGATGGGCGGCAGCAAAGTGGTGCGCAGAACGACCGCAATACGCCCATCGGCGGCGGCTCGTTCTGCGCTCTCTGGCCGAGGATCGCGCGCTCGTTGCGCACGCATCCGCCGGCAATAGGCTCCGCCCACCCATGACGTCAACCCGCCGGCCGTTCGGAAGTGCCGGCGGGTTGTTAACCGCCGCACAGTAAGCGTATAATACGCTTTGTAATGTATACAAAGCGTATTATACAGGCTGCCTCCTGCCCTGGTGGTCCCAGTGATCTAGGGACCACCAGGGAAGGCTGCAGCCCTCCCTGTCTGCACCCAAGCACCCCCCTAATCACCCATCAATCACTCCCTGTCACTATCTGTCAACGCTATTTTTTAGGTTAGGTCCTAAACTGCCCCCTGGGGGCTCCTGATCACCCCCCAAACCCTCAGATCCTCCCCAGACCCCCCAGACCCCTCCCCCTGTGTACTGTATACATCTATTCTTCCCTGTAATCACCCACTGATCACCTGTCAATCACCTGTCAATCACCCATCAATCACCCCCTGTCACCACCTGTCACTAACACCCATCAGATCAGACCCTAACCTGCCCCTTGCGGGCGCCTGATCACCCGCCCGCACCCTCAGATCGGCCGCAGACCGCCCTCAGATCGCCTCCAAAGTGCATTGTTTACATCTGTTCTCCCCTCTAATCACCCACTAATCACCCATCAATCACCCATCAATCACCCCGTCACCACCTGTCACTGCTACCCATCAGATCAGGCCCTAATCTGCCCCTTGCGGGCACCCAATCACCCGCCCACACCCTCAGATTGCCCTCAGACCCCCCCCCCCCCCCGTATCAATTTGCCAGTGCATTGCTTGCATATATTCTCCGCTGTATTCACCTACTGATCACCTATCAATCACCCCATCATCCCCTGTCACCACCTGTCACTGCTACCCATCAGATCAGACCCTCATCTGCCCCTTGCGGGCACCCAATCACCCACCCACACCCTCAGAACGCCCTCAGACCCCAGCCCTGATCACCTCGCCAGTGCATTTCTTGCATCTATTCTCCCCTCTAATCACACCCTGATTACCTATCAATCACCCCGTCATCCCCTGTCACCACCTGTCACTGCTACCCATCAGATCAGACCCTAAACTGCCCCCTGCGGGCACCCAAACACCCGCCCACACCCTCAGATTACCCTCAGACCCCGCCTGAACACCTCTCCAGTGCATTATTTGCATCTGTTCTCCCCTCTATTCACCCATCAATCACCCATCAATCACCCCCTGTCACTGCTACCCATCATACCCATCAGATCAGACCCTCATCTGCCCCTTTGCGGCCACCCAATTACCTGCCCACTCCCTCGGATAGCCCTCAGACCCCCCCCCCCCTCGATCACATCCCCAGTGCATTGCTTGCATCTATTCACCCCTCTAATCACACCTTGAGAAACCCATCAATCACCTCCTGTCACCACCTGTCACCCCCTAGCACACCTACCCATCAGATCAGGCCCTAATTTGCCCCGTGTGGGCTCCTGATCACTCGGTCAAACCCTCACATCCCCCTCAGACCCCCTTCCAATCACCTCCCCAGTGCATTGATTGCATCTATTCTCCCCTCTAATCACCCCCTGAGACACCCATCACCCCACCAAGTGACCCAATTTTAGAAAGAAGACACCCCAAGGTATTCCATTAGGTGTATGATGAGTTCATAGAAGATTTTATTTTTGTCACAAGTTAGTGGAAAATGACACTTTGTGAAAAAAAAAAACAATAAAAATCAATTTCCGCTAACTTGTGACAAAAAATAAAATCTTCTATGAACTCACCATACTCCTAATGGAATAACTTGGGGTGTCTTCTTTCTAAAATGGGGCCACTTGTGGGGTTCCTATACTGCCCTGGCATTCTAGGGGCCCAAAACCATGAGGAGTAGTCTAGAAACCAAATGCCTCAAAATGACCTGTGAATAGGACCTTGCGGCCCGTTAGCACACCTAGGCTGCAAAAAAGTGTCACACGTGTGGTATCGCCGTACTCAGGAGAAGAAGTATAATGTGTTTTGGGGTGTATTTTTACACATACCCATGCTGGGTGGGAGAAATATCTCTGTAAATGACAATTGTTTGATTTTTTTTTTACACACAATTTTCCATTTACAGATTTATTTCTCCCACCCAGCATGGGTATGTGTAAAAATACACCCAAAACACATTATACTATTTCTCCTGAGTACGGCGATACCACATGTGTGACACTTTTTTGCAGCCTAGGTGCGCTAAGGGGCCCAACGTCCTATCCACAGGTCATTTTAAGGCATTTGGTTTCTAGACTACTCCTCACGGTTTAGGGCCCCTAAAATGCCAGGGCAGTATAGGAACCCCACAAGTGACCCCATTTTAGAAAGAAGACACCCCAAGGTATTCTGTTAGTAGGATGGTGAGTTTAATCTTCTATGAACTCACCATACACCTAACGGAATACCTTGGGGTGTCTTCTTTCTAAAATGGGGTCACTCGTGGGGTTCCTATACTGCCCTGGCATTTTAGGGGCCCTAAAGCGTGAGGAGTAGTCTAGAAACAAAATGCCTGAAAATGACCTGTGAAATCCTCATAGGACGTTGGGCCCCTTAGCGCACCTAGGCTGCAAAAAAGTGTCACACATGTGGTATTGCCGTACTCAGGAGAAGTAGTATAATGTGTTTTGGGGTGTATTTTTACACATACCCATGCTGGGTGGGAGAAATCTCTCTGTAAATGGACAATTGTGTGTGAAAAAAATAAAAAAAATCTCATTTACAGAGATATTTCTCCCACCCAGCATGAGCATGTATAAAAATACACCCCAAAACACATTATACTATTTCTCTAGAGTACGGGGATACCACATGTGTGACCCCTTTTTGCAGCCTAGGTGCGCTAAGGGGCTCAAAGTCCTATGAGCACCTTTAGGCTTTACAGGAGTGTGTGATGATCCGCTCAGATGGCTGCACTGGCAGACAGCTGTTTGACCATTCCTCTAGTCTGTGGGCTGCAGGTCTCTGGAAGAGAGACCTGTCTTTCCATTGCAAATTTCTGGTCTGTTCTGCTGCTAAGGAATTTGCATACATTCGTTATGCAAATCCTCTACCTGCCTCCTTTGATGACTGGCAGTATAAACCGCATACCGCGCCACGAACAAACGCTGCCACAGGGGGAGGAGGTCAGGTGCCCGAGTGAGACTCAAGAAGAAGGGCCTACGCTCTCCCATCCCTGCTATCCTCCTGGCGAATGTGTGCTCACTCCCGAACAAGATAGACAAACTGCTCCTCCTACTCGGCAGCAAGCCCTCGATCAGCGGGAACACCCCGGTCCTCTGCTTTACTGAAACCTGGCTGAATGACAGTATCCCTGACAACTCCCTGCAGGTGCCAGGTCACGTCATCTTTCGAGCAGATCGGGACCAGGCCCTCTCCGGAAAAGAACGAGGAGGAGGCATATGCTTTTACATAAACACTGCCTGGTGCACCAACAATACTGTCCTCAGCAAGACCTGCTCCCCTGACGTCAAGCTACTAGCGATCAACTGCAGGCCTCGGTACCTACCCAGGGAGTTCCCCTCCCTTGTTATCATCGGAGTCTACATCCCCCCCGATGCAAACACCAAGAATGCCCTGCAGACTCTCACAGACAGCATCTCGCAGTGGGAAACGGCTCTCCCTGAAGCCCTCCTCATCATCCTGGGGGACTTCAACAGCGCTAACCTTCGCCAGGAACTGCCTCGGTACAAGCAACATATCACCTGCCCCACCAGGAATCAAAACACACTGGACCACTGCTACACAGTCCAAAAGAACGCATACAAGGCCATCCAGGGAGCTGCTCTGGGTAACTCCGACCACTGCTTAATTCACCTGATTCCCACCTACAGGAGGATCCTTGAAACCACCAAGCCTGTCATCAAAACTGTAAAAAAGTGGACAGATGATGCGAAGCTGACACTGCAGGCATGCTTGGACTGCACGGACTGGTCGGCCCTAGAGGCACCCTCCTTGGAAGAATGGACAGAGAACGTAACCTCCTATGCCAGCTTCTGTGAGGAGTCGTGCATCCCTACTAAGACCTTTAACCCTCCTGGCGTTATAAAAAAATTCGCCAGGAGGGAGCGCAGCAGTTTTTTTAAAAAAAAAATGTTTTCCTATATCGTGTAGCGAGCCCAGGGCTCGCTACATGATAGCCGCTGCTCAGCGGCATCCCCCCGCCCTCTTCGATCGCCTTCGGCGATCTCCGATCAGGAAATCCCATTCAAAGAACGGGATTTCCTGGAGGGCTTCCCCCGTCGCCATGGTGACGGGGCGGGATGACGTCACCGACATCACTGACGTCGGGACGTCATTGGGAGTCCCGGGCAACCCCTCGGCGCTGCCTGGCACTGATTGGCCAGGCAGCGCACGGGGTCTGGGGGGGGGGGGGGCGTGCGGCGCGACGGATAGCGGCGATCGTGCACGGTGCAACGACGATTAGGGTGCTGGCGCAGCTAGCAAAGTGCTAGCTGCGTCCAGCAAAAAAAAAAAAATTAAACAAAACTACGTTTCGGGGTTACCGCCAAGGAGGTTAAGGCCTTCCCCAACAATAAGCCCTGGTTCACCAGCAAGCTGCATCGGCTCCGCAAGCTCAAAGAGGAGGCACACAAGTCCAGCACTCCTGCTGAGTTCAGGGAGGCCAGAAACACCCTGAACCGTGAACTAAGAGCAGCAAAGAGAGCCTACTCCGATAAGCTGAGCCTCTGTTTCCAGTCCAACAACTCCCAAGAAGCTTTAAAAGGCCTCAGGGCAGTCACCAACTTCAAACCCACCCACTACCAGGCGACCCCTAGCATCCATCTGGCTGAGGAACTTAACAAGTTTTATTGCAGATTCGAACACCTCCCCTCACCGACGGACATTCCCCCCCTTCCACCCCTCCTTAAGGGGCACGAAGCGCCGATGGTTATCCAGGAGGGGGATGTACTGTGCCAACTCCGTAAACTCAACAACAGGAAAGCTGCAGGCCCAGATGGAGTGTCATCGAGCTGCCTCAAAACCTGTGCGGCACAGCTAGCTCCCATCCTCACCTCAATTTACAACAGGTCCTTAAAGGAATGCAGGGTCCCCCCCTGTCTCAAAAAGTCTACAATCATCCCAGTCCCCAAGAAACTGGGAAACGCTGAACACAATAACTTCAGACCTGTAGCCCTCACTCCCATCATCATGAAGGTCTTTGAGCGACTGGTCCTTGCATTCCTCAAGAGCTCCACAAATGCCCTCCTTGACCCCCATCAATTTGCATATAGAGCAAATAGGTCAGTCGAGGATGCCATCAATATCAGCTTGGCATACTTCACGGAGCATCTCGACAACCCTGACTCCTACGCCAGGCTCCTGTTCTTGGACTTTAGCTCGGCCTTCAATACAATTCTGCCAGACATTCTGCTCGGCAACCTCACGCAACTCGGGATCGATCCATCCCTCTGCAGGTGGGTGGGGGACTTCCTCTCAAACAGGACACAACGGGTCAAGCTCAGGGACTGCTCCTCCAGCGTGAGAATCACCAACACAGGGGCACCACAGGGGTGTGTTCTGTCCCCACTCTTGTTCTCCCTCTACACCAACAACTGTATCTCAAATTCTGACTCCGTTAAGGTCATCAAGTTTGCGGACGACACAACCATCATCGGCCTCATTAGCAAGAAGGAGGAGCAGGCCTACCGCAGCGAGATAGAGAGGATCTGTAACTGGTGCAAAGACAACAACCTTGTCCTCAATGCGGCCAAGACTGTCGAACTGATTGTGGATTACAGGAAACTCCCTCATGCCCTCCCACCAGTCTGCATTGGGGAGACCGAAGTCACCAAGGTACCGTGCGTTCGGTTTCTAGGCACCACCATAACCAGCGACCTCAGGTGGGGGCAAAATACCACCAAAACCCAGAAGAGTGCCCAGCAAAGACTATTTTTCCTGCGCCAGCTGAAGAAATTCGGCATCCCACGGGAGCTGCTCACTAGTTTCTACTCTGCCACAATTGAGTCCATCCTGTGCTCCTCCATTATTGCCTGGTATGCAGGGGCAACAGCTAGCGACAAGTATAAACTACAGAGAGTAATAAGCGCTGCAGAAAAGATCATCGGCACGCCCCTGCCCCCCTTGACCTTATTCACACCGCCAGATTGAGGAAAAGAGCCTGCAAGATCGCACAAGATCCTTCCCACCCAGGTAGTCGCTTCTTTGAGCCACTCCCACTAGGCCGCCGTTTCAGAACAATCCACACCAGAACCACAAGGCGCAGGAACACCTTCTTTCCTCAAGCTGTTCTCCTGCTGAACACTTGTCCATCGGAGCCCCTATAGTTTTTGTTCACGGTCCACCCAGCTCCCTTTTCTGTCTCTTGAATCACTGAAATGCTCTGTCTATTGTAACTATTGAATGTCTCAAATGTCTTAATGTCTTAAATGCCTTAAATGTCTCACGCTCTCCTGCCTTTGCCATGTGTACCACAACCAATTCCGGGTATGTCTACAGCATACTCGGCGAATAAACGGATTCTGATTCTGATTCTGATTCTATGTTTCCCAGAATGCTTGGCTGGTCATTCCTTCAGGGTTTGTAGTAAACACTCCTAGAGTGTCAGCCATGCTACTTCTTGTTAAAGTTATCTTAGAGTAATTCTTTGGACTGCACTAGGCAGTTTCCCTAGTGCAGTTAGGATTGCATATCTGTTTGTTTGTCTGTTGCGATCGTCCTGTCCCAGCGGTGGTCGACAGGAAATCGTTCTGTTTGTCTGGGGTGCTAACCGGCACTGCGGTAGTTACTGGTAGCCCCTTCTGATCTGTCTTGTCTGGATCGCAGTAGCCTCTAGCGGTAGTGGCTGTGGATCCTTCTGATCTAGTTTCTGGAGTGTAAGCTGGAGCTGCGGTCGCTTCTAGCTACCTCGTCTAATCTGTCTTGCCTGGATCACAATAGCCTCTAGCGTTAGTGGCTATGGATCCTTCTGATCTAGTTTCTGGAGTGTAAGCTGGAGCTGCGGTTGCTTCCGGCTACCTCATCTGCAGTGGCGTAGCTAAGGAGCTATGGGCCCCGATGCAAGTTTTACAACGGGGCCCCCCAAGCACTCTATACATAACAATTGATATGGTGCACCAAAACCTGCCAATGGCAACTACAGTGTCAGAGATGCAAGAAGGGGATGGGGAGCTGTTTGTTAATGATTACCACTATTCAAAGTATCTATAGAAGTGATTATTATGAGCACAGGGCTAGTAGAGAGCTAATACTGTAGTTAAGGAAGGGCCCTTTGGGGCCCCTCTGGCCCAAGGGCCCCGATGCGGTCGCAACCCCTATTGCTACGCCCCTGCTCATCTGATCTGTCTTGTTTAGATCGCGCTAGCCGCTAGCATTAGCGGCTGTGGATCTTTCTGATCTGTGTTCCTGCTTGGATCACACTTGCTCTGGCGGAAGAGCGGTGGATCCTTTCTGCCTAGTTCCTGTTTCTCGTTTGTCTGTCTTGTCTAATACGGGCGCTTGCTGTAGGCTCGGTGAGGTAACCATTAAGCAAGTGTTCATGTTCTTTGTTTCGCGTTTGTTTGTCGATGGTTGGTTAGACGTGCTTGTCTCTGTTGTGCTTAACACGCGGAGACCGCGTTATAAATGCGTTCGCTGTTGCGAATGAGTGCGGTGTTCGCGTTTAGTTAGCGTTTGTTATTTTCTTTATCATTCTCATTGTATTATTTGCTGTGCCTTTGCTCCTCTTGTGTTCTGTTCTAGTCTGTCTTGTGTCACTTCTGGCGATCGCCTTTCTCGCGATCGCATTCCTACTTTTGTTTCTGCTTATGTGTGTTCACCATCGCAGGGTCGCGACTAGATTGGTGAACACACATTCGTCCTGTCACTGTGCTCTTTCTCTTTATGGGCTGTTCAGCCCCGCATTGTCTTGATCTGTACAATCCCCATCTGGCATCTGTGGCCGTGCAGCGATTGTACTCGTCTGCACTTCACAGCGCCATCTGCCAGTGGGAATTGCCCTCTGCTGGTGCATTGCACCTAGCCTGGGTTCACCCAATTATACGCTTGTGGAAAGTTTTCGCTGTGTCAGTGCGCATCTCGTGCGCTGACCACGAAAACGATTCCGCAAACGTTACAGAGTGCTTACAATTTAGCACCCCTGGGGGGGGGCGTGGCTTCCGCGCTGGAAGAGACAGACGTGGAGTAGTTAAGCTCCTGCTAGAAGGCAGACAAAGCGTCCCAAACCAACAGTGCCCGGCGATCAAAAAATGTCCCAAACAGAGGAGGAGATGGTGCTGGAGACTGATGTCTCAAAAAAAAGGAAGCAAGCCCCACCACAACCTCGTAAATTAACAGACTTCTTCCACCCCCGGCAGATGGAGCAGCTCCAAGATGGCGACGGACGAGTAGCAGATGCACAGCTCATTCAGGTAAACAGCTCCCACAGCGAAAACAACAGCTACTCACAGGAGGCTGAGCAGAGCAACACGCAGAGCGAGACCTCCTCTCCTTCAGGCAGCCCAGCTAAATCAAGACCGAGGAGAGAATCTCCAGACCTGGTAAGCGAGGCAGCACAACCCTCCCCCATCACAGACAGCTCATCCATCTCAATAGAATCCTTCCCAGCAGCAGACACAGCAGCTACGCAAGCCTTTATCAAGGACATTCTACTAACATTCCGTTCCTCCCTCATGGCAGACTTTGCCTCACTTACTGCTAATATGCAAACAGAACTGGCTTTTCTGGGGAACAGAGTTAACATGATAGAAGATAAAATGGGAGAAGTGATCACTGAACATAACACTATGGTAGAAGCTTCAGCTGCCAATACCTCAGATATACAATGGCTGAAAGCCAAATCGTCTGACTTAGAGGACAGAAGTCGCCGAAATAATCTAAAATTCAGGGGCATCTCTGAACAAATTCAAACAGCAGAACTGAAACATTACCTGCAAAACCTTACTAAATCTGTCCTGCCTGACACCGCAGAAATCGAACTTACTATTGACAGAGCCCATCGGCTCCCTAAACCCCCTCATCTAGCTGACTCTGTGCCTAGAGATGTGATTGCACGCTTTCTGTTCTTTCATGTAAAAGAGGGTCTTGTGATGGAAACTCGCAAAGCAGGCGGGCTGCCAGAGCCATACAATCATATCCACTTATATGCCGATCTGTCTGCTACTACTTTAAACCTTAGAAGAGACCTGCAACCTTTCACTAAGGCGCTCCAACATCTGAAGATTCCATATAAATGGGGATTCCCCACGAAGCTCCTTTTCTCCTTTAAAAACAAACATTATTCGGTGACCAACACAGAATCAGGATTTAAACTGTTTAAACAACTACAGATCCAAGCACAACAAGCCCAGACACCACCTCACCCTTCAACTAGAGCCAGCAAACTGACACCGGATTGGCGCAAACAAGGAAAACGCTGAGTAGCTTATGTCAGGGCCACTGGACTTTAAGAGTCAATCTGCAGTCTGCTTTCCTTTGCTGCCAGCAGAATTCTTTCTTTCTCCCCCCACCACTGCATGTGGGCCTGGAACTATGTCTCACATTACTTACTGAAGGCGTCTAAGATGTCATTTGTGTTAAATCACTTGAGTTTTATTCTGTTATTAATGTTAAGGTTAATGTTATCTAGCTCTTCTATAACAAGTTCACTAGTACAAGTTGTTATACTTCTGAGTGTTCTACTTGCCCTCAAGAGGTTCAGACTCATGTATGCTTACCGTAGCTTTAATGTATGCTCAGTTCAATACCTAAATCCTATTAATGCACTTCCTAACTTGATATGCCTTTAAAAATTACTTCTTTGAATGTTCGGGGCCTAAACTCCCCATACAAGAGACATCTATTGTGGAATGAAATCACAACACAGAAATCGCAAATTCTGTTTATTCAAGAGACCCACTTATTAGGGAAAGACACTCACCTCTGCTCTAACAGTAACTTCCCGCTAATTTACCACAGCACTTTTACGAAAAAGAAAAGAGGTGTGATGATGGCATTCCACAAAGATATAAAAGTAACACCTGAGTCAGTTAATATTGATCCCAATGGCAGATTTATTATATTTGTTGGGCAGATTAATGACATTCCCTATACGCTAGTTGCAATATACAGCCCTAACTCCTCGCAAAAAGCCTTCCTGCAAAAGCTGTGCACAAAAATCAACTCATTACAGAAGGGTCATATACTCCTAGGCGGAGATTTCAACGCTTGCCCATCCAAAATGGACTATTCGTCCAGCTCTAATCACCAACTAATCGATAAACAACTACATTGGAACGAGCTAATCGACGCTTGGCGAGTGTTTCACCCTTCTGAACGTGATTACTTCTTTTTCTCCCAGGTCCACCAATCCTACTCCAGGATTGACCTTTTTCTCACTGATAAATTGCTTTTGCAGAAAGTCCTAGACACCTCTATCGGTACAAAGGTGTGGTCTGACCACGCTCCAGTCCACATTATATTAGAAGACAGTATAATGGTAGATAAACCGTTTATGTGGAAACTCAATTCATCTCTACTAACGAACAGATCATTTACAGACAAATTTATATCTGAGGTCCAAGAGTTTATAAAATCTAACTCCACCCCCAATATGAAAGCTTCCACCATATGGTCAACACTAAAGGCCTTCTCAAGGGGCATTCTGATCAGGCAAGGCTCCTTTATTAAAAAAGATAGAACTGCAAAGATAAATGCATTACTAGAACAAATTAAGAGCCGGGAAATTCTTCACAAACAATCCCCAACCCAAGAATTAGGAAAAGAGCTCTTCCTTCTAAGACAGGAGCTCTCTGCCATACTCCAGGCTCAGTACGACTTCATTCTCCAAAAAGCTAAAATGAACATCTACTCCCAAAACAACAAAGCGGGTGCATATTTAGCAAAGCTACTAAAACACAAGCAGATGAAAACCAAAATCCACTCGATAATCCATCCTACTACAAAACAAACAACCTATAACCCAAAGTCGATTGCTGATGCATTTTGCGATTATTACACTCAGCTTTATAACTTAAAAAATGACGATCCCCTAGTTCAACCTACAGACGAGACTATTTCCACCTTCCTAGACACAATTAAGCTCCCTAAACTTAACCAATCTCAACTAGAGCGATTGAACGCCCCCTTTAGTATGGCAGAGATATCCAAGACAATCCAATCCCTTAAAAGAAACAAGGCCCCCGGCCCTGATGGGTTCTGCAACGAGTTCCTACTAACATTAAATTCGACTATATCACCTCTCCTTGAAGAAGTGTTTAATGAGTTTGCCCTCTCTGGCCAGATCCCGGCAGAATATCTGGAAGCGACTATCACTGTCATCCCCAAACCAGGGAAAGATCCCAACCTC
This sequence comes from Hyperolius riggenbachi, assembly GCF_040937935.1. Lineage (NCBI taxonomy): Eukaryota > Metazoa > Chordata > Amphibia > Anura > Hyperoliidae > Hyperolius > Hyperolius riggenbachi. Next base: position 594,263,768 of record NC_090646.1, on the reverse strand, counting down.
ACCTCTAATTACAGACCCATCTCACTACTAAATGGGGATGTAAAATTATATGCTAAACTTTTAGCCAATAGACTTATGGTAATCACCCCATTACTCTTAGCCCATGACCAGGTAGGCTTTACTAAAGGCCGTCAAGCATCTGATGCCACTAGACGAATGACAACTATTTTGAGACACATTGAGCTCTGTCGGACGCCTTCACTGCTTCTCACTTTGGATGCGGAGAAGGCGTTCGACAGAGTTCACTGGCGATTTCTCAAGGCCACTTTGGCTAAATTTGGCTTCTCTGGTACAATTATTACTGCCATTATGGCGCTATACGCTGCCCCATCTGCTCGAGTGAATGCTGCAGGGTTCATCTCCAAATCCTTTGCCATAACCAACGGCACCCGCCAAGGATGCCCCCTATCCCCAATAATTTTTGTCCTACTAATGGAAACAATAGCACAAAAAATAAGATCCAACCCTAATATCTCTGGAATTAAGATAAAAGATACAACACATGTAATCAGCATGTTCGCTGACGATGTAGCATTACTAATAACCAACCCTGAAACATCACTCCCATCTCTACTATTAGACCTTCAAAACTTCTCTGAAGTTTCTTTATACAAATTGAACCAACACAAATCGTATATCCTAGCACTAAATATCCCCCCTGCTACTGAAATATACCTAAAGTCACAATATACATTCTCTTGGGCAGATGGGGCAGTGACATACTTAGGTGTGCAACTGACAAAACGGGCCACTGAACTATTTAAACTTAATTTTGTCAACTTATTATCGGATATTCGGAAAGAATGTGAAACTTTTAACAACTTCTGGCTGTCCTGGTCAGGCCGAATAGCGGCTTTCAAACTATTTTTGTTGCCTAAAATTCTGTATTTGCTCCGCACCTTACACATATTGATACCTAAATCATGGTTCTGTGACCTTAAAAAATGTATTAGCAACTTTGTGTGGAAGGGGAAAAAAATTAGGACTGCATATCAAGTTATGACTCTAGCCAAAGCTTTAGGGGGCATGGGACTCCCTAACATTGAAATATATTACCAAGCTTCCATATTAGAAATGGTGAGAAGTTGGTGGAATCCTACTTCAGATAAACCCTGGGTAAAACTGGAATCCCAGATTCTGGGCGTAAAGCTTAGGAACTTATTGTTAAGCATTGCCATGGGTGCAAGAATCCCGTCCAATAACTATCCCTCAATCCAATCCTCTATAAAAGCATGGGAATATTTTTTAAAACACCCCCCACCCACAACAGATGTCATTTCTATCCCAACTCCAATAGAGGTCCTCGAACATTTTACTCCTAACCTTGATCTGAGAACTTGGAGAGATGCTGGTATTGAACACCTGCAAGACATTATAGACGAGACACAAATCAAGACCTTTGCAAAACTAACCAGCCAATTCCCGCTACCACAATCTCAACTGTATACATACCATAGAATCTTCCATCTGTTTAAATCTCTAAAAATTACCACTCCGACTCTCCCCCCCTCCATCATAACAATGTTAAATTGCAAAGGCCCATTTTCAGGCGGCATCTCTATATGGTATAACTATCTCTGCCTAGAACAAACCTCCCCGCTGAACAAATACGCCCTAATATGGTCTGCAGATTTAGGCTGCAATATTACAGTCAATAACTTAACTATAGCAAACAGAGTAGTCTCCAAAATATCCAAATGCAACACTCGTTGGGAAATCTCCAGGAAAATTTTATTTAGATGGCACAGGACCCCAAGACAAATAGCGTCATTCTCACCCAACACACCTCCAACATGCTGGAAATGTAATAGAGGCCTCGGAACTGGTAACAGTAAATTCGGGCGCCTGAGGCAAGTGGACAAATCGGGCGCCGCCATTCACTCCCATAATAAATATCGTTTAATGGGCGCCCGACAGGAAAAAAGGGCGCCGGAGAAAAATAACGTTTTATAAGCGGCGCCCGTAGACTTTTACTGTTTTATAACTGCTTCTCATGATTACACATTATTTTATGATTTATAATTTTTTAAACATTATTTTTAAACGAAAAACAGTACAATCTTTTTTAAAACATTATTTTTAAACGAAAAACAGCACAATATTTTTTTCACACGTTATTAATGCTTATCACAGGGGGGTCTTAGGTTTAGGCACCACCAGGGGGGTCTTAGGTTTAGGCATCAACAGGGGGGTCTTAGGTTTAGGCACCACCAGGGGAGTCTTAGGTTTAGGCACCACCAGGGGGGTCTTAGGTTTAGGCACCAACACGGGGGTCTAGGGGTTAGGGGTAGGTACAGGGAGGGTTACTTACTATTTTTTTTTAAACGTTATTATACGTTTCACTTTTTAAACGGAAGATTAACGTTTTCACAATTGCCAATTTCATGCACATTATTTAATGATTTATAACTTTATAAAACATTATTTTTAAACGAAATATAGTACATTATATTTTTAAACGTTATCCATGTTTATCGTTTAAAACCCGGCGCCCTTTTTTCCCAGCGCCCCTTTTTAACGTACGCCTCGGAACTTATATGCATATGCTATGGGAGTGCCCAATAGTTGGCCGATTATGGAACACAGTAGAATGGTTTATTCAAAAAGCTTTTCTACATAACTTTAAACTCCACCCTAAATTAGCTTTGCTATTTATAGGCGCTTCAGAGCTACCAAGCTCTTGCAAACACCTCATAGGCCACATAATTCTCAGCGCATTACACATGATCTTAACTAACTGGAAATCCACAGATGAGTTCAATACCAATTAACTATTAGCCACCAGTAGACTGAACATACTCATGGAAAGTAAAATCAGACCTAGACTAGGGCTCAAGGGAGATATATATACTATACCACCAGAGTGGCTTGGTTAAAACGTGCATTACGGGTTCTCAGATCAAGGCACCAATTCTTCCCATATAAAGGAAAACACTGATTCCTGCATACACCGCTCCCCTCTTACCTCCATCTGAGTATTAGGTATAAACAACTGTAAGTTAATATCTGATAGTTTTAGAAGGTTAAAATTCTGATTAATATCAGCTGTTTTATGATATTATGGTTTATTGTTCGAAAACTGGATTTTCTTGGCGGTATCACCCATTTACACATGTCTTAATAATAGTCTTCGATTTGTTTACTCTTCTGGCTCTCTATATTGCTCTTTATTAAAACAGGATATTAAGGTCATGCAAGCCTTCTAAAGTATACCAAAATCAGCTTTTATTAAATATATATCCACATCAAGCCCCCATAAATACACCGATTAAACAAGAATACTGTCCCACAACAATTAAAAACAACATATGCGGAGCATTGACAACTGTATACCTGTGTGGCTAAATAGCATGCACCTATAATTATGCTGCAAATCTATCCTGGCCAGGAAATATATCACAACAGCACTACATGCATCCGCGCTTGCTCACTCCACACACACTTGTGCCATTAGTAATGCAACGTTGGGGGGCCCCCTGTTAGATAATGCATAGGCGTGAAAACATCGAAGCCAGGCTGGATTCAGTTCCATCAACTTAAAGAAACTTCTCATCTACTGCCGCACACAAAGAAGCAAAGAAGCAATGCAGAAGCGTGGAATCAGCAAAGCCAAGCCAGGTAAAGTTCCATCAGCTCTGTGCAACAGTGCAACTGCTGCTGCATATAGGAGGCAATCATAACGATCTCACCCGTCCTGTCGCATCACTTTTGGTCTCTATATTGCTCTACCTTCCTTAAAGATATCTGATAGAGGCCTGCTGGCCAACTGGTTCTATCAGGTATTCACCTGAGTACTTGCTTTCTGGTTACCCATGAGGTCGAGAAAACACCAGAATTGATAAGTAAACGTATAAGTTGACATGTAGACAAGTTAGATGGTTCAGTCCTTTTGCTACCTGTTTACTCATGACTATGTATCACCAAGTATCGTTCCGCCTGTTTATATGTTAATATGTATATCAATCTTTTTTAATCTCAATAAAAATTTATTGATGAAAAAAAAAACAATTTAGCACCCCTCAAAATGCCAGGACAGTAAACACTCCCCACAAATGACCCCATTTTGGAAAGTAGACACCCCAAAGTATTCAGAGAGGGGCATGGTGAGTCCGTGGCAGATTTCATTTTTTTTTGTCGCAAGTTAGCAGAAATGGAAACTTTTTTTTTGTCACAAAGTGTCATTTTCCGCTGACTTGTGACAAAAAATAAAATCTTCTATGAACTGACCATGCATCTTAGTGAATACTTTGGGATGTCTTCTTTCCAAAATGGGGTCATTTGGGGGGTATTTATACTATCCTGGAATTTTAGCACCTCATGAAACCTGACAGGTGCTCAGAAGTCAGAGATGCTCCAAAATGGGAAAATTCACTTTTGGCACCATAGTTTGTAAACGCTATAACTTTTACCCAAACCAATAAATATACACTGAATGTTTGTTTTTTTTTAATCAAAGACATGTAGCACAATAAATTTGGACAAAAATGTATATAGAAATTTTACTTTATTTGAAAAATGTCAGCACAGAAAGTTAAAAAAAATCTTTTTTTGACAAAATTCATGTCTTATTTGATGAATATAATAGAAACTAAAAATCGCAGCAGCAATAAAATAGCACCAAAAGAAAGCTGTATTAGTGACAAGAAAAGGAGGTAAAATTCATTTAGATAGTAGGTTGTATGACCGAGCAATAAACCGTTAAAGCTGCAGTGGTCTGAATAGAAAAAAAAGCTCTGGTCCTTAAGGGGTGAAAAGACTGCGGTCCTCAAGTGGTTAAGGTGCCCATACTTTGGAGGCCAATCGACCAACCAATTAGATTATTATTATTGAATTGATTGAAAATTGGTGCCACCAAGTGCAGGACTGATCGACAATGCAACCAATTTTGTTCAGAAATTGGTCGCTTAGTCGATTGCACCTGATGCAAGATGATGTGCCAAAGTTGGTTGATCGGGTGTGTGGTGGTACAGCGGCTAATTTCGGAACGAGCAACAAAAACCCCACCGCTGCCACCATAATGTATAAATGTGCTCCTCCCATTTATACATTACCTGTCCTGCATCAGCCTCCACGTGGTGTCAATAACCTCCATGCGGCCTCCATAAATGTCACTGGCCCATATTGTCTAAAAGTCAGCACATAGCATCTGACATCAGACGCTATGCGCCAGACAGTGGCATGTATGGAGAGCCGCCTGGAGGTTACCAACACTGCCACCTTAAAGGGGCCCATACACCTAACGATTTTCCTGCCGATATACGGCCGATTCGATCACAGTGATTGAATCGGCTGTGAAATTGCCGCGCACACCGCTGACAGAATGATCGATTTCCATCCGAAATCGATCGTTCCCGTCGATTCCTGTCGATCCGTCCGTGCGGAAGATTTCTCTCGATCGCCGGCGGGTCGGGAGTGCATCACTAGCGGTGTTCGAATGCCCGACGACCGACGCAATACAGCGGGTATACATTACCTGTTCTGCCGGCGCAACTACCCTGGTCCCCGCTGTCTTCTTTCCGTGCTGGGTTCCGGACCGGCTGCAACTACACAGAACTTCCTGTCCCGGCATGAAATTTAAACAGTAGAGCGCCCTCTACTGTTTAAACATCCCCTGGACAAGAAGTTCAGTAGCTGCACAAACGGTCTGGAGCCCAGAGCAGAGAAGAAGCTGCGGGGACCAGGGGACTCGCGCCGGCCGGAGCAGGTAATGGATGCGGGGGGGGGGGGGGGGGGGCGGCGGTTGCAGCGGCAGCTCCACAGATTGTGATCGGTTTCAGGCTGAAATCGATTCACAATCTGTTTGCAGTAAAGGTGGCCATACGATCCCTCTCTGATCTGTTGGTCGAACCTGATGGCAAATTGACCAGTGTATGGCCACCTAGTGTCTCCACGCCAATACCCTCTAGATTGTAAGTTCACAAGGGTGGGGCCCCCTAGTGTTTCTTATCTATATTATTAAATGAACATGTACCTGTACTGCTGGATGGTTTTAAACCATGCATAAACTGTATAATGTATCTTTGTACTGGTGTGGCTGGCTTCCCTATTGTACTATGCAGAAACTATGTTTGCAGTTATGGTCCTCACTACTTACTGTTTATTACTCTGTACAGCGCCATGGAAGATGTTGTCACTTTATAAATAAAAAAACAAGATATAGTAAGTTGTCTTCCAGCATTCTGTCAGTGTGTGGACGTTATTTCATGACTAGTAACTGGAAAGACCAGGAAGGTGTTACACAAGAGGATGATTGAGAAGTGTGTGATGGAAGTTAGGGGGCAGAGCTCAGGGTGTTTCTACTACAGTGACCAGACCAACACTCCACCAATCAGACTTCTACAGCTTTCAGCTATGATTCTGCTTCAACAATATAAAAGCTGCTCTAACTTCCCACTGTATTGTGCATTGACCACACAAGTGACAACACTCTGCAGCCACCATGAGGGTTTTCTTGCCACTATTTGCTGCAACATTCACATTATTCATTCATCAATGTAAGTATAAACACACACGGACACACAAACAGACACACACACACACACACACACACTCCCGTATAAATTGTTGGTTGTTACGATAAAAAATGTTAGTCCTTTTTTTAGAATTATAATTGCGTTCATTATCATTTTGACGTGTAATTTAATATTTTTATTATTTTTCTATTCTTTTTGAGATTTTTCATTGTGGGGCCTTAGGGTTAGGCACCACCAGGGGGGTATTAGGGTTAGGCACCACTAGTCAGGTCTTAGGGTTAGGCCCCACCAGGGGGGTCTTTGGGTTAGGCACCACCAGGGAGGTCTTAGGGTTAGGCACCAACAGGGGGTCTTCGAATTAGGCACCAACAGGGGGGTGGTTAGGCACCAACAGGGGGGTGGTTAGGGTTAGGCACCACAAGGGGGGTTTTAGGTTTGGGCACAAACAGAGGGGTGGTAAGGGTTAGGCACCACCAGGGGGGTCTTAGGTTTAGGCACCACCAGGGGAGTCATAGGTTAAGGAACCACCAGGGGGGTCTAAGGGTTAGGGATAGGTAGAGGGAGGGTTATATGTGAGAGTAGGGTTAGGTTTAGTAGTAATAAAACAAACTTAAAGTGGATCCCAGATGAACTTTTACTCATTGCATAATTTTGTTCCTTTCCTATTGTTTATAGGGCATTCCTCAAGCCAAATACTTTTTTTGTTTTTGTCTTAATACTCTAATTCCCTATAAACTAAACAAGCCACGCCCACAGGTTTTCAGACAGCCAAGGCACTTTCAGACAGTAGCAAGGGCTCATGGGAGCTCAGTCTGGGCAGGAGGAGGGGGAGGTATTACTAGCCAGAGATTTCAGAGGCAGAGGGGAGGAGGGTGGAGGAGGGAGGATTAGGGGTTTTTTGCTCAAGATGCAGATAAGCCTGCTTCTGTGTAATGTTTACAAACAACATGGCTGCTTTCATTGTAGCAATAGGGGTTGCAGACGTTGCGACCGCATCGGGGCCCTTGGGCCAGAGGGACCCCGAAGGGCCCTCCCTCAACTACAGTATTAGCTCTCTATTGGTCCTGTGCTCATAATAATCACTTCATAGATACTTTGAATTGTGGTAATTATTAACAAACTGTTTCCCATCCCCATCTTGTACCTCTGACACTGTAGTTGCCATTGGCAGATTTTGGTGCGCCGTATCATTTGTTATGTATAGAGTGCTTGGGGAGGGGGGGGGGGGGGGCATTGTAAAACTTGCATCGGGGCCCACAGCTCCTTAGCTACACCACTGCACAGGAATAATCAATCATATTCTATTAAAGCTGTTTGCAGCTAGATTTGCTGTGTGAACTATCTAAACTTTAGATAAGACTTGTTATAGTTAGTTTTACATCTCGGATCCGCTTTAAACTCTATTTTTTTCGATCACCTAAATCAGTAACAGTAAAATACCGTTTGATTTATGGTAAGTGTTATATTGAACTTAAAAATTAGCCTGTAACATTTTTCAGAAATGAAAATATAAGATTAAGATTACAACTAATGTTTTTTACCGTTTAATTTATACTGTATATGTATTTTTCTGGTAACGTGTTATTGATAGTTTCTGCTAAATGTCAGATGGAAACATGATTAAACATAAACTATGTGTATCTGGAATAATAGCAATCGTTAAAAATGAATTTCACACAAAGTGATTATTTAAAACGAAATTTATTTGTAAACCAATATTTTTGTGCTTATTATTGTAAAATAAAAAGAAAAATCAGCTATATCCTGCACCCTTTTTTTCATAGTGCCTCTATTTCATGCACGCCTCAGCGCCGGGCGCGTGATGGGGGCACTCATGGCCAGGCTGCACATGCACAGCTGGACCCAGACGGCGACTTACAGGAGATCAGCCTGGAGAGGGCTGGTGGAAGCCCTAGGTATGTATACAGTTTCTCTCCCTTGAAAACTCAGGTTACCTTTAAAAGGCATTTTATTTATAAAATGGGAAATATCACCTAGGAAAAAACTTGGAGAAAAACTGAATTGGATTGGGCCCACTTTGTCTATTTATCACTATAGTAGTGCTCTCTCTTTCCCCTTATAGGGCTCAGCTGTGTAGTGTGTAGGCTTGTAGCAAACGGTCCTGAGCAGCTGGGTTGTGCCTGAGTGTCTACTGGATATGCTTGGACCAGACTTGCACATGCCCAGTGAGGATGTGTGAGTCTTCAGAACTACTCCGGGACTAGGGATGGATGGAAATGCTGATTTCCAATTCTGCAGAAATTCCGATTTCTGCTAATGCTGATTTCCGAGGTGTCTTTTTAGTCATCTTTGGAATTCTCTGATTGGCTAAATACTTCTGAGAACTATTGGACCAATCAGAGAATGTCGAATTTAATGGTATAAGAATCAGAATATAACAGAAATTTTAGGCCAATCACAAGACTCAGGGATACTCAGTAGTCTTGTGATTGACCTAAAATTACCAAGATAATCCGCTTTTCACTGAAAAATTCTGCATTCTCTGATTGATCCAATGCTTCTGAGTTCTCCGCAAGTGCAGTTATGGACTTCACAAATGGCAGTGTGATCAGGGGGTGTGCGTGGCCTAGGATTGTGCATGCGCAGTAGCCCATGACTGAGCTGAGTTGAAGACTTTATGGACCTGACAGCGGCATAGTGGATGAGACCAGGAGAACATCGAGGGAGCTGATGGACTATAGGAAGCTGAAAAAAGCCCCAGGTAAGTACAAATCCTTTTCTCCCAATCATCTCTGGTATACTTTAACGTTACCTATTTCTTTCTATTGTTCCACATTACAGGGTTTTTATATTTCCTTCTATGTCAATTATTTTCAGATGTGTGCACGGAAATCATCGGAGGGAAGGAGGTCATACCTCATTCGAGGCCATACATGGCTTTTTTAGCTACACCAGTAGGAACTAAAATAAAGATGTGTGGCGGTACCTTGATTGATTCGAGCTGGGTGCTGACTGCCGCTCATTGTACTATGTAAGTATTTGGATCACAGAGGTGTTTACTACACTTTGAGGGTTTGTTCACATCTAGGGCATTTTCCGCCTTTTTTCAAAATGCTTGTGCAATGAATCTCTATGAGAAGGTTCATATCAGCGCATTTCATCCACTTTGCACTCCGCAAATTGGTGCCTGTACCATTTTTGGTGCTATTGTGGTCTAATAGAAGGTATAGGAAGAGCGCTAAACGCTCTCAAAATCGCTTTGTACAGCAATTGTGTTCGCAATTTTAAGAATAAATACAAGGTGCACTAGCATTTTGCACACGCTATAACCCGTGTAACATTTTTCGTGTGCCAACGCGAATTTGCACACAAAATCACAGCTGTTTGAACACGAAAATTAGCGATTTTGTGTGAAAATGGCCGCAATTTTGTGCGCAAATTTACAATTGCATGCGGAAAATGTTACACGTGCTATAACGCTAGCGTGACCGTGATAAGAGTTATCACGGCTTTGTGAATCAACCTCATTGTATTTATTATTTTCAGGGTCAAAGAGTTAACTTCCTGACTTCAGGGAGTGAAATAAAAAATTGCTGTGCAAAAGCGCTTTAAAAAAGCATTTCAAAAAAATGCAGCGCGCAGGCAAGCACCAGGAGGCGCTGATAAAAATTGTGCACAAAATCACAAAATGCTTTTAGATGTGAACAAGGACTTAGGGCTGATTTATAAAAGTGCACAGTGTTATTTAAGTTGCATATGAATATGGTTGGTTAATAATTAGTATGGCCAGTGTAACTCCCACTAGTGGAAAGGGGTCACCAAACCACAGTGGAGTAGCTAAGAAGGAGTGGGCCATAGTGCAAGTTTTACCTTGCCCCACCCCTCAAGCACACGATACAAAACAGCTATAGTGACTGCTATGATGGTGTTATTGCCTGAAGGTATTAGGCACGCTTCGCACTGCAAATTGGTGGTGGGGTGCGGCCAACGCACTGGCACTGCCAAAAACAGGCCTTTGGGGATTACCGCATTAGTATAGTATAGTATAGTATAGTACGGCCAAGCAGGATGTGACGCTCACTTCCTGTTGAGCAATTGATAACGTGCACGGAAGCACTTTGCTAAAATACGCTTCAACGCATGCGCAATGCTGAAAACTGTGGTAGGTGAAAGGGCCCTTAAGAGGTCTACATAACCAGTGTCACGTGACAAAAACAAAATCTATTTTCCAGTGTATGTGCAGCTATTAGTTAAATATTCAATGCGAAAAATGCTTTAGTATGTGGAGAATAAAATTGCGTAAATAATGCGAAGGTAATTTTGCATGATTTACACTAACATGCGTAATTATGGTCAGCGATTACACTACATTGTGATTTTTTCTTTTTTTTTACGTGTAATCCACAAATTTTGCATTACGGTTACAATGCATAATTGCAAATTACGATGCAGATTAATTATGCATAAGGGGCCATTTCTGCCCACCACTAATGCCCACCCTCTTTGCATCCCCTGTGTGCCTACTTTCTGTGTGTCCCCACCTTGCCCATTTTTTTTTTTTTAAGTAGCTAAACATTGTAGCTCTAATACTGCCGGTATACCAAGATCAGGACAGGTAGCTGGTAGGTATGTGCTCTCAGAGCAGTAACCTGTACTGCGGCACCTATACTTGCTAACCTCTAATGTGATACCTATACTGGCTAACCTGTACTGTGGCACCTATATTGGCTAACCTGTACTGCGAGAGCTATACTGGCTAACCTGTACTGCAACACCTATACTGGCTAACCTGTACTTCGGAACCTATACTAGCTAATCTGTACTGCAACACCTATACTGGCTAACCTGTACTGGGTCACTTATACTATCTAACCTGTACTGGGGCACCTATATCTGGCTTACCTATACTGGGCCATCTATAGCTAGCTGTCTTTACTGGGGCACCTATAGCTAGCTAAACTATACTGGGGGCACCTATACTTGGCTAGCTAGCTATACTGGGAGCACTTATACTCACCATCGTTGATCCATCGTTGTGTATTGAAAATTGTGAATCCAATAGAAATTGCAATTTCTGACAGAAATCGAGCAATTCAATATTTTCCTAAAATTGTTCAGTCCTACTGGCTGGCTTGTTTAAAATGGCGGCACCACGGTGCCGGCAGGTAGCGTTCTGTCAACTGATTTTACAGATCAGATGTGGCAAGCACAGCAGCCAGTAGGTGGGCCTAAGGAGGGGCCCAGGCCTGATGATGTGTGAGGGGTCCCAAAATGTCTAATGGTGGCCCTGGAGATTAGTAGAAACATTGTAAAAGTAATTGTGAAAAGACCATGAAGTTTTTGAGAATATCAGTTTAAAAGTTCCAAAGTGAAATGTTTTTTAAACTGGGTTTTAATCACATTTGCTATGTTACACTGTACTGCATACCAAGTCCTGAGTTCTGTATATGCATGGTATACAGTAGATTTAATGAAATCAGTTTGGAGTCCCCCCTCACAAGCCTCTTTAACCCCTTGTCCTCCATGCAGGCTATTAAAGACAGAATGTGGAGCAAGGACCATGTAGGCTCCACAACCTGAGCTATACCAGCCCACATAGTCCATGGTATGGGGGAGCTCTCCCCCAGAACCCGTGTCCAATCCTTGGAGAAGGGGCTAAACCCCTCTTCTGGGATCCAGGAGGAGGGTGGGAGTAAGTACTCCCACACATGTGGGTGTAGGCACTAGGGAATCATGGAAACATGATCTGGGGTCCCCTTTGAAAAGGGGACATGCATATTCCCATCCCCTCCACAAGTAAAATTAGTATAGAGGTACCGATGTACCCCTTACCCATATTTCCAAACAGGAAAAAGGAAATAAATACATAACCACAAAAAAGTCCTTAATTGATCTAAATTAACCATAAATACATACCTTTCATTAATGATCCAATGCCAGTTTGCCACCCCTCTCTTCCAGAGCTCCACCAAACCGTGGGCCATGCAGGATGGGATAGCTCAGGCTGCATAGCCCCACGCTACCGGCTCGGAAATCTGGCTATAGCAGCCTGCATAGATGACAAGAGGTTAAAGAAGTTTAGGAGGGTGGCATCCATGCCGTTTGTTTTCATGAAATGCATACAATGTGCCTACATAACTTGGAACTCAGTAAACTGTACAGTGTACTGCAGCAAATGTCCTTTTACCCAGTTAAAAAAAAAAATTCTTAAAGAAATTTTAAATTTTCTCAAAAGCTACATGGTCATTTCACATTTATTTTACCATATTCCTACTAATCTCCCTAACACTACTGGTGGTACATTTGGTGACAATAGCATTTTTGGGGACTTTGTTATTAACCGTGAAATTTGGTGCTATTGACTTTAATGAAAAAATTGGCACTCACAGGTGGAACTCAGAATTCCAACAAATGCAGAATTTAACTATTCCGACTATCCTTAGTTGCTGGCAGAGCAGGGTAGGCAAGTTCAAGGTCATAGGTTGAGTTTAGGGCAGGTGATGGGAAAGGTGAGGTCAGGATCAAGAGATATAGTTACATACCGTATATACTCGCATGCAAGCCGAATTTTTGACCCCCCCAAAAGTGGGCCAAAAGTTGGGGGGTCGGCTTGCTTGCGAGTCTCGTTGGTCGTAGGCCGCCCCCCGCCCCGCGTCCGCCGCTGCTATTAGCTTAAAATGTGCGGCTTCCAATAATCCCCTCTCCGTCTCCCGGGCATGATGACAGGAAGCTGTAGGCAGAGCGGTTTCCATAGTAACGGCCATACACATCACCGTTACAGGAAACCGCTCTGCCTACAGCTTCCTGTCATCACACAGCAGCCGCCGTGGAGCGAGCTGCTGTGAACTATTTACATGCCCGGGAGACGGAGAGGGGACTATTTGGGGTGTTGGGTGAGGCGGGGGGCACTGTACTAGCTATACCGAGCACTATACTAGCTATACTTGGGCACTAAACTAGCTATACCGAGCACTATATTAGCTAATACTGAGCACTATACTAGCTATACTGAGCACTATACTAGCTATACTTGGGCACTATACTAGCTATACCTGGCACTATACTGAGCACTATACTAGCTATACTGGGCACTATACTAGCTATACCTGGCACTATACTACCTATACTGAGCACTATACTAGCTATACTGGGCACTATACTAGCTATACTGGGCACTATACTAGCTATACTGAGCACTATACTAGCTATACTGGGCACTATACTAGCTATACTGGGCACTATACAAGCTATACCTGGCACTATACTACCTATACTGAGCACTATACTAGCTATACTGAGCACTATACTAGCTATACTTGGGCACTATACTAGCTATACCGAGCACTATACTACCTATACTGGGCACTCTACTAGCTATACTGGGCACTTTACTAGCTGTACTGGGCGCTATACTGGGCACTATATTAGCTATACTGGGCACTTCACTAGCTATACTGGGCACTATACTAACTATACTGGGACACACTGGGGGGGATCACAAGGCCAGCATTTTCTACCCCCGGCTTATATGAGGGTCAATCATTTTTCCTGGTTTTTCAGGAAAAAGTTGGGGGGTCGGCTTATATGCGGGTCGGCTTGCTTGCGAGTATATACGGTAGTTAGTTTGGTTGAAAAAAGACATTCGCCCATCATGTCCAACCAGAAAAAAAATGAATAAATAAGTAAGCATTAGGTACTGTAAGGAATAGCAGAGATGCCGCCGCTGAGCCAAGCAGCATGGCGGCTATCTCCGCGTATCAACCGGTGGCCTCTGCCGCGCGGGTACATGCTCAGGGTCCTTCCAATGCTTACAGGTTAAGGGCTACGCGCGCGTGAGCAGAGCGAAAGGGACCTTTATGCAGCTAAGAGAGAAGTCAGCTGATCATGCGGTCAGCTGACTCCAGCTAGCATCCGGATTGGCTGAGTGACTGGGGCGGCGCTATGGAGCATGTTGACCATATATAGAGCAGGTCTGTCAGTAGCTCCGCGTCTGCTGTTGCGAATGCAATAGTGTGTTAGCGCTCAGACCCTAGTCAGATCCCAAAGTGTGCTAGAACAAGCCGGAGCTGGGGATCCACACTTAGGGCTTGATTCACAAAGCGGTGCAAAGTGTTTGCACGCCTGTGAAAAGCCCTTTATCACGCCTAAACTCAGTTTAGGAGTGATAAGAAGAAACTCGCGCGATCTCCCGCGCGCAAAGTTTTGCGCGCGTAGCGCACCGCGCTGCGCGCGCAGTGTGCCCTGCTTCGCGCGCAGCGTCCATTGAGCCCTATGGGACTTTGCGCGCGCAGCGCGGTGCGCTACGCGCGCAAAACTTTGCGCGCGGGAGCTTCGCGCGAAGAGCAGCACAAATCGGTGATAACTCAGCTTTGCACCGCTTATCACGCCTAAAGTCTTTTAGGCGTGATAACTGAGTTATCACCGCTTTGTGAATCAAGCCCTAAGTCAGATTCTGTTGATAGCTTTAAAGTACTATTGCATTGTTTATCTGTTAATGACCTTTTGCTTGCTCTGACTATTCTTCCGTTTGTTGATTCTGTACCTCAGCCTATCTGATTCACGTTGCCAACCCTGCTTGTCCTTGACGTTGAATCAGTCTTCCGTTTTTGTACTGTATCTGTCCGCTCGTTGCCAACTCTGTCTGTCTGACCTCGCCACCCGCATCAGTGGGCCCTGCCACTGATGAGGGAAACTAGTTTCCTACACCAACCTCTCAGGTGTAGGATACGGCTGCTTAGTTGTGATACCTGCCCTTCAGGTGTTCATAGGCTGCAGTATTGTCTGTATCACTCGCTCTTAGGCGGCAGTACTACATATGTCATTTAGGTTGCAGCACCAACTGTATCAACTACACCTAGGCTGCAATACAGTTTGTACCACCTGTACTTCAGGGGGTCCTTAGTCCAGTATCACTAGGATTGTTCCTCCTTGTTCTGTGCACCAAACACTACCCGGTTGCAGTACAGTCTGAATCACTTGCTCCACAGGTGGTCAGCTGTACAGCATTATTGTGTTCCTTCTCATTGTCGTGATATTCATATGCCCTTAGGCTGTAGTACGGTCTGTCTCATCCACTCATAAGGTGAGCACCGGCTGCAGTACACTCTGAGTCACCCGCTCCTCGGGTGAACTCCCTCATCCGTATTACTGTTACACTAAACACTATTCCTCTTCTGTTGTCCAGTGTCAGGCTATACTAGTATTATTGGTGATTCTGCAGATCACCACATAATCAGGTATACCATCTGTATTATTGGTGATACTGCAGATCACCAATAATCAGAGTTCTCTGTGTGCTGACACCAATCGTTACAGAACAGCAGACCAAACATTATGGACGCACTACGCAGCCAGGCTGAAGTCCTGATCACCGCGGTGAACAATCTCACCGGGGTGATTAATAACCAACAGACTCCGATCACTCAACTGTCTGGGACAGTCAGGACACTTCAAACAGCTGTCGATACAGTGCGATGCCCTCCAGTCACACATTTACATATTGATGTGCCCAAGAAGTTCTCAGGGCATAGATCAGACTTTCAGAATTTCAGGAATCGGGTGATATCCTATTTTGAGTTGAGGCCTAACCTATCTGGATCAGAAAACCAGAGGATAACGTTTATTAAGACTCTGTTGTCAGGAGATTCTCAGACATGGGCATATGGTCTCCCTGCAGAGCACAAGGCATTATCTCCGGTTCAGGAATTCTTTGAGGCTGTGGCCGTGATATATGACGATCCGGACGTGGCGATCACTGCTGAGAGGAAGCTAAAAGCTCTCAGACAGGGTCGTAATCCGGTGGAGGTTTATGCTGCGGAATTTAGGAAGTGGGCTGTGTCGGCTAGATGGGGGACGTATGCATTACTAGACTGTTTCCTGTCAGGATTATCCGATGCAGTCTCCGATTTAATGTTGGGACATCCCGAACCCATATCTATTGATGAGGCAATCTCTTTGGCAGTGCGAGTAGCTCGTCGCCTGCGTTATCAGAGACATACCCGTGGGAAAGTTACTGTAAGGTCTGTCTCTTATGCCTCCTCTCCACCCCCGTCATCTCCAGACGAGCCGATGCAAATCGGACATTCTGGATTGACGCAAGTGGAAAAGAATCGCAGAAGGTCAGAAGGGTTGTGTCTATACTGTGCGGAGCAGGGTTACGTTGGCCAGAACTGTCCTAAGAAGTCGGGAAACACTGCCGCCTAGGTGTAGTCAGAGGTAATACCCTAGGCGAGCAGTCAATACCTCTAAACAATAATCGTTTACTCCTTCCCTGCTCCATAACTTGGGAAGGACAGACCGTGTCTACAGAGTTCTTTGTAGACTCTGGCTCTGCAGCCAATTTTATAGATTTTGATTTCGTTAAAAGATTGGGGATTCCTTTACTCCCTTTAGATCGGCAGATTGTGGTCACAGCAGTAAATGACTCTCCGCTACAGTGTAGACAACCTCTTTCCCAGACTCCATTACTGACATGTAATACAGGGGTACTACATAAAGAGGAATTACAGTTCTTTGTCCTGCACATGGCTACTTCTACCATCATACTGGGTATGCCCTGGTTGCAACTCCACTCCCCTCAGATCGACTGGGCATCAGGTCAGCTACAAAGCTGGTCTACCCATTGTCATCATCATTGTTTAGAGAGAGTTACGGTTTGCGCCACCAAGATTCAGGTTAAAGGTGTGCCAGTGCAGTACGCAGAGTTTGCAGATGTGTTCTGTCCCCCAAGAGGCCATCTTTATAGTCTGTCTGGGCCTGAGAAACTGGCAATGCAAGAATACATTAAAGAAAACTTGGCTAAAGGCTTTATCCGTCCTTCCCGGTCACCCGCTGGGGCTGGGTTCTTTTTTGTACAGAAGAAGGACGGAGGGCTTAGGCCCTGTATTGACTACAGAGGTCTAAATAAGATCACAGTGAAAAATCGGTACCCGTTGCCTTTGATAGACGATTTGTTCACACAGGTGACCAATGCCAGTGTCTTCTCCAAATTAGACCTGCGAGGGGCATACAACCTGGTGCGCATTAGGGACAGTGACGAATGGAAGACGGCCTGACGGGCATTACGAATATCTGGTTATGCCCTTCGGGTTGTGTAATGCCCCTACCGTCTTCCAGGAGTTAATTAATGAGGTTTTCCGGGAGGTCTTGGGAAAATTTGTTCTTGTATATCTTGATGATATACTAATTTTCTCAGCTAACCTGACAGAGCATCGTAAGCATGTTAAATTTGTTCTTCAGAAACTAAGACAGAATTCACTTTATGCGAAGTTGGAGAAGTGCCTCTTTGAGGTCACAGAAGTACCATTCCTGGGATACATCATCTCCACGTCTGTATTTTTACAGGCGCCCTTTTCATATAAACCCCAGACTCAGCTATAATGATTCTTGAGTAGAGCCAGAAGGGGGCAGGCTTGGGCTTGAAAAGACATCAGAGAAGACAGACTCAGCTATAATGATTCCTGAGCAAAGCCAGACTGAATGCTCAGTCAGGGATTTTATCAGGGCTGATAACAAGCAAGCTGAGTGAAGAATGAAACAGAGAGCAGTGTAGGTGTTTCCTCTAATGTTCCCACTGAAATATATGGTAAATACATGAGGTGCTTCATCTCTGGTTCACTTTAAAGGATACCCGAACTGACATGTGACATGATGACATGTGTATGTACAGTGCCTAGCACATAAATAACTATGGCAAGGAAATGAACAGCGCTACTTAAAAACAGACAAGTGCTTACCTGCAAAAGAGTGCAAGCCCCACTTCTGGGATAAAATACACACCTAGCATACACATGACCTGTCTACCACTGGAGGATGTTGGTTTCCGTAACAGCTTGCATGCAACCTATTAAGTACTCGTCCCTCCCACTGCGAAGAAGTCAATCCTCCATGGGAAGGGACATAACACTAACTAAATCCTAACCTATGTATATGCATAGCCTGGGTGCGGCTAATCAAGTAAATTCAAAAATTGAAAATTGCGCAAAAGGTGGATCAGCGCATCACCAGGCCGCCTCCGAATGGCCTCGAATCAGAGGTGCGCTGAGCCCCCCCAGAAACTGCAAACGCACCTTGAACCCAAACGGAAGCTCTGCATGTACACCAAAAGCAAAGCTGTTAAGTGGGAGCAGCTGACCAAAAATGAATTAAATTAGTACATGGCAAGGAAATGAACAGCGCTACTTAAAAACAGACAAGTGCCTACCTGCAAAAGAGTGCAAGCCCCACTTGTGGGATAAAATACACACCTAGCATACACATGACCTGTCTACCACTGGAGGATGTTGGTTTCCGTAACAGCTTGCATGCAACCTATTAAGTACTCGTCCCTCCCACTGCGAAGAAGTCAATCCTTCATGGGAGGAACACTAACTAAATCCTAACCTATGTATATGCATAGCCTGGGTGCGGCTAATCAAGTAAATTCAAAAATTGAAAATTGCGCAAAGGGTGGATCAGCGCATCACCAGGCCGCCTCCGAATGGCCTTGAATCAGAGTACTTAATAGGTTGCATGCAAGCTGTTACGGAAACCAACATCCTCCAGTGGTAGACAGGTCATGTGTATGCTAGGTGTGTATTTTATCCCACAAGTGGGGCTTGCACTCTTTTGCAGGTAGGCACTTGTCTGTTTTTAAGTAGCGCTGTTCATTTCCTTGCCATGTACTAATTTAATTCATTTTTGGTCAGCTGCTCCCACTTAACAGCTTTGCTTTTGGTGTATATGCAGAGCTTCCGTTTGGGTTCAAGGTGCATTTGCAGTTACTGGGGGGGCTCAGCGCACCTCTGATTCGAGGCCATTCGGAGGTGGCCTGGTGATGCGCTGATCCACCTTTACATAAATAACTATGCTGTGTTCCTTTTTTTCTTTCTCTGCTTGAAAGAGTTAAATATCAGGTATGTAAGTGGCTGACTCAGTCCTGACTCAGACAGGAAGTGACTACAGTGTGACCCTCACTGATAAGAAATTCCCCCTTTTACCTCTTTCTTGCTCTCAGAATGCATTTTCTGCTAGGAAAGTGTTTCATAGTTGGGATTTCTTATCAGTAAGGGTTACACTGTAGTCACTTCCTGTCTGAGTCAGGACTGAGTCAGCCACTTACATACCTGATGTTTAACTATTTCAAGCAGAGAAAGAAAAAAAGGAACACAGCACAGTTATTTGTGTGCTAGGCACTGTACATACACATGTCTATCTCATCATGTCACATGTCAGTTCGGGTATCCTTTAAGTTCAGAAGTAATATATTACTTAATGCAAAAGTCTGGGAAAATATCTGCCATATTGTAGAAAGAGAAGCACAAGGTGCATAGTAAGTGGCCGCCCACAAAACTATGTGTGGGATGGCAGCAGTTTTGTGTAAAGCTCAAACAGGAGGAAAAGTTAATCAGTTTACGTAGCCCCATGGACTTACGACAAGGATTCAACCCATGACATCGCCATGGCTTCATCAGGCTTTTCAAAAAATCTAACATGCTCTCCATCTTTGATTTATTTTTCTCTCTCTTGTCCTTCTGCACCTTAGACATTTTCTGTGACTACATTAGGGTGCTTCGTCTCTGGTAAACTTTAAACTAAATCCTTCATGAACTTTGACGTTATAAAGATACTGGAACGAGTGATAGGTTGTGATGATCAAAATCTATTCATTACAATTACATACTGTAACGATGGGCGTCAACACACAGAGAGAATCTGATTATTAGTGATCTGCAGAATCACCAGTAATGCAGATATACACCAGATTATGGATGATCTGCAGTATCACCTATAATCCAGGTATGTCTAACCTCTGGACACCTGAGATATGAGTGTTTGGTGTAACAGTAGTACTTTGAGTGAAAACCACCAGAGGAGCTGGAGGTAAGATGAAGAAGGGTATTCACCCCAGACTGTGGGTGAATCCCTATAGGCTAAAGGCTCCCTAGGAGATGGGCCTAAGCCTGGTTGCAGGATGCCCTGCTGCTAATATAAACAAGCTTGCCCTAACTAGATGTGAGATCCTAGCTCTCTACACCCTTCTAAGGTAATGCAAGTACACAGTGCTAGTCTTGGGTGTGAGATCCGTATTCA
Organism: Hyperolius riggenbachi; assembly: GCF_040937935.1. Classification (NCBI taxonomy): domain Eukaryota; kingdom Metazoa; phylum Chordata; class Amphibia; order Anura; family Hyperoliidae; genus Hyperolius; species Hyperolius riggenbachi. The sequence goes on along the minus strand of NC_090646.1, from coordinate 594,243,264 downwards.
CAACACCCTGGAACTAGTCTAGCTCATAACATAGAATGATACAGTATCCTAGGCTTGGGTGAGAGGTCCGTAGTCACAACACCCTGGAACTAGTCTAAAGCATAACATAGCATTGAGACAGTATCCTAGGCTTGGGTGTGAGGTCCGTAGTCACAACACCCTGGAACTAGTCTAAAGCATAACATAGCATTGAGACAGTAATCTAGCTCAGTGTGAATTCCCAGGTCCTTCCCGGTTCTAACACACTGTAGGATCTGACTAAGGTCTGTGTGCTAACACATAAAGCATTCGCAATGGCAGACCACCAGCAACTGACAAGTACCTAAATATATAGCTGCTGGAGTCTGCCACCCCGCCCAAGCCACTCAGCCAATCATGAGTCCAGCAGGAATCAGCTGATCCTCCTGATCAGCTGACACTTCCCCTACTGGTATAAAGGTCCTGACATCTGGGCCGCGTGCGCGTAGCTCTCCATGTTGTCCATGTGAACTAACAGACCCAGCCACACCAACCACACGCAGCTGCGTACAAACCGCCGCGTTGGACGCGGAAACAGACACCTTGCTGTCAGTACCAGCGGCGGCTTTTCCGTGTTCCCTTGTGGTGCCAGGCGCACGTCTCCGCATGCCAGCCGCTGTGCTGGACGCGGACTCAGCCGTCCTGCCGTAAGTACACGCTGCGGCTTTTCCGCGTTTCCTCACACATACAATTTTGCATTAAATTTAAATTTCTCAATTGCAGCCACATGTAATAACTATTTAATTAAATTCAATTGATGTCACATAATCTATTTGTAATTTTGTGTAATTTCATGTAGGTAGAAAAAAACTAAGTTTGTAATAAATAATACCTTTTAATCGCTAACTGATAGAGTTAAATTATGCAAGCTTTCTGGGATGTAATCCCCTTCTTCAGGCATATTTCCAGATGTTTTTGCGTAATTTCATGTAATTTTGTGTAATTACCTGCTGAATTTAGCAGTTAATAGCAAAGCCATCTACATGCTATTGTCACTAAAACTGCTACATATGTTAAAGGGAATAGTGGGAACAAGTCGAACATTTGAAAAAAAAAAAAGAAAGAAAATTGATATTAAAAATGCAAAGGACTTTTTTTTTCCATGTGTGAATTACAGCTATAGCAGTGCTCAGTCAGTCATTTGGGCACCATGAAAAGACATGCGCGTGCTGAGAGGAAGTTTCAAGGGGCGTAGATACAATGCCGTCGCTCCGACAACTTACTAAAGACATCAATGTATTTTACTTTCCTTTTGTTCTAGTAATTCTGACACAATAATCAAATTGGGGCTCCACTCCTGGAGGGAAGAAGATCAATATGTACAGAGGTTCCAGGTGTCAAAGTGGCATCCTCATCCTCGCTATAAAGCAGAAACACTTGATAACGATGTCCAGCTTGTACAGGTAAGTACACTAGTCTCAAATAGGGCTAGACACTTAAGTGCTCTGCAATACTTCTCCTGAAACTGCTGCTGCCCTGGGATCTCTGTGTTTGGAGTGAGCAAAGGTATCCCTATCTGATTAAAAATCGTAAAGTGTGCCTTAACCACTTAACGACCAGCTAACGCCGATAGGCGGCGCCTGGTCGTTTGTAGTTTTGCATGGAAACGGCCACTCGTTCGAGCGGCCTTTCTATGCTAGTTCACGGAGGGTGTCTCCATGAACAGTGTGCGAGCCGCCGATCGCGGCTCGCACGCATAATGTAAACACGCGGGGAAGAAATCCCAGCTGTTTACATCAATACGCCGCTACTGCGCAGCAGCGCCGTGACGGAGATCGGTGATCCCCGGCCTCTGATTGGCCGGGGATCGCCGGCATCTGATAGGCTAAAGCCTATCCTATCCAGCGCAGGACGGATATCCATCCTGCGCAGCCCATAGCGTGCGGGAGAAGCAGGTATGGGCAGAAATCACTGCGGAGGGGGGCTTTGAAGAGCCCCCCCACCCCCCCACAAAGCGCAGAGAGCCGGCGGCGATCAGACCCCCCCAGCAGGACATCCCCCTAGTGGGGAAAAAGGGGGGAAGTCTGATCGCCCAGGCTCAATCCTGATCGGTGCTGCGGGCTGGAGAGCCCACGCAGCACCGATATCTGCAAAAAGTATCATAAATTTCAGGGCAAACTTTCCCAGGGCTGGTTGCCTCATCTGATGCTTCAGGACAAGCTTCTGATAGAAATCAGTTCCTCATTTTAATATATTGTATGGCAACTGGGAGTTTTTCATCCCCTGGCAATACACCTGATACCTCATTTTTCTGACAGTTAGCCCATAACATTTTGATTGGTTCTACATTTACATGACGCCACGGCATGTGACATGAAACTGCATATATTGTATAAAGATCACCAAGCGGGGACACAGAATCGCAATATTACCATACATGGGAAAAAGAGAGTGTACTAACTAAAGCAGGTCCTCTTTTCTCTTTTTCCTCATGGGACAAGTCCTCCGGTGCTCCATAGCAATGAATGGAGCATCATCTGATATCTAAAAGCCCTGACAGGAAAACTACAGTAGTCTGCTGCACTCAGGGTTTAATCTCAGTGCAGAGAGTGGGCTCATCGTCATGATAGTGAACTGATGTATGTTTAGTATGGCAGTTTCAAGATTCCAGCTGATACCCTCCTTCCCATCAATATTATATTGCCTGTAGCCCAGCTACTCTTCATCAGAATAGGGTTTCCTGACAGCTCTCAACCTTCATGTCAGTATAAGGTTGCTGGCACCTCCCCCACACCCAAAAAAATATCCAGCAGCAGCAAGCAGAAGGTTGTCTTATCTGTCCTGCCACTGCACTCCCTTCTCTGACAGCACATCTACTCCTGTCTCTCATGGAACATTACAGCATGCTGGCAAGTCACAGGAACACTGGCGCTGTGGGTAGCTATGGTGACAGGGACACAACATTGAACAGTTGAGTTAACACCTTTTACTCCATTGCATGCTCTGCATTTGTGGAAGCTTACTCTGCCACCTCTCTAACTGCTTTCACCCCAGACAGTCACTAAATTTGCCACCCGAATCCTCCTTATTCTCTCCTCCAAATACCTTTATCTTTCAAATCACATGACCTTACCATTCATCCAGATGATCCATGGGGCAGAATCACACCCAAAGCCCCTTTGGCTTCAATTGGTGCTTCCACACTGTACACCACCTTTGCCCAAGACCCATGGCATTCTTTCCCGAGAATCTCAATTTTGCTGTTACATTACCACACCTCCAATGCAGCTCATCACACTCCCCTTATCCATAACTTTTACTATACTGGTAGGAATGCTTAGTTCCAGCCATGTCTCCCTTCCAATCAGAGTCAAAGACAAGAGATTTGACACTCATATGAGGCTATGCCACTGCAGTTGCGCTGCACCACACACGCACACACACACACACACACACGCACAAACACACACACACACACACACACACACGCACGCACGCACGCACGCACGCACACACACACACACACACACACACAAACACGCACGCACGCACGCACACACATACACCTTTCTACGGAGAAGCTTTGAGTTTGTTGGAGGGTTGGAGGAGAAGGCAAACTTGCTCAACCCTGGAGATGGGCTTTAGCACACTAATACATTACATGGCATTGACTTCCAAAATAATAGCAATGTTTGAATATAACTAATATATGTTCATTAAAACTAGTTCCAAGCTAATACAGCACAGGCCCTACTATAATTCCAAAATAGAATGTATACTTTGGGAACTGAGCAAGTTCTCCAACTTTTCCATAACTGTGATGTTTAAATGGATAGATTGAGAGTTATTAGAGCGATTTTGACTTGTTGCCTGAGCCAGGTCTTTACAAAACTTCTTCTTTCAGCTCTCTGGTAAAGCAACGTTAAACTGTGCTGTGAAACCGCTGAATTTGCCAACAACATTCAGTGATGTGGAAGAGGAGACCATTTGTGAATCAGCAGGATGGGGCAGAACCAGGAATGAGCAAGGCAGCACTTCAGACAAGCTATTGGAAGTCAGTCTGCCTGCTATAAGTAGAGACGAATGTGCTAAAAAGTGGGATCCTATTAAAATCACAGAAAATATGATGTGCACTCTGGATGCCGCAGGAGGAAAAGATACTTGCAGAGTAAGTATATAATACTTCTGTTTATGTGGGAATATTCCTATAACTAGATTTGTATTATAATAACCACCAGGGATGCTTATTACAACCTCGTAATTACAGCTCTGCCGTAATTACAGGCTGATTTCTGCAATTACAACCTCAATTAAGGATGGTGAGTTCAAATGCATCCGTAGTTGCATTTGCATCCGACCCGTAATTCCGTGTTACGAGCAGTAATTGTGAGCCGTAATTGTAACCAAGGAAATGCTATTTTGTATTTGTTCTGAGTGTGGGAATTTTTGTTTTTAAATTGATGTGGTGTCCCCCTTCCAAGCCTCTTTAACCCCTTGTCCTTCCTGCAGGCTGAGATAGCCAGAATGTGGAGCCCCCAGAGCCCTTGTCCAATTCATGGACAAGGGTCTCTTTCCCACCTCTGGTGCCCCTGGAGGAGGTGGGGTGACAACATCCTGGGGGGTCATGGAGGCATCTGGGAGTCCAGTTTAAGGAGAAATGAGTACAGAGGTAAATAGTACCCCTTACCCATTTTCACAAAGGGTTAAAGAAATAAAAATGTAATCACGAGAAAAGTCCTTTAATATTCTTAATTAACCATGAATACTGGAGGATTTAGGGGGCCTTGGAAATTAAAAGATGCTTTGGCTCTAGCCATACTTAGTATAGCTAGAGCTGTGCGGGGGAGCAGCGGTGTATGGCGGTGGGTGCACAGAGATCTTAGGATATAGGCGTGGCACCATCTCCGAGGATATTGGCATGGGAACAATTTTTTAAAGGTAATTACTCATTTTTAATTACGAATACAGTATAGATCTATACTAGGGGTGGGACGACAAATCCTGCGAATACACGAATCCCTCGAATATTAGGAAATATTCGAGATTCGTGGATTCGAATCCCGACGCCATTTTCCACTATACGAATCCGCCAAATCCCGACGCCGCATCGCCGCGCATCCGCCGCTCGCACTCGTCCTCCTCTGACCTCCCCCCTGACCCCCCCCCCCCGCACCTCCTCCGCTCGCCCCCCCCCCCCCCCGCCCGCATAGTTAGCATCCACTCACCTATCCATAGCGGAAATCTATTAACCCTTCGCACACTCACATGCAAATGTTCAAACAATTGCATTCACAGATTCACTCATCCAGGCACAACTGTTATCCCTACAGCTAAATTAAAAGCCAGGGTTTTAGTTCACAGAAGAATGCATTCTTATGCTTAATCACCTATACTGCGCAGAAGTACCCAGGTAAACATAGGTGTCCTAACTCTGGCCCTGTAACATGCATAGTGCAGACATGCAAACACATTCATTGCATCAAACCTATCAATGGATTAGGAGCACACATCCTAACTTCCTCTCCTGGGAAAGACAGTGCATCTTACCAATCGCACAAGGGAGCTAATGTTATGTGTCCATGTGCACCATGCGCATACACCAGCATAAGCTGTCTGCATGCTGACAAACATACAGGGGAAGGGGGGAGTGCACCGAATTGGACCCTAGCCACAGGGGTCAATGATAAGAATAAACATACATATATCCAGGCACATCGCCTCTAGTTAGGACATTAAATAAATTATTAGGGAAAGGGAGGTGCTGAAGGGGGTGTGGCTAGAAAACAGCAAAAATCTATTAACCCTTCGCACACTCACATGCAAATGTTCAAACAATTGCATTCACAGATTCACTCATCCAGGCACAACTGTTATCCCTACAGCTAAATTAAAAGCCAGGGTTTTAGTTCACAGAAGAATGCATTCTTATGCTTAATCACCTATACTGCGCAGAAGTACCCAGGTAAACATAGGTGTCCTAACTCTGGCCCTGTAACATGCATAGTGCAGACATGCAAACACATTCATTGCATCAAACCTATCAATGGATTAGGAGCACACATCCTAACTTCCTCTCCTGGGAAAGACAGTGCATCTTACCAATCGCACAAGGGAGCTAATGTTATGTGTCCATGTGCACCATGCGCATACACCAGCATAAGCTGTCTGCATGCTGACAAACATACAGGGGAAGGGGGGAGTGCACCGAATTGGACCCTAGCCACAGGGGTCAATGATAAGAATAAACATACATATATCCAGGCACATCGCCATTTGCATGTGAGTGTGCGAAGGGTTAATAGATTTTTGCTGTTTTCTAGCCACACCCCCTTCAGCACCTCCCTTTCCCTAATAATTTATTTAATGTCCTAACTAGAGGCGATGTGCCTGGATATATGTATGTTTATTCTTATCATTGACCCCTGTGGCTAGGGTCCAATTCGGTGCACTCCCCCCTTCCCCTGTATGTTTGTCAGCATGCAGACAGCTTATGCTGGTGTATGCGCATGGTGCACATGGACACATAACATTAGCTCCCTTGTGCGATTGGTAAGATGCACTGTCTTTCCCAGGAGAGGAAGTTAGGATGTGTGCTCCTAATCCATTGATAGGTTTGATGCAATGAATGTGTTTGCATGTCTGCACTATGCATGTTACAGGGCCAGAGTTAGGACACCTATGTTTACCTGGGTACTTCTGCGCAGTATAGGTGATTAAGCATAAGAATGCATTCTTCTGTGAACTAAAACCCTGGCTTTTAATTTAGCTGTAGGGATAACAGTTGTGCCTGGATGAGTGAATCTGTGAATGCAATTGTTTGAACATTTGCATGTGAGTGTGCGAAGGGTTAATAGATTTTTGCTGTTTTCTAGCCACACCCCCTTCAGCACCTCCCTTTCCCTAATAATTTATTTAATGTCCTAACTAGAGGCGATGTGCCTGGATATATGTATGTTTATTCCTATCCATAGCGGAGCGCAGAGCGACAGACCTTTCGCTGACTTCCTGGTTCCCCCTAGTGACCGGCTCTTACAATGACGTCATCAGTAATAGCCGGTCCGGCCACTAGAGGGAACAAGGAAGTAACGAAGAGGTCTGCCGCTCTGCGCTCCACGGGAAAGGTGAGTAGATTCTTATGCAGGGGTGAGCGGAGGAGGCACAGGGGACGGAGGGGGCCGTGGGGGGGGGGGGGTTGGCGGTGAGCGGAGGAGGCACGGGGGGGGGGGTGTTCTACCTACCTACCTACCTACCTACCGGACACTATCCTTACCTACCTACCTACAGGCCGCTATACCTACCTACCTACAGGCCCCTATACCTACCTAAAGGCCCCCTATACCTACCTAAAGGCCCCTATACCTACCTACCCACCTAAAGGCCCCTATACCTACCTACCTACCTACCTAAAGGCCCCTATACCTACCTACCTACCTAAAGGCCCCTATACCTACCTACCTACCTACAGGCCACTATACCTACCTACAGGCCTCAATACCTACCTACCTACCCACCTACCTACAGGCCCCCTATACGTACCTACCTACCTGAGGGCACCTATACCTACCTAGCTACCGGACACTATACCTACCTACCTACAGGCAACTATACCTACCTACAGGCCACTATACCTACCTACCTGCCGGCCACTATCCTTACCTACCTACCTACAGGCCGCTATACCTACCTACCTACAGGCCGCTATACCCACCTACCTAAAGGCCCCCTATACCTACCTAAAGGCCCCTATACCTACCTAAAGGCCCCTATACCTACCTAAAGGCCCCTATACCTACCTACCTACCTACCTACAGGCCACTATACCTACCTACAGGCCTCAATACCTACCTACCTACCCACCTACCTACAGGCCCCCTATACGTACCTACCTACCTAAAGGCACCTATACCTGCCTACCTACATACCTACCTATACTTAAGGCCCTATACCCTGCTACCTATACTGAAGGTCTCTTTACCTACCTACCTACCTACCTACCTAAAGGCTCCTATACCTACCTACCTACATACCTACCTATACTTAAGGCCCTATACCCTGCTACCTATACTGAAGGTCCCTTTACCTACCTACCTAAAGGCCCCTATACCTACCTACCTACCTATACTTAAGGCCCTATACCCTGCTACCTATACTGAAGGTCCCTTTACCTACCTACCTACCTACACTGAAGGCACATGTACCTTACTACCTATACTGAAGGCCCCTATACCTAGCTACCTACCTATACTGAAGGCACATATACCCTGCTACCTATACTGAAGGCACATATACCCTGCTACCTATACTGAAGGCCCCTATACCTAGTTACCTACCAATACTGAAAGCACATGTACTGTGCTACCTATACTGAAGGCCCCTATACCTTGCTACTGATACTGAAGGCACATGTACCTTGCTACCGATACGGAAGGCCTCTATACCCTGCTACCTACCTATACTGAAGGCACATATACCCTGCTACCTATACTGAAGGCCCATATACCCTGCTACCTATACTGGAGGCCCATATACCCTGCTACCTATACTGAAGGCCCATATACCCTGCTACCTATACTGAAGGCCCATATTCCCTGACACCTATACTGAAGGCCCATATACCCTGCTACCTATACTGAAGGCCCATATACCCTGCTACCTATACTGAAGGCCCATATATCTTGCTACCTATACTGCAGGCCCCTATACCCTGCTACCTATACTGAAGGCCCATATACCGTGCTACCTATACTGAAGGCCCATATACTCTGCTACCTATACTGAAGGCCCATATACCCTGCTACCTATACTGAAGGCCCATATACCCTGCTACCTATGCTTAGGGCCCCTATACCTTGCTACCTATACTGCAGGCCCCTATACCTTGCTACCTATACTGAAAGCTACCAATATTGAAGGCACCCATACCTAGCTAGCTATACTGAAGGCACCTTTACCTCGCTACCTATGCTTGGGTACCTATACTGCGGGCAACTATACCACGGATCGCACAATTTTTATGTGCAGGATTCGTTAGATTCGGGATTCGAAAGGTTCGAGATATTCGAGAACCTTTTTAGATTCGGATCCGGATTCGGATTTGAAGAAATTGTGGATTTGTCCCATCCCTAATCTATACATTACACCATAACTAATGCTCAGGTTGAAAAGGACTATAAGCAAGCTGGTATTTACAAAACCTCATCAGTAACCCGCTAATGTACTGTCTAGGAGAAATTCTTCTAACGGATCCAGTGGGTCTTTATGCCCCCCGTTAGATATTACTATAGTCTACTTAGAGTAAATTAGAATGGTGGTAATGCAGTCAAGTTTCTTATCTATTGATATATATGTATGAATCTATGTTGTTCATAACATTAGTGATGCAAACCTATACAATATATAGCTTTGTAGTCTAGGATTTTACTGAATATAATGAGAATAAGGAAATAAAGAACAAAGGAGAACCAAACTTTAAACTTGATGTGAAGGATTGCGGAATGGCCGCATGCTCGGACGGCGTGGCGGCTAGTTCCGCGTCCAGCCCGGTGGTTTACGTGCGGCGACATGTGTCTGATGTAGTACAGCCTTCCTGTGCACATAGGCTGAGGAATACACGCGCGCGCGCGGAGAGACAGAAGCTTTATGGAAAACAGAGAGGGATCAGCTGACTCCCTTGGTCAGCTGATCCCAGGATGTATGCGGATTGGCTGGAGGGGCTGGGGCGGCGCTGATCAGCGCTACACTATATAACCACTCGCCTCTCAGTCTCATGTTGTCTGCCGTTGCAAATGCTTTACATGTTAGCACACAGACCTCCGTTAGATCTAGAGATGAGCGTAATTACTTAATTACGATTTCGTGAAATTTCGCGTAATTAGTGTAATTACGATTATGGCCGTAAGTACATAATCATAATGAAGAAGGATTTTGCGAAATTCCGCGTAAGCGTAATTTTCGCGTAATCTTCGCATTACAGTGGGTATCGCGAAATTACGTTTGCCTTGCATGCAACTGTTTGTAAGCATAGTTTACACCCTTGAACTGCGCATGCTTAGTTTTTACATTATTTAATGCGAAAAAGCGTTTATATGCGAAAATTTGTTAGCGTTCGTCTGACTACCGCTGATTCGCTTCTGATTGGCTAATGCGAACAAGTAATTTTTTATAGCTAATAACAAGTAATTGCGAAATTCGCGAAATTACAAAGAAATGCGAAATTACGGTATGGTTTAACGCGAAATTACGTCATGAACGAAACGCGAAATTACGCGTTGAAAATTACGCTTACGGTATTTTCAATTACGATTTTAATGGCAATTACGCTACCATAATTTCGCATTGTAATAGCAAATTTCGCATGCGTAATTATAGTAACGCGAAATTTCGAAAATTTCGGCTCACCCTAGTCAGATCCTACAGTGTGTTAGAACCAGGAGGACCTGGGAATTCACACTGAGCTAGATTACTCTCGCATACTGTGTCAATGCTATGTTATGCTATAGACTAGTTCCAGGGTGTTGTGACTACGGACCTCACGCCCAAGCCTAGGAAACTGTGTCAATGCTATGTTATGCTATATACTAGTTTCAGGGTGTTGTGACTACGGACCTCACACCCAAGCCTAGGAAACAGTGTCAATGCTATGTTATGCTATAGACTAGTTCCAGGGTGTTGTGACTACGGACCTCACACCCAAGCCTAGGATACTGTGTCAATGCTATGTTATGCTACATGCTAGTTCCAGGGTGTGGTGACTACGGACTGCACACCCAAGACTAGCATTGTGTACTTGTATTTCATTAGCCCGGTTCCAGGGTGTAGAGAGCTAGGATCTCACACCCAGTTAGGGCAAGACTGTTCTCCTTAGCAGCAGGGCATCCTGCAACCTAGCCTAGGTTCCTCTCCTAGGGAGCTTTGGCTACAGGGATTCACCCACAGTCTGGGGTGAATTCCCTTCATTATTACCTCCAGCCCCTCTGGTGGTTCTTACTCAAAGTGGTACTGTTACATCATACACTCATATCTCAGGTGTCCAGAGGTTAGACGTACCTGGATTATTGGTGATGCTGCAGATCATCCATAATCTGGTGTATATCTGTATTACTGGTGATTCTGCAGATCACCAATAATCGTATTCTCTCTGCGTGTTGACACCAATTGTTACACTTGAACTGCATTATAATGTTGGGGAAGATTATGAATAGGTTGTTAGATGGGACCATGTAGTATGTGGAAGAGTGTATTGTGCAGCCTACAGATTCCATATTGTCCGAGAGCATGGAAGTGCATCCTGCATACCATCCTCATTTTACCCACATTGTAATTGTAATATAATTTTCATTTCTATTCATAATTACGATTATGAACGTAATTATGGAAATTATTGTCAAATAGGATCACCACTTAATCTGCATTGTTTAATATGAAAAAAACATGTCAGCCTCCATAGCCTTCTCAGTTCAGGTGTGCTTTAAGGTGGAACTGAAGAGCGATAAAAAGCAAAGTGTTTCACTTACCAGGGGCTTCTGCCAGCTCCTTGCAAACTCCTGTCCCACACCGGTACTCCACGATCCTCCGTTCTCCTGCCTCTTTGTGTTCCAGCCCGCAATAGCGTCCTGATCTAATAGCGCAGGGCGCTACAGCGGGAGAGAAGGCAAAGAAAGCAACGCAAGGCCTGGGGTGCACAGGCGCAGTTGCTGTCGACTTGCAAGTCGATGGTAATGAAACTAGCTGGCGGCAGGAGAACGGAGGATCTTGGAGGACTGGCGCGGGACAGGAAGGCTGCATGGGTCTGGCAGAAACACCCAGGTAAGTTAAACACTTTGTTTTTTATAGTTCTAAAGTTCTGCTTTAAAACCTCTTTCTGTTAGTGAAGGCTTCATTCACAGTATGTATTGTATAACGTATGTTTTAAAATGTGTGTGAACTACAATGGAAACTAGACATAGACATTAATTCAGAGCTTGCACGCAGCGAGTTAGAATAACGGGACATATCACAACAAAGAGATGTGAACAGGCCCATAGAATTGTAAGGGCAGTGATCTGACATGAAGAATTATTATGCCATGCATCTGAACACTGTGAACCTAGCCTTACTATAAAAATCATCTACTGTATGTTGGCCAATGTCTTTTTGCTATGGGAGCCTTTTACTTTATACTGTGTTAATTACCGTGTAAACAGAAAACATATCACTTCACTGCAAACATATGGCCAACAATCAGTACAATCAATTTGATTTGTCTGTTTTTTTTTTTTTTGCCTAAGGGTGATTCTGGAGGACCTCTAATTTGCGAGGGGGAGCTCCGAGGAGTTGTTTCTTTTGGCCCAGAAAACTGTGCATATCCTGAATATCCGTCGGGATACGCTTTCCTCAATAAAAATATTGTCAACTGGATTAAAAGAGAAATCAAAATTGTCAACTGGATTAAAAGAGAAATTGAAAAGAAATAAAAATGAGCAGCTTTTGCTGACTGTTTGCTTTCATTGCTTGCTTGTGCATTTATTTGCTACCAATAATGGAATATTATTAGCTGTCTAGGAAGAGGAGGAGAAAAAACAGTTAGATTGCAGCAACAATTAAATACATAAAAAAACGAAGACCTCTTATTAGGTGAGAATAAGTCCAATTTCTGGACCATTTATTTTATAATACAACTGCAATTTTCTGCCTTGCTTTTTCTAGCATTATGTGCAAATAAATAAAGTATTTTATTCATTTTAGTCACCTTGTGGCTGTGCTTGTTTTGTTTTTTTGTTTTGTTTTGTATTAATTTTACAGGAAAATGACTTAATCATTCAGTAAGTGAAAGATTTATGAGGCCAGTAATCGACAGCAAGCAACGGGCATCCATCTCCCCCTCACCCTGCTACAGCATAACTAGACATGGGCACAGAAGATAACAAGGGGGGTTTCAGTTCATGCCAGGCTTCTGCCTCATTCTAATTTACTATTTAGGTGGTCAAACCTAGCAGTAGGTCCACACAATAGCAAAGCACTGGGGATGTGGGCCCACATGCTGCAAGATTGGAATGTTTACAGTGGGGATGATGTACTGTATAGCAGGATGCCTGCACTTGTCACACATGAAAGGGGGTGTCATGGTGGCATTTATACATGGAAATATAATGGTGGAATTTGTTATATAGGGGAACATAATAGTAGCACATGCAGATGCTCATTTACAGGGGTGCATGCATGGCATGCTTCATGGGCAACTCCTCCTTCAAGCCACTAGGGGGTGCAGTGATGCTGTGTCCATAATCTCTCTCTTCCTCCTCCCCATGCCTGCAGAAAATACAAGGGCAGCTGGGATATCGAGTCTGCTCAGTATCATATGGCTCAGGGGGTGGAGCAGAGAAGACAGCTGGTGCACCATGGGAGACCCAATGCTAGGTATGCACAAAGACTCCATATTTGACAATAGGGAGTGAGTACCTGGTGCCTGTCTCTCTCACTGCTCTGTACAGGGGAATTCTGCAGCTCTCTGTTCATCTGCTGTGCACAATGACTTCTGACCCCTGGTGGCTGGATAGTGTACTGGTGGCTGGATAGTGTACTAGTGGCTGGATAATGTACTGGTTAAGGAGACCAAGGTTCGAATCTCGGCTCTGCCTGTTCAGTAAGCCAGCCCCTATTCAGTAGGAGACCTTAGGCAAGTCTTCCTAACACTGTTACTGCCTATAGAGCACGTCCTAGTGGCTTCAGCTTTGACGCTTCGAGTCTGCCAGGAGAAAAGCGTGATATAAGTGTTATTTGTCTTGTCTTGTCTGTGTGCTGCACTTAACTCTCAGCTGACTTGCTAACTCAACAGAAACATCCCCCACCTTTTCTCTTGGCTGTTTAAACAAGTAGCCCATTCCAAGGATAGTAGAAGCAGACATTTTGGAGCTGCCAGGGCCAGATCAACCTATCTGTGCCCTCCTCTCCCCCAACTCTTCCTTTTCTCTCTCTTCTCTTTCCCCCCTTATTCTCTCTCTCTTCTTCCCTCTTTTTCCTCCTTCTCCCTCCCTCACTCTATCTGTATCCAAAGCAGATAATTTTGACGCGATTTGTGGCCCAGAAATTGGGCACCAACATAGGCTCCAAGGTTAATTTCTTAAATTACCAGAGGTGCTAGAGTTCAATAGCGAGTGTTCAGTTCAGGTACTGGGTCACCAAACTCTGGCCAGTGGCAGGGATAGCAAAGATGGAGTTTGGCTACTCCAAGTAGTGGTGGAGTTTGACTCTGGGCAGTGGGATTGACTGTGGTTATCTGTATTTGATAACGGCGGTGTTAAGGGTTAATAAAAGGTAGGGGAGTAGATTAGTATTAGGCATAGGTAGAGTACAGGTCAGTGTTAGGCATAGCTGGAGAAAGTTTGTGTGAGGATACGGTAAGATAGGCCAATAGTAATCTACCATGTTTGCTCAAAAATAAGACACTGTCTTATATTAATTTTTGCTCTAAAACATGTGCTAGGGCTTATTTTCAGGGGATGTCTTATTTTTGGGAAACACGGTAAGCATACTTGTTACATTTATTGTGATTGACCCAAGAAAAACTATGGTAGAGCGTGCTGCACACAGAAGGACCAGCACAGACTGAAGAGACAGAGTCCTCCCGCCCACACACTAGTCAGTGCGGATTCATGGCAGCCGAGGAGGGGGATCCAGCTGTGTGGCTATACGGAGGGAGGCATAGCTGTGTGGTAGTGACTGTGAGGTTGCGGCTTGGTGTGATACAGACACCGCATTGTACAGCACACAGCAGCAGTGCTGCTATCTCCAGCCGAGCAGGCAATTTAATCTCCATTACGCTGGGCCCCCCTCAACTCACATGGAACCCTTGGTATAATGCGGTGATTAAGTTCAGTCCACTCCGTTACCGGCAGAAGCTTAACAGAGTCTCCTTCAACGTAGCTGTTTCTCACTGGCTCTCAACGTTCTGAAACAAATAACAGATGACAGCAGCCACCCATCACATCAATCACCAGGGGAACTTGCAGAGGGGAGGGGAGAGAGTGACAGTACTGATGGATGGGAAGAGAAGGAGGCAGCCAAGGCCGGCAGTGACAAGGATTTGTCTACTCACAGCTTCCTCGGTTCCTCTTTGCACTGCACTGTGGTGTCCCAACCTCTTCCTCCTCTCTGCTGCTAGGTCTTATTTGCAGGGAGGGCTTATATTTCAAGCATGCTCAAAATATACGCTAGGGCTTACTTTGGGAAGCGGTCTTATTTTAGGGGAAACACGGTATCAGCAATGAATATCAGTGACATAACTGATATTGTACTATTGCCAAATTAATATCCTTAGCCCAAATAAACATGTAGCACTTTTAAATGTTTGCCTCACTCTCCCCCAGTCCCTCGGCTTCCTCCTTCTCCTCTCTCTCTTCCCATCCCCCTCTTTCCTCCTTCTCCCTCACCCTCCCCATCCCCCTCTTTCCTCCTTCTCCCTCACCCTCCCCATCCCCCTCTTTCCTCCTTCACCCTCATTCCCTCTCACCCATCCAGAGGCGTAACTACAGGGGAGTAGCCCCTGTGACTGCAGGGGGGCCCAGAGCTGTAAGGGGCAACAAATACTATTACACTACCTCCAATAAAGGGGTCTATCCTTCAGATGAGGTGTTTTCATGGTCATACTAGTTATAGGTGTGAAGATTAAAATGTCCATACATGTTTTATGACCCTTGAAAGATGGGCCCCCAGGCTGTGAGGCCCACCAGGTTTAGGACAGGGAAAAGGTGTGAACATTGGGGGAGCATCATCAAAGTTTTGCTTGGGGGGACCCATGATTTGTAGATACGCCCTTGCCCCATCCCCTCTTATGTCCTACATCCTCTCCCCTATCTCTCTTTCTTCCTACTCCCCCACTCACAAGAAACGGAGTAGAATAGCTTTTTACAGATACATGTGAGCCAGTGCACAGCAACACTCAATCTATAAGAGCTTTTTCAATTTGGAAGCACCTGGTAGGAATTGTTGTAGTAACTGAATTCTTAAAACAATGTACTGTATTTTTTGGACTATAAGACTCACTTTTTCTCCCCCAAAAGTGAGGGAAAAAGGTTACTGCATCTTATAGTCCAAATGCAGGGAGTTCCTGACTTGTGAACACCTGCCAATACCAACCTCAAACCCGCTGCAATGTCAGGGACTCCCTGTACTGTGCTCATGCAGAGGAGGACACAGGGAAACAAACAGGGGACATGGGGACACAAAGGGGCATAGAGGAGGACACAAGAGGGACACAAAGGGGCATAAAGGAGGACACAAGGAAAATAGAGATGAACACATGGGGGACACAGGGGGGACAGAGCACAGGGAAACACAAGAAGTACGAGGGGGCATGAGGTACTAAGGGGGCATAGTTCACAAGATGCACCAGGTTTAGTATATATTTTTTTCCCTGGATTTGTCCTCTAAACCTAGGTGCATCTTATGGTCAGGAGTGTCGTATAGTCCGAAAAATATGGTTATTCCAGTTTTACAAGTGGAATTCTGAATTTCCCAAGCTATACAGATATTACAGCCTTTATGTGATGATGTATTTTAACACTTTTATGAGAAATGAATATGCGACTTGGTGGGTGCAGTACGAAACAGATTTATTCTGAAGGTTTGATGATAGTTTTTGTTAGTCATTTTTAGCTGATCCTAAACATCCTAAAAATCTTTACACAGCATGCCGTGCACACACCACTCTCCCTCTACCCCCTCGTGTTTCCTCGAAAGGGGCATAGTTTTAGTTCTTGCCTAAGGTGCCATGTTCCTTAGGTAAGCCACTGGGCACTTGTTACATAGATGGACATAATGGAGGCACCTGCTATACAGAACAATGTAAAGGATACTGAGGCGCCAGAAAAATAAAAAATGTCTAAAAAGTTTAACATTTGTGGAGACAGTGGTGGACTTACCTCCTCCAAACAGACACAAGATATGTCAACAAAGTTTAGCAGAACAAATTTATTTACATACTCCAAAAAAAAAATGCAATGGTTTTCACAGGTAAGACCCCGCTTCATCAAGCAATAGGTAGGAGTAGGTACAGTGCAGGTCTGTAGCTGGGCCAAGTGCCTCTGCTATACAGAAGGACATAATGCTGGCCCTGCTTATACATGGGGTTTATAATAAGCCACCAGCTTTCACTTGCTAGTATGTCTTCCACTTTCAGAATATTAAAGGACTTTGTTTGTGGTTCTGTTTTTATGTAATTTAATTATTTGTGGAAGTTAGTAAGGTTTACTTTGTACCCTTTTGTACCCCTATACTCAACTCTGGTGCCCCCACCTCCTCCTGGGGCACCAGAGTTGGGGAAGAGCCCCTTGTCCATGAATTGGACAAGGGCTCTGGGGAAGAGGGGGAGGCTTGGCCGCACCCTTCCCCCAGCGCCCTCCCATACCATGGACCATGCAGGCTGGTATAGCTCATGGTGCAAAGCTCCACGCGGCCAGGGCTCCACATTCTGGGTATCCCAGCTCGCATGGGGTACAAGGGGTTAACCATTGTCTGGCATCTGTAACTTTGCTACTTTTTTCCTCTAACTTTTTTTCAAAAACTATAAGGTCTTTTTGATTTTTTTCCTCTTGTACCCACTGTCCTTATTCATAAACCTTGAAAATTTGGTGTTTCCAGCAGGTAAGGGGGCTTTTCTGAAAAACACTAAACTCGGTGGCCCTGGAAACATTTCCCACACTTAGAGCAAGAATTATAAAATCGATTTTCTTAACAACTATAAGGTCTTTTTGATTTTTTTTCCTGTTGTACCCATTGTCCTCCTTCACATACCCTGACAATTTGGTGTTTCTAGCACGTAAGGGAGCCTTGAAATTAACCGCTAAAATCGCCAGCCCTGGAAACATTTCCCACACTCAGAACAAGAAATGTGACCCTCCTGGCGGTCTATTAAAAACCGCCAGGGGGCAGCGCAGCAGTTTTTTTATTTTTTTTTAAATCATGTAGCTAGCTTAGCGCTAGCTACATGACAGCCGCTGTGCAGCGGCATCCTCCCACCCTCTTCGATTGCCTCCGGCGATCAAGCCCGCCCAGAAATTCTGTTCAGAATGGGATTTCCATTAGGGCTCCCGTCGCCATGGCGACGAGCGGGATGACATCACCGACGTCATTGACGTTGTGACGTCAAAGGGAGTCCCGATCCACCCCTCAGCGCTGCCTGGCACTGATTGGCCAGGCAGCGCATGGGGTCTGGGGGGGCGGCGCGGCAGGTAGCAGCGAATCGGCGCGGAGCGGCGGCGATCGGTGTGCACAAACAGCTAGCAAAGTGCAAAAAAAAAAATTATGCAAATCGCCCAGCAGGGCCTGAGAAATCCTCCTGCACGGCTTACCCCGAACTACGTTCAGGGTTACCACCAGGAGGGTTAACTATTTCAGCTGCTCACGTTCACAGCTGGTGCCACTGCAGCCACAGGGATGTGACACTCACATCCATTCAGTTTGCAGGGCTGTGCATACGATCATGTGGGTGGAAGCCCGCAATCGCGATGGTCACAGTGACAGGGGGGATTGGTGGCAGGGTATGCCCTCTAAATCCCTGTGATCCCGGGCATCAATGAGATGCCTGCATCACTTATGAAGTACCACAGGCATGTATTACTTCCTATTTGCGTAGTTATTGTAGGACATAGAAAATAATTTGCGAAGACATCTTGTTGCCAAATAGTAAAAATACACCTATATGTACAGGGAATACATTTTTTTTTATATTTATGTCAAGAGGGTATAATACTATTAAATTATGTGCTTAAAATTAGCGATGATGTAAAACTGAAAAAAATGCACCTTTATTTCACAATAAAATACTGTCACCATACATTGTACTAGGGATATAATTTAAACATTGCAACAACCGAGACAAATGGACAAATAAAATGCGTGGCTTTTATCCACAGTTTTACATTTTATTTTAAAACTATAATGGTCAAAAACTTTGAGAAAAACTGGTCAAAAATTTAGAAATAAGGATTTTTTTTCACCATTATTCCCATGAAAATGCATTTAGAATCAAATAATACTTAGCATAATGTACCACCCAAACAAAGCCTAATTAGTGGCAAAAAAACAAGGTATAGATTTTGTTATGATAAGTAGTAATAAAGTTATTTAGGGAATGAAAGGAAGAAGTGCTGAAATTGAAAGCTAAAATTTTTGTCGTCCATAAGGTGCAAACTGAAGGCTGAAGTAGTTAAAATCGCGAAAATCGATTTCCTCAAAAACTATAAGGTCCATTTTTAAAAAAAAAAATCTTTTACCCACTGTCCTCCTTCACATGCCCTGTAAATTTGGTGTTTCTAGCACGTAAGGGGGCTTTGTTATTAACCTCTAAAAGTCAGAAGCCCTGGAAACAGCCCAAGCATTTTAAAATCAATTTTTTCAAAAACTATAAGGTCTTTTTTTTTTAATCCACTGTCCTTCTTCACATACCCTGCAAATTTTCCATACCCTGCAAAGTTTCTAGCACTTGAAGGAGTCATGAGGCAGAACATGCTGCTCTCTGACATACTTATGGGCAGCACGGTGGCATAGTGGTTAGCGTTCTTGCCTTGCAAGGCTGGGTCCCCATTTCAAATCCCAGCCAGGTCAACATCTGCAAGGAGTTTATATGTTCACCCTGTGTCTGTGTGGGTTTCCTCCCGGTACTCCAGTTTCCTCCCACACCCCAAAAACATACAGATAAGTTAATTGGCTTCCCCCTAAATTGGCCCTAGACTACGATACAATACACAATACATACATACATAGACCTATGATAATAGTAGGGACTAGATTGTGAGCTCCTCTGAGGGACAGTTAGTAACAAGACTATACCCTGTACAGGGCTGCGGAAGATGTCGGCGCTATATAAATAATAATACTTACCTGATGGCTTCCTCCATCCCCTTGCAGCTCATATGTCTGACGCTGCATCTCCGCTCGTAGCTGCCGGCCCAGGGTGCAGAAGGCAACCTCCTTTAGTGCGCCTGCATGAGCACCGCTGTCAATCAAGCCCACATTGTCCACGGTGTACTAACATTGATTGACAGCAGCGCTCGCACAGACGCAGTAAGGATGACCTTGAGGTTGGCCTCTGCACCGGCGGAGACCCCGGGTCACCGTCTGCGAGTGGAGAAGCGGCGTGGGACGTGTTAGGTGCAAGGGGCTGGAGGAAGCCCTTGGTAAGTATATCAGAGGGCAGCATTTTTAGCCTCATGACTCCTTTAAGGGGGCTTTGTTATTAACCACTAAAATCGGCGGCCCATCGACTTCAATGTAAAATGTGAAAACACAATTTTTTTTAAAAATAGTGTTACATGCCAATGGCGAACAGCCATCTGTACTTATAATTGGATAAGGCTTAATCAGTAACTGATGAGTTAAACACACTTTATACACTAAACGTGGATATTCTTGCTACTTCATGGATCTACTATTTCTTGTATCTATACAAATTCAACAAAAAATTTGAACTGTTTGAACTGTGCTGTTTTCCAGATTTTCCACTTTATTGCTAAATGATACATGAGGTGAAAATAATTATAGCACATTTACTTACCTGAGGCCTCCTCCAGCCCCTTGCAGGCTTTATGTCCCTCGACGCAGTTCTTCCTTCAGCCACTCTTCTTGGGTCATCTCCGTAGCAACCACCGAACCGGCTATTTCAGCAGCTTCTTCGCATGTGCAATCACATGGATGCGCCCGTTGTGCTCCCATGGCCTGGAGTGTTCTGCGCAGGCATAGAAGTACTACACTGTACAGAATGCTCCTGGTCATGGGAGCGCAACCGTGAGCGGCTATAATTATTGTCACCTCATGCATTCTTTAATTGAATGGTTTTCAGTTTGAATAACATTTTTCATATACCCATTTGGTTTCTCATCTGACTTTTCTAATCACACTGGGATCTAATCTCAGATCTGATATCGATCATGTTTAGAAGAAAGTTTTTTTACATACTCAGGCAAATTAATGTATATAGATAGATAGATAAAGAGATAGATAGATAGATAGATAGATAGATAGATAGATAGATAGATAGATAGATAGATAGAGAGCTGCCCATAATTATGCATACCTCAGGGCAAAAATACCTGTGGAGACATGCAAAAAGCTGGTCTGCAATTATAGGAAACGTTTGATTGCTGTAATTGCCAATAAAGGCTTTTATATTGATTATTAATATTTTTGCACTGGACACTTTTTGCTCAAATAAAAGGTGAGAAATGTTTTTTCCCACAATAATGCCTCTTATTCCTCCATCGTCTTATTATCTTTTGGGAGACATCTATGTAATTTCCTGTCAAAAAATTACTTGTTGGTTGAATAAAAGTCACTTTAAGTCAAAATTTGTCATGGGCTAAGAACAATTATGGGCAGAACTGTATATATATATATATATATATATATATATATATATATATATATATATATATATATATATATATATATATATATATATAAAATATGATCATTTTAAGAATGGATTTTAGAAAATGATACCAGACTCTGACATACACCCAAAATGATGGTAGAAATCAATATTTTCCAGCCTGTCCAATCTATTTTTGATCAAGAAAGACATCTATTTTGATTTTGGATTTGAGTTTGGGATTGGTCTCTGGCAATTATAGGCTGTATGTATTATTAATTGAACCAGTCAGTTGATTGATTGTAAGTAGGATATTAGGTGAAAATTGCATGTGGTGTACCGGGCTTTAGACTCCCAGACAGCAACACCTTTAAGAGACACTTCATATGAACGTCATAATGAGTACAGCCATGCATGAGTGAAGCTTCACTAGGGTGAAAGCCGTGCATGCCTGATAGGCACATGCTCTCATGCAAGTGTCTTTTTTTCAGTCATGAAGTAAAACTAAATTTATCCACAAATACTTCTGCCCACTAGACATATTTTTTATAATTGGAATTGGATAAGGCTCAATCAGCCACTGTATGCAGTAAAGGTGGATATCCTTTCTACTTCTTATGTCTACTAATTCTTGTTTGTATATGTACTTTATTTATTTATTTATTTATGTATTTATTTATTTATTTTTTCCAGATTTGCCATTTTATTGTTAAAGGCTACATGAGGTGAAAATAATTATAGCACATTTACTTACCTGAGGCCTCCTCCAGCCCCTGACAGCCTCTGAGCCATATGCAATTAACTTTTTCTCCTGCATTTTCTCCTAGGAGATAATTTTTCATCTTCTTTTTACAATAACTCTTCAACATCGTGCAATTGAAAATGTACTAAAATGTAGGTGAAAACGTTCTATCAAAATTATTTTAAATCTTTTCTTACTTGCTGGTGGTTTTAAAAGCATTTTATTTACAAGGTTTGAACATATCACCTATGAGAAAACGCAGCAGAAAAGGTGAATTGCATAGAGGCCTCTGTGTCCCTTGCCACAGTTCCACCTTCATCCACTCTTCTGGGGTCCTCTCCATAGCAGCCGCCAACCTGGCCAGGTCGGCAGCTTCCGTGCATGCGCAAGCGTGTAGTCGCACTATTTGCGGTCATTCTCCCATGTGTTCATGGCTGGGAGCATTCTGCACAGGCGTAGAAGTAGCACCTGCACAGAATGCTCCTGGCCATGGGAGTGCAACTGTGAGTAGCTATAATTGTTTTTACCTCATGTATCCTTTAACTGAATCGTTTTCAGTTTGAATAAACATTTTCATAAACTCATTTGGTTTTTCCTCTGACTTTTCCAATCTCATTGGCAGCGGTGTTTTTAGGCATAGGCAGTACAGGCCACTGCCTGGAGTGCCATTGGTCCTGGGAGGGCACCATGCCCCTGATTAAGCCCTGTCCCTTGAACTTAGCACCACCCCCAAATGAAGCCACGCTCCAGAAGGAGGTGTTTGTACCTCCTTCTGTCCCTTTGTGTCTCCTTCTGTCTCCTTGTGCCACCTTTAATCCCCTTGTGCCACCTCTGCTCCCCTGTACATCCAGAGATGGATTAAAGTGAAATGGTGCCCTAGGAAAGCAACAACTTTGGACCCACACTTCATGGCAACCTAGGTTTTTTGGCATGATTTGTTTGGGATTAGCAAAAACTGGACTCCTAGACTCTCTCTAGGCCCTTTGCACCTGCCTAAGTTGCCTTGTGGATGATCCAGCTCTGTGTGAATCCATCTTTGCCTATCTCTGTCCCACAGTGAATCCTTCTGTCCCCTTTTGTGCCTCCCTCTGTCCCCTTGTCCCACTATCTGTTACTGTCCCTCTCCTGTGCTGCCCAAGTCCAGTGTGTAAAGGCAGAGTATAGCACAGCAGAAACTCTATCCTCCCCTCTGGAGTTCAGTGCTGTGCCTGTGTGACCACTATTCTGCCTGTTTTCTGCTCCCTCTAGTGCTGGCTTTCCTCGTTTTAATGTGTAATCACGCTACATGTGGTAGGAGATTCTGGGCACTAGGGTGAGTAATGAGTGGACAGAGGGAAGCACAGCACTGGACTCCAGCATAGAGGTGAGAGCACAGGTTCTGCTGCACTATACTCTGCATTCACACACTAAGCTGAGGTAGTACAGGAACCAGGTGTGCAACCAAATGTGACAGTATCGGTGGGTTGTTTGTATCTCAGGGACTCCCTGTATTATGCATACACCCTATACGGCACATGGTTTATATTCTCTAGTGTGTATTTTTTTTCGGGGTGGGGGATTACTTACACAGGACTTGCCTGGAGTGACAAAAAGGCTAAAATTGACCCTGCTCTATTGGGGTCTGATCTCAGATTTGGCATCCATCATGTTTAAAAGAAAGAGGTTTTTTTTTAAATGTACATGCAATATATATATATATTTATATATATATATATATATATATATATATATATATATATATATATATATATATATACCGTATTTTTCGGACTATAAGACGCACTTTTTCTTCCCCAAAGGTGGGGGGAAAAAGTCACTGCGTCTTATAGTCCAAATGTGCCCTTTTCAAGCTGATGCACATTGCGCAATGGAAGGTCTTACCATCCTGTGCGCTGTTTACTCCTCCTCCAGCTGATCCTCCTGCGATCCCTGCATCTCCCCCTCTTAAATCTCTGCTACCTGCGGCGGGGGAAGACAGCCTCATGCGATCGGGCATCTTCTTCTTCTTTAACCCCCAGTACAGTACTAGCGGTGGTGGGGGCAGTGTCAGCGTGATTTCTACATCTTCTCCCCTAACCACCGGCACTTGTATCAGGCAGGCAGCCTAAGTGCGATCCCGGCATCTGGTCCCTTAACTGCGGTGGTGGGGGCATCTTCAGCGTGATCCGGCGACATGTCCCTTAACCCCCGGCACTTTCCACAGGCATCCTCAGCATGATCGCGGCATCTCCCCTTACTGGTACTGCGGTGGGCAGAACAGAGGGAATCCCAGCGCTAGCCGCAGCCACTGTCAGTCCCGATGACGGTGTACTTCCGGTAATTGCGTCTTACGTCATGAGGGGGCGCCGGTAAACAAAGGAAGTACACCGGCATCAGGACTGACAGTGGCTGCGGCTAGCGCTGGGATTCCCTCTGTTCTGCCCACCGCAGTACCAGTAAGGGGAGATGCCGCGATCATGCTGAGGATGCCTGTGGAAAGTGCCGGGGGTTAAGGGACATGTCGCCGGATCACGCTGAAGATGCCCCCACCGCCGCAGTTAAGGGATCAGATGCCGGGATCGCACTTAGGCTGCCTGCCTGATACAAGTGCCGGTCGTTAGGGGAGAAGATGTAGAAATCACACAGAGACTGCCCCCACCACCGCTAGTACTGTACTGGGGGTTAAAGAAGAACAAGATGCCAGGATCGCGCTGAGGCTTCTCTTTACAGCAAGTACCGGGGATTAAGGGAGAAGATGCGATGATCACACTGCTTCTGCCCTGCCGTGGAGTGGTCTGCACCCAGAAGAACAATTCATCAGGATCACCCACTCCCACATGGACATCTGGATAGGTGAGATCATCCACCCTTAAGATGTATAGTGTTTAGTTAGTTTTTGCTGATGGGAGAAGCAAGAGTTGGTTTAATGTATTGTAGTGTTACTTGTGGGGGAAGCAGGAGTTAGTTAATTGTTGCGTTACTGGGGGAGGGGAGCAGGGGTTAGTTTAATGTAGTGTAGTGATACTCATGTAGTGTAGTAACTGGTGGGGGCATCAGGGGTTAGCATAGGGTATTTAATCTAGCTAGTGAGGACAGCAGGGGTTATTGTAGCTTGGACAGAGGCAGCTTGGGGAAAAGAAATGTCTATAAAACGCCCCTGTAATATAGACGCACCAGGTTTAGCATATTATTTTTTTTCCTGGTTTTTGCCCTCTAAACCTTGGTGCGTCTTATAGTCCGGAGCGTCTTATAGTCCGAAAAATACGGTATATATATTTTATTTTTTTTTTTATTTTTTTTTCACTTCGATCATTTTTAAGATCGGATATCAGAAAATGATACCAGACTTGAAAATACACATTAAATGATGGTAGAAGTTTTGATCAATATTGACCAGCCTGTCCAAGCTGCTTCTGATCAAGAAAGACATCTATTTTGAGCATGGGATTGCTCTCTAGCAATTTTTGGCTGTATGTATTATTAATTGAACCAATCAATCTATTGATTGTAAGTAGGATATTAGGTAAAAATTGCATGGTGTTTACCAGACTTTAGACTCCCAGACAGCAACACCTTTGAGAGACAGTGGTGCTCATCTGGATTCCGGATATCCAGGTAACCCGGATAACCGACCTTTTTTTCAGCTATCCGATTCGGATTCCGGATTTCTGTGCAAATCCGGATAGCTATCTGTGGATATTTGGTCGCATAACACGGATATTGCAGATATCCGGATCCGAAATACTGTAACTAAGGAGATGACGTCCTGGAACCAATCAGAGGGCTCCCAGCAGAAGCCCTAGCAACCAATCACAGTGGGGAACCCTGGCCAGCCCCACCTGACCTCATTGAGCCAATCAGAGGGCTCCCAACCTAAGCCCTGGCACCCAATCACAGAAAGGAACACTGGCCAGTCCCCCTGTATAATAAGGAGGGCTGCCATGATGAGACATATCATCCCTTGTTTGAGAATGCTCACTGAGAGACATGCTCCAGTGCTGCTGGCCTAGCAAGGGCTGTACACAGTTATAAACCTAAAGCTGTTCAGTGATTAACCCCTTCACTATCACTACACTATTGTTAAATCGTTAATTAGCTTGATTGATTTCATTGTGTGACAGTCAGAGTGTGTGTTCCAGTGCTGCTGGCCTAGCAAGGACTGTACACACAGTGATAAGCTGTTCAGTAATTAACCCCTTCACTATCACTACACTATAGTTATATTGTTAATTAGCTTGATTTCATAGTGTGACAGTCAGAGTGTGTGCTCCAGTTCTGCTGGCCTAGCAAGGGCTGTACACAGTGATAAGCTGTTCAGTGATTAACCCCTTCACTATTATTATTATTAATATTATTATTATTATTTAGTATTTATATAGTGCCAACATCGTCCGCAGCGCTGTACAGAGTATATTGTCTTGTCACTAACTGTCCCTCAGAGGAGTCAATCCGGATTTTGAAAAGGGGTATCCGAGCACCCCTATTGAGAGACACATTAGGGTTCATATGAACATCATGAGTACAGCCATGCATGAGTGAAGCTTCACTAGGCTAAAAGCTGTGCATGCCTGGTAGGCAGAAGCTCTCATGCGATCTATGGCAGCGCTGTACTGGGGACACGGCGGTCCTCTCTGCAGGCATGAGAGCGATCGGCTGTCATAGGTTGATGCCAATAACAGCCGTTCCTGTTGATTGGCTGGCGGGGGAAGAGAGGGCTGGTAAAAAAAAAAATTAGCTATATCTGTTTCAAAAAACCATTAAATATTTATAAAAAATAAATAAACACCGGATCAGCGATCACAGCCCACCAACAGAAAGTTCTGTTGGATGGCAGAAAAGGAAGGGGGGGTCACTTGTGTACGGCCTGCAGCGAGCCCTTTAAGCTGCAGTGGCCTAATTGGTAAGAAATAACCTGGTCACTAGGGGGGGTAAATCCTGTGGTCCTCAAGTGGTTAATATACTTTAAAACAAGGAAAGAATGGTGCTCACAAAACCCTAAGGCCCAGTACAAGGTCTGTAGAATGGTTTGGTTTATAATAAGATGTTGTGTAAGAAAATTATTATTATTATTATTATTATTTATTGAATTTATAAAGCGCCAACATATTACGCAGTGCTGGACAATAAATATATACAATGATACAAGGATGACAGACATAGGGTTATACAACATAGAACAAAGTTATACATGCAAATTGTACAAAATACATGATCATGCAATATGGGCTGGTTAGGTAGGCCCAGTAATACAAGTACAGGCTGTCATAGGACAGGAGTACATGATCCTGTAGATTACACTAGGGAATGGAGGACCCTGCCAGAGGCTTACAATCTAAAGGCTTACAATCAAAATGAAACTGTTAGGGCTGGTTTACAGTACCAGTGTTTCTTAAGAGCTAGCAATTCGAAAAAAGCACTTGCCAATGCTATGGGTTATTTTTATAAAATCACATCACTCAAGTGACAACACACACATAGCATTACAACTTCAAGAGTATTTAAAATCACAAGCGCTTAGAAAAAGCTCTTGCAGTGTGAACTAACTCTTACTCCTCATTTTCCCCTTACTTTTTCTTTTATACCTATAATTGGATAAGGCTTAATCAGTAACTGATGAGTTGTGCACTGTATGCACTAAATATGGATATTCTTGCTACTTCTTGGATCTGCTATTTCTTGTTTGTATAAAAACGCAGTAAACATTTGAATGAAAAAATACAATTACTATATTTTTTATGATTTCCAGATATGCCACTTTATTGTTACAGTATACATGAGGTGAAAATAAAGCACATTTACTTATCTGAGGCTTCCTCCAGCCCCTAAGGAGCCTCTGTGACCCTGGCCACAGATCCACCTTCAGCCACGCAGGGGCGTATCTATAGGGGTGCACATAGGGCACTTGCCATGGGCGCCCCCTAGGGGGGGCGCGTCCCCCTGTAATCAATAAATCTCCCCTTTAGGTCCAGCGTCAAGGGAGCAGGACTGTGTGCGCCGCTAGCGGGTAGCGGCCGCCTATTTACTTCTGCACCTCCTCCCCAGCCCCGCTGCTCTGCCTCTGGCTTCTGTGGTGGTTGCCATAGCTGCTGCCTTCCATCCCTCCCCCCGGCCTCTGCTCCTCCTGATCGGCTTACTTGATCACCGCCGGCGCCGGACCACGGATTCAGACAGCCGCTCTGTGCCCCCTGCTTCTGTGAGTATGGTCGCCATAGCAACGTCGGCGACTCACTCACCTCCAGGCTCCACTTGCATCCTCCTCCTGATTGGCCGGCCGAGCTGGCTACCTCACCGGGCGGCGGGCGCCGCCGGTTCAGTCAGACAGTTTTCCTCCTTCTGCCCCGTTCGGTCCCAGCGTCTGCAGTCCCCATAGCAACAGCGGCAGTGCCCGCTGGCCACTTTGTTGCCTCTGCAACCTCTCATTCCCGGCGGCGATCCAGGAAGGAGGATGATCCTCCTTCCTGATTGGCTGCCTCGACTGTCACTGTGCCGCTGGGGCTGATGGGGGTGGGACCGTGGGAGAGAGGAAACAGTAGCTACAGAGTGCACAATGCACATAGAGTGACTGACTGTCTGCAGAGTCAGAGGAGCAGGCAGCTGGCGCAGCACAGGCAGCAGAGCAAGATCAACTGGCTGCTGGTGAAAATAAGTAACACAAGGTAATAATATAATAAGTGATTCACTCACCCACCTCTGTCCACTCACTGACTAAAGATACCAGAGCCAAAGGTTAAATAGGAGGCAGGCATATATGATGTTGTCTGTTGTTGGTAGGGTAAGGTTAGGATAAATACAGGGGCGTAGGAATAGGCCCTGCAGCCCCTGCGCCCGCGGGGGGGCCGCCCCCCCCCCTGGGGCCCGCTCGGGGCCGTTTTGTGGGTGCTGGAGGGGTGGCAGCATGAGGGGAAAGCCTTGCCCACAGTCGGCGGGGAGAGGGGTAGTTCCATCGGAGACTTCTCCCTCTAGCGGCTGACGTCACTTCCAGAAGTGACGTCAGCCGCTAGAGGGAGAAGTCTCCGATGGAACGCACGGAAGCAGGTATGTATCTGCCCGCCGCTCGCTGCCCACCACAGCCCCACAGACACTTACGAGCTGGAGGGGAGCGCAGAGGGGAGAGCCCCGAGGTGAGGGAGAGGGGGGAACTACCCCTCTCCCCGCCGACTGTGGGCAAGGCTTTCCCCTCATGCTGCCACCCCTCCAGCACCCACAAAACGGCCGCGAGCGGGCCCCGGGGGGGGGGGGGGGCCCGCTCAGAAAATCTGCAGGGGGGCCCGGTGGGGCCTAGTTACGCCCCTGGATAAATAAATACCACTTTCCGTTATCCTCCCTCACTCGCCCTTCTAATGCAGTAATTGATGTTCTTTTGGCGGACCCGGGCACCTTGCAAAACCTAGGACCTGTCCTGGACATACTGCGTATGCGCAGTATGTTCTCTCTTTTCCCATGTGCCTACATTAATGCAGAAGCATGCTCGCTCCCCTCGCTTCTGTCCTGCGTGTACTTCTCACTGCAGTGGAGGGCGCATGCCGGAACACACGATCGAGGGGAATGAGCATCCTGTATAGTGACATAATTCAGCGTGGCGCAGTATGTCCAGGTCCTAGGTTATGCAAGTCGCCCTGGTCGGCCAAAAGTGATTATCGTAAGTCAGGAGAATGGCGAGTGACGAGAACAGAACGGAAGGCACGGTTAGTATTTGCTTATACCACCCTACCCACAACATATGCCTATTTAAGTATTCTGTCTCTGGTATCTTTTAAGTACTGTATGAAAAAACATTACAGAATTATTCTGCAGCAGCAGCTGGTTTAATAACAGTTTTGCTGCCCCTATGCTGCTAGGCATGCTTTGCATATTTGTCACCACGTACTTAAAGAGACTCTGAAGTCTCTTATAAATCATCTTTTTATTATAAAATCATGTGTAATATGATAGCCCTACCTAAACCGCTGCATCCCCGCGGCCCGCCACTCTAATCTAACTAAATCCCCCCAAACTCCCCAGGAGGCAATCCGGGCAGCGCTTCTGTGAGAGGCAGAGCTATATGAGCCGCAGCTCTGCCTCTCAGCGCGTCTGTCAGCCCGGATCGCAGCCTCTCCCCCGCCCCTCTCAGCGCCCCTCTCCGCCTTCCTTCGCTGCGAGGGGCAGGGGAGGGAGGGACGGAGATCCGCCGCTGACAGACGCGTGTAGAGGCAGGGCTGCAGCTCATAGCTCTGCCTCTCACGGA
This sequence comes from Hyperolius riggenbachi, assembly GCF_040937935.1. NCBI lineage: Eukaryota > Metazoa > Chordata > Amphibia > Anura > Hyperoliidae > Hyperolius > Hyperolius riggenbachi. The sequence continues at coordinate 594,213,018 of NC_090646.1, read as the reverse complement.
GAGTGGGCAGCAAAATCCACAACAAAGAAAGTCGTGGATTTTGCAGGGGAGAGGAAGGGCGAGTTTGGGGGGAATTAGATAGTGTACAGCAGCGGGGATGCGGCGGTTTAGTTAGGGCTAATATGTTAAACAATATTTTGTAATAAAAAAAATGATTTTTAAGAGACTTCATGGGTCTACAAAGGTCAGGGCCTAGCTGTGGCAAGGAAGCAGACAACGCCGCTGGCAGGAGACTGAGGCAAACAGGGGTGTTATAAGTACTGTGGAGCAGCAAAAATTAAGCCATGCGCAGTGATTTGTCGATGGGGGATGATGCAGCTTGTAAAGGGTCGTGCTCTAGAAAACATGATGACGGAGCTGCGATGTGTCTGTATGGAGCAGCACAAGTTATTACGACACCTGCCACTGCTTTCCCACTGTCCCACATTTGATTTCAGTTTCTATACCCATTCTACAGCAGGTCCCCTGCTTTCCCACATTTTAATTCTTGCAATTTCCATCCATTCACAGCAGGCCAATGCTTTCCCACATAAGTTTTTCTGGGATTTTTCCAGAACTGAAATTATGTGGGAAAGCACTGCAGTGGACTGCTGTAGAATGGATGGAAACTACTGTAATGTGAGAAAGCAGGGGCCTGCTGTAGAATATAAATTGTAAATGTATGTGTATCATAAGATTTCATCAGTTGAAAATAGAGATTGTTCACGTGACGTTCTTTACTTACCTGCGGCTTCTTTCAGAATCCAAGCCCTGAAGTCTTGTAGTTCCCTCATCCTCTTGGTCCTCATCCTTGATCCGTTGTGTGGCCCTGTAAACTACTGCGCATGCATTGGCTCCGCGGCGGGGCATCTTGCTCACACACTCCCGTTTGGCGTTATGTACAGACACAGTCTATGCTCCCAGTTGGGGAAACGTGATCAAGTAGGCGTGCTACCAGGCCAGCGCATGGGCAATAGTGCACGACTTAGCTAAGTTTCACATTTTACCGGGCCAGACAGCGGATCAAAAATGAGGACCAGGAGGACAGCAAGCGAACTACAAGACTACGGAGGCTGGTGTAAAGGTGTAGGTGTAAAGAGATCCAGGCCCATGTGCAATTCACTTTTTCACCTGAGTTTTCTCCTTGGTGATATTTTCACACCATGTCATAAAATTATTTTTAAACCACCAGCAAACAAGAGAATGCTCAAAATAATTTTGATAGTACTTTTTTACCAACTTTTGGGTTTTTTCAATTGTAAAATGCTTAAAAGTTAATTTAGAAAATATGAAAATTATCACCTAGCAGAAAACTCAGGAGAAAAACTGAATTGCATATGATCCAACTATGTTAAAGGATACCTGAACTGACAAATCATCAGGAAATAAAGTACATACAAGTATGCACAATGCTATCTGGATTAGGACTGTGTCCTCTGTTCCCTCCACCCACAATTGCAATCCTCAGTTTTTTCCATATTTGGTCTCTTTCTAGGGCCCGACTTTGAACCTTTGAAGTTTGAACTGGATATAATGGCTGCATGCATGTGCAGTTGGGTCCATTACACCACTGTGGCCATGTTTATGTCTGTCTCCTGAGCGTGGTGTGCATGATTACAGCATTTGCTGCACTCAGGAGGCAACAGGGAGCATGACACAGTAAATGAATGGACCCAATTGCACATGTGCAAAGCATATTATATCTAGTCCAAAAAGGTCTCAACCTAGAATGGGAGCAAATACAGAGGAATGGAGGATTGTAGGGGAAAACGCAGTCCTTGCCCAGATAGCATTATGCTTACATGTATGTACTCTATTACTTGCCATTTTTTCAGCTTCAATATCATTTAAGCACACTTTCCACTTAAAATGGATCAGGAGCAAAATGCACATTCTTGACCTGCATGTTTTTTCAAGAGACCATAGACACTGTAGAAGCTAATAGAATTCATGCAAGCCTATGAGAATAGATTTAATGTCTGTTCTCACATGGCTGTATCCCCCTTCGTTCCCGATCCTGTGTCTTCCACTGTTATTCGTGTCCTCCACTAGCACCACTGCTGTGCTTGGGGACAAGTGCCAGTATATAGCTGAGAGATTTTGCATCTACAATGTTATTTTATTGTTCATGTTTGTTTTAATGAAGCTTTGAAATGAGAGGAAAAAAACCCTGAACATACTCTTGAGTGTTTTATGTAGTGTTATTATTGAATTAAGTCTTATGTTGTTGGAAGGGGGGGGGGGGGGGGGCGCAATTTTAGTGCTTGCCATAGGCGCTGTTCTCCTTAGATACGCCACTGCAGCCACGCTTCTGGCCTCTGCCCCCATAGCAGCCGCCGATCCATCCAGGTCAGCAGCTTCTGCGGATGCATGAGTGCATGAACGAGCCACTTGTCGTCATACTCCCATGGCTGGGAGCATTCTCTGCACATGTGCAGAAAATTCCTGGCCATGGGAGCAAAACTGCGAGCGGCTACAATTATTTTAACCTCATGTATGCTTTAACTGAATGGTTTTCAGTTTGAATAAAAAATGTCATATACCGTATATACTCGCATATAAGCCGACCCGCATATAAGCCGACCCCCCAACTTTTCCCTGAAAAAACTGGGAAAAATGATTGACCCCCATATAAGCCGGGGGTAGGAAATGCTGGATTGGTGCAGCCCCCCAGTGTGTCCCAGTATAGCTAGTATAGTGCCCAGTATAGGTAGGTAGTGTCCAGTATAGCTAGTATAGTGCCCAGTATAGCTAGTAAAGTGCCCAGTATAGCCAGTATAGTGCCCAGTATGGGTAGGTAGTGCCTCAGTTTAGCTAGTATAGTGCCCAGTTTAGCTAGTATAGTGCCCCAGTATGGCTAGTAAAGTGCCCAGTTTAGCCAGTATAGTGCCCAGTTTAGTTAGTATAGTGCCCAGTTTAGCCAGTATAGTGCCCAGTTTAGCTAGTATAGTGCCCAGTTTAGCTAGTATAGTGCCCAGTTTAGCCAGTATAGTGCCCAGTTTAGCCAGTATAGTGCCCAGTTTAGCTAGTATAGTGCCCAGTTTAGCCAGTATAGTGCCCAGTTTAGCCAGTATAGTGCCCAGTTTAGCCAGTGTAGTGCCCCAGTATGGCTAGTAAAGTGCCCAGTTTAGCTAGTATAGTGCCCAGTTTAGCTAGTATAGTGCCCAGTTTAGCCAGTATAGTGCCCAGGTTAACCAGTATAGTGCCCAGTTTAGCCAGTATAGTGCCCAGTTTAGCTAGTATAGTGCCCAGTTTAGCCAGTATAGTGCCCAGTTTAGCTAGTTTAGTGCCCAGTTTAGCCAGTATAGTGCCCAGCATAGGTAGGTAGTACTCCCGCCCCCACCCCCCGCTGCTATTACTTGCAGGCAGCGGCCGCTTCCTAATCCGCGTTCCCCTTCTGTAACTTTGCAGCGTGTATGACAGCAGCACGCCCGGCGCTGCTGCTGTGACGATGCAGAGTGCAGGAAAGAGCGCGGCTCCCTATAGCGGCGATCTGTATCGCCGTTACCAAGGGAACCGCTCTTTCCTGCCCCTGCATCGTCACAGCAGCAGCGCCGGGCGCGCTGCTGTGATACACGCTGCAAAGTTTCAGAAGAGGAACGCGGATTAGGAAGCGGCCGCTGCCTGCAGGTAATAGCAGCGGGGGGAGCGGGGAGGGGGGGGAGCGGGGCGCGGAACACCCACCACCCACCACTAACCACTATACCACCAGGGAAGACTCGCATACAAGCCGACCCCCCAACTTTTGACCCCCTTTTTGGGGGTCAAAAATTCGGCTTGTATGCGAGTATATACGGTACTCATTTGGTTTTTCCTCTGACTTTTTTAATCTCATTGGGATCTTATCTCAGATTGATCATGTTTAGAAGATTTTTTTTTTACACATTATTACAAATTATTATATACAGTGGGATGCAAAAGTTTGGGCAACCTTGTTAATTGTCATTATTTTCCTGTATAAATCCTTGGTTGTTACGATAAAAAATGTCAGTTAAATATATCATATAGGAGATACACACAGTGGTAACCACAAATGTTCACTTATAGCTGAATTATTGCAGATTTTCTTCTGTTTTAAGAAGGCAAATTACACCAAGCTTTGATTATTTTAGTAGTAGCAGTAGGGTATTGTACAGTGTTAGCCATCAGTAAAAGGAAGAAGTTTTAAATCAGGATGATACCATTTATTGGCTAACTAAAAATGAATAAAATAAGCAAGCTTTCGGCCTTGCAGCTTTCGTCTGGCTTATATCCTGTTAGTTTGCAAACTGGTGGTACAGACAGCTTATATACATGCAACATCAAAAAGGAAAACAGATATTGTTTTCAAGCATAAATACATGTCATTAAGATGCCTTAATTCACACAGACCATCGACCTGGGGTTAGAGATTGTAAGCCAAGATAAGAATCCTTGTTTACTCCCTGCTCACATACTGGGAGTTGGACTGACACAGAGGTATCGTAAAATCTTAGTTCACAAGTTCAGCTATAATGGCTGAGAAAAGTTCAAATGTCATCAGTCTCATACCAATATAGAAAGTTGTTGTCCTTATTCAAACCGTTCTGCACAGCCTTGAACCAATTTATAAATTTTGTTTCTGCTATTAATCGATCATTTGACGTTTTGAAGCCACCCTTCAGGGCAGTGACACGAAGATCATCCATGCTGTGTCCGTTGGATTGATTATTTTAGTAGAAGGTCTTTTTGGTCCCTTTTATCCCCTATACATTTGAGTGGACCCTGAGCTGCTTGGTTACTCTGTTGTACTGGTCCAAGCCCTATCTCATACAGCCATATCAATCCTTGCCATGTACAGATGAGAACCAAAAGTCTGAAACAGGCTGTCACATGTGGGTTTGATATCGCTGTGCAAAATTTAAAGCTATAGGCTTGCTATACACCAGTGGTTCTGGATGCTTGCTTGACTTACTAAGGGTGAAAAGGAATTATTTGCATATTTAGTAGCAGTGCATTGTGGGTAGTCACAAATGTTCACTTATAGCTGAATTATTGCATATTTCCTTCTGTTTTCGAAAGGCAAATTACACCAAGCTTTGCTTTTTTTTAGTAGGAGGTCTTTTTGGTCCCTTTTATCCCCCTATACATTCCGAATGGTTTGGGTCACCCTGAGCTGCTTGGTTACTCTGTTGTACTGGTCCAAGCCCTATCTCATACAGCCATATCAATCCTTGCCAAAGTACAGATGAGGACCAAAAGTCTGAAACAGACTGTGTACATGTGGGTTTGATAAATGTGTAACATTTAAAGCTATATGCTTGGTATACACCTCTGGATGCTTGCTTGACTTACCAAGGGGGAAAAGGGGTAATTTGCATATTTAGTAGCAGTGCATTGTGGGTAGCCACAAATATTCACTTATAGCTGAATTATTGCAGATTTCCTTCTGTTTTAAAAAGGCAAATTACACCAATACAGTGTGCGGCATTGCAGGAAGTGACGACAGTGGAACGCACGATGGAACACGGAAGAGGTGAGTCATCCCTGCTGCCCCTTACTAATAGTGGCGGCTGCTACTGTGCTTAAGCAGGAGGGGGAGCGCACATGAGGGACCCAGGTGAGGGGGGGGGGGGGTTCCTGCTGAAGTTAAGCTGGAGGGGGAGTGCACATGGGGGACCCAGGTGAGGGGGGGGGGGGGGGGTTCCTGCTGAGCTTAAGCTGGAGGTAGAGCACACATGGGGGACACAGTTGAGGGGGGTCCAACCCCCCTCCTCGCCGCTGTGCCCAATAACCCCTTCCTGCCCTCTACCCTCTTATGCGGCGTATGCTACGCCGCGGGTCGGCTAGTTAAGAATAATCTGGTAAAAGCATTTCAGAGTCAGAAAGGTCAGGCTGACAAAAAACGCTCATTAGAGTAGAAATTTCAACCAGGAGATTTGGTTTGGGTGTCAACCCGTCACCTGACCTTGAGACAACCTTCTGACAAGCTTGGTCCCAGGTTTGTGGGCCCATTCCCGGTAGTCAGGAGGATCAACGATGTTACTTATACCGTTGACCTTCCCACCAGCATGCGGGGGGTAAGGTCCTTCCACGTGTCTCTTCTTAAACCAGCAGTCCAGGTGGGCCCCACTCCTCCTCCTCCTGTGTTAGTAGATGCCCAACCCGAATATGAAGTGGAAAACATTTTAGATTCACGCACGGTACAAAACTCGGTACAGTACCTCGTACATTGGAAAGGGTACGGCATTGAGGAGAGGCAATGGGTACCGGGCTCACGCATGCATGCAGACGAGTTAAGGAGGGAGTTTCATGCCTTACACCCCGAGAAACCTGGTAGGAGTTGTCCGGAGTCCACTCCTCGGGGGGGGGTACTGTAAAGAAACGCGGAAAAGCCGCCGTCTCTCAAGGTGAGGCGGCTGTTTCCGCGTCCAGCATGGCGTCACAACGCGGAAAAAACGCCGCATGCCGCATAGGCAGTACGGCGGAATCCGCATTGGTAACGACGGAATCCGCATTGGTAACGGCGGAATCCGCATCAGAGGCGGCTCCCGCACTCGAGACTTTGCTAAACAGTTCTGGTGTGGCTGGGACTCATAGTCCACCTGGATTCAGAGCTACACGCGCGCGCGCACAGAGGCAGAGTTTAAATAACAGCCAGAAGGGAGTCAGCTGACCAGCGGGGTCAGCTGACATTTTCCACTGCTCCCATTGGTCCAGCAATTAGGGAGGTCCTGGAAAGGTCCTTGTGTATATATACTGCTGGCTGTTCACTTGCTCCTTGTCTGGCGTTGCGATCACATACGTGGAAGCACCCAGATCCGTAGTCAGATCCGCAAGTGTGCCGGGACCAGCTGAAGCTGTAATCCTACACTTAGCTAGATTCTTTTGATAGCTAAAGTACTAGTTTGATTGTGATTATCTGTTATGACCTATTTGCCTGCCTGACTATCCTCCTGAAACTTTGATCTTGTACCTCGATATTTCTGATACTCTGTTGCCGAACCCCGGCTCGTCTTGCCTCCGCCTTTGCTTTACGATACTGTACGTTATCTGTCTGTGTGTGTACGACCTGGCTTGTCCGACCTCGAGAACCGACCTCACTGTTGGAGGCGGTTCCCCGTCCTGTCAGTGACACCTTCTCCAGAGTGTCGCTTTCAGATCAGCCTTCCTACTGTCAGTCTGACTCCTCCCGTCTTGGAGAGCTCAGGTCTGCGGAAGGAATCTGTGCAGTACTCCTTGCTGCACTGAGGCTTAGTCCTCTGTGTTACTGTTACACCAAACACTACACTCTACTCAGGTGAACAGAGGTTAGCTAGTATATCGGATCATCGGTGATACTGCAGATCACATATAATCTGGTATACATCTGTATTCCCCGTGATACTGCAGATCACCGGTAATCAGATCCTCTCTGTGCTCACCGATCGTTACAAGGATATAAGATGAATGATCAATTCAAGTCCAAGTTAGTCCATGGAAAGGGTGTCATAGATGGGGTTGCAAGATCAAGAAGGACACACTGGGGGGAGGGGTGGAAGACCCTGCTAAAGGCTTAAAATCTAAAGGGTGGGGGAGGTGTGGGATGGGATCTAGGTGGTTGAATTAACTTAGTGCAGTAGCTAATTATATTTGACTACTTTTCTCAGTTCTGCCCTGAGTGGATTGGTCAAAGAAAGAGTTAAGGAGTCTACATTTACCTCGACCAGGCGGGTTGCACTCATTTCTGTACAATCGAGATGCTCATGATTAACCTGTTGTTTAAGGGTTGTTGTAATGTTCCTATTTGTGTTATTATAGTCAGGGACAATCTCTACCTTGGCCTCGATCCATAAAATTGAGTGCGGTAGTTCTGAAAAGGTTGGGAAAATACTGGTAGCGGTGAATGAGGGGTTTTTTTTTTTGGGGGGGGGGGAATTCATAAAAAAAATTACAGAGACTAGTTGAGTTCAATAGCAGTCGGTAAGTGTGCGGTATGGTGCTGGTAACTGTGCAAAAAGCTGTCAGTGTAAATCGTTATGTGCAGTATTTTCCCGCTTACTTAGTAGTTACAAGGTGCATTCTGGGTAGAAGTGGCACCACTGTGCCGGAACTTTCGTAGGAGGAGGGAGCACGCAGTTGGAATTACAATCCATGCATGCGATACGGAGTACATGGGGCACACTGGATTGACGTGGGTGCGAGGAGGATGTCTGGAGGGGAACAGAAACATATCATTCAATTATTGCAAGAATGTGTAAGTATACGTGTGGCTGATATTTGGTGGTGTCGGGGTTGTGTGTGCATGTCATGGAGGAAAAGAAATGGGTTTCAAGCGTGTTTGTTACTGTGCTGTGATTTGATTTGCAATGGCTAACTGTGCCGATGTTAGTTTGGGACATCTCTCCCTGCTTCCACAGATCTGTGAGTACAGACATAGCCGGCACTGCCATAGAGACAAAGAGGGCAATTGTCCCAGGGCCCCGACCTCTGCAGGGGCTCCCGCCCTGCCGACCCTGGCAACTGTTCTCTCCTGCTATTTCCCTGCTCTTTAGATGCATATCCCTAAGCCCAGGTGCCCCTCCCACCCTCCCCTACGCTCAGTAGATGCGTATTGCGCTACCAGCCCGGCCCCCCTTCCACGCGCTCAATAGATGCATCTTTTTGATAAGATGTCTCCTGCCTTCCTCATCCATTCTGCTGTTTTCCCCTCCAGTACTTGCTATTTGCCGCATTGAAAGCGCTGGGGCTACAGTGATGGCATAATCATGTAATTTTATCTTTAATGGCCCCCTTGATTACATTATCAAGTGAAGATCTTACTACACAGGACAGGAAAATGCCGTCACTTACTGTAGACCCCAGCACTTCCAACGGGACAGATAATACTGAGTGACTGTAGCTGCTTGGGATATGGAGAGAGAGACAGAGAGGACATATGGGGGGGGAGGGGGATCTGCTGAAGGAATAGGAAGGGCAGGGGACATCTGTATAGGAGGGAGGTAGGGAAGCAGTCAGGCACAGGCACACAGAAGAACAATTTTTCCTAGTGCTAACAGACATCAAACAAGTGACAGCGCTCAAGGCAGCATCTGAACTGAAAGCCAACAGAGGCATTTGCCTCTGTTGGCTTACATTTTAGATGCAGCCTTAAAGAAAAACCTTGACCAAGAATTCAACTTCATCCCAATCAGTAGCTGATACCCCCTTTTACATAAGAAATCTATTCCTTTTCACAAACAGATCATCAGAGGGCTCTGTATAGCTGATATTGTGGTGAAACCCCTCCCACAGGAAACTGTGAGGACCATGGTCCTGGCAGTTTCCTGTCTGTGAACCTTGTTGCATTGTGGGAAATAGCTGTTTCCAGCTGTTTCCAACTGCCAAAAAAACAAGCAGCATCTCATTCCACTGATATCACCTACCAGCAGTAAAAATGTCACCATGTGAAAAATGTCAGAATATAAATCAGGGAGAGGAAAGATTTTACAATGGGCAAACACCCACTAAATCATTTATGCATAATTATTGTAAAAATGAAGCACTTTTTTAATTACATTATTTTCAATAGAGTTCCTCTTTAAAACCACTTAACGACCGCCTAACGCTGATAGGCGTCGGCAGGTCGAAGGGGTGTTACCATGGAAACGGCCGCTCGTTCGAGCGGCCGTTCCATGTCAGTTCACGGAGGGTGTCTCCGGGAACAGTCTGCGAGCCGCTGATCGCGGCTCGCAGGCTAAATGTAAACACGCGGGGAAGAAATCCCCGCTGTTTACATCATACGGTGCTGCTGCGCAGCAGCGCCGTAAAGGAGATCGGCGATGCCCGGCCTCTGATTGGCTGGGGATCACCGGCATCTGATAGGCTGAAGCCTATCCTAGATGGCGCAGGACGAATATCCGTCCTGCGCAGCCCATAGCCTGCGGGAGAAGCAGGTTAGGGCGGAAATCGTTGCCGAGGGGGGCTTTGAGGAGCCCCCCCCCCGCTAAGCAGAAATAGCCGGCAGCGATCAGATACCCCCAGCAGGACACCCCCCTAGGGGGAGAAGTCTGGTTGCCCTGGCTCAATCCTGATCGGTGCTGTGGGCTGGTGAGCCCACGCAGCACCGATCATACCATAGCTGGGATTAGAAACCAGGACTCAGTGTGTAGTAGGTATCTGTCTTACCCACTAGACCACCATAAAGCTTGCCTAGCATCATTGTACCATACTACCATTATGATCAATTCAATAGAAAAAGTAGCATGATTAAGAATTTGTACTATTTGAAAAGCAAGCTCACATACCATAGCTGGGATTAGAACCCAGGCCTCAGTGTGTAGTAGGTATCTGTCTTACCCACTAGACCATCAGCCACACTACATGCTAAAGCTGGTTAATGATTTTTTGAAGGCCAGTCACTTTTTAACCAGTGTTTTAGCCACTACAATGAGAACACAACAAAACAGACTTCTCTCAAAAGGGAAAGGGTTCACCAAACGTTGCCTCCAGTCACAGACTTTGAAGATTTTTGTGACCTGGCTGAAATACAGTACTGTATTAGAATCTTTTTATTGAAGTTTTTATTGGAAATACATTTTTATTGCACTCCTGTTGTAGGTGTGACGTCTCTCCTACCATCTGATAAATGCTAGGCCAGCTTTAGCATGTAGTGTGGTTGATAGTCTAGTGGGTAAGACGGATACCGTCTATACACTGAGTCCTGGGTTCTAATCCCAGCTATGGTATGTAAGCTGTTTTGAAAAACTGCAATTTCCTACAGGATGAAATAGGAGGAGGAGATTTTTTTTGTGGTCCGGGTAATTCGGATATCCGGATCGGTGATGGAACTATCTGCAGATAGCTACCTGGATATCTGCAGAACTATCCGGATCCGACCCGGATAATAGAAAAAGGTCGAATATCCGGATTAATTCGGGTACCCGAGATCCGAATGAGCATCCCTGTTGACTAAGAGGTCAATGCTGGGCTGGGGCTGTTTGTGCTTTTTCTCACCCACTGATTGGTCAAATATGTTTTTTCCAGCTCCTATCAAGTGTAGCACAAAGAACAAGAACTGGCAGCAGTTCATGGGGCAATTATAAAGATGAAGGAATTGCCATTTACAGAATGACAGTGTATCAGTACAGGTTTGCCATACAACTACCTACCAATAGTGTTGGGCGAACAGTGTTCGCCACTGTTCGGGTTCTGCAGAACATCACCCTGTTCGGGTGATGTTCGAGTTCGACCAAACACCTGATGGTGTTCGGCCAAACCGTTCGGCCATATGGCCAAACTAAGAGCGCATGGCCGAACGTTCCCCGAACGTTCGGCTAGCGCTGTGATTGGCCGAACGGGTCACGTGGTTCGGACCCGAACGCGCTCTGATTGGCCGAATGGGTCTCGTGGTTCGGGAAAATAAATACCCGATCCACGTCATTTCTCCGCCATTTGTCTGTGGGTTTAGCTTTGGGTAGGCAGGCAGGGTAGTTCTCTCTCCAGCCAGGCTAGCCAGGGTCCCCCCAGTCATTGTGTCGCTGCTGGGAACAGTAGTACACCGCTCACCCACACTATATAGCATTGTGTTTACTGCCACTCTGTGTACACCGCTCACCCACCACTGTATAGCATTGTGTTTACTGCCACTCTGTGTCTCTGCTGGGAACAGTAGTACACCGCTCACCCGCCACTGTATAGCATTGTGCTCTGTGTCGCTGCTGGGAACAGTAGTACACCGCTCACCCACCACTGTATAGCATTGTGCTCTGTGTTGCTGCTGGGAATAGTAGTACACCGCTCACTCACCACTGTATAGCATTGTGCTCTGTGTCGCTGCTGGGAACAGTAGTACACCGCTCACCCACCACTGTATAGCATTGTGCTCTGTGTCGCTGCTGGGAATAGTAGTACACTGCTCACCCACCACTGTATAGCATTGTGCTCTGTGTCGCTGCTGGGAATAGTAGTACACCGCTCACCCACCACTGTATAGCATTGTGCTCTGTGTCGCTGCTGGGAACAGTAGTACACCGCTCACCCACCACTGTATAGCATTGTGCTCTGTGTCGCTGCTGGGAACAGTAGTACACCGCTCACCCACCACTGTATAGCATTGTGCTCTGTGTCGCTGCTGGGAATAGTAGTACACCGCTCACCTACCACTGTATAGCATTGTGCTCTGTGTCGCTGCTGGGAACAGTAGTACACCGCTCACCCACCACTGTATAGCATTGTGCTCTGTGTCGCTGCTGGGAACAGTAGTACACCGCTCACCCACCACTGTATAGCATTGTGCTCTGTGTCGCTGCTGGGAATAGTAGTACACCGCTCACCCACCACTGTATAGCATTGTGCTCTGTGTCGCTGCTGGGAATAGTAGTACACCGCTCACCCACCACTGTATAGCATTGTGCTCTGTGTCGCTGCTGGGAATAGTAGTACACCGCTCACCCACCACTGTATAGCATTGTGCTCTGTGTCGCTGCTGGGAACAGTAGTACACCGCTCACCCACCACTGTATAGCATTGTGCTCTGTGTCGCTGCTGGGAATAGTAGTACACCGCTCACCCACCACTGTATAGCATTGTGCTCTGTGTCGCTGCTGGGAACAGTAGTACACCGCTCACCCACCACTGTATAGCATTGTGCTCTGTGTCGCTGCTGGGAATAGTAGTACACCGCTCACCCACCACTGTATAGCATTGTGCTCTGTGTTGCTGCTGGGAACAGTAGTACACCGCTCACCCACCACTGTATAGCATTGTGCTCTGTGTCGCTGCTGGGAATAGTAGTACACCGCTCACCCACCACTATATAGCATTTCTGTACTGCCACTGTACTGCTGCCAGTCAGCGTGTACTTTAAGGATAAGTGAAATGAAGAAGAAATCCTGTGAAAGAGGGAGGGGCAAGGGAAGAGGTGTTTCCCCTGACGGTTCACGTACAGGCCACAGTGGAGCACCGAAGAAAACCCACTCAATACCGCCCATGTTGTCCAGGAAATCAACCCTCACAAATCCAAAAGAACAGGACCAGATAAATAATTGGATGACCTCTCAAGTGTCCAGCAGTGGGTTAAGCAGCACCAGCACATCACACACGAGGTCCGAGTCCTCAGCCAGTTACAAGGAGCCAGTGGGCACAAAGCTGACACAACCGGCAGCGACATCACGCACACAACTGCCAAATAACCAGTCCGAAGAATTTCCTCAGGACACAATGGGGTATTCGCAGGAGCTATTCCCAGCCCAACAAACTTCCACCTTTCAAAGGTCAATGGAACAGCCAGAAATTTTGTGCCCGGATTCACAACCATTTACTGTGGGAAATGCACCGCGCACTGAAATGCAAGGCGAGTCCGAGGACTTTGAAACCCAAATCCCAGAGCAAGTTGGGCAGGAGGGGTTTCAATTGCAGGAGGTCAGCCGAGAAGATCTGGGCTCTACTCCACGGCGGCGGCCCACAATCACATATGACGAGTTTGAGGAGATGGAAGAGGAGGGTTTGGACAATGTGGACAGAGACCCAGATTTTGTATGTGAAGGAGAACATCGCCGTCGTAGCAGCACAGATGAGTCTGTTGAAGAACCCACTGCTGCACGAGTTCGCCTTGTGCCACAAGGTAGGCGGCGCGAAATTTCAGGCACCACAAGCGTGGAAGTTCAAGTGAGACGCAAAAGAGGCGCAAACAGAAATCGCCAGCAAGGCAGGTGCTCCAAAGTCTGGCCTTTCTTTGAAGACTGCAGTGAGGATGGTACCATGGTGATTTGCAAGGTGTGCAAGACCAGCCTGAGCAGGGGAAAAAATATTAACAACCTCTCCACCACCAGCATGACCCGCCACATGGTATCCAAACAGGGGCGTAGGAATAGGCCCTGCAGCCCCTGCGCCCGCGGGGGGGCCCGGCCCCCCCCCCCTGGGGCCCGCTCGGGGCCGTTTTGTGGGTGCTGGAGGGGTGGCAGCATGAGGGGAAAGCCTTGCCCACAGTCGGCGGGGAGAGGGGTAGTTCCCCCCTCTCCCTCACCTCGGGGCTCTCCCCTCTGCGCTCCCCTCCAGCTCGTAAGTGTCTGTGGGGCTGTGGTGGGCAGCGAGCGGCGGGCAGATACATACCTGCTTCCGTGCGTTCCATCGGAGACTTCTCCCTCTAGTGGCTGACATCACTTCCGGAAGTGACGTCAGCCGCTAGAGGGAGAAGTCTCCGATGGAACGCACGGAAGCAGGTATGTATCTGCCCGCCGCTCGCTGCCCACCACAGCCCCACAGACACTTACGAGCTGGAGGGGAGCGCAGAGGGGAGAGCCCCGAGGTGAGGGAGAGGGGGGAACTACCCCTCTCCCCGCCGACTGTGGGCAAGGCTTTCCCCTCATGCTGCCACCCCTCCAGCACCCACAAAACGGCCGCGAGCGGGCCCCGGGGGGGGGGGCCCGCTCAGAAAATCTGCAGGGGGGCCCGGTGGGGCCTAGTTACGCCCCTGTATCCAAACATCCCACTCTGTGGGCAAACGTGGCAGGACAGGGTACCAGCAACACTGCCTTCCTTGGGGTCACCAGACTCACCACCAGACCCTCCTCAGCAGCAGCAGTAGCCCAGCCATTGAGTGGTTCACAACAACATTCACAAACATCAGACGACGCTGACACTGTCACTTTCCGGAATAGTGCTCTTGAGGTCTCCCAGTCTTTATCAAACACAACAACCAACAGCCCTTCAGTGTGCAGCCCTACGGTTCAGTTGTCTGTCTCGGAGATGTTTGAGCGCAAGAGGAAATTGCCAGCAAATGACCCCCGGGCTGTGGCACTAACAGCCAGCATAGCCAAGCTTCTGGCCTGTGAAATGCTGCCATATCGAGTGGTGGAGACAAACAGCTTCAAGGGCATGATGTCAGTGGCCATCCCACGTTACGTGGTTCCCAGCCGCTACCACTTTGCGCGCTCTGCGAACCCGAAGCTTGAAGAATGCCGTTGCCTGCAAGGTTCACCTCACCACTGACACCTGGACGAGTGCGTTCGGCCAGGGTCGATACATCTATAATAATAATAATCCGAACAGTTGTATAGCGCTTTTCTCCTGTTGGACTCAAAGCGCTCAAGAGCTGCAGCCACTGGGACGTGCTCAGGAGGCCACCCTGCAGTGTTAGGGAGTCTTGCCCTGAACTCCTTACTGAATAGGTACTGACCCTAGCCAGGATTGAACCCTGGTCTCCCATGTCAAAGGCAGTGCCCTTAACCAGTACTCAATTCGGCCACTGCCATCTCCCTTACCGCGCACTGGGTGAACCTTGTGGAGCCTGGCAGCGATTCCTCACCTGCTACGGCGCGGGTGTTGCCCACGCCACAAACAGCTGCACCGCCGTCCCTCCCACTGGATAACAACAGCAGCACCTACCTCTCTGACTCCTTCTCCTCCAACGCATCTCAAAGCTGTACCTCATCCGGAAACGCTAACCCAGCAGCAGTAGGATCGTGGAAGCAGTGCAGCACAGCTGTTGGCATGCGTCAGCAAGCGTTGCTGAAGCTGATCTGCCTTGGGGATAAGCAGCACACAGGGGAGGAAATTTGGAGGGGAATAAAGGAACAGACGGATTTGTGGCTGGCACCGCTGGACCTAAAACCGGGCATGGTTGTGTGTGATAATGGGAGTAATCTCATTTGCGCTTTAAGGCTGGCTAACCTGACACACATCCCTTGCCTGGCGCACGTGATGAACCTAGTAGTTCAGCGGTTCCTGAGGACATACCCAGGCATGGCCGATCTTCTGTTGAAGGTGCGACAAGTGGCCAAACATTGTAGAAATTCCAGTACTGCTTCGGGGGCACTCGCCAAGATGCAGGAGCGCTTCAATCTCCCCCACCATCGCTTGCTGTGTGATGTCCCTACGCGCTGGAATTCTACGCTGCACATGCTAGCCCGCTTTTGCGAGCAGAAGAGTGCAGTGGTCCAGTACATGGCGGCGCAGTACTGAGGCGCATCCGGACAGCTGCCAAGCTTCTGTGGATCCGATTGGGCCAACATGTTGGACCTCTGCCAAGTCCTCCAAAATTTTGAGCAATCCACGTTGCTTGTGAGCAGTGACAACTCTTCAGTCAGCATTACCATACCACTGCTGTGTTTACTGAAGAAGTCAATGTTGAAAATCAAGGAAACAGCTGTCATGATGCAACTGGGCTAATCTGAAGGAGAAAACGATCAGCGTGATGATACCAACATCAGGCCATCTGCCTCAGGAAACGCTGGCCCCAGCAGCTATGACGAAGAAGAGGAGGAGGAACAGCTGGAGTTGGAGCAGGAATTTCATGCCACCACTGACGAGGGCCAGAGCGGTGCACGTTGGACTTCCACAATTCAGCGCGAATGGTCAGCAGAAGCAGACCAGGAAGAAGGTGACGACTATGATGCATCACAACTATCACAACGCTCACAAGAGGATGATGAGGATTCTGGCAGGACTCTGGCACACATGGCTCAATTCATGCTAGACTGCATTGAACGCGACCCACGCATTGTGCGCATTCTGGACAACACCAATTACAGGGTTTATACCCTTCTGGATCCACGGTACAAACACAATGTTCCAAAACTGCTTGAAGAAAGAGTCAGACAGGTCAAAATGGAAGAATACCAGCAGGCCCTTGTGGAGACTTTAGAGAGGAGATTGACATCCTCCCCCTCCTCTAGCCAGTTGTACGCCGACAGATTGACTTCCGCAAACCCAGGACGACCAGGAGGGCAGCAAACAACACAAGCCGCAGCTAGTGCCCAAAAGGGAATGGTATCGGCAGTGTCCTTGGAGTGGGAAAATTTTCTGACACCCATGCAGCAGCCCACAGAACAGCAAGCGTGCAGATCCACCTCCAACACCGATCGTCTGGAGAAGATGGTCAAGGACTACATGTCAGATGGCGTAGCTGTGTTGAACAATCCATCTGCACCCTTCAACTATTGGGTATTGAAGCTAGACACCTGGCACGAACTGGCAATGTACGCAATAGAGGTGCTGGCTTGCCCGGCAGCCGACGTTATGTCGGAACTCTGTTTCAGTGCTGCCGGAGGCATCGTCACAGATCGGCTTATCCGCCTCTCCACAGAAAATGCAGACCGTCTGACTCAAATTAAAATGAATCAATCCTGGATTGGAAACGACTACGCAACACTCCCGGACCCCAACCAAGTAACATGAACAATGAACATCTGTGATGGGTTAGCGTTTCCGGTCCCTGTTTATTGAACCTCTCATCTGTATTACATTTATGACTGCATGGCGACAAAATGCATTGCTATCCGCACGCTTCTTGTCCTCATGCAAGGCCTGGGTTGCGCCTGAAAGCGTGGCCTTCTCCTCCTGCACCTCCTCCTGTTCCATCACGTGTGCTGCTGCTGGGTTAGCGTTGCCGGTCCCTTTTCCTGGAACCTCTTATCTGTATTACATTTATGACTGCATGGCGACAAAATGCATTGCTATCCGCACGCTTCTTGTCCTCATGCAAGGCCTGGGTTGCGCCTGAAAGCGTGGCCTTCTCCTCCTGCGCCTCCTCCTGTTCCATCACGTGTGCTGCTGCTGGGTTAGCGTTGCCGGTCCCTTTTTACGGAACCTCTTATCTGTATTACATTTATGACTGCATGGCGACAAAATGCATTGCTATCTGCACGCTTCTTGTCCTCATGCAAGGCCTGGGTTGTTGTGTCTCAAAGCGTGGCCTTCTCCTCCTGCGCCACCCTCCTCCTGTTCCATCACATGTGCTGCTGCTGGGTTAGCATTACCGGTCCCTTTTCCTGGAACCTCTTATCTGTATTACATTTAAGACTGCATGGCGACAAAAAGCATGTTACCTGTGCAAAGAAAAATGACATTTTCCGCATTTAAAACACATTTTTTCCTTTGAAACTTTACAATCAATTTTCTCAAAAACTATAAGCTCTTTTTCAAATATTTTTTTTCCTCTTGTACCCACTCCCAAGGTGCACATACCGTGCAAATTTGGGGTATGTAGCATGTAAGGAAGCTTTACAAAGCACGAAAGTTCGGGTCCCCATTGACTTTCATTATGTTCGGAGTTCGGCGCGAACACCCGAACATCGCGGCCATGTTCGGCGAACGTTCGCGAACCCGAACATCCAGGTGTTCGCCCAACACTACCTACCAAGTGGGCATTCAGGGATCTGCATACAGGCATTTGACGCTGGAATGCTTATCCCTGCACCCTGTGTAGTTTAAGTGCAAAGTGCTCCTTCCTACTGGGAGGCAGCCATTTTTTTTGTAGTATGGGGGTAGTAGCACGGCAAACATTGGTCAGAGGGTACAACACACAGAACTTCTAGCAGAGCTGGTATCGCAATGAGGTTCTAGATAAGTAAATGCGATAATGAGTAAGAGCATTGCAGGCTCACCTGCAAAGCAACAACAGGTGTGTGGCATCCGTAATCTGTGCATGCGACGGCCGCGTATGTACAGATAGGGGGGGATGTGGAGGGAGCCTGCAATGAGGTGAGAGCTTCCAAAGGTGATGTCCACGGGAGCATATTTTACACAGGTAAGTACTTAGGATAGTACTTAGGTAGGGGAGAGAAGTTTAACTCCAATCTACCAAAAAGAGTGAACAGAGTTCATAAGAACCATAAAGCAACGAGATCAATTACGGTATATATTGATCAATTTAAAGTGTACAGAGTACAAGCCGCAGGGCGAATCCCAAATCATTAATACGAATTGATTTGTTTGTATTTCGATTTCAGGAGTTTGGCAATATGGACTCGAGACAGCTGCAGTGCTGGCAGCAAAGATGGAGATGTCAGTCGGATAAGCGAAAGGTTCCAGATGCCAATCTGATTTTGGAGAACAGCGAGATTCCTGAAACTGGAAAGAGACTAAAAAACGAGATTCCTGAAATTGGAAAGAGACTAAAAAACGAGATTCCTGAGATTGGAAAGAGACTAAAAAACGAGATTCCTGAGATCGGAAAACGACTAAAAAAACTGACTGAGCAAAGCATAGTGCAAATTGCTAATGTTTTTCTTTCCCAAGGAGGTGCTTTTACAATGAAGAGTACCGTGCTGATGGTGATCCTAGGCTGCCATTTCGTCCTAGGAGAACGAAGAGAGGACATTCTCACGTATAATAAGGGGTTAATGAGAATGCAAGGCCCAAGCATGTTAATGTTTGGTGACAAAGGTACTAATCCTTTCACACCTCCCTCCGCTTGGCACAGATGGACCAAGCAGGGATGGAGGAAAAGAGCACTTGTGCCAGGTGAAAACAAATTTCATGGCACAAGGTGGGTGACAGATCTGAAGGGTCAGGTGTGCGGGCAGTATGAATTGAATGGCAGTGTAAATCTGCTATTGAATGTCACACTCCCAGAATCGGTGCACCGATCCAAAGGTTGGTTAAAAGGTACACTGCAGTACAATGGTTACATGCAAAAGGTGGAGTGTGTGATTCAGGGGTACCTTGTCTTGGTTATCCAGAGTGAGATGGTTCCAAATTGGAGAGGAACGATCAGGAGGCGTCAATTCTCCTACCAGAGAGACGCAGGGGACAACATCACACTCTGGGGTTGCCAACAGAGAGTGTCTCTGAAACAACTATACACACGTAAAGGCTGGAAAGCCGAGGGTTGGTGGTTCTCGAAACAAGAAGTAAAAATCGAGATCAAGCCACATTTCCAGGTGACAAAGAGGGTGGGGAGAGCGAACCCGGGGGAGGGAAAGCGCACACAGGGAACCCCATTCACACTACACGGGTCACAACAGGGGACGATATTACACAGTCCATATGCAGCCACTTATCCTAATGATAGGTGGGTAAGTGAAGAGGTACTCTTAATTGAAAGATTGCAGAGAGTACAGTCTTCCCGACCTCAGGTACATATTGTGCCTCAGGACATAAGGGGGGAAGAGGTCCAATCAGGACAGTTGGGGACATATTTTGTCAGGGAAATGCTAAAAGATCCTGTACAACTGAGAGTGGACACGGGGAGGTATATCGATTTTTCTGGAGAAGGATCTTTTGCATGGAAGCTTCGAGATGTTTGGGTGAACAAATGGAAACGGTGCAACATTTCTTTAGGTACCGCAACTTCCTTAGTTCCCACCTCAACACACGTCTTACACCATGACCTGAGAGGTCAACCTTTTTTGGTGCTAGACGGGGAGGTGAAACAAGTAGAGTTGTCCTCATGCGGGCAATTCTCACAGAGGTACCTGTGTTTGCCGGGGCAAGTCAAATTTAGTGAAGAAGCCTGCTGGCTCAATAACACAGAATGCGAGGCTACCATTCAAAAGATCCACCCTGAAGCCAAACCGATAGTTCCGGTGGCTGAAGGAAAGGTTTTTTTTTTTTTAACATAGTGTCTAAGGACACATTCAAGGTACATTTGCCTAATTGCTCCGAGAAGGGGGATCTGTCAAGGGGAACAGATTGTGGGAGCGGAGATCCCATATGGATCGAGTCATCCAAGTTTGATGACGTTATTTCTCAAATTGTTAAGAGAACTCTAAAGTTCAAAGTTTCACGTGAAGTTCCCATCCTGAAAGAGAACACAACATGGGACAAAGGGGAACAGGGTTTGATCCAAGACGACCACACTTTGTTACAACGGTTAAACAGACAGTACACTAAGTTAGAGGTAAGATTTCACCATGATCCAGGTGATCTTAACGAGGTAGAACACAAAAATAAGCAGGTGAGTTCCAGTCTGACCTGGTGGAAAAGGTTTCCGGCGATGTTCCAGGGACACTCGGACTGGGCCTCTGCAGTTCACAAGTTCTTCCTACACCCACTGGTCGTCTGGATGGGAATGACAACTTTAGGCATCATTATCCAGGTGAGGTTGTGTGTCAAATTACGCAAAACAAATTAACCTGGTCAAGAGATTGGTGCCTCATAAACAATCTCATGAACCAATATTTCCAAATTAAGGGACATACAGGGTTACGGGTATAGGTTTAGTAGTACCGGTGATGGAGCTGATTGTATAAAGGCACTCTTTTAGAAGGCACCTGGCTGGCACTGCTCCGTTGTGTAACAGACAAACGAGTTTCACTTTTCTGTGGTCATGCAAGTTTGCGAGTGATACGCAAGTGACGCAAATGCTGAGCATGTGGTATAGAGGGACTTAGAAGTAGGGCATCCCCAGAGAGCCTGGTTACAGGAAGACCAAGAGGTCTTGCCCTCTCTCCCAGGGATAACCGCCTAGAGCAGAGAAGTTGTGTGGGCACGAACATCGAAAAGTGAAACATAAAGAAAAGAAACCAGGTACGGCTGGGTTCAGAACAAGTTGGGATCTGCGGATCAAGCCATTTTAGGGGGGATTGTTATAATTTAAGTAGGCCTCAGTTATTTGGCCTGGGTTTTATGTAAAAGGCTTGTCCGCAGAGTATGCCTTTAAAATAAAGAGAGTTTCTTGTGATGCAGGCAGAAGCATCTCGGTGTCTGCGTGTAGCAGATGATACACGCGGATACCGAGAACATGTTCCTGAAAGAAGGCCACAGACCTGCACTGACCTCAACATGTACACCACAAGAACAGTAAACATAGGCCATGTTTTCTAAATACCAAATTCCAGTAAGTAAGGGAAAAGTGACATTAAATATTAATCGAGTAGGTGGGTATTATGACACCACGAGGGGGCTCAGCCAATAGTCTGGTCTGTGGGAGAGCGAAGATGAGGTCACATTTAACTCTTTCCTAGTCGGTATTAAAGACCCGGGACGGGCGGACAGAGGGCATTCTGCTCTGCTTCCTACTTCATGCTACCTAGATGCTGACTGGGACCTCTAAGTATTTTCATTCTATATGTAATCTGATATAATGTATGCTGTACATAGGTAGTCTAGATGTAACTTAGAATAGATCTAAGAAGACCTAATTACAGTTACTAGGAAGGTAATCAAGAAGCTGTAACGCAACATGAAGAGTGGCTTGGCTAGGATATGATGAACTGTATCTATCTGTATATCTGTTTACTGAATAAATAATGTGAATATTGAAGAAGCCTGAGAAAAGTCTATCTCCTGCTTGCTGTGATGAGAGTCAAGTTATCTCACAGTCTGTGAGGCGCAACTCTTGCTGATGAGTTTGCTGGTGCCGGAAAAAAGGTGATTAGAACAGTTTATAACACCTCTTGCCCCCCCCCCCCCCCTCATTCCTTTAGAGTGTAAGCTCACAAGGGCAGGGCTTTCTCACCCTTTTTTGTTTTGGAATTAGTTACACATTTATTCATTTTAATTTTGTTAATGTAATCATCATGTCTATATTTTGTACTGCTCCTGTATTCTGTACCAAATCTGTATTTTGTATATTGGTGTACACCATTGTCAGTATTATTTTGTACCCTATTTTTGTTTCTTACTTTGTACAGTGCCACAGAATGGGCCTGATTCACAAAGCGGTGCTAACAGTTAGCACGCTAGTGAAAAGCCCTTTATCACGCCTAAACTCTGTTTAGGCATGATAAGTTTAGGTGTGATAAGTTTTTAGGCGTGGTAAGTTTAAGCACCAACTGGGTTAGCACCGCAGTGCACAGCTGATCAAAAGTTTTGCGCTAGCAAAGTCTGGTGCACTTTGCATGGAGTTTAATGGTGCTGCTTTGCGTGCGGGACTTTGAGCGCGATCTAAACTTATCTAAACTTATCATGCCTAAACTTATCATGCCTAAACTTATCATGCCAAAACTGAGTTTAGCCATGATAAAATGGTTATCACGCCTAAATTCTTTAACTGGGTTATCACCGCTTTGTGAATCAAGCCCAATATGTTGGTTCTTAATAAATTAATAATAATAAAATTACTTTATCTAATATAGTATTGCACAGATAGGAGTGTGGACTTTTTGGGCTCGATTCACAAAGCGGTGCTAACCCAGTTAGAGACTTTAGGCATGATAACCATTGCACCACGCTGGTGAAAAGCCAGTTTAGGTGTGATAAGTTTAGGCGTGATAAGTTTAGGTGTGATAAGTTTAGGCATGATAAGTTTAGGTGTGATAAGTTTAGGCATGATAAATTTAGATAAGTTTAGATCGCTTGCAAGGTCCCGCACGCAAAGCAGCGCCATTAAACTTTATATGAAGTGCACCAGACTTTGCTAGCGTAAAACTTTTGATCAGCTGTGCACTGCGGTGCTAACGCAGTTGGCGCTTAAACTTATCATGCCTAAACTTATCACACCTAAACTAATCATGCCTAAACTTATCACACCTAAACTTATCACACCTAAACTTATCATGCCTAAACTGAGTTTAGGCATGATAAAGGGCTTTTCACCAGCGTGCTAACTGTTAGCACCGCTTTGTGAATCAGGCCCTTTGTTTCTACAATACAGTATTCGTAATTCGGTTACAGCCGTGATTGCGGTGGAAATCCGAGATTAGGTCGTAATTGGCGGAAATGGGCAGAATTGACATCCCTAGGCCAATCAGAGGCCCCCAGCCAGGCCCTAGCAACCAATCATAGGAGGGGAGGCTCTGCCCTCCCCTCCTGTATATAAAGTGGGGGCCATCCTTGCTCCATCCTTGCTAGATTCTGTGGCACTGAGAGGATCCTCTCCAGGCCATATTGTACATCAGCAAGAGAGTTTTCAGTCCTTACATTGCCCTTATACTGTATCAGCTAGCTAGCCACTTGTATTCACTTGTATTCAGCTAGCTAGCCAGTGAGTGATTACTTAACCACTTCCCGACCGCCGCATGTACAAATGACGGCCGGAAAGTGGACCCCGCAAGGACCGCTGCATGTACAAATGGCGGCGGTCCTTGTACGGGCATGGGCGGATCGATCGCGTCATTCGTGACGCGGTTCTCCGCCGGGGACTGGCTCCGTCTCCCTCACGCTGTAACCCGCCGGCCGTTCGGAAGCGCCGGCGGGTTACTAGCACCCGGATCGCCGCATACAAAGTGTATAATACACTTTGTAATGTATACAAAGTGTATTATACAGGCTGCCTCCTGCCCTGGTGGTCCCAGTGTCCGAGGGACCACCAGGGCCGGCTGCAGCCACCCTAGTCTGCACCCAAGCACACTGATTTCCCCCCCTGCCCCCTGATCGCCCACAGCACCCCTCAGACCCCCCCCCCTGCCCACCCCCCAGACCACTGTTTGCACCCAATCACCCCCCTAATCACCCATCAATCACTTCCTGTCACTATCTGTCAACACAATTTTTTTTATGCCCCAAACTGCCCCCTGCTCCCTCCTGATCACTCCCCACCCCTCAGATTCTCCCCAGACCCCCCCCCCCTCCCTGTGTACTGTATGCATCTATCCCCCTGATCACCTGTCAATCACCTGTCAATCACCCATCTATCACCCATTAATCACCCCCTGTCACTGCCACCCATCAATCACCCCTTGTCACTGCCACCCATCAATCAGCCCCTAACCTGCCCCTTGCGGGCAATCTCATCACCCACCCACACCAATAGATCGCCCGCATATCTGACGTCAGATCACCTCCCAAGTGCAGTGTTTACATCTGTTCTCTACCCTAAAAACCCACTAATTACCCATCAATTACCCATCAATCACCCCCTATCACCACCTGTCACTGTTACCCATCAGATCAGACCCTAATCTGCCCCTTGTGGGCACCCAATCACCCGCCTACACGCTCAGATTGCCCTCAGACCCCCCTTATCAATTCGCCAGTGCAATATTTACATCTGTTCTTCCCTGTAATAACCCACTGATCATCTGTCAATCACCCATCAATCACCCCCTGTCACTGCCACCCATCAATCAACCCCTGTCACTGCCACCCATCAATCAGCCCCTAACCTGCCCCTTGCAGGCAATCTGATCACCCACCCACACCAATAGATCACCCGCAGATCCGACGTCAGATCACCTCCCAAGTGCATTGTTTACATCTGTTCTCTACCCTAAACACCCACTAATTACCCATCAATCACCCCCTGTCACTGCTCCCTAACAGATTAGACCCCTATCTGCCCTTAGGGCACGCGATCACCCGCCCACACCCTCAGACCCCAGCCCTGATCACCTCGCCAGTGCATTGCTTGCATCTATTCCCCCCTCTAATCACACCTTGAGACACCCATCAATCACCTCCTGTCACCCCCTAGCACACCTACCCATCAGATCAGGCCCTAATTTGCCCCATGTGGGCTCTTGATCACTCGGCCAAACCCTCAGATCCCCCTCAGACCCCCTTCCGATCACCTCCCCAGTGCATTGATTGCATCTATTTTCCCCTCTAACCACCCCCTGAGACACCCATCAATCACCTCCTGTCACCCCCCTAGCACTCCTATCCATCAGATCAGACCCAATAGAACCTGTCATCTAAAAGGCCACCCTGCTTATGACTGGTTCCACAAAATTCGCCCCCTCATAGACCACCTGTCATCAAAATTTGCAGATGCTTATACCCCTGAACAGTCATTTTGAGACATTTGGTTTCCAGACTACTCACGGTTTTGGGCCCGTAAAATGCCAGGGCGGTATAGGAACTAGTGTTGGGCGAACACCTAAATGTTCGGGTTCGGGCCGAACAGGCCGAACATGGCCGCGATGTTCGGGTGTTCGACCCGAACTCCGAACATAATGGAAGTCAATGGGGACCCGAACTTTCATGCTTTGTAAAGCTTCCTTACATGCTACATACCCCAAATTTGCAGGGTATGTGCACCTTGGGAGTGGGTACAAGAGGAAAAAATTTTTTAGCAAAAAGAGCTTATAGTTTTTGAGAAAATCGATTTTAAAGTTTCAAAGGTAAAACTGTCTTTTAAATGCGGGAAATGTCTGTTTTCTTTGCACAGGTAACATGCTTTTTGTCGGCATGCAGTCATAAATGTAATACATATAAGAGGTTCCAGGAAAAGGGACCGGTAACGCTAACCCAGCAGCAGCACACGTGATGGAACAGGAGGAGGGTGGCGCAGGAGGAGAAGGCCACGCTTTGAGACACAACAACCCAGGCCTTGCATGAGGACAAGAAGCGTGCGGATAGCAATTTGCATTTTGTCGCCATGCAGTCATAAATGTAATACAGATGAGAGGTTCAATAAACAGGGACCGGAAACGCTAACCCATCACAGATGTTCATTGTTCATGTTACTTGGTTGGGGTCCGGGAGTGTTGCGTAGTCGTTTCCAATCCAGGATTGATTCATTTTAATTTGAGTCAGACGGTCTGCATTTTCTGTGGAGAGGCGGATACGCCGATCTGTGACGATGCCTCCGGCAGCACTGAAACAGCGTTCCGACATAACGCTGGCTGCCGGGCAAGCCAGCACCTCTATTGCGTACATTGCCAGTTTGTGCCAGGTGTCTAGCTTCGATACCCAATAGTTGAAGGGTGCAGATGGATTGTTCAACACAGCTATGCCATCTGACATGTAGTCCTTGACCATCTTCTCCAGGCGATCGGTGTTGGAGGTGGATCTGCACGCTTGCTGTTCTGTGTGCTGCTGCATGGGTGTCAGAAAATTTTCCCACTCCAAGGACACTGCCGATACCATTCCCTTTTGGGCACTAACTGCGGCTTGTGTTGTTTGCTGCTCTCCTGGTCGTCCTGGGTTTGCGGAAGTCAGTCTGCCGGCGTACAACTGGCTAGAGGAGGGGGAGGATGTCAATCTCCTCTCTAAAGTCTCCACAAGGGCCTGCTGGTATTCTTCCATTTTGACCTGTCTGGCTCTTTCTTCAAGCAGTTTTGGAACATGGGGCTTGATTCACAAAGCGGTGCTAACCTACTTAGCACGTCTAAAGTCTTTAGACGCGCTAACCAGGGTGCTAAGTAGGTTAGCACCGGATTTCTCAATCAGATCGCGCGCTAACTTTGCGCGCGCAAAGTTTTACGCGCGCAAAGTTTTACGCGCGCTAAGTCCTATAGGCTGTAATGGGCACTTCGCGCGGAGCGCCCTGCGCTCTGTGCAGTACGCGCGTAAAGTTTTACGCGCATAAAGTTTTGCGCGCGTAAAGTTTTATGCGCGAAAAGCTTGTTTAGACGTGCTAAGGGGGTTTTCACAGGCGTGCTAACAGTTAGCACCGCTTTGTGAATCAAGCCCATTGTGTTTGTACCGTGGATCCAGAAGGGTATAAGCCCAGTAATTGGTGTTGTCCAGAATGCGCACAATGCGTGGGTCGCGTTCAATGCAGTCCTAGGCCGAAGAGGTCATAGCCTAGGGTCACAAAAACCTGTTTATTTGGGCAATTTCAATGGTGGCGAGTCTGACGTACATAAATCGCAGCAATGGCCGTTAGCAACGTCTAAATCTCACGAAATGTCTCATGCAGGTAGAAGACATATTGTTAGACTTGGGCTCCAAAGATGGGTTCCCTACATCTCTGCAAACCAGAGTTACAGGGCTCCAAATTTGGTAAAATCCCCCATAGGCTTTCATTGGGCCTCCTATTTACAGTTCCAAAATCTCACATCTTTTCAAAGGGCAATTGCTCAGCAGTGGCAAATTTTCTAGCATTGTAGGGACCCTTAGGGGGAACATGACTGGTGAGTTTCGGGCCCCTAGGCCGAAGAGGTCATAGCCTAGGATCACAAAAACCTGTTTATTTGGGCTATTTCAATGGTAGTGATGGTGACGTACATAAATCTCAGCCATGGCCGTTAG
Source organism: Hyperolius riggenbachi (assembly GCF_040937935.1). Taxonomy (NCBI): domain Eukaryota; kingdom Metazoa; phylum Chordata; class Amphibia; order Anura; family Hyperoliidae; genus Hyperolius; species Hyperolius riggenbachi. The sequence goes on along the minus strand of NC_090646.1, from coordinate 594,185,541 downwards.
CAACGTCTGAATTTCACGAAATGTCTCATGCAGGTAGAAGACATATTGTTAGACTTGGATTCCAAAGATGGGGTCCCTACATCTCTGCAAACCAGAGTTACAGGGGTCCAAAATTGGTAAAATCCCCCATAGACTTTCATTGCCTCCCTATTTCACTTTCCAAAATCTCAGATCTTTTCAAAGGGCAATTGCTCAGCAGTGGCAAATTTTCTAGCATTGTAGGGACCCTTAGGGGGAACATGACTGGTGAGTTTCGGGCCCCTAGGCCGAAGAGGTTATAGCCTAGGGTCACAAAAACCTGTTTATTTGGGCTATTTCAATGGTAGTGATGGTGACGTACATAAATCTCAGCCATGGCCGTTAGCAACGTCTGAATTTCACGAAATGTCTCATGCAGGTAGAAGACATATTGTTAGACTTGGATTCCAAAGATGGGGTCCCTACATCTCTGCAAACCAGAGTTACAGGGGTCCAAAATTGGTAAAATCCCCCATAGACTTTCATTGCCTCCCTATTTCACTTTCCAAAATCTCACATCTTTTCAAAGGGCAATTGCTCAGCAGTGGCAAATTTTCTAGCATTGTAGGGACCCTTAGGGGGAACATGACTGGTGAGTTTCGGGCCCCTAGGCCGAAGAGGTCATAGCCTAGGGTCACAAAACCTGTTTATTTGGGCTATTTCAATGGTAGTGATGGTGACGTACATAAATCTCAGCCATGGCCGTTAGCAACGTCTGAATTTCACGAAATGTCTCATGCAGGTAGAAGACATATTGTTAGACTTGGATTCCAAAGATGGGGTCCCTACATCTCTGCAAACCAGAGTTACAGGGGTCCAAAATTGGTAAAATCCCCCATAGACTTTCATTGCCTCCCTATTTCACTTTCCAAAATCTCACATCTTTTCAAAGGGCAATTGCTCAGCAGTGGCAAATTTTCTAGCATGGTAGGGACCCTTAGGGGGAACATGACTGGTGAGTTTCGGGCCCCTAGGCCGAAGAGGTCATAGCCTAGGGTCACAAAAACCTGTTTATTTGGGCTATTTCAATGGTAGTGATGGTGACGTACATAAATCTCAGCCATGGCCGTTAGCAACGTCTGAATTTCACGAAATGTCTCATGCAGGTAGAAGACATATTGTTAGACTTGGATTCCAAAGATGGGGTCTCTACATCTCTGCAAACCAGAGTTACAGGGCTCCAAAATTGGTAAAATCCCCCATAGGCTTTCATGGGAAAATTTTCTGACACCCATGCAGCAGCACACACAACAGCAAGCGTGCAGATCCACCTCCAACACCGATCGCCTGGAGAAGATGGTCAAGGACTACATGTCAGATGGCGTAGCTGTGTTGAACAATCCATCTGCACCCTTCAACTATTGGGTATCGAAGCTAGATACCTGGCACAAACTGGCAATGTACGCAATAGAGGTGCTGGCTTGCCCGGCAGCCAGCGTTATGTCGGAACGCTGTTTCAGTGCTGCCGGAGGCATCGTCACAGATCGGCGTATCCGCCTCTCCACAGAAAATGCAGACCGTCTGACTCAAATTAAAATGAATCAATCCTGGATTGGAAACGACTACGCAACACTCCCGGACCCCAACCAAGTAACATGAACAATGAACATCTGTGATGGGTTAGCGTTTCCGGTCCCTGTTTATTGAACCTCTCATCTGTATTACATTTATGACTGCATGGCGACAAAATGCAAATTGCTATCCGCACGCTTCTTGTCCTCATGCAAGGCCTGGGTTGTTGTGTCTCAAAGCGTGGCCTTCTCCTCCTGCGCCACCCTCCTCCTGTTCCATCACGTGTGCTGCTGCTGGGTTAGCGTTACCGGTCCCTTTTCCTGGAACCTCTTATATGTATTACATTTATGACTGCATGCCGACAAAAAGCATGTTACCTGTGCAAAGAAAACAGACATTTCCCGCATTTAAAAGACAGTTTTCCCTTTGAAACTTTAAAATCGATTTTCTCAAAAACTATAAGCTCTTTTTGCTAATTTTTTTTTCCTCTTGTACCCACTCCCAAGGTGCACATACCCTGTAAATTTGGGGTATGTAGCATATAAGGAGGCTTTACAAAGCACGAAAGTTCGGGTCCCCATTGACTTCCATTATGTTCGGAGTTCGGCTCGAACACCCGAACATCGCGGCCATGTTCGGCCCGAACCCGAACATCTAGATGTTCGCCCAACACTACACGTGACCCGTTCGGCCAATCACAGCGCTAGCCGAACGTTCGGGTAACGTTCGGCCATGCGCTCTTAGTTCGGCCATATGGCCGAACAGTTTGGCCGAACACCATCAGGTGTTCGGCCGAACTCGAACATCACCCGAACAGGGTGATGTTCTGCAGAACCCGAACAGTGGCGAACACTGTTCGCCCAACACTAATAGGAACCCCACAAGTGACCCCATTTTAGAAAAAAGACACCCCAAGGTATTCTGTTAGGTGTATGACGAGTTCATAGAAGATTTTATTTTTTGTCAAAAGTTAGCGGAAATTGATTTTTATTGTTTTTTTTTTCACAAAGTGGCATTTTTCACTAACTTGTGACAAAAAATAAAATCTTCTATGAACTCGCCATACACGTAACGGAATACCTTGGGGTGTCTTATTTCTAAAATGGGGTCACTTGTGGGGTTCCTATACTGCCCTGGCATTTTAGGGGCCCTAAACCGTGAGTAGTAGTCTAGAAAACAAATGCCTCAAAATGACCTGTGAATAGGACGTTGGGCCCCTTAGCGCACCTAGGCTGCAAAAAAGTGTCACACATGTGGTACCGCCATACTCAGGAAAAGTAGTATAATGTGTTTTGGGGTGTATTTTTACACATACCCATGCTGGGTGGGAGAAATCTCTCTGTAAATGGACAATTGTGTGTAAAAAAAAAATCAAACAATTGTCATTTACAGAGATATTTCTCCCACCCAGCATAGGTATGTGTAAAAATACACCCCAAAAAACATTATACTACTTCTCCTGAGTACGGCGGTACCACATGTGTGGCACTTTTTTGCACCCTAAGTGCGCTAAGGGGCCCAAAGTCCAATGAGTGCCTTCAGGATTTCACAGGTCATTTTGCGACATTTGGTTTCAAGACTACTCCTTATGGTTTATGGCCCCTAAAATGCCAGGGCAGTATAGGAACCCCACAAATGACCCCATTCTAGAAAGAAGACACCCAAAGGTATTCCGTTAGGAGTATGGTGAGTTCATAGAAGATTTTATTTTTTGTCACAAGTTAGCGGAAAATGACACTTTGTGAAAAAAAACAATTAAAATAAATTTCCGCTAACTTGTGATAAAAAATAAAATCTTCTATGAACTCACCATACTCCTAACGGAATACCTTGGGGGGTCTTCTTTCTAAAATGAGGTCATTAGTTGGGTTCCTATACTGCCCTGGCATTTTAGGGGCCCTAAACCATGAGGAGTAGGCTTGAAACAAAAATGACCTGTGAAATCCTAAAGGTGCTCATTGGACTTTGGGCCCCTTAGCGCAGTTAGGGTGCAAAAAAGTGCCACACATGTGGTATTGCCGTACTCAGGAGAAGTAGTATAATGTGTTTCGGGGTGTATTTTTACACATACCCATGCTGAGTGGAAGAAATATCTCTGTAAATGGACAATTGTGTGTAAAAAAAAAATCAAAAAATTGTCATTTACAGAGATATTTCTCCCACCCAGCATGGGTATGTGTAAAAATACACCCCAAAACACATTATACTACTTCTCCTGAGTACGGCAATACCACATGTGTATCATAAACAGGAACTGCGCCAGCCAAATGTAGAATTATCTAAATGAGTATTCGCTACCACAAGTCCTGTATCAAAGGTCCAACGTTGTTGTGACAGCGCTCCTCTGACGACCTAAACAAATAAACACAGTCGCCTATAGTGCATTAATGTAATACAGATCAGCGATATAGCAATACACTCCACCCAACACGTGCATAGGTGACAACAGTGCGTTCCACTCTCAGTGAAATATAGCCCCTTTGGTATAGCAGCTCACCAGATGGACACCACCTCAGATTCCAGGTGGGTCTAATGCGTGGCCTTCAAGCGGCTAACTATAGATCACAGCCTCCACACTTCAATGTAAACAGCCTCCACACTTTGTTTGGTAGTAGAAAAAGGCTACAGGTTTAATTGCACATATCCACATGTAAAACAATATAAAATACACATAGCGTAATCCAATTTTTTAAAAACAGAAATGGCCCGCGCAATATAGCGCACTCACTCAGGTAGATGAATCATAGGCATCTCGGGCATCACAGCCCACCAATAGCGCTCTCCTTGTTTACAGCGGCACCGGCGTCCCGACACTCCGCTTTCCTTCAAAGTATACGTCCGAATTCCCCGCTACCCTAGTGACGTCAGCGCTCCTGGGTCCGCCCTACGCGTTTCGTCCAATGGACTCATCAGGGGCTGACGTCACCAAGGGCGCCGACGTCTTTTAAAGCACGGGCTCCTCCCCTCTAGTCACGGGGATAAGACGCGTCCATGCGTCAATCTATCCGCGTTACAACCGCGAGGAAAACGTTCCCTAGTAGGCGTCCCCCCTGGCGTGATCAAATTACGTCTGGGACGCAAGCCTCCCAGCTAATACGGGGACAACCACTTGTGAGCCATCTGGTGGAGAAAAGGCTGAACTGCCAATACATTTTGCTGCTAGCAGTCAGAAGAATCATATTAAATAAAATAAAATATAGTAAAACCGAACGAAAAACGAACAACTAAAACACAGGCTGTAAACCCCAGAGTAGACAAGCGGTATGCCGACCGCATACCTCATACAATAAAACTTTAATACATACAGCGTCAAACTCCATTTTTTCCCCTTTTTACGCCCCTGTTTACATAGTTAGGGCTACTAATAGCCCCGACTCACACAGGAGGAGAAATCTGTGTAGCCCCCATATATCCCCACCAGAAGTACCCATGGGCCTCAACCCTATCCCAGCTCCTAATTAATGTAGTGTTCTAGGTGACCCCCAGTGAAGCATGCTGGGGCCACAGATTTCTCAGGGGCCTTAAACCTTAATTGTCATTAGTAATGAAACAGTTTAGATCAAACTCTACGTTAAGTCCTTGGGGTGTGAAAGATTTCAAATTAAATATCCACCTTCCCTCTGCTTGGGAAATGTCCCGCACCACACTAGACCCCCTCCATCTCTTCACATGGGCCTCAACCCCTATAAACCTAAGACCTGCTGGATCTCTATTATGATGTAACCTAAAATGGTTGGATACACTATGTGTGGCCAATCCCTTAATTATATTCGCCACGTGCTCCCCAATTCTCTTATGTAGTGACCTAGTGGTGCGGCCCACATATTCCAGATCACACGGGCATCTCAGCACATAAATCACCCCTTTTGTCCGACATGTAATACATTGCTTAATCCGATGTTGGTGATACTTGGATACAGCATGGATGCTGGTCATACTTAATAGTCAACAGTATAAAACTGAGATGTGCCGACTCTTGGCCGATTCCACAACATACAAGAGACTGACCAAAAATCCCACCTGGGAATATAAGAAAGAATTAAAAGAAATCCTAGTTCGAGGAGAGAAAGAAACTTTCATAACCACCAATGAATTTAAATATCTGTTACCCACAAATCCTAGACTGCCCGTTATATATTATATCCCAAAGATACATAAAAATCAAACACAACCCCCAGGGAGACCTATTGTGAGCGGGGTGGGCTCACTCACACAAAGGGTGGGAGAATATGTGGATTGCTTTCTACAGGAAGTAGTAAAGAGATTACCATATCTTCTTAAAGATACTAAGGAATTATTACATAAAATGCAACAAGTTTCCATTCAACATGACGATATATTGGTTACAGGGGATGTTACGTCTTTATACACGGTTATCCCGCATCGGGAGGGAATGATGGCTGTCAAACAGGCTTTAACAACAGAAACGGATCTAAAAGCTGAACAAACGGAATTTATTTTAGAACTTCTTAACTTTGCCCTCTCCCATAATTATTTTTTGTATGAACAGGAGCATTATTTACAGCTCACTGGCTGTGCCATGGGAGCAAAATTTGCTCCGTCCCTGGCTAATATATACATGGACAAATGGGAGAGAGAAATTCTGAGCTTTGAACTGGCAGAAAAGGTAGTTAGTTGGTATAGATTTATCGATGATTTGTTCTTTATTTGGAGGGGCACGAGGGATCAATTGGGGGAATTTTGTCAAATCATGAATGGTCACTGGGAACCTATAAAAATAACGTTCCAGCAAGCCTGTGAACAAGTGGAGTTCTTGGATCTGGTTATCAACAAACGGGATAATAAATTGGTGACTAAGACGTATTTCAAACCCACTGATAAAAATGGGTATATACCCAAAGATAGTTGCCACCATAGAAGATGGCTGGACAATATCCCCAAAGGGCAAATAATGAGGATCAGGAGAAATTGCACGGATGTGCATGACTTTCGAGAACAAAGCCAAACTTTGGTCCAAAGGTTTGTGGATAAAGGTTACATAAGAGGAGACCTTGAAAATCTGGTAGAAGAGATCTCTGGGTACAATCAATCTGACCTTATAGGAAACAGCAGTCGTGGAACTAACAATAGGAACAGAGAGTTCGATCTATTGTTGGACTATAACCACCAACATAAAGAGGTTGAGTCCATTATTGCCAGACATTGGCGCATTCTACAATTGGATGGCACACTGAGCAAAAAACTCCCAGAGAAACCGGGGTTCATATACCGAAAGGCACCGAATTTAAAATCGAAATTGGTCCCCAGCTTCCAAAATCCCCCAATGAGCAATATGACCAATCTTCTTGGGCAGACAGGTTTTTTTCCCTGCCGGGACTGTAGGGGATGTAAGGAGGCCCAACCATGCAAGGGTAACATATTAGTGGCCAGAAACACAAATCACCAACATCGGATTAAGCAATGTATTACATGTCGGACAAAAGGGGTGATTTATGTGCTGAGATGCCCGTGTGATCTGGAATATGTGGGCCGCACCACTAGGTCACTACATAAGAGAATTGGGGAGCACGTGGCGAATATAATTAAGGGATTGGCCACACATAGTGTATCCAACCATTTTAGGTTACATCATAATAGAGATCCAGCAGGTCTTAGGTTTATAGGGGTTGAGGCCCATGTGAAGAGATGGAGGGGGTCTAGTGTGGTGCGGGACATTTCCCAAGCAGAGGGAAGGTGGATATTTAATTTGAAATCTTTCACACCCCAAGGACTTAATGTAGAGTTTGATCTAAACTGTTTCATTACTAATGACAATTAAGGTTTAAGGCCCCTGAGAAATCTGTGGCCCCAGCATGCTTCACTGGGGGTCACCTAGAACACTACATTAATTAGGAGCTGGGATAGGGTTGAGGCCCATGGGTACTTCTGGTGGGGATATATGGGGGCTACACAGATTTCTCCTCCTGTGTGAGTCGGGGCTATTAGTAGCCCTAACTATGTAAACAGGGGCGTTAAAAGGGGAAAAAATGGAGTTTGACGCTGTATGTATTAAAGTTTTATTGTATAAGATATGCGGTCGGCCAATACCGCTTGTCTACTCTGGGGTTTACAGCCTGTGTTTTAGTTGTTCGTTTTTCGTTCGGTTTTACTATATTTTATTTCATTTAATATGATTCTTCTGACTGCTAGCAGCAAAATGTATTGGCAGTTCAGCCTTTTCTCCACCAGATGGCTCACAAGTGGTTGTCCCCGTATTAGCTGGGAGGCTTGCGTCCCAGACGTAATTTGATCACGCCAGGGGGGACGCCTACTAGGGAACGTTTTCCTCGCGGTTGTAACGCGGATAGATTGACGCATGGACGCGTCTTATCCCCGTGACTAGAGGGGAGGAGCCCGTGCTTTAAAAGACGTCGGCGCCCTTGGTGACGTCAGCCCCTGATGAGTCCATTCGACGAAACGCGTAGGGCGGACCCAGGAGCGCTGACGTCACTAGGGTAGCGGGGAATTCGGACGTATACTTTGAAGGAAAGCGGAGTGTCGGGACGCCGGTGCCGCTGTAAACAAGGAGAGCGCTATTGGTGGGCTGTGATGCCCAAGATGCCTATGATTCATCTACCTGAGTGAGTGCGCTATATTGCGCGGGCCATTTCTGTTTTTAAAAAATTGGATTACGCTATGTGTATTTTATATTGTTTTACATGTGGATATGTGCAATTAAACCTGTAGCCTTTTTCTACTACCAAACAAAGTGTGGAGGCTGTTTACATTGAAGTGTGGAGGCTGTGATCTATAGTTAGTCGCTTGAAGGCCACGCATTAGACCCACCTGGAATCTGAGGTGGTGTCCATCTGGTGAGCTGCTATACCAAAGGGGCTATATTTCACTGAGAGTGGAACGCACTGTTGTCACCTATGCACGTGTTGGGTGGAGTGTATTGCTATATCGCTGATCTGTATTACATTAATACCACATGTGTGGCACTTTTTTGCAGCCTAACTGCGCTAAGGGGCCCAAAGTCCAATGAGCACCTTTAGGCTTTACAGGGGTGATTCCAATTAGGCACCCCCCAAAATGCCAGGACAGTAAACACACCCCACAAATTACCCCATTTTGGAAAGTAGACACTTCAAGGTATTCAGAGAGGAGCATAGTGAGTCCGTGGCAGATTTCATTTTTTTTTAGTCGCAAGTTAGCAGAAAAGTGGGTAGATGTCATGCTGTGACATGACATCTACCCACGGACATCCACCCGCCAGCTGCCATTGGGACTCACCTTCACCTCTGTGATTGCTTAAAGTGCATTTCCCTGTTTAAAACCACTTATTACCAATTAATTTGCCGGATTTAAAGTGTTGTCATCAAGTGTTGAAATCAATTTTCTCGAAAACGAAAATTATTAATATATATATATAATATAGTATTGCACAGACAGGAGTGTGGACTTTTTGTTTCTACAATTGTGTGTAGTGCTTCCTCTTTTAAAGAATTGAATTGTAAATCTGATTTCTAATGTAGCATTCAGAGTGAGTATACTGGTTTGAACAGTTTGAAAAATGTATTTTCAGTTATTTCCATTTTTCTGTTGAAGATTAGTTCATGCCTGTGTTGCACCACCTGTTGTGGTGATAAGAAGCAGAATTCCAGTGAAATATTTGAGCCTAACCGCACTTTAACATAGAATTACTATTTTTTTTTTCAATCTTCAAGTTTTCCAGAGATACCACTTTATGATTTTATGAATGGTTTTCAGTTTGAATAAACATTTTCATATACTATACTAATTTGTTTTTTCCTCTGACTTTTCTAATCTCATTGGAGTCTAAACCTAAGATCTGATATCAATCATGTTTAGGAGAAAGTTAGTTTACACATTTATACAAATTATCCACTGTTCATTGGCTACCAATTAACCAGAGGATCAGTGTCGGACTGGGAGGTGGAAAAACTGAGGCAATCCACTTGCTGGCCAAGCAGCAGTTATCAGGTGTTGCTGCTTACAGTGAAGACTTGCTGCAGGTGTCTATTGGGAGTGATAACACAGGGCTACTGCTGCTTGGCCAGCAGGTGGATTTCCTCAGTTTTTCCACCTCCCAGTCTGACACTGCAGAGTATCCAGTTTAAACTCTTAACCCTAACCTACAAAGCATGTAAATATGTTTTCTAATGTAGTATTCAGAGTGAGTATACTGGTTTGAAAAGTTTATGTTCAGTTTTTTCTTTCTTCCATTGAAGAAAGTCAGTTCATGCCTGTGTTGCACCACCTGTTGTGGTGAAAAGGAGAATTCCAGTGAAATGTTTGAGCCCAGCCACATTTCAATATACACTTATTATTTTTTCAAGTCTTTCTGTTTTCCTGATTTGCCACTTTATCAATTAATGAATGGTTTTCAGTTTGAGCAAAAATTTGTATATACTCATTTGTTTTTTTCCTCTGAATTTTCTCATTTCATTGGGGTCTAATATCAGATTTGAAATCAATCATGTTTAGGAGGAAGTTAGTTTATGTGGCTGCTCATCTCATTCATCTTTCTTTTTGCTCTTCTGCTACTCCTCTCTCTGTCAAGCTCTTAATTGGCTACCAATTTTATTTAGAAGATCCAGTTCAAACTCCTTACCCTAATCTACAAAGCTCTCCACAATCTCTCTCCCCTGTATATCTCCCCAAAAGTTTCCAGATACCAACCCAACCGCAATCTCAGATCTACACATGAATTTCTTTTGTCCTCCTCTAGAATTACCTCTTCGCATTCATGTCTACAGGATTTAACACATGCTTCACCCCTCCTTTGGAATACCATGCCACAATAATTCTGACACTCTCCAAACTTTGATATCTTTAAACGGTCCCTTAAAACTCATTTTTTCCGTCAAGTATATGCTCTACCTTAGGCCATTCCCACTTTGACCTAAGGCCAAGTTGTACTCCTACTAGATACTCTGCCTCTAGGTATGATTATTGTATACTACACTTTGGTTCTTCATATGATTAATCCATTTCGGTCCCGAAAAGGTTATGATAGTTTATTATTATTATTATTTATTTATAGAGTGCCAACATATTCCGTGGCGCTGTACAATGTAAGAAAACAAACAAGGGATACATAATGATACAGACAATGATATACATCAAATATGAACACTGGTACAAAATACAGAACTGGTGATTACAATAGCAAATTTAACGTGATGACTAAAATGTATAAATGTCTAACAGAGTGCAAGCAATTAAATTAATAGCATTCCATGACACAAAAGGGTGAAAGCCCTGCCCTTGCGAGCTTATAATCTAAAGCTTGCGAGTTTACATCTAAAGTTTATTAAGCTTTATCAAAAATTGGGTAACAACATTACTACTGTGGCTTATAATAATACAATAACTATCACAAGTAGTATACTTAAAACACAAAGAACTCAATCTAATATACTGTACAGTATAGACCAAAAGTTTGGACACACCTTCTCATTCAAAGAGTTTTTCTTTATTTTCCTGACTATGAACATTGTAGATTCACACTCAGGGCATCCAAACTATGAATTAACACATGTGGAAGTATAGTACATAATCAAACAGTGTGAAACAACTGAAAATATGTCGTATTCTAGGTTTTTTAACCACTTGCCGACCGCCTTAAGCCGATGGGCGGCGGCAAAGGCTGGGCCCAAAAGACCGCAATACGCCCATCGGCGGCGGCGACAGCAGGCGTGGCTGTGCAGCGATCGCGTCATTCATGACGCGATCAGCCGCCGGTGACAGGCTCCGCCCCCCTCATGCTGTAACCCGCCGGCCGTTTGGAAGCGCCGGTGGGTTACTAGCTGCACGATCACCACAATACGAACGTATAATACGCTTCGTAATGTATACAAAGCATATTATACAGGCTGCCTCCTGCCCTGGTGGTCCCAGTGATCGAGGAACCACCAGGGCAGGCTGCAGCCACGCAGGTAAGCACCTAGACCCCCCCAGACCTCCCCCCTGTGTACTGTATACATCTATTCTCCCCTGTAATCACCTGTCAATCACCCGGCAATCACCCGGAAATCACCCCATTACCACCTGTCACTGCCTCCCATCAGATCAGACCCTAACCTGCCTCTTACGGGCATCTGATCACCCTCCCACACAATCAGATCGCCCGCAGACCTACCCTCAGATCACCTCTAAAGTGCATTGTTTACATCTGTTCTGCCATCTAATCACCCACTGATCACCCATCAATCACCCCCTGTCACCAGCTGTCACTGCTACCAACCAGATCAGACCCCTATCTGCCCTTCGGGCACCCAATCACCCGCCCACACCCTCAGAACGACCTCAGACCCCCCAGACCTCCCCCCCCTGTGTACTGTATACATCTATTCTCCCTTGTAATCACCTGTCAATCACCTGTCAATCACCCGTCAATCACCCATCAATCACTCCGTCAATCACCCCATCACCACCTGTCACTGCCTCCCATCAGATCAGACCCCAACCTGCCTCTTACGGGCATCTGATCACCCTCCCACACTATCAGATTGCCTGCAGACCTACCCTCAGATCCCCTCCAAAGTGCGTTGTTTACATCTGTTCTGCCATCTAATCACCCACTGATCACCCATCAATCACCCATCAATCACCCCCTCTCACCACCTGTCACTGCTACCCATCAGATTAGACCCCCATCTGCCCCTAGGGCACCCAATCACCCGCCCACACCCTCAGAACGCCCTCAGACCCCAGTCCTGATCACCTCGCCAGTGCATTGCTTGCATCTATTCCCCCCTCTAATCACACCTTGAGACACCCATCAATCACCTCCTGTCACCACCTGTCACCCCCTAGCACACCTACCCATCAGATTAGGCCCTAATTTGCCCGTGTGGGCTCCTGATCACTCTGCCAAACCCTCAGATCCCCCTCAGACCCCCTTCCGATCACCTCCCCAGTGCATTGATTGCATCTATTTTCCCCTCTAACCACCCCCTGAGACACCCATCAATCACCTCCTGTCACCCCCTAGCACTCCTATCCATCAGATCAGACCCAATACAACCTATCATCTAAGAGGCCACCCTGCTTATGACCGGTTCCACAAAATTCGCCCCCTCATAGACCACCTGTCATCAAAATTTGCAGATGCTTATACCCCTGAACAGTCATTTTGAGACATTTGGTTTCCAGACTACTCACAGTTTTGGGCCCCTAAAATGCCAGGGCAGTATAGGAACCCCACAAGTGACCCCATTTTAGAAAGAGGACACCCCAAGGTATTCCGTTAGATGTATGACGAGTTCATAGAAGATTTTATTATTTGTCACAAGTTAGCGGAAATTGATTTTTATTGGGTTTTTTTCACAAAGTGTCAATTTCCGCTAACTTGTGACAAAAAAAAAAAATCTTCTATGAACACACCATGCTCCTAACAGAATACCTTGGGGTGTCTTCTTTCTAAAATGGGGTCACTTGTGGGGTTCCTATACTGCCCTGGCATTTTAGGGGCCCTAAACCGTGAGGAGTAGTCTAGAAACCAAATGCCTCAAAATGACCTGTGAATAGGACGTTAGGCCCCTTAGCGCACCTAGGCTGCAAAAAAGTGTCACACGTGGTATCGCCGTACTCAAAAGAAGTAGTATAATGTGTTTTGGGGTGTATTTTTACACATACCCATGCTGGGTGGGAGAAATCTCTCTGTAAATGGACAATTGTGTGTAAAAAAAATAAAAAAATTGTCATTTACAGAGATATTTCTCCCACCCAGCATGGGTATATGTAAAAATACACCCCAAAACACATTATACTACTTCTCCTGAGTACGTCGGTACCACATGTGTGGCACTTTTTTGCACCCTAAGTGCGCTAAGGGGCCCAAAGTCCAATGAGTACCTTTAGGATTTCACAGGTCATTTTGCGACATTTGGTTTCAAGCCTACTCCTCACGGTTTAGGGCCCCTAAAATGCCAGGGCAGTATAGGAACCCCACAAATGACCCCATTTTAGAAAGAAGACACCCAAAGGTATTCCGTTAGGAGTATGGTGAGTTCATAGAAGATTTTAGTTTTTGTCACATGACAGGTGCTCAGAAAAGTCAGAGATGCTACAAAATGGGAAAATTCACTTTTGGCACCATAGTTTGTAAACGCTATAACTTTTACCCAAACCAATAAATATACACTGAATTTTTTTTTTTTAATCAAAGACATGTAGCACAATAAATTTGGACAAAAATGTATACAGAAATTTTACTTTATTTGAAAAATGTCAGCACAGAAAGTATAAAAAAATCATTTTTTTGACAAAATTCATGTCTTTTTTGATGAATATAATAAAAACTAAAACTCGCAGCAGCAATCAAATAGCACCAAAAGAAAGCTGTATCAGTGAAAAGAAAAGGAGGTAAAATTCATTTAGGTGGTAGGTTGTATGACCGAGCCATAAACCGTGAAAGCTGTAGTGGTCTGAATGGAAAAAAAGGCTCTGGTCCTTAAGGGGCGAAAAGACTGTGGTCCTTAAGTGGTTAAAGTAGCCACCTTTTGCTTTGATTACTGCTTTGCACACTCTTGGCATTCTCTTGATGAGCTTCAAGAGGTAGTCACCTGAAATGGTTTTCACTTCACAGGTGTGCACTGTCAGGTTTAATAAGTGGGATTTCTTGCCTTATAAATGGGGTTGGGACTATCAGTTGCGTTGCGGAGAAGTCAGGTGGATACACAGCTGATAGTCCTACTGAATAGACCTCTGCTGCGGAGGATAAGTTAATCCGAGTCACCAGCCTCAGAAATTGCAGGTTAACAGCAGCTCAGATTAGAGACCAGGTCAATGCCACACAGAATTCTAGCAGCAGACACATCTCTAGAACAACTGTTAAGAGGAGACTGTGTGAATCAGGCCTTCATGGTAGAATATCTGCTAGGAAACCACTGCTAAAGACAGGCAACAAGCAGAAGAGACTTGTTTGGGCTAAAGAACACAATGAATGGACATCAGACCAGTGGAAATCTGTGCTTTGGTCTGATGAGTCCAAATTTGAGATTTTTGGTTCCAACCACCATGTCTTTGTGTGGCGCAGAAAAGGTGAACGGATGGTCTCTACATGCCTGGTTCCCACCGTGAAGCATGGAGGAAGAGGTGTGATGGTGTGGGGGTGCTTTGCTGATGACACTGTTGGGGATTTTTTCAAAATTGAAGGCATACTGAACCAGCATGGCTACCACAGCATCTTGCAGCGGCATGCTATTCCATCTGGTTTGTATTTAGTTGGACCATCATTTATTTTTCAACAGGACAATGACCCCAAACACACCTCCAGGCTGTGTAAGGGCTATTTGACCAGGAAGGAGAGTGATGGGGTGCTGCGCCAGATGACCTGGCCTCCACAGTCACCAGACCTGAACCCAATCAAGATGGTTTGGGGGTGCGCTGGACCGCAGAGTGAAGGCAAAAGGTCCAACAAGTGCTAAGCATCTCTGGGAAATCCTTCAAGACTATTGGAAGACCATTTCAGGTGACTACCTTTTGAAGCTCATCAAAAGAATGCCAAAAGTGTGCAAAGCAGTAATCAAAGCAAAAGGTGGCTTCTTTGAAGAACCTAGACAGGACATGACATATTTTCAGTTGTTTCACACATTTTGGTTATGTACTATACTTCCACATGTGTTAATTCCTAGTTTGGATGCCTTCAGTGTGAATATACAATGTTCATAGTCATGAAAATAAAGAAAACTCTTTGAATGAGAAGGTGTGTCCAAACTTTTGGTCTGTACTGTATATAGGATGCGACTTCTGGGCCTTAGTAGGGTGTCTCTTAGGCCCCAGGCTCCAAAAGGAATCGCTCCTAGTGAAATGGTTGTATAACTCTTTTCATTCAAGAATACTACTAAGATATGATGTAAAACACTAAATATTCACAAATGAATATCAAAAATCCTTATGTATGCTTAGTCCTGGTCCATTATATTGAAAGACTGTAAGCTTAAATTTATAAGATTGTACTATGGACTTCTACGATTATTTGTTAATCTTTTTCTTGAAAAACCCAATAAAAAATATTGAAATAGAGAAATAGAGTGAAGCTTTACTTACTTGGAACGTTAACGTTCAGTTATTTCTTTCTTCCATTGAAGAAAGTCAGTTCATGTTTGTGTTGCACCACCTGTTGTAGTGAAAAGAAGCAGAATTCCAGTGAAATGTTTGAGCCTAACCACACTTTAAAAAACACAATTTTTTTTCATGTCTTTCTGTTTTCCAGATTTGCCACTTTTTCCAGATTTGCCCTTGTACGCGATGATCTACATGATGACACGTACCCTCGTACGCGTCATCGCTGTACCTCTGCTCTCTCTTGACGTGACTTACAAATGTAAACAGGAAGTGCGTCAGAGAGAGGGTGGAAGTATCAGATGGTACTAGCGCCTATGCTCTCCGGCTGCCCGCTTCCTGCCCTCCTCCTGCCAGCCTGCAAGGTACCTTCGGGGGACTTAGATTTAATTTTATAGGGTCCAGCAGAAGGGAGAGCTTAGTGGGGAGGGGTGGGGGGCATTTCCGACCCCCCCTCCCCCCCCCGCGCTCGGGGCATGCTCTCCCTTTATGCTGGGACCCTATAGGGGGCCCCAAAGGGACATGTTCGGGTTGGGTTCGGGGTTAGGCCCGAACATGCCGAATATCGGGGGCATGTTCGGCCGAACCACCCCGAACCCGAACCTCTAAATGTTCGCCCAACACTAATATCTATGTACTGCACGCAGTTCATCAGCCGTAGATCACCATCTAGTGGTGTAATCAAATATTGCACATGTCCCAAAGTTGCAATAGCACCAATTTGTTATTGCACGTAGATCGAACAGTACTTCTCTGACTCTATAAATCTCCTCTAACTCCATCTAGTGGTTGTTAACGATATCTTATTATTTCTCTAAACCATTATTCCAAAGAAATGTATCCATTTATAGGAAATATATATATATGCTTATAAAAACTATTATACAATTATAAATAACTAGCCGACCCGCGGCGTAGCATACGCCGCATAAGAGGGTAGAGGGCAGGAAGGGGTTATTGGGCACAGCGGCAGGGAGGGGGGTTGAACCCCCCCTCAACTGTGTCCCCCATGTGTGCTCTACCTCCAGCTTAAGCTCAGCAGGAACCCCCCCGCCCCCCTCACCTGGGTCCCCCATGTGCACTCCCCCTCCAGCTTAACTTCAGCAGGAACCCCTCCAGCTTAAGCTCAGCAGGAACCCCCCCCCCTCACCTGGGTCCCTCATGTGCGCTCCCCCTCCTGCTTAAGCACAGTAGCAGCCGCCACTATTAGTAAGGGGCAGCGGGCAGGGATGACTCACCTCTTCCGTGTTCCATCGTGCGTTCCACTGTCGTCACTTCCTGCAATGCCGCACACTGTATTGGTGTAATTTGCCTTTTTAAAACAGAAGGAAATCTGCAATAATTCAGCTATAAGTGAATATTTGTGGTTACCCACAATGCACTGCTACTAAATATGCAAATTACCCCTTTTCCCCCTTGGTAATTTAAGCAAGCATCCAGAGCCGCTGGTGTATAGCAAGCATATAGCTTTAAATGTTACACATTTATCAAACCCACATGTACACAGCCTGTTTCAGACTTTTGGTCCTCATCTGTACTTTGGCAAGGATTGATATGGCTGTATGAGATAGGGCTTGGACCAGTACAACAGAGTAACCAAGCAGCTCAGGGTGACCCAAACCATTCGGAATGTATAGGGGGATAAAAGGGACCAAAAAGACCTCCTACTAAAAAAAAGCAAAGCTTGGTGTAATTTGCCTTCCTAAAACAGAAGGAAATATGCAATAATTCAGCTATAAGTGAACATTTGTGACTACCCACAATGAACTGCTACTAAATATGCAAATAATTCCTTTTCACCCTTAGTAAGTCAAGCAAGCATCCAGAACCACTGGTGTATAGCAAGCCTATAGCTTTAAATTTTACACAGCGATATCAAACCCACATGTGACAGCCTGTTTCAGACTTTTTGGTCCTCATCTGTACATGGCAAGGATTGATATGGCTGTATGAGATAGGGCTTGGACCAGTACAACAGAGTAACCAAGCAGCTCAGGGTCCACTCGAATGTATAGGGGGATAAAAGGGACCAAAAAGACCTTCTACTAAAATAATCAATCCAACGGACACAGCATGGATGATCTTCGTGTCACTGCCCTGAAGGGTGGCTTCAAAACGTCAAATGATCGATTAATAGCAGAAACAAAATTTATAAATTGGTTCAAGGCTGTGCAGAACGGTTTGAATAAGGACAACAACTTTCTATATTGGTATGAGACTGATGACATTTGAACTTTTCTCAGCCATTATAGCTGAACTTGTGAACTAAGAATTTACGATACCTCTGTGTCAGTCCAACTCCCAGGTATGTGAGCAGGGAGTAAACAAGGATTCTTATCTTGGCTTACAACCTCTAACCCCAGGTCGATGGTCTGTGTGAATTAAGGCATCTTAATGACATGTATTTATGCTTGAAAACAATATCTGTTTTCCTTTTTGATGTTGCATGTATATAAGCTGTCTGTACCACCAGTTTGCAAACTAACAGGATATAAGCCAGACGAAAGCTGCAAGGCCGAAAGCTTGCTTATTTTATTCATTTTTAGTTAGCCAATAAATGGTATCATCCTGATTTAAAACGTCTTGCTTTTACTGATGGCTAACACGGTACAATACCCTACTGCTACTACTAAAATAATCAAAGCTTGGTGTAATTTGCCTTCTTAAAACAGAAGAAAATCTGCAATAATTCAGCTATAAGTGAACATTTGTGGTTACCACAATGCACCGCTACTAAATATGCAAATTATTCATTTTTTACCTGTGATAAGTCAAGCATGACTATGCTTAGCTTTAAGTTTTACACAGTCATATCAAACCCACATGCACCAGCCTATTTCAGGCATTTGGTCCTCTTCAGTCCATAACAGGAATTGATGAGGCAGTATGAGATAGGGCTTGGACCAGTACAACAGACTAACCAAGCAGCTCAGGGTGACCCAAACTACTAAGAATGTATAGGAGGATAAAAAAAGAGACTAAAAAGCCCTCCTACTAAAAAAAAAGCAAAGCTTGGTGTAATTTTCCTTCTTAAAACAGAAGCAAATCTGCAATAATTCAGCTATAAGTGAACATTTGTGGTTACCCACAATGCACTGCTACTGAATATGCAAATTATCCCTCTTTGCCCTTGGTTTGATATGACACTACTTCTTCTTCTTGCTTGGACCAGCCCCTTCTTCTTGCTTGGACCGGCCCTGGGGGCAGGGCGCTACTTCTTCTTCTTGCTTGAAGGTTGAGGCACTTACTCTATTATATATATAGATACTCATATTTTCCAAAACCGAGACCTTCTAAACACTTTAAACCACATTATGACTGCCAACCACATCATAATCCACCCCCAAATAGACCAACATACTCACCAAAGCTTGGACTATTTGGAATGATATAGAACTATGGATTTTCCCACAGACTGTGACAGTTTGTGAAGGGATTTAATAATTTTGGACTGGACACTTTTAGTACTTCCGATATACATCGCGTCACTTCCAGTGACGTCAGCGCTATGCGTTCCAACTATCTTCTACTTCCGCGCTCCACGCCTAGTGTTCAGCAGCGCGGGCTTCTGGTAGAATATGCATGCAAATGGCTGCATACTGGGTCATTACACGTCAATATTGGAAGCCAGTGCTGGGTGGACTTCTTAAGACATATAAATATACATAAATGGTTACAAAGTATAAAAATGATTGCAATAAAATTACATTCGTATAATCACAATTCCTTCTAGACATATCTCATTCTAACATCTACAATAGTACCATTAAAAACTTTTGGTATAATAACAATCATACATTTCTATATTTACGGCAGCTTGTATTATATATCTATGTACTGTACGCAGTTCATCAGCCGTAGATCACCATCTAGTGGTGTAATCAAATATTGCACATGTCCCAAAGTTGCAATAGCACCAATTTGTTATTGCACGTAGATCGAACAGTACTTCTCTGAGTCTATAAATCTCCTTTAACTCCATCTAGTGGCTGTTAACGATATCTTATTATTTCTCTAAACCATTATTCCAAAGAAATGTATCCATTTATAGGAAATATATATATATGATTATAAAAACTATTATACAATTATAAATAATACTCATATTTTCCAAAACCGAGACCTCCTAAACACTTTAAACCACATTATGACTGCCAACCACATCATAATCCACCCCCAAATAGACCAACATACTCACCAAAGCTTGGACTATTTGGAATGATATAGAACTATGGATTTTCCCACAGACTGTGACAGTTTGTGAAGGGAATTAATAATTTTGGACTGGACACTTTTGCTCAAATTTAAATAAAAACTGAGACATTTTTTTTTCTCACAATAATGCCTCTTGTACATTGTCTTACTATCTTTTGGGAGAAATATTTCATTTCCCGTCAAAAAATTACTTGCTGGCTGAATAAAAGTAACCTTAAGTCAAAAATCGCCATGGGTATGAATAATTATGGGCAGCACTGTGTATATATACAGTGTACATCCTGTGACATGTATGCATGCCTTCATCAGCGGATTGAGGGTGTTTACTGTTGCCCTGGGTGTGTGCGTGTTGCTCAGTTAGAGGCGGATGTCGCAGAGCTAAATAAGCATCTCGCAACACTGAGACGCATACACAACATGGAGATGAGCTTGGATCTCACGATCCAGACACTGGATGGAATCGGTGAAGATGAGGTGGGTGGAGTAAAGCCAGAGCAAGAAGCAGAGGTAGCCGCTAGTTGGGTCACAGTTAGAAGGGGTAGGGGGAAAAGTGGCAGGGAGGCTAGTCCCGAGTTGTCCCTTACTAATAAGTATGCTTGTTTGCGTAATATTGGGGAGGATGATTCAGGAGTAGCAATGCTGCAGCAGGATGTGCTCCTTAGCAACCAAGGGGCAGACTGCTGTAACGAGAAAGGGAATAGGAGTGCAGTTAAGGCTAGACAGGTACTGGTGGTAGGGGATTCAATTATTAGGCGCACAGATAGGGTAATCTGTTGAAGAAACCGTGAATGCCGTACAGTCTGTTGCCTCCCGGGTGCTCGGGTTCGGCATGTAGCGGAAAGAATTGACAGATTATTGGGTGGGGCTGGGGAAGACCCAGCTGTCATGGTACACATTGGCACCAATGACAAAGTTAGTGGGAGATGGAAGGTCCTCAAAAATGATTTTCAGGTACTTGGAGATAAACTTAAAGCAAGGACCTCCAAGGTGGTGTTCTCTGAAATACTGCCAGTGCCATGCGCTACATCTGAGAGACAGAGGGAGCTTAGGGAGTTAAATAAGTGGCTGAGAAATTGGTGTAGGAAGGAAGGGTTTGGGTTCCTGGAGAACTGGGCAGACTTTGCAGTCGGCTACAGGTTCTACAGCAGGGATGGGCTGCACCTTAATGGGGAGGGTGCAGCTGCATTGGGGGAGAAGATGGCTAAACGGTTGGAGGAGATTTTAAACTAGGATCTGGGGGGAGGCGGGAGGATAAAGTCTCAATATGTAGACAAGATAAGGTAAAAAGACAGTGGGAGCCTAACATTATGGGGGGTGGAGAGGGGGGTGGGGACAGTGTAAAGATTAAGGAGGTTGGTAAAACTTCAAGTAGCCCATTTCGTGTAAACAAAATTGGTAAATGTGTTGGTAAAAATATAAAGTGCATGGTAACCAATGCTCGGAGCCTTGCAAATAAAATAGACGAACTAGAGTTCATTCTGAATGACAAAGGCTGTGACATTGTGGGAATAACCGAGACATGGATGGATGAAAGCCATGACTGGATAGCTAATTTAAAAGGATACAATGTGTTTAGGAGGGATAGAACAGGGAAAAAAGGTGGAGGGGTTTGTCTCTTTGTTAAGAATTCTCTTACAGCTGTCCTCAACGATGAGATGGAGGAAGATTGCGAAGATGTGGAGTCCGTTTGGGTAAATATTCATGGTGGAAATAAAAGTTGCCAATTGCTTATTGGGGTATGCTACAGACCACCTCTTATTAATGAAGCTGCAGAACTGCGATTACTACAGCAGATTGAAAAAGCTGCAAGTAAAAATGAGGTCATAATTATGGGCGACTTCAACTTTCCAGACATTGACTGGGGTATTGAGGCTACCCATTCTGGTAAAAGCAGCAGATTTCTGGCAGCACTACAGGACAATTACATTGACTCAAATGGTAATAACGGAACCAACTAGGGGGAATGCGTTACTGGATCTGATCATTTCTAATAGACCAGATAATGTATCAAATGTGCAGGTTCAAAAACATTTGGGAAATAGTGATCACAACATGATAACGTTTGATACTGATAGGCCACGGGGCAGCGGGACCACTAAAACTATGAATTTTAGAAAAGCAAAGTTCAATCAAATTAGGCAGGCACTAAGTTTGGTGAACTGGGATAATGTACTACAAGGGAAGGACACTGAAGGGAAATGGCAAGCTTTTAAACGTATTCTCAATCAATATTGTAGTATGTATATCCCATATGGAAACAAAATGTCTAGGAATAAAAAAAGGCCTCTATGGATGAATAGAAAGGTTAGGGATAAAATGAAGAGGAAAAAGAATGCCTATAAGGTCTTAAAACAGGAGGGGACTGAGGCTGCACTAAGCAATTATAAGGAGTGCAATAAAAATTGTAAAAAAGAAATTAGGCTGGCAAAGATCGAAGCTGAAAATCAAATCGCTAGGGATATCAAATCTAACCCAAAAAGTTTTACAAGTACATCAACTCTAAAAAAAGAAAGGTTGACTATATAGGAATCCTAAAGGATGAGGGTGGGAACTCAATGGTGGATGACCAAGGTAAGGCAGAGTTATTAAATGCTTTCTTTGCTTCTGTCTTCACAAAGGAAACAGCACTGTTGCAAATTACAGAGGCAGAAGAGTCTCAATCTTCTAACTGTAATATTAAATACTTAACGCAGGAAGAAGTAAAGGCAAGACTAAATAAATTAAAAATAGACAAGGCACCTGGCCCGGATGGCATGCATCCTCGGGTCCTAAGAGAATTAAGTTCAGTTATAGCTAAGCCCCTTTATCTTATCTTTTGTGACTCTCTTGCAACTAGCAGAGTCCCAGTGGATTGGCGTACAGCCCACGTTTTCCCATTATTTAAGAAGGGCAAAAAATCTGATCCAGGAAATTATAGACCTGTAAGCTTAACATCAGTTGTATGCAAACTATTTGAGGGGTTACTAAGAGATACTATACATGACTTCATAGTAGAAAATAATCTTATTTCTCAGCATCAACATGGGTTTACTAAAGACAGGTCCTGTTTGACTAACATGCTCAGTTTTTATGAGGTAGTGAATGCTAATATGGATATTGGGAATGCTGTAGATGTGATATACTTGGACTTTGCAAAGGCCTTCGACACTGTTCCCCACAGAAGTCTGGTGCAAAAGTTGAGGATGCAAGGACTGGGGAAGAGTTTGTGTGCATGGATAGGGAGCTGGCTAATGGACAGAAAACAAAGAGTTGTGGTCAATGGATCGTACTCAAAATGGGAGACTGTTAGCAGTGGGGTCCCACAGGGGTCTGTACTGGGTCCAGTGCTCTTCAATGTATTTATTAATGACCTAGTAGATGCAGTAGTGAGCAATGTTGCTATTTTTGCAGATGATACAAAATTGTGCAGAATCATCAACTCTCAGGAAGATAGTGTCATATTGCAACAGGATCTGGATAGGATGGCTATATGGGCACATACATGGCAGATAAAATTCAATGTTGACAAATGTAAAGTCATGCATTTTGGTCATACCAATGGTCTAGCACCATACAAAATAAATGGGATACAGTTGGGAACATCAGACTTGGAGAAGGACTTAGGAGTATTTATCGACAACAAGTTAAATAATCGTACTCAATGCCAAGCCGCTGCAGCTAAAGCGAACAAAATTTTGGGATGCATTAAAAGGGAAATAAAAACTCGAGATGCTAGCATAATATTGCCCCTGTTTAACTCTCTAGTA
This sequence comes from Hyperolius riggenbachi, assembly GCF_040937935.1. Classification (NCBI taxonomy): domain Eukaryota; kingdom Metazoa; phylum Chordata; class Amphibia; order Anura; family Hyperoliidae; genus Hyperolius; species Hyperolius riggenbachi. The sequence continues at coordinate 594,162,016 of NC_090646.1, read as the reverse complement.
AGGCCACATCTGGAATATGGAATTCAGTTCTGGGCACCACATTACAAAAAAGATATTGCAGTTTTAGAGCAGGTGCAGAGACGAGCTACAAAATTGATACGTGGGATGGAAGGTCTCGCTTACCAAGAAAGGTTAGATAAACTGGGTTTATTTAGTCTAGAGAAAAGACGCCTTAGAGGAGATCTAATTAACATGTATAAATACATTAGAGGGCAATATAATAGCTTGGCGGATGAGCTTTTTGTCCCTATGCCTTCTCAAAGGACTAGAGCAGTGATTCCCAACCGCTGTGCCGCGGCACACTAGTGTGCCGCGGCATGGTGCCAGGTGTGCCGTCCAGTACGCTGGAGGGGGGAAGCAGCGCTAGAAGGAGGGGCAGTGGAGGCAGCGGTGGGGAGGGGGGAAATATCCCCCCCCTCCCTCACCTGGGACCCCTCCTTCTGCCTCTCTCCCCCTCCATTTAGCGGTGGCAAGTGCAGGGCGGCTCGGCGGCGGGGAGACATGCGCAGACTTACCACTTCTGCGTTCCAAGCGCCGGCAGCGTCATGTCGTCAGATCTCCGCCTTCAATGCCGCCCACTGTGCTTCCTGATTAGCGGAAGAGCAGTGGGCGGCATTGAAGGCGGAGATCTGACGACATGACGCTGCCGGCGCTTGGAACGCAGAAGTGGTAAGTCTGCGCATGTCTCCCTGCACTTGCCACTGCTAAATGGAGGGGGAGAGAGGCAGAAGGAGGGGTCCCAGGTGAGGGAGGGGGGGATATTTCCCCCCTCCCCACCGCTGCCTCCACTGCCCCTCCTTCTAGCGCTGCTTCCCCCCCTCCTGGGCATCTATACTGGGGGGAACTGTACTAGCGATACTGGGGGCAACTAAACTAGCTGTACTGGGGGCAACTAAACTAGCTTTACTGGGGGCAACTAAACTAGCTTTACTGGGGGCAACTAAACTAGCTTTACTGGGGACAACTAAACTAGCTATACTGGGGGCAACTAAACTAGCTACACTGGGGGCAACTATACTAGCTATACTGGGCACTACCTACCTATGCTAGCTATGCTGGGCACTATGCTAGGTATGCTGGGCACTATACTAGCTATACTGGGTACCATACTAGCTATCTGGGCACTATACTAGCTATACTGGGCACTTTACTGGCTATACTGGGGCACTACCTACCTATACTGGGGCACTACCTATCCATACTGGGACTATACTAGCTATACTGGGGCACTATACTAGCTATACTGGGGCACTATACTGGGGTAACTATACTAACCATACTGGGGCAACTAAACTCCCTATACTGGGGCAACTATGCTAGCTATGCAGCCGCACCCCAGCCCCCCCCCCCCCCCATAGCCTGCTACACACGGCACTGTCCACTAGGTCGCGCAAACACCCACGCGCCCCCCGCCGTTCCCCGGAGAAAAATATGGTCAGAAAGTGTTCCCCGGGCCGGAAAAGGTTGGAAATCACTGGACTAGAGGACATGAGCTGCGCATGGAGGAAAAACGTTTTAGCCATTTATTTAGGAAAGGGTTCTTTACAGTAAGAGTGATTAAGATGTGGAATGCATTGCCACAGGAAGTCGTTATGGCAAACTCTATACCTGCATTTAAAGGGGGCTTAGATGCTTTCCTTGCATTGAAAGACATCCATGGCTACAATTACTAGGTTATGCCTAATGATGTTGATCCAGGGATTTTATCTGATTGCCATCTGGAGTCAGGAAGGAATTTTTCCTATTTGGGGCTAATTGGACCGTGCTTTGTGGGGGTTTTTTCGCCTTCCTCTGGATCAACAGGGGTATGTGGGGGACGGGCTGGAGTTGTACTTTGTACTGGTTGAACTCGATGGACGTATGTCTTTTTTCAACCAAAATAACTATGTAACTATATATATATATATATATATATATAATGGTTACTGAACCAAGTGATGTTACCTGAGCTGACTGGTTATTAAAAGCGCCAAGTACATTCATGTTCCCATATTTTTTTTGTGGTTCACATGGCTTTGGCAACAATACTAACAGATCGTAGTAGCCCTTGACCTCATCCTCGCAATGTGGAGGAGATCCAGAGGGTGGCAGGGCTGAGCCAATTATCTTTTCCAGCCGCATTGATCACCCTTTGGAGTTTATAGGTGTCCCTGGCAGTTGCACTTGCACACCAAACAATAATTATAATTATAATATTGTCACGGTATAAAAGCTGGTCAGCAACTTAAGTAGCATACCAAATTTTTTCAGTTGTCTCTGGACAAAAAAGCTCTGCTGAGCCCTCTTTTGAATTTTGGTAGTGTTCTGCTCTTATCTTAGGTTGTTTGTAATGGTTGTACTGAGGAACTGAAGATCTGATACCCTGGAAACCTTGGACCCACCGATGAGAACCAGGAAGTGTGTGGAATGATCTCTCCGGAAGTCAATGATCAGTTCAACAGTTTTGGTCGTATTGAGCACAAGCTTATTATCCTTGCACCAGCCACAGATTCTCTTGATCCCACTGTAGTAGGCCCCCTTCCCGTTGCTGTCAATGATAGTAGTGTCTTCAGCAAACTTGATGAATTTGACGAAGTTCCCAGATGAGCTGCAGCTATTGGCATACAGGGAGAACAGGAGTGGGAATAGCACACACCCTTGCGGGGCACATGTATCAGTGGTACTTTCATGGGAAAAGCAGCTACTGAGCTTGAACCTCTGTGTCCTATTGTTTAGGAAGTCTTTAACCCATATGCCCAGAGTGGAGTCCACACCAAGATACCCAAGGTTGTTGAGGAGGATGTCCGGGCAGATGGTGTTGAAGGACGAGCTGAAATCCAGGAACAAGATTCTGACATAGGTATTCAGGCTGTCAAGGTGTTCCGTGATGTACGCTAGGCTGACATTAATGGCATCATCCATGGACCTGTTAGTCCTGTACGCAAATTAGTGTGTGTAAAGGAGGGTGTCAGTTGTGTGCTTCAGATGGCCTAGGACCAGCTGCTCAAAGGTCTTCATGATGATTGGAGTAGTAGTACAGGTCTAAAGTTATTGAGATCTGTGTTGCCCAGCTTTTTGGGGGCTTGAATGATCGTGGAACGCTTAAGACAGGATGGGACTCTGCCCTCAGTTAAGGACCTGTAGTAGATGGAGGCGAGGATGAGGGCTAGCTGCTGCGCACAGGATCTCAGGCAGTTTGGTGACACACCGTCCGGGCCTGAGACATTCCTTGGATTGCACTTGCGGAGGAGACATAGAACTTCTTCTTGCTGAACTGCTAATGGTTCGGAGGCAGCATGTCCTTTTATGGAGACTGGCAAAGGAGGGGTAGTCAATTTTGTGGGCTCCCAGGTGGGTGGGTTGCTTGGATTGAAGATCAAATCTACAGTAGAATGTATTAAGCTCCTCAGCCAGTTGGGTGCTTTGGGCCATGTGCTGGGGGAGCTTTGAAGTTTGTGGGTGGCCTGAGACCCTTCCATACCTCCCGTGGGTTGTTGGACTGGAAGCTGAGTCTCAGCTTCTCAGAGACAGAGTAGGCCCTCTTAGCACACCTCAGTTCATGGTTCACGGAGTTCCTAGCAGCCCTGTACTCCTCCGAGGTGCCCAATTTGTGCCCCCTTTCTTTGATCCTCCAGAGCCGATGCAGCTTGTCGCTAAACCAGGGCTTGTTGTTGGAAAAGACTTTGATGGTCCTGGTTGGGATGCATGTCTCCTCACAGAAACGAATGTAGGAAATAACATTTTCTGTCCATTCCTCTATAGTAGGTGCCGCCAGGGCAAACCACCAGTCCGTACAATCAAGGCAATGCCTGGAGTTCTAGCTTAGCCTCCTCCATCCACCTCTTGACAGTTCTGATGGCTGGCTTAGTGGTGTCTAGCTGCCTCCTGTAGGTGGAGATCAGGTGGATTAGGTGGTGATCGGAGTTTCCCATGGCAGCCCCTTTGACAGCTTATGATGTGGCTGTATTAACTTGTGAGTGAAACGGTTGTTTTTATCACTATGGTTAGATCTGTTTGCTAACAAGCATATACTTGACTAACTGTATGTCTCTGTATTTGATGCTGCAGATGGTTTTATCTGTCCTTTTTCACATACTGCATACCTGCAATATTAAGCCTCCAAAGAAGTGGCCATGCTATAGACCACGAAATGTGGGTTAGGCAACTGATTATGACAAATGTGTAACAAGGACTATTTTTTATTTGTCGTATGTTACCAATTATTAAGATTGGAATTAAAAGCTACATTTATATTCAATTTGACATTATTGTGCCATTAAACTCTTGCCCCGTTTCTTTGGTTCTTCATATGATTAATTCATTAGAGGGGTGGCTATACTTGCAAACTACACAGATCTAATTTATATATATTATACATTGAACTGATTATTTATTGATTGTATGTAGGATATAGGGTGTATATGTTGTAACAGACTTTAGAATCTATAGAATCTATACACAACAACACCTTTAAGAGACAGATTAAGGTTCATATGAACATCATGACTACAGCCATGCATGAGTGAAGCTTCACTAGGCTAAAAGCCGTGCATGCCTAGTAGGCAGAAGTGCTCGTGTGTGTGTTTTTTTTTTCCAGTGCAAGGAGGAAAACAAAATAATGTTACTTTTTTCACTGTGATTTTAATCTGTATATTTAAAGGGAACCTAAACTGAGAGGGATATGAATGTTTCCTTTTAAACAATACCAGTTGCCTGACTCTCCTGCTGATCAATTTGCTGCAGTAGTATCTGGATCTCACACCTGAAACAGGCATGCAGCGAATCCAGTCTGACTTCAGTCAGAGCACCTGATCTGCATGCTTGTTGAGGGGCTGTAGCTAAATGTATTAGAAACACAAGATTAGCAGGAGAGTCGGGCAAATGGTATTATTTTAATAGGAAAAATCCATATCCTTTTCAGTTTAGGTTCCCTTTAATCCATCCACAACCACCTCTGCCCACTAGACGTATGGGTGAGTATACTGGTGTAAGCAGTTTGTAAAGTTTATGTTCAGTTATTTCTTTCTTCCTTGAAGAAAGTCAGTTCATGATTGTGTTGCACCACCTGTTGTGGGGAAAAGAAGCAGAATTCCAGTGAAATGTTTGAGCCTAACCACACTTTAAAAAACACTTTTTTTTTTTTCATGTCTTTCTGTTTTCCAGATTTGCCACTTTATCGATTAATTAATGGTTTTCAGTTTGAATAAACATCATTTCATATACTGTACTAATTTGTTTTTTCCTCAGACTTTTCTAATATGGCCCGAACAATTTGCTGGCGGACAGTACTCAGCAGATATCAGCTATTTACGCGTGAGTGGCGAGTACATGGCATGTTCCACCCACCCAAACTATTGCATATCTCTGTCTGTGACTCTCCACAAAGTAGTGTTGAGCCGAAATTTGCATAACTTTGCATTTCCGTAATACAAAAGCGAATCTTACCACTACAAGGCAAATTCATAATTTTGTAATTGCCATATAAACAGTAATTTGGAATTATATAAGCGTAATTTCCATCGTGTAATGTTGCATTTCGGTGCAACTTCGCGTTTAATGTGTAATTTCGTGCTTTCTATAGAAACAAAGTAATTTTAATTACGAAAATGGACGTAATGTAATTTTTAATAGTAATTATGTAAATTTAAGTAATTACTAAACTAAGAAAAGTCACTCATTGATTGCAATTACTGATAATGCAAAGGTGCACGTGCTGTCACTTTAAATGTATCAGGAGGCTCTACCTGCAGCCACTTCTAAGGCAGCTGCTCTTTGTCAAGGTTCTTTTAGTGGTCATACATGCTAGGACACTTGTGTTTGGGCCCTGCAGTATCTGATAATGCAAAGGCACCTGCACATGCTGTCGCTTTAAATGTATCAGGAAGCTCAACCTGCAGCCACTTCTAAGACAGGTGCTCTTCGTCAAGGTGCACTTAGTGGTCATGCACACTGAGACAACTGGTTTTGGGCCTTGCAATATCTAATAATGCAAAGGTCCCTGCACGTGCTGTCACTTTAAATGTATCAGTAGGCTCTGGACTGCAACACAATTTCGAGAACAGGCAAATTTCCATGTTAAACACAAAATTCCAATTTGTTTCCATTACAGAATTGATCATAACTATGAAAATGATCGTAATTACGAAATTCCACACAAGCGTTCACGAATTTTTGATTACGTCCATAATCGTAATTTTGTAAATTACACGAAATTTTGTGTAATCGTAATTAGGTCATTATGCTCATCACTACCACAGAGCCCACTGGTACTCACTCACAGCTGTGCCCACTACTACTGCTATAATTGTGTGCCACATTAGAAACAAGCACACTACTACTCTAGTGCCTCATTTTTCACTGTATTGTTGTCACGATTGCTTGTGCTTACCTGTCCTCGTTCCTGTGCTGGCTCTCCTGCAATGGCGGCAGAGTGTAACTCCAACTGCCGGGTCCCACTCCTCTCATCTCCATCTCTCATGGTGGATAGACGCCAGCCCGACTTCCTCCTTGGAGCTGGTATCTCTCCCTCTGTTACTGGGTGTGTGAGTGCCTGCGTCTCTGCTGCCCTCTTATGCAGTGGCCATAGGTGGCACTGCACCTGACACTAATTGAGAGGCTGGCTATATAAGTCCAGCACTCTCACTCACTCATTGCTGTTGCACCCCTGGTCACAGCCACGGCACTCCATCGCCGTTCCCCTTTTTGGCTATTCTCTTTCCCTAACAGGGTCTCCGTCTCCAAGTCGTCCCCTTTGGCTAATACCTGTTGCTAAACCTGCCTGCCTGTTTACCTGTTGCTAACCTGCCTGCCTGTTAATCTACCTGCTAACCTGACTGCCTGTTAACCTGCCTGCCTGTCTGCTAATCAGCCTGCACCCTAACCAGGATCCCTGCACTCCCTGCTAGACTCCTGTCTGTCATCCATCCTTCCCTGTTCCCTGCCAGCTCCCTCTGAGAGCTCTCCTGTTACCTGCAGCTTTCCTGGGGATTCCCTCAGCCTGTGAGTTCCCTCCCCGGGAATTCTGTCAGTCACCTGCAGCTTCCCTGGGGATTCCCTCAGCCAGTCAGTTCCCTCTGGAAGCTCTCCCATTCACCTGAAGCTTCCCTGTGTTTCCCTCAGCCTGTCAGTTCCTCCAGGAACTCTCCTGTTATCCCGTCAAGTACCCTCTGTTCTTTCCGTCATTGGTGCGGTAGTCCTAGGGGTCGTGACTGCGACCACCAGCAGCAAAGTAGTCCACCACCCACTAGGGCTGATGGCCCATCATCCCTTGCGGGGTGCACTGGTGAATACCCGTGCTCGTTTAGACTCCACGTGCTGGGGCTGCTCGCCCCTTGATACCAGTGACAGGTTTAACAGAAACCCAACTGGTTCGCAAGAACCCTGACAATTGTGTTTGAACTATTGCATATCTCTAGGTCTGATACTCCACAGAGCCCACTGGCACTCACTTATGATGTGCCCACTGCCAAGTACCAGTGCTGCTCGGATACCCCTTTTCAAAATCCGGATCGACCCGGATCCGGATACCCAGATATCTGATCCTGGTCGGATATCCAATTTCAAAATTTTCCAATCCGAATCCGAATCGGATATCCGACTCTAGTATTATCGGGATATCCGGGCAAATTCGGATATCCGGATAGAAAAAACAGAAGTGGCCTTTAAATTGCTTTAAAAACGTTTTTTAGGGTATATGAGGCATGTAGCATCATTATTTTGTAAAGGGGAACACTAATTGATGATGTGGGGACTTAATATCCCCCCCAAAAAAAAAAAACTGCCACGTGACACTTGGCAAGTGCCACGTGACATGTGGAAAGTGCCACGTGACACGTGCCAAGTGCCAAGTGACAGTCAGACAGCAGAGGAGAAGACACTAGTGCACACTAACTGTCACACTGGCACTGCTCACAGCACAGTAGTTCTGTAGAAAGCTAGCACAGTAGTACTGATACTCTAACAACTACTAGCACAATGACTGCAGTACTACAGTACTAACTACACAATAACACAGTAATCCTATCCCCTAATCCCTAACCTAACCTATGCCTAAGGCTAATAGCTGGCCAGCAGGTAGCAGCTGGCCTGGTCTGTGCACAGCACACACACAGACACATAGCAGCTGCCTGCAGCACACACTCTGATTGTCACACAAATGACATCAAGCTAAGGGCTTCTGCTGGGAGCCCTCTGATTGGCTCCAGGACATGATCTCCTTAGTTATAGTATTTCGGATCCAGATACCCGCAATATCCGTGGATATCTTGGTTATGCGGCCAAATATCCGCAGATGGCTAGCCGGATTTTTTAAAAAATCCGGAATCCGAATCGGATAGCGTAAAAAAGTTCGGATATCTGGAATCCTAATGAGCAGCACTGCCAAGTAATACTGCTATAATTGTGTGCCACATTAGACTCATGCACAGTACTACTCTAGTGCTTCATTTTTCACTGTATTGTGTTTGAACAATTGCATATCTCTTTGTCTGATACTCCACAGAGCCCGCTGGCACTCACTCAGAGCTGTGCCCACTAGTACTGCTATAATTGTGTACCACATTAGACACAAGCACAGTACTACTCCAGTGTCTTGTTTTCACTGTATTGTGATAGAACTATTGCATTTCTCTGTGTGTGACATTACACAGCCCACTGACACCCAGAGCTGTGTACACTAATGCTATTGTTAGTGGCGTAGCTACGAAGGCGGGGGCCCCAGTTCAAGTTTAGCATTGGGGCCCCCCAAGCATGCTATAGATAACAATTGATCTGGCACACCAAAACCAAGCAAGGACAACCTCAGTGTCAGAGGTGCAAGCAGGGGATTGGAAACTGTGTTAATAATCACTACTATTCAAATCTACTATAGAAATGAATATTATCAGCACAGGACCAATAAAGAGCTAATACTGTGTTTGAAGGGTTTGTTGTTGCCACATTAGGTTGCAGGCACAGTACCACTCCAGTGCATTATTTTTCACTTTTTGCAGAAGGCACGGTACACCAAATAAATAAAAAGGTAGAGGTAGGTAGGTAGAGGCAGGCCAACCTGGAGGACTGCTCGAAGTTGTGCTGCTGTGTTTTCCTGCAGCCCTGGAAGAATGCTCAGTGTTCAGAGGCCACGTACTATCAACATTGAAAATTCAGAGGACGTAGTTGACTGGCTTACACAGCACATCCCATCTCCTACACCTTCCCTGAGGAACCTGGACGCACCATCCTCCTCCTGCTCTGATTAGGGAACCCCACAACAACTCATTCGCCCGGCAGCTAAAACCACCACTAGCACCACATCTGCTCTACTTGATATGTCAGAGTAGTTAGTCACACATTCCTGTGATGGATTTAGTGACATACAACCATTATTGGCAGAAGATGAAGGTAATGATGAAGGTAATAAGGATGTTACACCACCCAATTTGTCTCAGTCAGACGTCAGTACACACATAGACGTAAGGTCTGAGCGTGATGATGAAGTACCCATTGTTGGTGCCTTTTTGGAGGTGTCTGATACAAGTTAAGCCTGTCGATGATGAAGATGATGGGCTTGATTCACAAAGCGGTGCTAACAGTTAGCTCACTGGTGAAAAGCCCTTTATCACGCCTAAACTCAGTTTAGGCATGATAAGTTTAGGTGTGATAAGTTTAGGTGTGATAAGTTTAGGTGTGATAAGTTTAGGTGTAATAACTATAGCACCAACTGGGTTAGCACTGCAGTGCACAGCTGATCAAAAGTTTTGCGCTAGCAAAGTCTGGTGCACTTCGCATAGAGTTTAATGGCGCTGCTTTGCGTGCGGGACTTTGCGCGTGATCTAAACTTATCTAAACTTATCATGCCTAAACTTATCACATCTAAACTTATCATGCCTAAACTTATCACGCCTAAACTGGCTTTTCACCAGCGTGGTGCAATGGTTATCACGCCTAAAGTCTCTAACTGGGTAAGCACCGCTTTGTGAATCGAGCCCAATGTGTCCATGGATGCAGTGGTGCTCAGCAAGATTTCGTATATCTGAACTACATAGATAATCCGAACTTTTTCCACTATCCAAACTTTGAGTAGCGATTCGGATATTTTTTAAAATTCGAATAGACTATCCGAGTAAACTCGGATTTCCCATCTGAAATCAGAAATCCGGGCCGATAGTTAGTTCAGATATCAGAGCAGAAGCCAAAATCACCTTCAATGGCAACGATCCCTTTCGAAGTAATCCAGGCCGAGAGAGAGAGAGAGAGAGAGAGAGAGAGACCTCCGAAAGGGTTTTTTGCCATTTGCAGAGCTTGTGGAAGCATTTTAAGCCATTTTCAGGTCACTTCCGGTTTTCTATCCAGATATCCGAATCCGGCCGGATATTGGGTTCGAATATCCGAGTTTACTCGGATACCAAAACATTCGGATTCGGATATCCGATTCGGATCCGGATATCTGGGTATCCGGATCCGAATCAATTCAGATTTAAAAAAGGGGTATCCGAGCACCCCTGCATGGATGTCACGTGGGTGCCCACAAGTAGCGATGAACAACAGGGGGACAGTTCAGATGGGGAGACAGAGAGGAGGAGGAGACTAGTTGTAACTAGTAGGGAGAGCTCATCAAAAGAAGCTAGTGACACTGTCAGACAGCATGTATCGGCACCTGGGGGTACCATCACCACCACCAGAACCAGACTTGTCGTCGACACCTGCTGTACCTGCGGCAACACAGAGGGAGGAGTCAGCGGAGGAAGTAGAGTCAGAGGAGGAAGGTGGCTTTGAGGAGGAGGTGAAAGAACAACTGCAGAAGGCATCCCAGGGGGGCTTGTGGTCACCTTTTGGATACCCCTGGTATTGTACATGGCTGGGGGGAGGAGGAGACCTTCCATGACATCAGTGAGGAAGAGGAATGGGAGATGGCGAGCTAGGCATCCATCTTTGTGCAAATGGGGTCTTTTATGCTGTCATGCCTGTTGAGGGACTCCCGTGTAAAAAGGCTCAAGGTAGGTGAACGACCTGTACTGGGTGGCAAGACTACTAGACCCTCGGTATACAAGCACAAAGTGGCGGAACTGTTACTGAACTACCAAAAGTCGGAAAGGATGCAGCAGTTACACAACAGCCTGCAAAGTAAGCTTTACACTGCAACAGTGATGTCACAGCATGACGGGAAAGAGGTGCAAGTAATCCTCCTCCTCCACCCACGGCCACGCTGGCAAGGACAGGACGCTCTTTCGATGTGATGGTGATGTCAGACATGCACAGTTTTTGTAGTTCGACGCATGGCCACAGCCCTGTGGGATCCACCCTCCGAGAACACCTCCACCAACAGGTGGCGGAATACCTGGCCTTAACTGCGGATTTCGACACTCTGAGGAGCGATGAACCCCTGGACTATTGGGGGAGTAGGGTTGACCTGTGGCCTGAGCCCTCATAATTTGCCATCAAACTTCTGTCTTGCCCCACCTCAAGCGTCCTGTCAGAAAGGACCTTCAGCACAGCAGGTCACGTCACCTAGGTCAAAAAAGTGTTGACTACCTGACGTTTATTAAAATGAATGATCCCAGAGGGTTACTGCCTGCCTGAAGACTTGTAAAACAGTCCCCGCACAGCTGTACATCATCTCTGCATGCCATGTGACTTGTCTGCCACCACCAACACAACAAGAGTCCATGGTAATCCTGCATTTTTAAGCAGCGGTCGCTACAATACCTAATTTTTCAGGCATGTATACATGCCTAATTTTTCTGGCCTCTGGGGATGCACTGTGGCTGCCACCTGCTGACCCTCACTGGCAAGCCTCCACTGCCTGGCTCTGCACTGGAGTTGGTGACACCACTACAAATGGCAGGCAGGCCTGCTGCCAGCCTGCCACCTGCTGGCCACCACTGGCAAACCTCCACTGTGTGGCTCTGCATTGGAGTTGCAGTAAAAATTTTTTGTAAATGACATCGACATTTTTTTCAAAATAATAAAAACATTTTTTATAAATAACAATAGAATTTTTATCTTAAATTAAACACCCATGCTGGTCTGTTCATGCAGCACCCACACACCTAAGGGCCTCAGAGACCTGTTACTGCTCAATCTCGTGTGGTTGCATGGCCGCGTAACTAGTTAGCATGGAGGAGTTCACAATAGGCTTTAAAAAAAATATAGGGTGTACACTGAGCCAGTCTGCTTGCTACCATCATAAAGTTCCATTATTAACTTCCCATCCAGGCCTCTGCTACATGCCACGCTGGTCTGTTCAGTTGAGCATGCAGTAAATCAATACATTTTTGGGGAAATTACATTGACATTTTTTATGAATAATAAATATACTTTTGAATAAATAACATTTTTTTCTTAAATTCAGTAGAGTGCGCATGCAGCACTCGCACACCTAAGGGCCTTACAGACCTGTTACCGCTCAATCTCGAGTTTCTGTATGCTCATGTAACTAGTTAGCATGGAGGAGTTCACAAATAGGCTTAAAAAAATAGGTTTTACACTGAGCCAGTCTGCTTGCTACCCTCATACAGCTCCATAATTCACTTCCCATCCAGGCCTCTGCTACATGCCACGATGGTCATTCAGTTGAGCAGCATGCACTAAATTAATACAACATTTTTGTAAATGACAATTTTTTTTTTAAATAACAAATATATTTTTGGTTTTTGTAAATAACATTTTTTCCTAAATTAAATGCCCACGCTTGTCCATTCAGTTGAGCGCACATGCAGCACCCGCACATCTTAAAGAGAACCTGTACTGAGTAAAAATATTTAAAATAAACACATGAGGTAATTTCAAATGAACACTGCATTGTTACCTTGCCATCAGTTCCTCTCAGAAGCTCACCATTTTCTTCTGAAAATAATCCCTTTTAGTTCTGACAATATTTTGTCAGATCTGAAATATGTCAGTTGCTGTCAGTAAAATATCAGTTGCTGTCAGTTACAGCTGAGAGGAAAACTGATGTACCAGGCAATGTCCATGTTTCCCTATGGCTCAAGTGGGCGATGTTACAGTTTAATTGTGTGCTGACCAGAAAGCTGTTATGGGTAATGGCCATTTTCAAAATGGAGGACGGAAAATTCCCTTGATCACAGTGAACAAATAGGATGCGGGACAGGAGAAAGACACTGAGGAGTAGACTACATGGAAGGTAAGTATGACTTGTGTATGCTTATTTTGACTTTTAATTTTCAGTTCAGGTTTTCTTTAAGGCCTTACGTAACTATTACCGCTCAATCTCGTGTGGCTGCATGGTAGTGTAACTGTAATGAATAGTGACATGGCAGCGGCGGTGAATGGTGTTACCACCGCAGCTGCTTCTCATTCTCTGCCTGCCAGTCTTCCCGCACCTCGGGCGTCTAGCATGCCGAGGACGGGTGTCTCTGCTGCTTACAGGGTTGCATTAGCGCTGTCAGGATCTTTATGCCAGGAGGAGGCACGTCAACTGACCGGCTGGTCGGCTGACATCATAGGGCACGCTCGCCGCTTCTGATTGGTTGAAGTGCGGTGGGCGTGCCTCAGGGGTCTCCTCCACTTCTTAAGCACGGCAGATTCAGTGGCAACTTGTCTGCTGTTGCGATCACTTTGTGTTAGCGCTCAGACCTTAGCTAGATCCGGTGTGCTTTGATCCGGGAAGAAACCGGGGATTTCACACAGTGTTAGGATTTGTGCATTTACTGTTTATTATCTGTGTAGGACTCTGCTTCATTCTGACTATTCTTACTCTCAGTGACTCTGTACTTTAGCTCATCTGACCTTGTTGCTAACCCAGCCTGAATATCGTTACACCCCTCTGCTCAGTGACTCTGTACTTTAGCCCATCTGATCTTGTTGCCGACACTGCCTGTTAACCGTTTCCTCTCTGCCTTCCGATTCTGTACTGTATCTGTCTGTCTGTTGCCGAACCCGATCTGTCTGACTCCTCTACTCTCACCAGAGGGCCCTTGACTCTAGTGAGGGGCACTGTACTGTTAGTACCCACCAGCTCCTCTGGTGAGGTATTGCCAAATCTGTCAGTACTTTATGTTTTGCACCAATCACTACATTCAGTACAATAAAGTGTGACGAAGGTCACGGTATCCCTTGTGTTGCTATATTTGTAAAATTGGTGATTCTGCAGATCACCATATATTCAGATATAGAATCTGCATTGTTTGGTGATACTGTAGATCACCAAATAATCAGAACTTTGTACTTGCAGACACCAATCGTTACAGTAACTAGTTAACATGGTGGAGTTCACAAATAGGCCAAAAAAAAAATTAGGCTGTACACTGAGTCTGTCTGGTAAAACTTGTAGCAATGCTGGTCAGTTCAGAGTGCACATGCAGCACCACACACACCTAAGGGCCTCACAGACCTGTTATTGCTCAATCTCGGTAAACGTGGTGTTTGGTCTGTCAGTGTGAGGTATAACCCTTACATTACCACTCTGAACATTTAAAAGCAGCCTTTTCTTCCACAGTTGTAGGAATGTACTGTGATTTCAGCCCTTTAAAACCCGATTGCATCAACTCCGTAATTTTTGATGGGACTTTTGGCATGGATCCCTCTTCGGCATGTCACGGTCCAGGTGTTAGACCCTTTGAAACACATTTTCCATTACTTTTTTGGGCCAGAAAAAGTCCCTGTAGGTTTTAAAATTCACAAGCCCATTAAAGTCTACGATGGTTTGCCTGGTTCACGCAAACTCAAACTTTTACAGAAGTTTAAGTTCGGTGTCCACGAACCCAAAATCTGATGTTCGCGACACCTCTATTGGGGTCTAATTTCAGATCTGACATCAACCATGTTTAGGTGAAAGTTAGTTTACACATTTATACAAATTATTATATATGGCTGCTTGTCACATTCACCTTTCTTCTCACTCTTCATTGGCTACCAATTAACCTCCTTGCCGGTTATCCCGAGCTGAGCTCGGGGTAACTCGCGCAGGAGGGTTGCTCTGGCCCTGCTGGGCCGATTTTCACAATTTTTTTTCCTGCATGCAGCTAGCACTTTGCTAGCTGCGTGTGGTACGTGATCGCCTCCGCTACCCACCGATTCGCCGCTACCCGCCGCGCATTGCCCCCCCCCCCCCCGACCCCTGCGCAGCCTGGCCAATCAGTGCCAGGCAGCGCTGAGGGGTGGATCAAGATTCCCTATGACGTCCCGACGTCCATGGCGACGGGGAAAGCCTTGCAGGAAATCCCGTTCTGAACGGGATTTCCTGCTTGCTCTGATCGCCGGAGGCGATCGCAGTGGGTGGGGGGATGTCGCTGCTCAGCGGCTATCATGTAGCTAGCACTAGGCTAGCTACATGATTTAAAAAAAATAAAAAATTTAAAAAAGTGCTGTGCTGCCCCCTTGCCGCAATAATTGGAACGGCAAGGGGGTTAACCAGAGGGTCCAGTTTGGCAGTTGTGATGGCTGGCTTTGTGGTCTCTACCTGCTTCCTGTAGGTGGAGATCAGGTGGATTAGGTGGTGATCAGATTTTCCCAGGGCAGCCCCTTTGGCAGCCTATAATGTGGCTGTATTAATTTGTGAGTGAAACCAATGTTTTGGACTTTGTCACTATGGTTTGATCTGTTTGCTAACAAGCATATACTTGACTAACTGTATGTCTCTGTTTTTGATGCTGCAGATGGTTTTATCTGTCCTTTTTCACATACTGCATACCTGCAATATTAAGCCTCCAAAGAAGTGGCCAAGCTATAGACCGTAAAATGTGGGTTAGGCAAACGATTGTGACAAACGTGTAACAAGGACTATTTTTTTATTTGTCATATGTTACCAATTATTAAGATTGGAATTAAAAGCTACATTTACAGTATATTCAATTTCACATTATTGTGCCATTAAACCCTCACCCTGTTTTGTTGGTTCTTCATATGAGAGGTACAGACTAACCAGCAAGCTCATGGGAAACCAGAACTCTTTGGAGTGTGTGAGGGGCTACAATGGTCCTAAAAGCATCCTTACTAAGATGCTAAGAAAAATTAAAGTTTACTTTCTTAAAACAGAAAGAATTTGCGATAATTCAGGTTGGAGTGAGCTTGAGATGTCTCCCAGGCACCACTGCTGAATATATGCAAATTAACCATTGTACCCTTAGAAGCTAAACACACCTCCAGAACCGCTGGAATGCAATGATGTGTCAGCATGTTAATTTGTACAGAGCCATAATAATCCAACATGCGTACTGACTGTTTCGGATTGTTTGATCCTCATCAGTGCATGACATGGATACCATGGATATCCATGCCATGTACTGATGAGGATCAAACAATCCGAAACAGTCTGTATGCATGTTGGATTATTATGGCTCTGTACAAATTAACAAAATGACACATCATTGCATTTCAGCGGTTCTGGAGGTGTGTTTGGCTTCTAAGGGTAACAATGGTTAATTTTCATATATTCAGCAGTGATGTACTGGGAGACCTCTCAAGCTCATTCCAACCTGAATTATCGCAAATTCTTTCTGTTTTAAGAAAGCAAACTTTTGTTCTTCTTCATATGATTAATTCATTAGAGGGGTGGCTGTATTTGTAAACTACACTGATCTATATTATATATATTATTAATTGAACGGAATAATTTATTGGTTGTATGTAGGATATGGTATGTATGAGTTGTACCAGACTTTAGAATCTATAGATAACAACACCTTTAACAGACAGATAAGGGTTCATATAAACATCATGACTACAGCCATGCATGAATGAAGCTTCACTAGTGTAAAAGCCATGCATGCCTAATAGGCAGAAGTAATCATGCATGCATCTTTTTTTTTTCAGTGCAAGGTGCAAAACACAATCATGTTACTTTTTTCACTGTGATTTTAATCTGCCTTTAATCTGTCTTTAATCCATCCACTGCCACTTCTTCCCACTAGACATATGGGTGAGTCTACTGGTATAAGCAGTTTGGAAAGTTTATGTTCAGTTATTTCTTTCTTCCGTTGAAGAAAGTTAGTTCATGCTTGTGTTGCACCACCAGTTGTGGGGAAAAGAAGCAGAATTCCAGTGAAATGTTTGAGCCTAACTGCACTTTAAAATATAAATACTCTTTTTTTTTCAAGTCTTTCTGTTTTCCAGATTTGAAACTTTATCGTTTAAAGGGAAGGTTCAGGGAGGGTGGGTTAAAAATAAAAATCAAATTCCACTTACCTGGGGCTTCCTCCAGCCCGTGGCAGGCAGGAGGTGCCCTCGCCGCCGCTCCGCAGGCTCCCGGTGGTCTCCGGTGGCGCGCCCGACCTGGCCAGGCCGGCTGCCAGGTCGGGCTCTTCTGCGCTCCAAGGCCCGGAACTTCTGCGTCCCACGCCGGCGCTCTGACGTCATCGGACGTCCTCCGGGCTCTACTGCGCATGCGCAGAACTACTGCGCATGCGCAGTAGAGCACGGAGGACGTCCGATGACGTCAGAGCGCCGGCGTGGGACGCAGAAGTTCCGGGCCTTGGAGTGCAGAAGAGCCCGACCTGGCAGCCGGCCTGGCCAGGTCGGGCGCGCCACCGGAGATCACCGGGAGCCTGCAGGGCGGCGGCGAGGGCACCTCCTGCCTGCCACGGGCTGGAGGAAGCCCCAGGTAAGTGGAATTTGATTTTTATTTTTAACCCACCCTCCCTGAACCTTCCCTTTAATGAATGGTTTTCAGTTTGAATAAACATTTTCATAAACTCATTTGGTTTTTCCTCTGAGTTTTCTAATCACATTGGGGTCTAATCACAGATCTGACATTGATCATGTTTAGGCAAAAGTTAGTTTACACATTTATGCAAATTATTTTTGCAAATTATATATGGCTGCTCGTCTCATTCACCTTCCTTCTCGTTCTTCCTCTGCTGCTTAACAAAATGCAGTAAATAAACTAAAGAGAAATCTAAATCAAATCTATATTTGTTGTGACCACCCTTTGCCTTCAAAACAGCATCAATTCTTCTAGGTAGATTTGCAAGCGGTTTTTGAAGGAACTCAGCTGATAGGTTGTTCCAAAGATATTGGAGAATTAACCACAGATCTTCTGTGGATGTAGGTTTCCTCACATCCTTCTGTCTCTTCCTGTAATCTCAGACACACTCGATGTTGAGATCAGGGCTCTGTGGGGGCCATACCATCACTTCCAGGACTTCTTCTTCTCTTTTAAGCTGAAGATGGTTCTTAATGACTTTGGCTGTACGTTTGGGGTTATTGTCCTGCTGCAGAATAAATTTGGGGTCAATCATATGTCTCCCTGATGGTATTGCATGATGGATAAGTATCTGCCGGTATTTCTCTGCATTGAGAACACCATTAATCCTGACCAAATCTCCAACTCCATTTGCAGTAATGCAGCCCCACACGTTCAAGAAACCTCCACCATGCTTCACTGTTGCCTGCAGACACTCATTTTTCATACCTCTCTCCAGACCTTCCACTCACAAACTGCCTTCTGCTACAGCCAAATATTTCAAATTTTAACTCATTAGTCCAGATCATCTGCTGCCATTTTTCTGCACCCCGGTTCCACTGTTTTCGTGCATGCTTGAGTCACTTGGCCTTGTTTTCACGTCACAAGTATGGCTTTTTAGCTGTAACTCTTCCATGAAGACCCTTATGGCCAGACTTCTCCGGACAATATATGGGTGTACCTGGGTCCCACTGGTTTTAAGACATTTCATAGCTGATGACACTGCTAGATAGACCTTCCGATTTCAAAGGGTAATAAGCTTGCTGTATCTTTAATTTGCTGCACCAAGTTTCCTTGGCCGACTACTGAATCTATGGAAAAAACAAAAAATAAAATAATGACATTAGTGGAAATTGGAATTTCTGTGGAATCGGAAATGGGCATTTCCAACCATTCCTATAAGCCACTCCTCATCTAAGGAAATACCATTCCCTTATTTTCAATAGCATTTAAAAGCTACTTCCTTCTTAGGGTGTCTCCATCCACCCAGTCTAATACTGAATGATGATGATGGAGGTATACAAGTGAGGGGAAGAAAGTATAAAGAAGAAGAAAGAAGGCTATAGATGAGAAGAAGTATAAAAAATAAGATTAGTTTTGGGGGTGTTTATATCAAATAATGAATTAAAATTAACATTTTATTCTAAATAGAGAGATGGGCTTTGCAGAGTTCCCCTTAAAAGTTATGGCCTATGTGGGGTGGTATTGCTCAGGGGAAGGAGCCCCATGCTGCTGATTTCTGATTCTCTGGAGAATACAAGCCTGCATAAGGGGGGAACACTTATGCAGGACGTCTCATTAAGCAGTGTTGCTCATACGTAAAATAACTAATGGAGAATAGCCAGTGAGTTGCAAATAAATTGTGGCTTGCATGCATACTTAAAGAGAGTCTAAAGCCTCCAAAAATACCTGTTTTGACAGTCCTGTTTAGCATTAATGCCATAGCTGAAACGCCACATGTCCACAGCTGAATGCTCAATTAATATCTCCCAAAATCCCCGGGACAAATTTTGCGGCTCTTTCCTGGAAGAGGCAGAGCTTTGCACAGTAGCTCTGCCTCTATTCACGTCATTCTGCGTGGATCTCTGCCGCCACTGGCCCCTCTCAATCTTCTTTCACTGAGAGGGGAGAGGCGGAGATTGAAGCAAATGGAGGCAGAGCTGCAGCGCAAAGCTCTGCCTCCCCGGGCAGCAAAATCCACGACCTGAAAAGTAGTGGAATGTTGCCCCGGGATTTCGGGGGTATTAATTGAGCATTAATGCTAAAGAGGACTGTCAAGTAAAAATAGGTATTTTTGGAGGCTTCAGACTCTCTTTAATGCAAGTTGTGTGTAGCTTGGAGCTGGGCAAAGCAAAACTAGCAGGGAGTGCATATGATTGCCCTAATTACAAACTGAGCAGTTTGCATTAAATGTGCATGCAAAGCCAAAGTCTCACAAACAGTTGGCAATTTTAAAAGTGGCAATCTGTGGGATCAGTGAATGCCAGAGGTTGGTTTGCCACAAGTGATAATCAGCTCTGTTGAAGTTAATAAAGTCACAGATCACTCCTTTTAAATATGTTGATCTTATAGAAATAGTAAAACCATCTTTTTATGTAGGCTTCTCTTTGTAAATAAGTCAAAATGATAAGTCTCTCTACCAGGGATGTCCAACTCCAGTCCTTGAGGGCCATAGCCATGCCAGTGTGAGGATCCGCGTGGCTGCCTGCGCAGGCAGGCAGCCTTTTGACCACTGTTCAGGTCTGCATTCTGCAGGTCTCTGGAAGAGAGACCTTTTGTCAGTTGTGCAGCTTGCTGCTGAGGAATTTGCATATGTTTGTCATGCAGATTGCCTAGCCACATCCCCTGTGGGCTTGCTCTATAAAGAGCTATGTTTCCCACAGTAAGTTGCTGGTCATAAGGATTCTTCCTGTGAAACACTCTGGAGAGTGTCAGCCTTGCTCATTGTTTGAATGTTAGTTTAGAGTAATTCCTGGGACTGCACTTGGCAGGTTTCCCTAGTGCAGTTAGGATTGCATATCTGTTTTGTCTGTCTGTTGCGATTGTCCTGTCCCTGCGGTGGTCGACAGGAAGTCGTTCTGATCTTTGTTCTTGGAGTATAGCTGGAGCAGCGGTTGCTACCAGCTATCTCCTCTATCTGTCTTCCCTGGATCGCACTGGCCTCTTTTCTCTAGTGCTGTGGATACGTCTGATCTCCATCTCTCTGTCTCCCTGGATCGCACTGGCCTCTTTTCGCTAGTGCTTTGGATCCATCTGATCTCCATCTCTCTGTCTCTCTGGATCGCACTGGCCTCTTTTCGCTAGTGCTGTGGATCCTATCTCTCGCCTGTTCCTGTTTTCGTGTGTCTGTCTTGTCTGCTACGAACGCTTGCTGGAGGCTCGGTGAGGTAACCGTTAAGCAAGCGCTCGCGTCCTCTGTTTCATGTTTGTCTGTCGGTGGTTAGTCAGGCATGTTTGTCTCTATTGTGCTTATCACGTGGAGACCGCGCATAAACGCGTGCACTGTTGCGAATGAGTGCGGTGTTTGCGTTTAGCTAGCGTTTGTTATTTTCCGTATCTCCTCATTGTATGATTTGCTGTGCCTTTGCTACTCTCGTGCTCTGCCTCGCTGTAGCCTTGTGTCACGTCTGGCGATCGCACCTCTCGCGATCGCGTTCCTACTTCATATCTGCTGTGGTGTGTGCACCATCGCGGGTTGGCGACTGGTTTGGTGCACACACATACAGTCTGTCTCTGTGCTCATTCTCAATCGCCTCTCTTGCGATTGCGTTTCTTCCCTTCGTACAATTCCTGTCTGGCGTGTGTGGTAGGGCAGAGGAGCTGTTCCTCTGCACTCCACAGCTCCACCTGCCGACAGGAATTTCTCTCTACAGGTGCATTGCACCTACTGCTGCGTTCCCGCAAATTATACGCTTGTGGAGGATTTCCGCAGTGTCAGCGCATGTCTTGTGCGCTGATCACGGAGAGAATTCCACAATCGTTACAGTATGACCAGCCCAACCAAAATTCCCAGTGTAGAGGGAATTTCCGATTCGTATGATTTTGTCGAGTATGGCTCCTGTACCTTTAAGAGATTTTAAAAATCTAGGAAGGCTTCCCAGCGGAAAGATCCGTTGCTCATAGCAACCACAAATAAAAAGGTTGTTTCTGTCAAGTCTGAAATGTGCAAAACCATTCAGTATGATAATGATGTTTACCATGATGTTGCTTTGTCTCCGGGTTTTTTGCCTCAATCCAAAGCTTGTGTGGATCCTACTATAGGTAGGATCGCCCACTATATTAAAGCAGTTAAAAAAATCTGTTCTTGTTCCTGAACTCCACCCATATGGAGATTATCTGGATACTGGCCTGTTTGAACCTCCATTTGCCTCATGGGACATTGGGGCCTTGATGGAGGAATTTGATTTTGATTGGAAAGCCTTTTGCGATTTTTACATCGCAAAAAGCGAAGATGTCTTGAATGATTGTTTCGATTCTATGTACCTTTTGATTGATTCCGATGAATGTGACGAGGGTGATGTGGATCTGATGATTTATGTATGGCAGACGATTTTGGATGAGTTGCACACACACCAACCAATTGATTCCAATAAAGAGACATCGTTGTCAGATGATTGTTCCTGCCTTTCTGGGGTAAAGCATGTGAGTCGTGACATTGTGCGATCTGAAGTGAGTGGGTGTGCCACTGTGGTTGATTTCTGTGCGAATCCTGGAGGATTCTCTCCTGACTGGGTGCGGTTTAAATCTGTGTGATCTGATGCCTGTTTTCCTGATGTTGTCGCTATTTCTACTGCAGATGCGTCTTTGTCTCACCCTGTTCACACCTGTAAGGGCCCGTTGCCTGGTGACAGTTGCTCCAGTGTTTCTATCCTGAACGCCTTACAGTCTGCCCCGTAGATCGCGGAGGTTTGCGCTATGGAAGTGTTAGTTTCACAACCTGAAGCGATTTTTGATTCGCAAGTTTTGCGTTCTGACTCCTCGGATTTGACATCGTTAGCCGAATCTAAGAGTGAGACCGCGCTTCGGTTTTGTGAATCTGATTCTGAAGCATCTTTGCTGGGTCCAGAGAAAGTTTCTCTGAGCCTGCCCTGTACCATGAATAACAATATGATGTCCAATCACACTGACATTTGTGAGTCCCTTTCTTGTTCTGAGGAAAATGCTGATTCTGCACCCTGTACTCTGGATGAGTTAATATGGCCTAGTTTAGAGTCTCCTGCAGTGTCCCTAGAGGTTCGTCTAGGTATTGCTACTATACTCACCTGTTTTTCTGCAGTTTTGGAGTTGCAAGCTAGTTTGACTGCTACACAGAATTCTGGGTGCAGTGAGATCAAAGTTAGGGAGTCAGTGTGTGTTCCAGTAAATATTCCTGTACATTCCGCTCATGATGATGAAATTCAGTCTCAGTTTATGGTGGAGCCTTCCCTGGGACATCTGCCCTGTCCACAAAATAAAGTTCCAGTTTTGCCCTGTAACATGGATAGTTCAGAATCCTTCTCAGAAAACTTGAAAAATGATGTTCCTGAGGTCTTGTCTGATGTCCTGGAGACCTCCGAGTTCCTCCCAAAGGGTCCAGAACTTGTAGGAGATGTCTCCTGCCCCCCAAGTCCTTCTGAGGTGTTGCCCACTTCAGTAGGCATTGCCGTTGTGCTGACTACTAGGGATGCTCGGAAAATTCCGCGGAATTATAAATTCCGTGATTCCGGCCGGAATTAGGTCAATTCCGATTCCGGTAGTCAAATCGGAATCCCTATACTTCTCAAACGGAATTCCGCGGAAATTTTATAATTCCGACGGAATTTTCCGGAATGACATAAAATCTCTCTCTCTCCCTCTCCCCATCCATCCATCCAATCAATCAATGCAGTAGGGAATTGCAGATTTTCAAAACAGCTTATATACCATAGCTGGGATTTGAACCCAGAACCTAGTGTGTAGTAGGTATCTGTCTTACCCTCTAGACCATGACCCACACTACATGCTAAAGCTGCCGGTAGCATAAACCATACTTCCATTATGATCAATTCGATAGAAAAAGTAGCATGATTAAGGATTTGTACTTTTTGAAAAGCATGCTTATATACCATAGCTGGGATTTGAACCCAGGACCTAGTGTGTAGTAGGTATCTGTCTTACCCTCTAGACCATGAACCACACTGCATGGAAGTAGGTATCTGTCTTACCCACTAGTAAGGCTGAGGCTGGAGAGGCTGCAGCCTCAGGGCGCAGTGTAGGAGGGGGTGCACAATTCATTCAGCTGTCATTCCCAATTGTGTTTGAAGCAGAAAGAAATAAGAAAAGGTGATACATGGCAGCGACAGCAAGCCAGATAAGTAGAGATTAAGGTGTTGGGGGTGGGGGGGGGGGGGCTGGGGCACCTCTTAGTGTAATAGCAATCAGTGTGTGACAGCTGGGGTGGGAGGGATGGGGGGGCGCACTTTGCTGTCTCAGCCTTGGGTGCTGAAGGACCTTGTCCCACCTCTGACCACACTACATGCTAAAGCCTGGCCCTGAGTGTGGTTGATGGTCTAGAGCAGTGGTCCTCAAACTAAGGCCCGCGGGCCGAATGTGGCCCCCTAAGGCTTTCTTACCGGCCCCCCACACAGAAAATGTATTGCTTATAAATGCAGTCAGCTACATCTTTAAATATTGGTGGTCCACATATGGAATAGCAGTGCAGCACCCCCCATCCACATGGAAGCCAGAAAGCAGAAATTTTGCTGGTTTCCAATCAAATTCCACATCAGGTGAAACTGCTGTCCAATTGGCTTGCAGATTGTCACCTGGGTATGCTTCACTGTCTGGTCCGCAAAGACTTCTACATCATTTTATGTTTACTCCGGCCCACCAGCGGTCTGAAGTATGTTGACCCGGCCCTCAACCCAAAATGTTTGGGGACCCCTGGTCTAGAGGGTAAGACAGATACCTACTACACACTAGGTCCTGGGTTCAAATCCCAGCTATGGTATATAAATAAGCATGCTTTTCAAAAAGTACAAATCCTTAATCATGCTACTTTTTCTATCGAATTGATCATAATGGAAGTATGGTTAATGCTACCGGCAGCTTTAGCATGTAGTGTGGGTCATGGTCTAGAGGGTAAGACAGATACCTACTACACACTAGGTTCTGGGTTCAAATCCCAGCTATGGTATATAAATAAGCATGCTTTTCAAAAAGTACAAATCCTTAATCATGCTACTTTTTCTATCGAATTGATCATAATGGAAGTATGGTTAATGCTACCGGCAGCTTTAGCATGTAGTGTGGGTCATGGTCTAGAGGGTAAGACAGATACCTACTACACACTGGGTTCAAATCCCAGCTATGGTATATAAATAAGCATGCTTTTCAAAAAGTACAAATCCTTAATCATGCTACTTTTTCTATCGAATTGATCATAATGGAAGTATGGTTTATGCTACCGGCAGCTTTAGCATGTAGTGTGGGTCATGGTCTAGAGGGTAAGACAGATACCTACTACACACTAGGTTCTGGGTTCAAATCCCAGCTATGGTATATAAGCTGTTTTGAAAATCTGCAATTCCCTACTGCATTGATTGGATAGAGAGAGAGAGAGAGGAGATTGAGAGAGATTTTAAAATTTTTCCGACGGAATTCCGTGTAAATCGGAATTCCGCGGAACTGACCCGGTATACCGTCGGAATGGAACGGTAACGGAATTTCTATATGTCGGAATGCGGAATTGTGCCGGAAACGGAAATCGGCTATTCCGACCATGCCTGCTGACTACCTTTGCAGCTCTGGTGGAGCTTCACTCATATGTAGTCAATGATGATATTGTTGTCACAGAGATTTCTAGGTTTGAGTCCAGGCCTTCTTTTGAAAGTCCTGTGCTTGAGACCACTGCTCATGATGATTCTATGCCCGGTGCTGGTGTTGGTCCTGTCGTGCCGGGCTCTGAGGTTGGCAGTTCCCCGACATGTTCTGAGGTTTCTCCTGTGCTGGTGTACCCCAATGTGCTCTGTGACCCAGAAAGCCCAAGTGTGCCTCGGTTACCAGCATGCTCAGATGCTTCCTCGGTGGAGACATGCTCTGATATGGCCTGCCTGCTTGCATGCCCAGAAGTGGTCCCTGAAAGTCTTGATCTTGATGGGTGTCCTCGTAATTCTGAATCCAGAATAGTCATTGGTTCCATAGGAGGGCTTGATAGTTCTCCATGTGAGCCTGGTGATTGTTTTGCCTTCTTGGGATCTCTGTGGAGCTTCAAAAGGTTCTGGGAGATTCCGGGAGAAATTTTGCTTGGTACCCTGGATAAGATCAACAGTGGCTTTTGTGTTGTAAGGGACACTTCGAACAGGTATTGTGGCAGGTTTGGTATTTTCGGACGCTCCTTGGAAGGTGGAGGGTATTGTCTGGAGGGTGTCGATGGCTTCTTCTCTGGTGTTCACAGTCCTGATGGGTGTTATACTGAGACTGGTAGTACTGATGGGCATGTTTCGGTGGCGTTTGCTTCCGATGAGGTCGGTTTCGGCTGGACTGACTCTGGAATTGGGCCTTGTCGGGCTGTCCAGACCTTCATTTCATTTCAGTCTTCAGTTAGAGTCTTTTACAAATATCAGGTTGGAGGGTCGTCTGGAATCCGACCCTAAAGGGGGGGTACTGTGAGGATCCGCGTGGCTGCCTGCGCAGGCAGGCAGCCTTTTGACCACTGTTCAGGTCTGCATTCTGCAGGTCTCTGGAAGAGAGACCTTTTGTCAGTTGTGCAGCTTGCTGCTGAGGAATTTGCATATGTTTGTCATGCAGATTGCCTAGCCACATCCCCTGTGGGCTTGCTCTATAAAGAGCTATGTTTCCCACAGTAAGTTGCTGGTCATAAGGATTCTTCCTGTGAAACACTCTGGAGAGTGTCAGCCTTGCTCATTGTTTGAATATTAGTTTAGAGTAATTCCTGGGACTGCACTCGGCAGGCTTCCCTAGTGCAGTTAGGATTGCATATCTGTTTTGTCTGTCTGTTGCGATTGTCCTGTCCCTGCGGTGGTCGACAGGAAGTCGTTCTGATCTTTGTTCTTGGAGTATAGCTGGAGCAGCGGTTGCTACCAGCTATCTCCTCTATCTGTCTTCCCTGGATCACACTGGCCTCTTTTCGCTAGTGCTGTGGATACGTCTGATCTCCATCTCTCTGTCTCCCTGGATCGCACTGGCCTCTTTTCGCTATTGCTGTGGATCGGTCTGATCTCCATCTCTCTGTCTCCCTGGATCGCACTGGCCTCTTTTCGCTAGTGCTGTGGATCCTATCTCTCGCCTGTTCCTGTTTCCGTGTGTCTGTCTTGTCTGCTACGAACGCTTGCTGGAGGCTCGGTGAGGTAACCGTTAAGCAAGCGCTCGCGTCCTCTGTTTCATGTTTGTCTGTCGGTGGTTAGTTAGGCGTGTTTGTCTCTATTGTGCTTATCACGTGGAGACCGCGCATAAACGCGTGCACTGTTGCGAATGAGTGCGGTGTTTGCGTTTAGCTAGCGTTTGTTATTTTCCGTATCTCCTCATTGTATGATTTGCTGTGCCTTTGCTACTCTCGTGCTCTGCCTCGCTGTAGCCTTGTGTCACGTCTGGCGATCGCACCTCTCGCGATCGCGTTCCTACTTCATATCTGCTGTGGTGTGTGCACCATCGCGGGTTGGCGACTGGTTTGGTGCACACACATACAGTCTGTCTCTGTGCTCATTCTCAATCGCCTCTCTTGCGATTGCGTTTCTTCCCTTCGTACAATTCCTGTCTGGCGTGTGTGGTAGGGCAGAGGAGCTGTTCCTCTGCACTCCACAGCTCCACCTGCCAACAGGAATTTCTCTCTACAGGTGCGTTGCACCTTCTGCTGGGTTCCCGCAAATTGTAGGAGGATTTCCGCAGTGTCAGCGCACGTCTTGTGCGCTGATCACGGAGAGAATTCCACAATCGTTACAGCCAGTGTTTAAGATGAACAGAGAAATGGAGAAATATTCTACTTATGTATTTATTTATTTATTGTATTTATAAAGCGCCAACAGGTTACCCAGCGCTGGACATTAGTTAAGGTTACAGACAATATTTAACCGTGACATACAGCAATAAGACGATAAAGGAATGCATGCAAACCATATCACGCAGCACAGTATGAGTACAGGAAATGCTTCATCACTGGATGGGTGCATGAAGATTAGGCAAGTGTTGAGTTCACTCAGATCCATAGGATGGGTGTATGTTGATGGAGGTGCTTGATCAGGTAGGAGACATAAGGAGGAGGACCCTGCTGAAGGCTTACAATCTAGAAGGAGAGATAGGCACACAAAAGGTAGGGGACCAGAGTTCAGTGTTCAGCTGTGGGTTTAGAGCACCGGGGGGGGGGGTGTAGGCCAGAGTGCAAAGGTGCTTTTTGAGGGCCTTCTTAAAGATGTTGAAGGATGGTATGACCCTAATGGGGGGAGGTAGAAAGTTCCATAGTGTTGGAGGACTCTTGAGAAGTGCTGGAGGCATGCATGGGACTGGGTGATGCGGGGGCGGTCAGGCTAAGTTCATTGGATAAGCGGAGTGAGCAGCTAGGTGTGTACCTCTGAGTAAGATTGTTAATGTAGGTTGGGCAGGTTTTGTGGACAGATTTGTAGGCCAGACACAGTATCTTGAATATAATTCTGGACTGGATAGGAAGCCAGTGGAGGGATTCACAGAAGGGAACCGATATGGTGGAGTGATTGGAGTGGATGATTCTGGCTGCCGCATTCATGATGGACTGCAGCGGAGCAATTTAGGTCATAGGGAGACCAGACAAAAAGGTATTGCAGTAGTTGAGGCTGGAAAATCATGAGGGCTTAGATGAGGAATTGTGGTGGCAGAGGTCAGGAAAGGGTAGATTTTGCAGATGTTGTTGAAGTAGAAGTTGCAGGACTTTGGGAGGTTTTGGATATGGGTTGAAGGGTCCAGGGTGACACCCAGACAGCAGGCTTAAGAGTTAGGGTGAAGCATGCTTAAAAGTTAGGGTGAATGGTAGTGTGGTTAACAGTGACATGCACATTTGGGAGGGTCATCGATGGCAGGGTGGGAAAATCATAAATTCCATTTTGCCCAGGTTTAGTTTCAGGAACCTTGCGGACATTCAGGTGGAGATGGCAGAATGGCAGGAGGAGACCTTGTCCATGGTAGTGGTGGATAGGTCAGGGGTGTGAAGGTAGATCTGGTTGTCATCTGCATACCGATGATAGTTAAAACCCATGGAGGAGATAACCTTGCCAATGGAGGATGAGCCACACGTTTCCTGATTCAGTCTCATCAATTAATTTGCCAAAAATTTGCGAGGACCTCTGCCCTTGAGGATTGGAGTTGGAAATACATGCTCTATACATTACCACATAGGATATAAATTATTTTGCAAGTAGAATGAATGGAGATTGGAGAAGCACATGGCTGATTGATCAGATGCTTGGTTGGTACTGTTCTGGTTGATTTGTCATAAGCCTACAGAAGAAGCAAAAGTGAGACATTATCAAATGATCGAGTGTGTCCACAAATTATCCCTGTCAGAGAAATTTTTCATGGAGAATTGATTGTAATTATTTACCACTAAGGATGGTCAATAAAATGCAAAACATACCAAGATGATGCAGGTTTATGCAAATGTTGTATGCCAATTTATGCTGCTTCAAAATGGACCAATCAAATCCTGCCAAAATTGAATTTTATTGGTCAATTTTCAAGCTGAATACATTTGCATCAGCACAGACCCCACCATTACACTCAACACCACTCTAAAAGCTTTTATCGACAACGCATTTTTAAATAATATTCTCACAAAAAATGAGAGAAACTTTATCATTAATTCTCAACTCAAGACTCCCTTCTTTTACTACCTACCACAAATATACATAAAAACGTATACAAACCCATTATTTCTGGCATCAACTCACTCACCAGCAATTTATCCAAATTCCTTGACTAACACCTACAAACACATGTACAGTTTCTAGATTCCTTTCTCAAAGATTCCCAGCACCTCATATCATTACTTCAGAACATCACCTGGGAATTTAACTATGTCTGGTTGACATGTGATTTCACCTCTCTGTATACCAATATCCCCCCCTTCCATTGGCCTTACTTCCCTACAACATTTTCTATCATCTGGCACTTCTATGCCATACACTTAGCAAGTTTTTTTTATCCAATGTCCCGAATTCATCCTCAACAATAACATCTTCACATTCATGGAGAAAATCTACCACCAGACCAGCAGAACAGCGATGGGGAGTTCCTTCGCCCCATCCTATGCCAACCTGACCATGAGATACTTCCTCAAAATGTCACATAACAATTCTTTTTTACACAATATCATATTCTATAAACAATACATTGATGATCTCATCTTCATTTGGAGAGGTGACGTCACACTCATTCCAGAGTTTGTTTAATACTTAAATTCCAATACAGCTGGCCTCCAGTTGACACATCATCACCACACATCATCCATTGAATTCCTATATTTGACCTTATACATAGACATAAAGCAAATTAAAACTAAATCATACTTCAAACCAGTTGATGCAAACAACTATATACATTTCCACAGTTTTTACCATCACCCCTGGACCACAAATACATCATGCAGCCAGTATAGAAGAATTTTCAGAAACTACACAGATTTGCAACAATGCAAAACACAATCAGATGTCCTTACTCAGAAATTCCTAGCCCGCAAATACCCCCCAAAATTGATAAAAGAAGCCAAATACAAAAACAGCAGACCAAACTACCACCACTTCCAAAACAGAAGAACCACCGAGATTTATAACCCATTACAATGCCCAACACTTACAAATACGCAACATCATCAAAAACAGGTGGGATATTCTCATGCAAGACCCATTTCTCCGTCCTCTACTGCCCCACACACCAGCCATCACCTACAGAAGAGCACCCAATCTCCGTAATATCTTAGCCCCAAGTAGACTCTCATATCAACACAACACTCATACCATCGCTCTACCACACATTCCAGGCTGCTTCCCTTGCAATAAACCTAAATGCACAGCCTGTAAATTTACACAACCTGAACATTCCTTTGCTTCCTACCACTGGCATAACAATAGGGGATGCGACCCCTGCCGGCTCAGGGACTTTTGTGGGGCAGGAGGGGACATTCCCCCCCTCCCTCACCTTGGGAGAGCGTGGCCGCAGATCAGTGGGGAGGGGGGACATTCCCCCCCTCCCTCACCTTGGGCTCTCCTCTCAGCGCTCCCCCTCCTGCAATCATTGGTGGCAGCGGGCGGGCAACATACCTCCTTCTCGCCAGAGGTCTCCAATCACTAAGTGCTTCAATTAACTTCCTGTGTAAACAGGAGGTAGCATGAAGCTCTTAGAGATCAGAAGACCTCCGGCGCTAAGGAGGTATGTGTTCAGCGGCTTCAGCCTGCCTGCCGCCGCCCGCTGCCACCAAAGATTGCAGGAGGGGGAGCGCTGAGAGGAGAGCCCAAGGTGAGGGGGGGGATGTCCCCCCCTTCCCACTGATCTACGGCCACGCTCTCCTCTTATGTTGTGACCCCTCCTGCCCCACAAAAGTCCCTGAGTGGGCCCTAGGGGGGTGGAAGTGGGGGGGGCTGGATTTTTTTTTTTGCAGGGGGGCCCGGGGATTTCTAGGTACACCCCTGCTTCCTACATTACCCATATCCAATATCCAATTAAAGAACATCTTTCCTGCGAATCAAGATATGTGATCTACCTCATCTCCTGTCCCTGCCGGCTCCAGTATGTGGAGCGGACTACACAAATGGCACGCCAGTAGAATTGGCCAGCATAAAAGGAATATCATCAATAAATTTCCCCTGCACAGCGTGTCACGTCACTTTTGCACTCATCACAACAATAATCCCGACTTTTTTCGGATCACCTTGATTGACTCAGTGCACTCTCACCTACCTGATGCCCATTATCGCCTTAGAAAATCCGAGATGTATTCAATACAAATACTGAAAACACTCAACCCTGAGGGATTGAGCAAACAACTTGAAAAAATTCACTAATCCATAACTTCTAATATTTTTACTTAGTTGCTCCTTTTATCATACCTTTTATTAGTTTACACACTTTTACTATTTTTTATTGATACACGGCTCATGTTATTCTATTTAATTTTTATCTTGAACTAGTATTTTGATTTAAACTTCCTATGCAGTCTATTAAAAATACTTTGATATAACATTTGGCCCCTTCTTTGTATC
Organism: Hyperolius riggenbachi; assembly: GCF_040937935.1. Taxonomy (NCBI): domain Eukaryota; kingdom Metazoa; phylum Chordata; class Amphibia; order Anura; family Hyperoliidae; genus Hyperolius; species Hyperolius riggenbachi. The sequence goes on along the minus strand of NC_090646.1, from coordinate 594,130,438 downwards.
ATAAATACCAGGGCCACTATCAATCTCATAGAAACATATAGGGCTCAATTCTGGTAGCATTTAGTAAATAATTACCTTATGAAATTGGGTTTACCTCATGAAGAAAATCAACTTTTGAATTCTGGTAGTTTAAGTAAAGTTTTACCTCATATAATTTCATGAGGTAATTCATGTGGTAATTTTCTACAAAAAATGTGTGGTATTTAGTAGTGAAATACCTTACACTTGAATTCTGAAGTGAAATAAGGTGCGTGTTTGCATGTCTTCTACCTCACATAATTAGACCTACCTCTACCACATGATAAATGCAGTGCTGTGACAGAATTGTGATATCTGTCACATAACATGGAGCCTTTTCAGCTTGTTCTGTGTTCAGGGACCCCATATTTTGCTGAAATAAGTAAAAGTGATCTGACCAACGAATCCCCCCCCCCCCATCTTCCATTTTGTTTTAAAAAAGAAAAAGTGCTCCAAACCCTGTACAATCCTTCATTGCCATTACCCAACCTCTGGTTGGAAAAAAAAAGTAAAAATGCTGCAACCCACAGCCTCTATTTTAAAAAAAAAATAAGTGAAACTGCGGCAAACACTGATTCCCCCCCCCCCCTCCTCTGGTTAAAAGTGCTCAGAGGCCTCCCCCCCAGCAGCCTGTAAAAGTGCTGTAACCCCCCCCCCCCCCCCCCCCTCCAGACCCCTAGCCTCTAAAAGTAAAAGTACTCACACACCCAGTCTCTAAAAGTGCTGACCCCCTCCCCAGCCTCAAAAAGTGCTCTGATCCCCCCCCCCCCCCACCAGCCTCTAAAGGTAAATTAGCTGGATTTTTTTTTAATGGATGCCTATAAATATACTTGTCATAGGTTGCTACATAATCAAATACACCTTCCCCCCTTAAAAAAAAAGTCCAAAGACTATCCTAACTTATGGAAGACAATTAAAGACTATTACTTATTTGCTGCAGGCTTACCACTAGAGTTGGGCCGAACCTCCGATTTTAGGTTCGCGAACCCTGTTCGCGAACTTTCGCGAAAGGTTCGGTTCGCGAAAAAGTTCGCGAACCGCAATAGACTTCAATGGGGAGGCGAACTTTGAAAGTTTAAAAAAATTCTATCAACTGGAAAAATGATAGAAAACATGTTTCAAAAGCTCTAATACTTGGAGCCACATCTAATTGAGTGAAAGACACATCACTGCTGGAGGACCCACCCACCTCCAAGCAAGGTCCTTTATACCATTTGCCTGCCTACACTAATTAGTTATGGGACAGCTGCTACACACTCTGCTAGGGAGATTTTAATTGGCCTCCCTCCTCCCCTTCTACCCTTCTACCTATTCCCTCCTCCCTCCTACCAGAGGGAGGAGGGTCTCTTCTGCCAGGGAATTATACTATTTTAAAAATCAGTATACATCATACCATAGCTGGGAATACATACATGAGTATACATCATACCATAGCTGGGGATACATACATGAGTATACATCATAACATAGCTGGGAATCGAACCTAGATCTCACTGTGTGGTGGGCATGTCACCCTAAGCACTGTACCACTACAGAAGTAAGTGAAGCTAGCCTAAAATTTAACATTTATGCTCAATGCAATAGAACCATTAGGTTGCTTAAAGGAGAACTGTAGTGAGAGGTATATGGAGGCTGCCATATTGATTTCCTTTTAAGCTATACCAGTTGCCTGGCAGCCCTGCTGATCTATTTGGCTGCAGTAGTGTGAATCACACCAGAAACAAGCATGCAGCTAATCTTGTCAGATCTTACAAAAATGTCAAACACCAGATCATACCATAGCTGGGTATCGAACCCAGATCTCACTGTGTGGTGGGCACGTCACCCTAAGCACTGTACCACTACAGAAGTAAGTGAAGCTAGCCTAAAATTTTACATTTATGCTCAATGCAATAGAACCATTAGGTTGCTTAAAGGAGAACTGTAGTGAAAGGTATATGGAGGCTACCATATTGATTTCCTTTTAAGCAATACCAGTTACCTGGCTATCCTGCAGATCCTCTGCCTCCAATACTTTTAGCCCTAGACCCTGAACAAGCATGCAGCAGATCTGGTGTTTGACATTTTTGTAAGATCTGACAAGATTAGCTGCATGCTTGTTTCTGGTGTGATTCACACTACAGTGGCTGGCTAGTGTACTGGTTAAGGGCTCTGCCTTTGACATGGGAGACCAGGGTTTGAATCCTGGCTAGGTCAAGTACCTATTCAGTAAGGAGTTCAAGGCAAGACTCCCTAACACTGCAGGGTGGCCTCTTGAGCGCGTCCCTGTGGCTTGCAGCTCTTGAGCGCTTTGAGTCCGACAGGAGAAAAGCACTATACAAATGTTTGGATTATTATTATTACTGCAGCCAAATAGATCAGCAGGGCTGCCAGGCAACTGGTATAGCTTAAAAGGAAATCAATATGGCAGCCTCCATATACCTCTCACTACAGTTCTCCTTTAAGCAACCTAATGGTTCTATTGCATTGAGCATAAATGTTAAATTTTAGGCTAGCTTCACTTACTTCTGTAGTGGTACAGTGCTTAGGGTGACATGCCCACCACACAGTGAGATCTAGGTTCGATTCCCAGCTATGTTATGATGTATACTCATGTATGTATCCCCAGCTATGGTATGATGTATACTCATGTATGTATTCCCAGCTATGGTATGATGTATACTGGTTTTTAAAATAGTATAATTCCCTGGCAGAAGAGACCCTCCTCCCTCCGGTAGGAGGGAATGGGTGGAAGGGTAGAAGGGTGGAAGGGTGGAAGGGTGGAAGGGTGGAAGGGTGGAAGGGTGGAAGGGTGGAAGGGTGGAAGGGTAGAAGGGTAGAAGGGTAGAAGGGTAGAAGGGTAGAAGGGTGGAAGGGTGGAAGGGTGGAAGGGTGGAAGGGTGGAAGGGTGGAAGGGTGGAAGGGTAGAAGGGTAGAAGGGTAGAAGGGTAGAAGGGTAGAAGGGTAGAAGGGTGGAAGGGTAGAAGGGTGGAAGGGTGGAAGGGTAGAAGGGTGGAAGGGTAGAAGGGTAGAAGGGTAGAAGGGTGGAAGGGTGGAAGGGTGGAAGGGTGGAAGGGTGGAAGGGTGGAAGGGTGGAAGGGTGGAAGGGTAGAAGGGTAGAAGGGTAGAAGGGTAGAAGGGTAGAAGGGTAGAAGGGTAGAAGGGTGGAAGGGTAGAAGGGTGGAAGGGTGGAAGGGTAGAAGGGTAGAAGGGTGGAAGGGTGGAAGGGTAGAAGGGTGGAAGGGTGGAAGGGTAGAAGGGTAGAAGGGTAGAAGGGTGGAAGGGTAGAAGGGTAGAAGGGTAGAAGGGTGGAAGGGTGGAAGGGTGGAAGGGTGGAAGGGTGGAAGGGTGGAAGGGTAGAAGGGTGGAAGGGTAGAAGGGTAGAAGGGTGGAAGGGTGGAAGGGTGGAAGGGTGGAAGGGTGGAAGGGTGGAAGGGTAGAAGGGTAGAAGGGTAGAAGGGTGGAAGGGTGGAAGGGTAGAAGGGTAGAAGGGTAGAAGGGTAGAAGGGTAGAAGGGTAGAAGGGTGGAAGGGTGGAAGGGTGGAAGGGTAGAAAATTAAAATCTCCCTAGCAGAGTGTGTAGCAGCTGTCCCATAACTAATTAGTGTAGCCAGACAACTGAGTCAAATGGTATAAAGGACTTAGCTTGAAGAGAGGGTGGGCGGGTTCTCTAGCACTGAAAGCAGTGTGTTTGACAATAACATGTCTGCTGACAGTGAAATGGAGGCTAAAAATTTTGCTCAATACAGCATTATGGGGCGAATCGAACTTCCGCAAAAGTTCGCCTGATGCAGGCGAACGCGAACCCCCAAAGTTCGCCTGGAACCATTCGCCGGCGAACCGTTCGGCCCATCTCTACTTACCACTGAAATACCTCATGTTTTACCTCACTCTATGCATTTACCACATGTTTTACCTCATGTTTTACCTCATGTTTTAAAATGGAGAAAAATCTTTCAGAATTGATAAAAGAAGAGGAAAATACCTCATGAGGTATTTTACCTACAAAAAAATATGTGCCTCACATAGCTACCAGAATTGAGCCCATAATGCTTTACAGTGAGATCTGTTATCTTATTGACTTTTATCACACAGTTTTTCTTTATTACTACTGGATGTTTGTATATTTCCATTATAAGCTGACATTCTGATCATTTGCATATCTATTTTAATGTGTTTTTTATTGAGTATTCTTTTGATTTTTATTTAATTTGTTTTAGTTTTTTTTTTTTTTTACATATATTACAATTGCTTTATCTCTCCCCATTTAATAATATATAATGTTCTATGGCTTATTGAACTTATGGAACTTCACATAACTATAGACCAGTGAACCCACGTTATTTATACACCATTATGTTACACACACTTCCACTGACAGGGCCTGTCCAGTCACACATCTTTCACTAATACCAGGACGGCCCCTATTACTTGATGCCGCTCATCGCAAGTATATACTTTGTCTTTGCCCACACATAACCCCATCCAATATGGCCGCTCCCGAGCTCCCGCTTCCATGGTGAATGTGCCTCATGGCCTGCTTGCCATACAGCTTTACTATGGCCACATCCCACTTCCGGTCCCAACTACATTTGCGTAAACATTTTCTGCACTACGCGCTTCCCGGGGTGACGTCAAGCCGCCTCCCCTCGAACGTCCGCTTTGCATCTTCCCAGTAGTGACGTCAAGCCGTCCACTCCCGGACGGCCCCTCCCAAACGTTCGCTTGGCATCCTCTCATTGGATAATCACTTCCTCACACTATATTTAAAGTGCCGATCTGCCATTACTCATTACAGAGGCGCTATTTGTGTTCCTGACAAATTTCTGGTTACTCAGACCTCACTCAGGCAGCGACCAGTCGAGCGGGCGCTAGGAACCAACGCCTGCACTGATATGCGGAAGTGACATCACTTCCGCATATAGAGCGGGTGCGTCCGGCACCCGCACGATTGGTCGCCGCCTGATCCTGAGGTCTGCTGACTGCGAAGTAAGGGGGGGAGCGGCGGCGGCGGCTCCCTGTCACTCACTCACTACCTATTGGGCTCCCTGTCACTCACTCACTTACTCCCTAATGGGGCTCCCTGTCACTCACTCACTCCCTAATGGGGCTCCCTGTCACTCACTCACTCCCTAATGGGGCTCCCTGTCACTCACTCACTCCCTAATATGGCTCCCTGTCACTCACTCACTTCCTAAAGGGGCTCCCTGTCACTCACTCACTTCCTAAATGGGCTCCCTGTCACTCACTCACTCCCTAATGGAGCTCCCTGTCACTCACTCACTCCCTAATGGGGCTCCCTGTCACTCACTCACTACCTGAAGGGACTCCCTGTCACTCACTCACTCCCTAATGGGGCTCCCTGTCACTCACTCACTCCCTAATGGAGCTCCCTGTCACTCACTCACTCACTCCCTAATGGGGCTCCCTGTCACTCACTCACTACCTAAAGGGGCTCCCTGGCACTCACTCACTACCTAAAGGGCCTCCCTGTCACTCACTCACTCCCTAATGGGGCTCCCTGTCACTCACTCACTACCTAATGGAGCTCCCTGTCACTCACTCACTCCCTAATGGGGCTCCCTGTCACTCACTCACTACCTAAAGGGGCTCCCTGGCACTCCCTCCCTAATAGGGCTCCCTGTCACTCACTCACTCCCTAATGGGGCTCTCTGTCACTCACTCACTCCCTAATGGGGCTCCCTGGCACTTACTCACTACCTAAAGGGGCTCCCTGGCACTCACTCACTACCTAAAGGGCCTCCCTGTCACTCACTCACTGCCTAATGGGCTCCCTGTCACTCACTCACTGCCTAAAGGGGCTCTCTGTCACTCACTTACTGCCTACAGGGGCTCCCTGTCACTCACTCCCTAATGGGGCTCCCTGTCACTCACTCACTGCCTAAAGGGGCTCCCTGGCACTCACTCACTGCCTGAAGGGGCTCCCTGGCACTCACTCACTGCCTGAAGGGGCTCCCTGGCACTCACTCACTGCCTAAAGGGGCTCCCTGGCACTCACTCACTACCTAAAGGGGCTCCCTGTCACTCACTATCGGGGTCCCTGTCACTCACTACCTAACTGGAGGCGCCTGTCACTCACTAGCTAACCTGGGGGTCCCTGTCACTCACTACCTAACTTGGGGGGCTACCATATTAAGGTTGCATTCTGCCTATTTATGTGAAATGCTGTCTATTTATGTGCCTCATGACTGCTGAATTTGTCTTGTTGGGAGCCTTATGATTTGTTGGGGGCCTCAAGATTGCTGAATTTGTCTTGTTTGGGGCCTCATGATTTGTTGGAGGCCTCATGATTGCTGAATTTGTCTTGTTGGGGGCCTCATGATTGCTGAATTTGTCTTGTTGGGGGTCACATGTTTGCTAACTGTGAGACTATGGGAAAAGCTGAATCCTTATCATATGAGACAATAGCATTAAACCTACTTTTTTAGCTTTTTAAAACAGAAAATAAAACTGGGAGGTTCTAAAAAATTGAATACATTTTTCAGGAGTAGGATGGATGAAATTGTTTATCTTCACAGTTTATTTTCAACTTGGATTTTCCATAATGTTCATGTATGAGTTAAAACGTTTGTACAGTATTTCGTTTAAATTGCTGTTGCCACTTTGCGATAGATAAGTGACTTTTGGGTTGCAGTTTGGGCACTCGGCCTCCAAATGGTTTGCCACCACTGTCATAATCTAATGTCCCACTATTGCTAGGTTCATGTAAATTTGTCTCCACCCGTTACCACACCTATATTCTGGTCCATGGCCCACCCATTTTTCGGTGCGGCGCGATAAGCACGCCGCACAACGTGATCCTCATATTTTTTGGCACGCTAGCTGCAGTGTGCTGAATTCTGCTGCCTACAGTATGTACAGTATACGCTGTTTTCTAGTGCCTGCACTGTGTGCTGATTTACCTCCAGTGTGTACAGTGTAAGGTGTTACTCTGTGCCTTTACTGATTGTAAACCAGCTATATTGTATGCTGATCCCTGCTACTTTCAGTATGTACAGTATTAGCTGTAAAGCCTGGTACACACATACAATTTTGATTAGCCAATTTTAGCTCTGTTCATAAAATTCATTGTCTGTTGGCCCACGCCCACTTACTGTCAGTGATTGACCAATCAAAATTGTATGTGCGTATACATCTTTGATCTATGCCTATACTGATTGTAAATTATCTAAATAAAGGACAGGGGGCTCCATCCAATATTTCGATGGGCAGGCCCGTTATCTGTAGCTTAGAACTGCTAAGTTCATGTACATTTGGCCCCACCCATGGCCACGCCCACTCACCTCATGATCACGCCCATTTTTTGCCACCTCCCCACCTGGTGCCCACAGGTGCCCCCGATCTCCAAGGACCCTAGAAACGCCCCTGCCCCCTGTTATGAGCACATAAATACATATCCTGTATATATTACTGTGAACCCATGCTACGCATCTGAGTGAACCTAACTTGCCTAATCTCCACGCTCCCCTCCAGTGACTAAGCATTACCTTGTACTCATACTGTGCTGCTTGATCTGGTCTTTCTTGTATTCAGGTAATGTCATTTTGCTGTATGTCACCCCTAAACATTGTCTGTAACCTAAACTAATGTCCAGCACTGCGTAATATGTTGGCGCTTTATAAATACAATAAATAAATAATAATATCCAATTTTTATGGCTGAAAGTCCTATTATTAATATCAAGTTCACCAATATCACTTGATCGTTGCTTTATATATATATATTTTCTCTATATATATGTGTATATTATTATATATTTGAGATGTTGAGGCTCATGGAGCATGTTTTTGTCGCCTTCCACAGTCTGTACCCCTAATTTTATTGCCCGATGAAGCGGGCTATGCCTGCGAAATGCATTGCATCTATTTGAAGAATACACAATACATATATTTAATTATTCGAACTGACAGCTATTGTGTCTGCTTCTTGGAGGTAAGTCCACCACTGCCTCCCAAGCAATTTTACAGTTTTTAGATTATTTTATACTGCTGGTGCCTCTGTTCCTCTAGCAATCATCGTCTTTAAAATAATTTGCATCTTATTGACCATCCCTATTTACCACCAGGACAGTCCTCTCTCTCTGTTCCCTATAGTGGAACTCAGATGTGTAGTATGTAGCCTTACAACAATCTACCACAAGATAACACAAAAGAGAAAAAGAAGCGCTTGAGGTATGATAAAATTGCTTCTTAGGCGTATTACTTCTTTGGCACCGTATTCGACCTGAGGAAGTGGGCACAGACACAAAATGTGTTGCCAGTGCAAATTAAAGTTTGTGGTTTATTATACAAATTTGTCTTCATTGAGGTAAGCCACTTCACACTTTTTTTTTATTATTATTTGTATTTAATGCAATTTTATCATACCTTGGATGCCTCTTTTCACCTTTGTGGTACCCACCCTCCTTCTGGAGGGATTTTCTATTTGTTCAGGAGTGTTTTCACCATCCCCTTTAACCATGCACAGTTTTTTACAAGATAATGGACACCTAAATGGAGTCAGTTTGTGCATCTCCACCTGCCTATAGTGGTTGGTTGTCCATCTGCAACCTTCCTTTGTGAGTGACTCAATTTAACATCTTCACCATTGAATCGCTGTTGTGACATACAGCTCCATTTGGGCTCCCGTTGTCACTGTTTTTTTCCCCTCCAGGGTGTTCTTTGATCACACTACACACCCGCATATTACAGGATAACTTCATGAATTTTTCCAGTATGGAGAATTTTGATCTGCTGTAACATCTTTTTCTATGGCCTTCCATCAAACAAACTGGTCTCCAGTCCCTACTGAACTCTGTTCATCCACTTCCCCTCCTAATCCTCTGATGCTGCCCATCTTTGTCAATCCCTCAATTGGCTGCTAATTACCCAGTAGAGATGGCCCCGAACAGTTTGACCGCAAACTTGTTCACGCGAACTTCGGTGGTTCGCGTTCACGGTGAACCCGCGAACTTTATGGCGAGTTCGACCCGCCCCTATACTATATCATTAGGATCAACTTTGACCCTCCACATCACAGTCAGCAGACACATGGTAGCCAATCAGGCTACACTCCCTCCTGGAGCCCCCCCCCCCCCCCCCCCCCTATATAAGGCAGCTGCGTCGGCCATTTTCCTCACTCAGTGTAACTGCAGTAATTAGAGAAGGGAGAGCTTGCTGCAGAGACATTAGGGAAAGCTTAGTTAGGCTAAAGGTAGGCTTGTTAGCTTGCTCCATGCTGATACTTATTGCTAAAAAGCACCCCACAACAGCTCTTTTGAGAGCTAATCTTGTTCTTGTGATTTTTTTTTTTTGTGTGTGTGTGTGGTCCACTGACACTTGCATATACAGCCCTGTCTGTCAGTCAGTCGCAGCTGTTCCTTGCTAATTCCTATGCTGCAAGTTCCAGCACATTCAGTGACTACCTTTTCACTGCACATGTGTGACAGCTGCTCATCTGTAATACTACTCACTTGCTCACTGCATACCTGTTCAGTGCGTGACAGCAGCATGCAGTGTTATATTATATAGCAGTCACTGCATAGCTGTTGATGGTACCTGTGTGTGTGACAGTTGCTCATTTGTAATACTACTCACTGGCTCACTGCATACCTGTTCAGTGCGTGACAGCAGCACGCAGTGTTATATTATATAGCAGTCACTGCATAGCTGTTGACTGTACCTGTGTGTGACAGCTGCTGATTTGTAATACTACTCACTGGCCAGGGGCGTAACTAAGAGCCCCCGGGCCCCCCTGCAGAAATTGTGAACGGGCCCCCCTCCTCCCAGAGCCCGCTCGTGGCTGTTTTGGGGGGCTGGAGGGGTCGCACCATGAGGGGAAAGCTATGGCCACACTCGGCAGGGAGGGGGGAAGGTCCCCCCCCCTCCCTCACCTCGGGCTTTCCCCTCTGTGCTCCCCTCCAGCTTCTAGCTATACAAGTGCAGCGAGCGGAGTGGCGGGCAGCAGCAGGCAAACACACCTTCCGTGCGTCCGGACGCTTCTCGCTCTAGTGACTGACACGACTTCCTGTTTTATACAGGAAGTCGCTTCAGTCACTAGAGCGAGAAGTGTCCGCGCTGGAACGCACGGAATTTATGTCTGCCTGACGCTGCCCGCCGCTCCGCTCGCTGCACTTGTATAGCTAGAAGCTGGAGGGGAGCACAGAAGGGAAAGCCCGAGGTGAGGAAGGGGGGGGGGACCTTCCCCCCTCCCCACCGAGTGTGGCCATAGCTTTCCCCTCATGGTGCAACCCCTCCAGCCCCCCAAAACTGCCACGAGCGCCCCCCCCCCCCCCCCCCGCGGGCACATGGGCTGCTTCCCCTATTGTTACGCCCATGTCATTGGCTCACTGCATACCTGTTCAGTGCACCTGTGTGACTGCACATTGTATTAGTCAAATCAGTGCATACCTTTCATTTCAGCCTCCCCAATATGGGCAAAACAGGCAGAGGCAGGCCACCCGGCAGGTCTGTTCGAGGTCGTGCTGTCGTGATTTTGTGCGACCCTGGACCAAAGTACAGTGTTCAGAGGCATGTGCCATCAACCCCCAAGATTGTCAGAACGTAGTTGACTATTTAAGACAGAACACCTCATCTTCCCCAGCTTCCGCACGGAACCGTGACATATCTTCCTCCTCCTGCTCTGATTCTGGCACCCCACTTAACACTCAGTTGGCCGCCACCACCAAAGTGCCATCACCCCAGGGCTCAGCGGTGTGGAAATTTTTTTGTGTGTCTGCCTCAGATGAGAGCAATTCCATCTGTACTCACTGGCATCAAAAATTGAGCCGTGGAAAGACCAAGACCTGCGTAGGGACAACTTCCTTGCAAAGGCACATGATGACAAAGCACAAACTGCAATGGGATGACCACTTGAGGAAAAGCAGCACACTAAAGCAAAGCCACGCACCGCAGTGGAAGATACCAGGCCGCAATTATTTCTTAACCTCCTGAGCATTACGCTGCTCAGGAGGTTTTGTTACTTTTTTTGCCCGATTTTAATATAAATGTGCTAAATGGCTATAAATCCTCTAGCTAGCACTAGGCTAGCTAGAAGAAGTCTCCGGCACCCTCTGATCGCCACCGCTCCCCCTTTTATACATTACCCAGCCTGGATCCAGCGATCGTGGCAGCCTCCCCGCACAGCTCCGATCTTCACTATGGGGAGGATCGCAGATGACGTCACGTCATGCGCAAACCTGATCCTCCCCATAGAGAGGCCAGAGCTGTGGCGGGAGACTGCGCAATCACTGGATCCAGGGGGGGGGGGGTAATGTATAAACTGGGGGATCGCGGGGGATCGGCAGCGATCAGAGGGGGCCGGAGACTCTTACTAGCTATCCTAGTGCTAGCTAAAGGATTTATAGCCATTTAGCAAATTTATTTATTTATGGGGGACTCTTGGTGCCACAGAGCGGTATTCCCGACACAGTGTCGGGCATACCGCTAAGGAGGTTTAAAAAGGCGATACCCAAACTGTACTGTTATGTTGAAACAAGGCAAGTGGTGTCATCTCTGGCACACAGCGTTGGGTCAAGGGTCCATCTGACCATGTGGTCTGCAAAGTATGGTCAGGCCTGCCCAAAGACTAAATCAGTCCCCACACACAGCATCTCTGCCTGCACGCCGTGTGACTGCCTGCCCCAAGACTAAGTCGGTCCCCACAGAGCATCTCTGCCTGCAGGCCGCTTTACTGCCTTCTCAGCCACCACCGACAGAGTCCAGGACTCCCGGTGGATTCCTGAATTTTTAATGCCGCTGCTAGCTGCTAATCATTTTTCTGGTGCGTGTTCATGCCTGCCTAATTCCCCTTCATGATCGTTACCTTGCCACTGTGAAGGGGCTTGCGTATCACAATGAAGCAATGACCGCCGGCTATATGAGCGTGTCGGGGAGGGGGGGGGGGCACACCCAAGATAATTATTATTATTTATTAATATTATTTATTGTATTTATAAAGCGCCAACATATTACGCAGCGCTGATAATAAGGTCGTTGCTTCATTGTGTGCAGTAGGAAGGTAGGATAGAAAGGTGCTGGCACTGCAGCAAAGGGTGCAAGGAGGGTTGCAGGGGTGCAGACCAGGTATCCGGTGCGATGCAGATAGACCAGCGTGCTCAGGCTCAGATAGACATCATATGCAGGCGGAGAAAAACATGAGAAATGCCGGCACTGCTGTAAACTGCTTGCTTATTCATAACACATGGTGCAACATTGTGGATTCAAATTTCATGCATATTGAGAACTAACATACCGGTTTGCTGGCAAAGCTGTGCGGTGGGTGCTGGTGGATGAGAGCCTTACGGCTGTTTCAAGCAGATGCGCTTCTACGGAGGCTGTGGAGGGCGGCTGTCTGCTGTCAGTTTAAATCCTAAACAGATCAGCGTGCAGCCAATTGCTGCTAAAGGCACTGCCTCCTCTCCACCAAGGGCGGTCAATAACACGCTGGGTTACAGTTTAATCCAGCATGAGACGCATGGGGAGTAGCACTTCCTGGATATGGTGACCTAAATAGGACAAACTTACTAGAAGTCCTTTGCAAGTCTGCATAAGGCTGTCGTATCATAGATGGAGCTCAAGGCTTCCATCTAGTGACAGGAAAAATGTATAGTGGCCTGGACTTTTTACAAGGGGAAATTAAAGTGACAGTGCACTAATTTATGAAGGATTGCCAAGTAGGAATACAGACTGGCAAATATAATTTACAATATGATATAATTAATTTCAAAACCCATAAAAAGTGTTAAAAAGGGACCTGGGGGGTCTGTGCTACAAAAACTAGTGGAAGAGGTATACAACTAAACATGCGCTGTAATATGCGCATAATCCTGGGTAACTCAGATTGAGGTAAGGAGGTCAGTAATATAGCTGTTAGGACTTATTCAACAACATAAAATATAATAAACATTGTAAAACAGTACAGGGGGGGGGGGGGGGGGGGCGGGTTTTTTACTGGGGCTGGGAGGGAGGGAAAAGTGAGAGGAAAGGTATAGGATCAGGGAGAGACTAGGAGAAAATAGGGAAAGGGAAAAGGGGGAAAAGGGGAGGAAAAGAAGGGTAGAGATATCCCCAGCATAGGAGCCAATATTGTAAGTTGAATGTTCCTAAAGAAAACATGTAAGTACTGGATACTAAGTGTCCAGAGCAGCAAAATTTTAGATTCAAGGCTCCAGAAAACATGCAAAATGTGCACCCTTTTATAGTGTCCTGGATACCAATTAAGCTTGTGATCCATTTTTCTCAGGGTCTTCATGTAATGCTCTCGAGCCACTAGGTCCTGATAATGTGTTTTAATTGTTTCAATCCCTTGCAAAGTTTTTGCGTGCTCCTTTTTGGTTCTTTCTAAAACTATATTCTGTAGTCCTGTGGCATGCTCAATATATGCTTCTTTCCACATCTTTGCAAAATCATCATCGCAGTACTCTGAAGGCTCCGCATACCGCCTAAAATCCCTTGCTGTAATTTGGTCATCCTGGTGTTGTTGCAAAGTGGTTTTAGTCCCAAAAAACTTGACCTCCTTTTCACTCAACCTTTCCAGGTTAGTTTCCACAACCCCTGCACCCACTGTCTTATTGGATGATGTAAATACGGCCGGATTTTTGAAGAATGTCTTCACATCACTTTTGCCGTTTTCTTCAAAAATCCGCCCGTACTTACATCATCCAATAAGATGGTGGGTGCTGGGGTTGTGGAAACTAACCTGGAAAGATTGAGACCAAGTCTTGGCAGAAGTCCTCCTCCACAAGGCGTGCAGACGATAGCCTCCTTCAGAGCTATAGTAGCAGGCCGCTGCTTTGGTATATTTTCCACCTAGCCTGAGTGCTGTGATGTCGCTATAGGCGGCTGCACTGTCAGACAGTCGTGGGTGGGTTAAGAAATTTGGGTTTAAGCAATTTGCCAGTGCAAGTGTATGCAAGTAGGAAATAGACGGTGGCTGCCATATGAATCAAAAGTAAAAACTTTTATTGTAGCTAAGCAACGCGTTTCAGATGGCTCAACCCTCTTTCATCAGGCTAACAATTGCTTGATTGTGCACAGACCAAATTCGATCAACTGGACAGTCACTGTTGTTCTATCATTGAGGTACCACAGCCTGGTGACCATATGGGCTTGAAAACCGCGATCGCCTGCACTCTTCCCATGGTGCGCACCAGTCCAGCACGGCCGTCACTACACAAACAGCTGTTTGCGGTGCGTTACACAGTGAGTTTGGTGCGTCAGTGTGAAGCAGTACACTGATTGATGTATACACATGCAAGATGTTTTTAAGCACTTTTTGCCTGCAATTTAGCATTGCAATGTGTTTTCTGCCCTTTAAATGCTGCTGTGCGTCTAATCCAGATTTTTCCCAGGGACTTTTGGCATGTATCCCACTTCCCCATGCAAAAACTCAGATTTTAGACCCCTTGAAACATCTTTTCCATCACTTTTGTGGCCAGCATAAATGTTTGTAGTTTTCAAAGTTCGCCTTTCCATTGAAGTCTATTGTGGTTCGCGAAGTTCGCAGGTTCGCAAACTTTTGCAGAAGTTCGCGTTCAAGGTTCGCGAACCTAAAGTCGCAGGTTCAAGCCATCTCTATTACCCAGAAGGTACAGTTCAAATTTCTCCATACATTTCCTAAACAAATTCCCATATACTATCCCACCTTCAACCTCTCAGTCTATTCTTGGAACTCTGCCATGCTGCAAGCTTTGTAGCCTTCAAACACACCTCTTCAGACAGGGGTAGGATCTGTCATAGTCCCCCTTCAGAGGTATTTTCACATCTGTATCAAATATTGAGGCTCACTTCCTGATTCAATGCTCCCTGTGTCTTCTCACATTGGGCCCATATGCAATTCACTTTTTCTCATGACTTTTCTCTTAGGAGATACATTTTTATCTTCTGTTTAAAATAACTTTTCAGCACTCTGCAATTGAAATAGTTTTTGAGTATTTTCCTGCTTGCTGGTTTCTTAAAAGACATTTTATTGACTAGTTTGAAAATATTTCCTAGGAGAAAACTCATGAGTACAAGTTAATTGAATATATCCTCAATACCCCAATACCCTCTAGATTGTAAGCTCGCAAGGGCAGGGCCAGGGATTTCCTTTCTAACCGTTGCGGTACTTACCATACTTTATCAAATGAACATGTACCTGTACAGCTGGATGTTTTTACACCATGCATAAACCATGTATTTTTGCACTTGAGTTGCTGGATTTACAATTATACTATGCAGGACATATGTTTGCATTTATGGTCCTCACTATTGACAGTTTAGTACTCTGTACAGTGCCATGGAAGATATTATCAATTTATAAATAATAAATAGAAAGTTGTCTTCCAGCATTCTGTCACTGTGGACATTTTCATGATCAGTAACTAGAAAAGGTGTTACACAAGAGGATGATTGAGAATTGTGTGATGAAAGTTAAGGGGCAGAGCTCAGGGTGTTCCTATTTCATAATTACAGTGACCAGACCAACACTCCACCAATCAGACTTATACAGCTTTCAGCTATGAGTCTGCTTCAACAATATAAAAGCTGCTGTAACTTCTCACTGTATTGTGCATTGACCACACAAGTGACAACACTCTGCAGTCACCATGAGGGTTTTCTTGCCACTATTTGCTGCAACGGTCACCTTATTCATCCATACATGTAAGTATATATGCCTACTTTTTATCCAAGCAGTAGAGTGTTGTACTGTGTTAGCCATCAGTACTACTTTTTATAATAAGGATATGATAAGGCTTATTTTGAAAGTGAGTTACAAACTGAGGGGCGAAATTCAGGTGAGCTGATTTAAACACTGGGGGCCATATCCTATCGCTGAACTTTCTTAGTTCTTCATTTAGGCGATGAAGGAATCGCCTAATCCTATTAAACTTAAGACTCCGCCAGGCGGAAAAGAACTCACTTGGGTGATATAATCGTCCAGCAAGTTCTTTACACGATATCCAATTACCCCTTTCATGTCTCCAAGAAACGATGCTTCCAGGCAAACATGAGCGTTAGCTTAGACCTGCAAAGAGCAGGTCTAAACCATCTACCGCACGTCGTCGCATAATTACAGTGTATCTGTCACTGTAATTACTGTGCGCATAGGAGCCCGGGCAATGCATCTTTGAATCTGAAGCCAGGCTCCCCATTGGTCCACAGTCTGAGCCAATAAAATAGATCACACAGCGGACCAAAGGGGGTCCCCAGCTTCAGATTCAAAGATGCTTTGCCTGGGCTCCTTTGCGCATAGTAATTACAGTGACAGATGCACTGTAATTGTGCTACGGAACTTGCGGTGAGAGGCGTTGGGTGAATAGCGGCAGTATGTATATTTACAGGGCTGCCCGATAGAGCTATGTGGGGGGCTTCCAAGATGTGCGGCGACCCGACAGGGAGCTCTGGTGAGTCTCCTTATTAAAGAAGATGGCAGTGAATGTTCGGCATGTGGGGAGCGAGGCCATGGTGCTGAAGGACAGCACCACAATGTAAACATTGCTGCCCATTGCTCAGTAAAAGGGAGCATCGCTCAGGCTTCTGCCTGAGTAATGCTTCCTAACAATCAGCCATTGCACAAAAGAAATGTGCAACAGGATTTGCTGGTAATCCTCGCGCGATGGCAAGGTGATAAGTAGCTCACATCTGCAAGCCTTTTGTCACATAAGCATCGCGGTGTCCACGGAGTACTGTGTGCCTGCTCTCACTGGTCGCCGGCTGATTTTGAGGTCTGACGCTGGGCTGCTGTCACTACAGTGAGTGAGGAGACCCTTTCTGTACCTACACTGTGGGCTCCTGTCGCTACTTAAACTGGGGGGCACATATTACTACGTAAACTGAAGGTCCCTGTCACTACCTAAACTGGGGGTCCCTGTCACTACCTTAACTGGGGGTCCCTATCACTACATAAACTGGGGGTCCCTGTCACTACATAAACTGGGGGTCCATATCACTACATAAACTGGGGTTTCCTGTCACTAAATAAATTGGGGATCCCTGTCACTACATACACTCAGGGGCACCTGTCACTACCTAAACTGGGGCTCCCTGTCACTACATACACTGGGGGGCACCTGTTACTACCTAAACTGGGGGCACATTTCACTACATACACTGGAGGGCACCTGTCACTACCTAAACTGCGGGGCACCTATCATTACTTAAGCTGGGGAGCCCTGTCACTACCTTAACTAGGGGGCACCTGTCACTATCTAAACTGGGGGACTTTTGTCATTACCTAAACTAGGGGGCTCCTGTCACTACCTAAGCTAGGGGGTACCTGTCACTGCTTAAACAGGGGGGCCATGTCATTACACACACTGTGGGGCACCTATCACTACCTAAACTAGGGGCCACCTGTCACTACCTAAACTGGGGGGCACCCGTGTCAGAGGCACTCTCAATCTAATTCCAACTATAGTCCTCGTCTAATGGCCCACCATTGCTAAGTTCATGTAAATTTGGCTCCACCTGTGACCACACCCACATTCTGGTCCATGACCTCACCCATTTCAACATGCCCCCAAATCTTGGTGTGGCGCACTATACTCCCCCCACCCCCAACCCATTATGCCCCCATCCCCTGTAAATTTTTCTGCGGACGCCCATGTAGGTTTGGTCCATGGATTGTCGCTGGTGCCATATTCTAAAAAAGTTGCTATCGTATTATAACCATACATATTCTGTGCTCCTCAGCAGAAATTGAGATTCACCTGGAACTTATGACCCTGAGACCCTAATTTAATTAACTTTTTCCCCTAGATTTTTTTTCTTAAGAGATCATTTTTACCTTGCCTGTTTAAAATAACTTTTCAGCACTCTGCAACTGAAGTGGATGAAAAAGTGCTGTCAAAATTATTCAGATATATTCAGGCTTGCTGGTGGCTTAAAAGGCATTTTATTGATAAGACATGAAATAACACCTAAGAGAAAATCGGGATAAAAACTGAATTGGACCGGGCCCATTGTGTCTATTTATCACTAGGTCAGTGCTCTCTGTTTCTTCTTATAGGGCTTAGCTGTGTAGTATGTAGGCTTGCAGCAAATCACTTTGGGCAGCATGTTGGCATAGAGGTTAGCGCCCTCGCCTTGTAGTGCTGGATCCCCGATTCAAATCCCAGCCAGGTCAACATGTGCAAGGAGTTTGTATGTTCTCCCCATGTTTGCGTAGGTTTCCCCTGGGCACTCCAGTTTTCACCCATATCTCAAAAACATACAGATAAGTTAATTGGCTTCCCCCTAAAATTGGCTAGACTATGATACATACTCTATACGATACATGCATAGACATATGACTATGTTAGGGACTAGATTGTGAGCCCCTCTGAGGGACAGTTAGTGACAAGACAATATACTCTGTACAGTGCTGTGTATATGTCGGTGCTATATAAATACTTAAATAAAATAGATAAACTTTATGCAGTATTCCAGTATGGAGAATTTGAAAGAGAATATGAAGTTAGAGAATTCACTTCAGGGTTGATAGTTTGGTTACTAAAGGAAAGGTTCTGGATAGCATAGAGCCTTCCTGTTCCTCCATCTGTCACATCATTCCAGCACTGTCCTCCATTGTAGCTATTCAACCTGCTGGATTTAACAGCTTCTCAGAACAACTTATGTCCCTGAGTTGCTACTGGACATGCTTGGACCAGACTTGCATATGCCCAGTAGGGATGTGTGAGTCTTCAGAACTACTCTGGAACAAGGGATGGATGGAAATGCCTGTTTCCGATTTCGGCCAATGCTTATTTCCAATTTCCGAGGTTTCTTTTTGGTAATTTCTGGAATTCTCTGATTGGCTAAATACTTCCAAGTTGATTCTGATGTCCTGGACCAATCAGAGAATGCAGAATTTTACAGCAGTAAGAGGATTCAATTTTAGGCCAATCACAAGCCTCAGGGATACTCTGTAGTTTCTGAGTCTTGTGATTGGTCTAAAATTACCATGGTAATCTGATTTTCACAGAAAAATTCTTTGTTTGGTTCTTTTCTCCCAATTATCTCAGCTATACTTTAGCGTTACATCTTTCTTTCTATTGTTCCACATTACAGGCTTTTTATATTTCCTTCTATGTAAATTCTTTTCAGATGTGTGCACGGAAATCATCGGAGGAAAGGAGGCCAAACCTCATTCAAGGCCATACATGGCTTATATATATACTGAAATAGGTAATGGACAAGCAGCAACGTGTGACGGTGCCTTGATTGATTCAAGCTGGGTGCTGACTGCCGCTCATTGTACTATGTGAGTATTTGGTTGGCTGAGGTTTTTACTACACTTTGAGGGCTGATTTATAAAACTGCACAGAATTATTTAAGTTTCAGTTGCAACTTAACTGCTTGAGGAACGCGGTGTTAAACCCCCCTAGTGACCAGTCCATTATACAGAAATAGGCCACTGCAGCTTTAAGTCCTCACTGCTGGGCTGTCCAACTCAGCACCCAAGTGATCCCCCCCCCCCCCCCCCCCCCTTTTCTCCCCATCAACAGAGATTTCTGCTGGTGGGGTCTGATCGCTCCCCCAGTGTTTTTTTTTTTTTTTTATATTTATCTATTTATTTTTTAAATTAATTTTACTATTATTTTATTTATTTTTTTAAACCCCTTTCCCTCCGTTCCCCGCAAGCCAATCAGCGTGATCGGCTGTCATAGGTTTCAGCCTAAGACAGTGGATCAAAATTTTGCCTCCCAGGAGGACAGCCGTGTTGCACAGCTGTCCCCAGTACAGCACTGCCTTAGATCGCAGCGCTGTACATAGTTATTAGACGCCGGTTTTGTGGTCTAACAGTCTCCGAGGGGCAATCGCCGCTGGGAGGCTGAAGGCAGAGTGGAGCTCCGTCATCAGAGCAGGGATGCGCGTGCTCCCATCAATCCCCATTCCAGGCCATTCACGCCAATCGGTGGAGGGGTCCTGGAGCAGCCGCCGCATTCACGCCAATTGACGTGGAACAGTTGGCAAGTAGTTAAATAACCGGTCTAAAATGTATTTATTTATTCATTTATTTTCTGTTGAGGCCATGCCAGTCACAGGTTTTCTGTTAGAAGGAATATGTTTGGGTAATAATTAGTATGGCTAGTGTAACTCCCCACAAGTGGAAAGGGGTCACCAAGGCACAGTGGCGTAGGTAAGAAGTTGTGTGCCCCCCCCCACACAGATCCCCTGTGGTGCAGACTAGTGAATGAATCAGAGGAGAGAAGTAACTCACCTTTCCTGGACTCAACAGCAATGTACTTTCTTCTAGGCATCCAGTCTCCATGACTCCAGTGCCTTCTCGCTGGTAATGCAAAGAGACTGAGAGACAATGCCAGAAATATAGACTGAGTCTGTGATTGGAGGTAGATTGTTAGTGTCGGTGGAACCTGGAGAGGTGAGTTATTTCTCTCTGCTGCTCTGCTCACTACACTGCATGGGGTAGGTGGGGGTGGTCGCATCAAGCTAAATACACTGGTGGAAACCTATACTAGGGAACCTCATATACTTGTGAGTGAGTTGTGAAACTACCTATACTGAGGGCAACCTAATACTGGGGTCATGCTGGTGCCTAACTACTGGGTGGTACCTAATACTGGGGGCCCATCTAGCTATCCATACTGGGAGAGGCTATGTAATACTGGGTGCCTCTCTGTCTACTCATACTGGGGTGCTGCCTAAAACGAGGGGGGAAGGTGGAATAACTCTTGCTCCTTATACTGGGGGTCACTTTTGGCTTCCTGTGCTTGGGGATGCTACCTATTACGGAGGAAACCACAGGCTACCTAATATGGGGGAGGTACCTCTGGCTATCTAAACTGGGAGGCTACCTACCTAATACTGTAGGGCATCTATCCACCCTCTGTGCATCCTCACCCTCCCCACCCTTCCATTGCTAAAATTGGATTTCACTGCACTTTGTAAGTGGCTATACCGAGGGAAAATAAATTATTAGGGCAAGAAACAACATTCGGGCTTTTATTAACCTCTTGAGGACCGTGGGCTTACACCCTCCTAGTGACCAAGCTATTTTTTACAATATAGGCACTGCAGCTTTTACAGCTGCAGGGCCGTACAACTCAGCACAAAAGTGATTCCCCCCCTTTTCTGCCCTCCAACAGAGCTTTCTGTTGGTGGGCTCTGATCGCTCCTGGATTGTTTGTTTATTATATATATATATATATATATATATATATATATATATATATATATATTTTCTATAAATATAACTTTTTTTTTTTTTTTTGTCTCCAGCCCTAACTCCCCTCCTCCAGTCAAACACCGCGATCGGCTGTCAGGTATCAGCCGCCTATGTCAGCCAATCACTCCTGTGTCTCCTAGGGGGACAGCCGTGTCACGCAGCTGTCCCCAGTACAACGCTGCCGTAGATCGCAGCGCTGTATGACTATTTGACTTGTCCTGTATCTGTATCTATATCCTGTATCAGTACCCTGTACGCGCCAAGACCAATTCCAGGCACGGCCCAGTCGTGCTTGGCGAAAATAAAGATTCTGATTCTGTACAGTGTGAATAGTCGGCAGTTTCAGCGTCTAACAGTCTCCAAGAGCAGAGCTCTGACATTCAAGTGGAGATGAGCGTGAGTCAGCGCGCGCAATCTCCTGCAAATCCCCGCCCCAGGACTTGACGCCAATTGGTGTTAGGTGGTTCTGGGGCTGCTGCCGCTTTCATGCCAATTGGCATGACGCGGTCGTTAGAAGGTAACCACTTCACCACTGAGGGGTTTTACCCCTTCAGCATCTGAGCAATTTTCTCCTTTCAGCGCTCCTTACTTTCATTCGCCTATAACTTTATCATTACTTATCACAATTAAATTAACTATATCTTGTTTTTTTTGCCACCAATTAGGCTTTCTTTAGGTGGGACATTATGCCAAGGATTATTTTATTCTAAATGTGTTTTAATGGGAGAATAGGAAAACATTTGGGGAAAAAAATCATTATTTTTCAGTTTTCGGCCATTATAGTTTTTAAATAATGCATGCTACTGTAATTAAAATCCATGTAACTTATATGCCCATATGTCCCGGTTATTACACCATTTAAATTATGTCCCTATCACAATGTTTGGTGCCAATAATTTATTTGGAAATAAAGGTGCATTTTTTTCAGTTTTGCGTCCATCCCTAATTACAAGCCCATAATATATAAAGTAACAGTGTTATACCCTCTTGATATAAATATTTAAAGAGTTCAGTTCCTAAGGTAACTATTTATGTTTTTTTAATTTTTTTTATTGTATTTTTTTTATTACAAAAAAAAAAAAATTGGTAACAATTGGGAGTGTGGGAGTTAATGAGTTAATTTATAATGTAAACTAATGTATTTGTATATGAAAAATGTTTTTGGGTGTAGTTTTACTTTTTGGCCACAAGATGGCCACAGAAACGTTTTGTGAATGCATCCTGTAAGCATCGGAAGTACACTTACAGGATGTTCAGGGAGGCTGGGAAACTTTTTTTTTCACAATGATTGCGCTGCTTCTCTGGGGCAGAGTTCAACGAACTGGAATGGTTTTTCCCGTTCATTGATCTAATGAGCGGGCGGTGGCGTGCACGATTGCAGGAGCGCGTGCATATGCTAGCGGGGGTGCGGACAGCGGCGGCAGCGGCTGGGGGGGGGTTTATATCTACACTCCGGGCGGGGAACTGAAGTTTAAGGAGCGTAGATATACTGTACCCAGGCGGCGAAGTGGTTAAACTCTTCAGGATTGTGATATAAATGTGGATTAACTTTATTAATATTATTTTTAAAGTAGCTGGACACTGTAGCTCTGATACTGCTGGTATACCAAGATCAGGACTGGTAGCTGGTAGGGATGAGCTTTCAGAATCGGAACGGTTCCGAATTTTTTTGCATCAGAATTCAGCAGTTCTGCAGTAAAAAGATGAGAATTGGAAATTGCTCTTTAACAAGGGGACATGCCTATGTCCTCTACCTTCACAGGTAAAATATGTATAACAGTACTGATGTACTTACTCATATTTACAAATAGTTAAAAAAAGGGTAAGAAATAAAAAATCACAAAAAAGTCCTTTATTGATCTAAATTAACCATAAATACATATCTTTTATTAATCCAATGCCAGTTTGCAACCCCTCTCTTCCAGAGCTCCCCCTTAACCGTGGACCACGCAGGATGGTATAGCTCAGGCTGCATAGCCCCACGCTGCCGAGCTCGGAAATCTGGCTATACCAGCCTGCATGGATGACAAGGGGTAAAAGTGACGCTGAAGTGAAACAAAACTTATGATATAATTAATTCTATGTGTAGCATGGATAATTGATTGAACATTAGTAGCAAAGAAAATAGTCTCATTTTTATTTTCAGTTATACAGCTTTATTTTATAACATTGCATCATTCTCTAATATTTGCAGTCTACGAGCAGAGCTAATGACCTTTTCAACTTTCCTCTGCAGTAAAACTGTAAACAAACAAGAAACAATGAAAGAGCTTCAAAAGACAGAGCTCTCTGCAACCAAGCTGGGTGCAGAGCTCAGAGAAGATCTTTTGCATAGACAAACAACTGAAGTTTCTTAACTCTTACTGTAATGGAAAACTGTAATGGAAACAATATAAGACTCATCTGTGCTGCTAATCTTTTCTTTCTAAAGGCTCATATACATGTCCAACATTTACACAACCCCACGATCAACACGACAAACCACACAACCTAACGAACCACCCGACCTGTATGTCCACACGCCTAGACGGCTAAACAACCTGTATGTCCACACGCCTAGACGGCTAAACAACCTGTATGTCCACACGCCTAGAGGGCTAAACAACCAACTCAATTAACATACTGCGCACACAAGAGGACTGATGGACTACACATTCAAAATAAGTACAAGTCTTTCAAACAACTTGTATACACGCAACAACTGCATGACATCAGACCAACATAGATCCAACAGTTGGCTCGGGCGAACCATCTGTTATCAGTTGCTCATCAAGTTGTTTGCATGCGTACACATGCTTGATTATTGTCCAACAGACTAAAGTCAGGATAATCAGGCTGCAGGTTGGTCTGTGTGTACTTAGCTTTAGCTGTACTACACATACAAATAGTGCTGCTCGGATACCGACCGGATATCCGACCTCAGTATCCGGGAAATCTGGGCGGATTTGAATATCCGAATAGAAAAACCAGAAGTGGCCTTTAAAGAGAATCTGTATTGTTAAAATCGCACAAAAGTAAACATACCAGTGCGTTAGGGGACATCTCCTATTACCCTCTGTCACAATTTCGCCGCTCCTCGCCGCATTAAAAGTGGTTAAAAACAGTTTTAAAAAGTTTATTTATAAACAAACAAAATGGCCACCAAAACAAGAAGTAGGTTGATGTACAGTATGTCCACACATAGAAAATACATCCATACACAAGCAGGCTGTATACACCCTTCCTTTTGAATCTCAAGAGATCATTGTGTGTTTCTTTCCCCCTGCAGCTATCTTCCACTCAAGTGTCAGGCTGTTTCTTCCTGCAGAGTGCAGACAGCTCTGCCTGTATGTAATTCCTCAGTATGTGAAAGCCCAGCCAGCTCAGAGGAGGATTTATCCAGCTTGTAAAAGATAATAGAGAAGAGAGAAGCTGCTCTAATCTAAATAATACACAGGCAGTGTGCAGAGAGGGGCCTGGAGGGGGGAGATGCATCACAGAACCACAACACTGAAGAACTTGGCAGCCTTCCAGACACAGGCTGACAAGTCTGACAAGAGAGAGATAAGTTGATTTAATTACAGAGATGGTGATAGTAGAATGTGCTGCAGTAAGCCAGAACACATTAGAATAGCTTTTGGAAGTTGTAGGATGATAAAAAACAGGATGCAATTTTTGTTACGGAGTCTCTTTAAATTGCTTTAAAAACTTTTTTTAGGGTAAATGAGGCATGTAGCATCATTATTTTTTAAAGGGGAACACTAATTGATGATGTGGGGACTTTAAATCCCCCCCCCTCCCCCAAAAAATGTCTGTCAATTAACATCAGGCCTAGGTTCTAGACAGCGGTCATACAGCGCACATTGTGTCCAAAGTCCAACCGCACAACTGGGACATCCAAGACACCTCCAAAAAATTCTGCAGCAATTGTGTTTTGGGTTAAATATAGGTGGTATTAGCACAGCAGCAGTGGCCTGTGGCACCCTGGCGGTGTGAGCAGAACAGGCAGCAGTAGCAGGGCAATGCAGCAGCAGCAGGTGTAAAGTGTGTCAGGAGCATGCCGGACGTGTCACGTTGCACTTGGCACATGGCACTTGGCACGTGGCACGTGGCACTTGGCACGTGTCACGTGGCACTTGCCTCGTGTCACGTGTCACTTGCCACGTGGCACGTGGCACTTGCCACATGTCATGTGGCACTTGGCACATGTCACGTGGCACTTGCCAAGTGCCACGTGACACATGGCAAGTGCCATGTGAAACGTGCCAAGTGCCAAGTGACACGTGCCAAGTGCCAAGTGACACGTGCCAAGTGCCACGTGACACGTGCCAAGTGCCGAGTGAAAGTCAGACAGCAGAGGAGAAGACACTAGTGCACACTAACTGTCACACTGGCACTGCTCACAGCACAGCAGTTCTGTAGAAAGCTAACACAGTAATACTACTACTCTAACAACTACTAGCACTGACTGCAGTACTACAGTACTAACTACACAATAACACAGTAATCCTATCCACTAATCCTTAACCTAACTAACCTGTACTGTAGCTAGCTAAGGCTAATAGCTGGCCAGCAGGCAGCAGCTGGCCTGGTCTGTGCACAGCACACACACAGACACATAGCAGCTGCCTGCAGCACACACTCTGACTGTCACACAATAACATCAAGCTAATTAACGATTTAACAATAGTGTAGTGATAGTGAAGGGGTTAATCACTGAACAGCTTTAGGTTTATAACTGTGTACAGCCCTTGCTAGGCCAGCAGCACTGAAGCATGTCTCTCAGTGAGCATTCAGCAAGCTAGGACGATATGTCTCATCATGGCAGCCCTCCTTATTATACAGGGGGGCTGGCCAGTGTTCGTTTCTGTGATTGGGTGCCAAGGTTTAGGCTGGGAGCCCTCTGATTGGCTCAATGAGGTCAGGTGGGGCTGGCCAGGGTTCCCCGCTGTGATTGGTTGCTAGGGCTTCTGCTGGGAGCCCTCTGATTGGCTCCAGGACGTCATCTCCTTAGTTACAGTATTTCAGATCCGGATATCCGCAATATCCGTGGATATCCGCATTATGCGCCCAAATATCCGCAGATAGCTATCCGGATTTGGGCCCAGGTATCCGGAATCCGAATCCGGTCGGATAGCTGAAAAAAGGTTGGATATCCGGGTTGCCCGGATATCCAGAATCTGGATAAGCAGCACTGCATACAAATCATCTCACTAATATTATAAATGCAAAAGTTTGGATGTTTGTTACTCAATCATGCAACAATGGCTGAACGGATTTGAATGAAATTTGGCACACACATAGTACATTACCTGAAATAACATATCGGATACTTTTTATCCCCATCTCCAAAAAGTGGGCAGAGTAAAATACAAATTTCACCGGGAAAATGTAAATTGCACCCATTCTTACACTGTTAATGGCAGGGTTCTCAAACTTTGCACAGTTAGTCACTGGGTGACTGGGATTAATAATCAGAAAAATTGGTGGAGCCTACACAAGCCAATCAAAATTCACCTATTGATTTTCAAGGGGAATATTTAATTGCTGTCATTCTAGCACAAGCTTTAAACCTGGTACAGTTGATCATTGGGTAACTGGGGTTCCAATTTAGAAAAGAGGGTGGAGCCACAGACAGATTTTTTTAATTTCAATTCAAATTATTGATGCCAAAGTCTGCAAAGCTCACAAACGTGGTCATTGAGTAATTGAGTAATTTTGTGTTAGGTTTAGAAAAACAGGAAGGAACCAACACCAGCAAATACATGCCAGGCCATCAGCTAGTTATAGCATAAATTTATTTTCACTTCAGATTTCCTTTAAAGGACACCCGAGGAAAAAATAAACAAATGAAATAACCAATTGTATCTCTCCTCCTTCTCCTAAAGATATTCCACAGTTTTATTTTATATTTAAATCTCCTTTTTAAGTTTTTACTGTTTTATTGTTTTTGCTCAATGACACATTCATTGAAGTATGCCAGAGCTAAAATCCATGAACTATTGACCCTTTTTATTTCTTTCCTGCTCTCAGAAACTATTTTATGCTAGGAAAGTGTTTTATAGTTGTAGTTTCTTATCAGTGAGGATCACACAGTAGTCTGACCCAGTCCTGACTCAGCCAGGCACTGCCACTTACATACCTGATGTTTAATTCTTTCATGCATGCAGAGAAAGAAAAAAAGGATCACAGCATAGTTATTTGTGTGCTAGGCACTGTACATACACATGTCGATCTTATCATGTCACATGACACCTCGGGTATCCTTTAACCTCCTGAGCGTTACGCCGCTCAGGAGGTTTTGCAGCGTTCGAGTCCCCAGTATTAATGTAAAAGATTGCATGGCTGCAAAAGCTTTAGCTAGCACTAGACTAGCTAGTATAGGTACCTGACCCCCCCCCCCCCCCCCAATTGCCCCGATCCCCTGGTCCAGCCACTTAATACATTGCCCAGCATGGCTCCAGCGATTGCCGCAGCCGCCTCGCAACTGAGGCGCGGACACCTGAGGCGAGTGAGCAGTATGCCCGACACAGTGTCGGGCATACCGCTTAGGAGGTAAAAGAGGTTTAGGAGGGGGGACTCCATGCTGTCTGTTTTCATGAAATATATAGAATACACACAGAACTCATAACTCGGTAAGCAGTACAGTGTACTGCAGCAAATGTCTAGAAAGTGAGATGATATAATACAATGGTCACCATCCGTAACCGTTCCACTGTCTTTAATTTTGAGAATGGGACCACAAATGATGTTAACACTCCAGGGACAGATATCAATTCTCCAGATTCAGACCAACACAGAATGCATGTGAAAGCAAAAAAGAGGAGGGCTCATAGCGCAACCTGCTTCATATAAAACACCTCCACCACTCCAGTGAGAAACAATTGACCTCCACCGCAATAACCTTCATGCAAGGACACGCCCCCTACTGCTCACCCAGAAGGCCTCCAATACGCTCGAAGGTAGGATTCTAAAGCATAAGGGGGTTGGCAAAATTTCACTGATCCAGTGGATACAAAAAACTAAAACAGCTCCATGTAGTATGAAACCATTTAACCACTTATGGACTGCAGTCATAAAACCCCTTAAGGACCAGAGCCTTTTTTTCCATTCAGACCACTGCAGCTTTAACGGTTTATTGCTCGGTCATACAACCTACCATCTAAATGAATTTTACCTCCTTTTCTTGTCACTAATACAGCTTTCTTTTGGTAATATTTGATTGCTGCTGCAATTTTTACTTTTTATTATATTCATCAAAAAAGACATGAATTTTGTCAAAAAAATGATTTTTTTTACTGTCTGTGCTGACATTTTTCAAATAAAGTAACATTTCTGTATACATGCAGCACGAAAAATGTGGACAAACATGTTTTTGATTAAAAAAAAAAACCATTCAGCCTATATTTATTGGTTTGGGTTAAAGTTATAGCGTTTACAAACTATGATGCCAAAAGTGAATTTTCCCATTTGGAAGCATCTCTGACTTTTCTGACCACCTGTCATGTTTCATGAGGTGCTAAAATTCCAGGATGTTATAAATACCAACCAAATGACCCCATTTTTGAAAGAAGACATCCCAAAGTATTCACTGAGAGGCATGATGAGTTCACAGAAGATTTTATTTTTTTGTCACAAGTTAGCGGAAAATGACACTTTGTGACAAAAAAAATTTTAAAAAAAATTCCATTTCTTCTAACTTGCGACAAAAAAAATGAAATCTGCCACGGACTCACTATGCTCCTCTCTGAATACCTTGAAGTGTCTACTTTCCAAAATGTGGTCATTTGTGGGGTGTGTTTACTGTCCTGGAATTTTGGGGGGTGCTAAATTGTAAGCACCCCTGTTAAGTCTAAAGGTGCTTATTGGACTTTGGGCCCCTTAGCGCAGTTAGGCTGCAAAAAAGTGCCACACATGTGGTATTGCCGTACTCAGGAGAAGTAGTATAATGTGTTTTGGGGTGTATTTTTACACATACCCATGCTGGGTGGGAGAAATCTCTCTGTAAATGACAATTTTTTGATTTTTTTTTACACACAATTGTCCATTTACAGAGATATTTCTCCCACTCAGCATGGGTATGTGTAAAAATACACCCCAAAACACATTAAACTACTTCTCCTGAGTACGGCGATACCACATGTGTGGCACTTTTTTGCACCCTAACTGCGCTATGGGGCCCAAAGTCCAATGAGTACCTTTAGGATTTCACAGGTCATTTTGCGACATTTGGTTTCAAGACTACTCCTCACGGTGTAGGGCCCCTAAAATGCCAGGGCAGTATAGGAACCCCACAAATGACCCCATTTTAGAAAGAAGATACCCCAAGGTATTCCATTAGGAGTATGGTGAGTTCATAGAAGATTTTATTTTTTGTCACAAGTAAGCGGAAATTGATTTTAATTGTTTTTTTTTTCACAAAGTGTCATTTTCCGCTAACTTGTGACAAAAAATAAAATCTTCTATGAACTCACCATACTCCTAAAGGAATACCTTGGGGTGTCTTCTTTCTAAAATGGGGTCATTTGTGGGGTTCCTATACTGCCCTGGCATTTTAGGGGCCCTAAACCGTGAGGAGTAGTCTTGAAACCAAATGTCGCAAAATGACCTGTGAAATCCTAAAGGTGCTCATTGGACTTTGGGCCCCTTAGCGCATTTAGGGTGCAAAAAGGTTCCACACATGTGGTACCGCTGTACTCAGGAGAAGTAGTATAATGTGTTTTGTGGTGTATTTTTACACATACCCATGCTGGGTGGGAGAAATATTTCTGTAAAGGACAATGTTTTGATTTTTTTACACACAATTGTCCATTTACAGAGAGATTTCTCCCACCCAGCATGGGTATGTGTAAAAATACACCCCAAAACACATTATACTACTTCTTCTGAGTACGGTGATACCACATGTGTGACACTTTTTTGCAACCTAGGTGCGCTAAGGGGCCTAACGTCCTATTCACAGGTCAATTTGAGGCATTTGGATTCTAGACTACTCCTCACGGTTTAGGGCCCCTAAAATGCCAGGGCAGTATAGGAACCCCACAAGTGACCCCATTTTAGAAAGAAGACACCCCAAGGTATTCTGTTAGGAGTATGGTGAGTTTGTAGAAGATTTTTTTTTGTCACAAGTTGCGGAAATTGACACTTTGTGAAAAAAAAAACAATACAAATCAATTTCCGCTAACTTGTGACAAAAAATAAAATCTTCTATGAACTCGTAATACACCTAACAGAATACCTTGGGGTGTCTTCTTTCTAAAATGGGGTCACTTGTGGGGTTCCTATACTGCCCTGGCATTTTAGGGGCCCTAAACCGTGAGGAGTAGTCTTGAACCCAAATGTCTCAAAATGACCTGTGAAATCCTAAAGGTACTCATTGGACTTTGGGCCCCTTAGCGCAGTTAGGCTGCAAAAAAGTGCCACACATGTGGTACTGCCATGCTCAGAAAAAGTAGTATAATGTGTTTTGTGGTATATTTTTTACATATACCCATGCTGGGTGGGAGAAATATCTCTGTAAATGACAAATTTTAGATTTTTTTACACACAATTGTCCATTTACAGAGAGATTTCTCCCACCCAGCATGGGTATGTGTAAAAATACACCCCAAAACACATTATACTACTTCTCCTGAGTACGGTGATACCACATGTGTGGCACTTTTTTGCAACCTAGGTGCGCTAAAGGGCCCAACGTCCTATTCACAGGTCATTTTGAGGCATTTGTTTTCTAGACTACTCCTCACGGTTTAGGGCCCCTAAAATGCCAGGGCAGTATAGGAACCCCACAAGTGACCCCATTTTAGAAAGAAGACACCCCAAGGTATTCTGTTAGGTGTATGGTGAGTTCATAGAAGATTTTATTTTTTGTCACAAGTTAGTGAAAAATGAAACTTTGTGAAAAAACAATAAAAATCAATTTCTGCTAACTTTTGACACAAAATAAAATCTTCTATGAACTCTTCATACACCTAACAGAATACCTCGGGGTGTCTTTTTTTCTAAAAAAGGGTCACTTGTGGAGTTCCTATACTGCCCTGGCATTTTACGGGCTCAAAACCGTGAGTAGTCTGGAAACTAAATGTTTCAAAATGACTGTTCAGGGGTATAAGCATCTGCAAATTTTGATGACAGGTGGTCTATGAGGGGGCAAATTTTGTGGAACCGGTCATAAGCAGGGTGGCCTCTTACATGACAGGTTGTATTGGGCCTGATCTGATAGATAGGAGTGCTAGGGGGGTGACAGGAGGTTATTGATGGGTGTCTCAGGGGGTGGTTAGAGGGGAAAATAGATGCAATCAATGCACTGGGGAGGTGATCGGAAGGGGGTCTGAGGGGGATCTGAGGGTTTGGCCGAGTGATCATGAGCCCACACGGGGCAAATTAGGGCCTGATTTGATGGGTAGGTGTGCTAGGGGGTGACAGGTGGTGACAGGAGGTGATTGATGGGTGTCTCAAGGTGTGATTAGTGGGGGGAATAGATGCAAGCAATGCACTGGCGAGGTGATCAGGGCTGGGGTCTGAGGGCGTTCTGAGGGTGTGGGCGGGTGATTGGGTGCCCTAGGGGCAGATAGGGGTCTAATCTGATGGGTAGCAGTGACAGGTGGTGACAGGGGGTGATTGATGGGTAATTAGTGGGTGTTTAGAGGAGAGAACAGATGTAAACAATGCACTTTGGAGGTGATCTGATGGTGGATCTGCAGGCGATCTGATGGTGTGGGTGGGTGATCAGATTGCCCGCAAGGGGCAGGTTAGAGGCTGATTGATGGGTGGCAGTGACAGGGGGTGATTGATGGGTGGCAGTGACAGGGCGTGATTGATGGGTGATTGATAGGTGATTGACAGGTGATCAGTGGGTTATTACAGGGAAGAACAGATGTAAATAATGCACTGGCGAATTGATAAGGGGGGTCTGAGGGCAATCTGAGCATGTGGGCGGGTGATTGGGTGCCCGCAAGGGGCAGATTAGGGTCTAATCTGATGAGTAACAGTGACAGGTGGTGATAGGGGGTGATTGATAAGTAATTAGTGGGTGTTTAGAGAAGAGAACAGATGTAAACAGTGCACTTGGGAGGTGATCTGACGTCGGGTCTGCAGGCGATCCGATGGTGTGGGTGGGTGTCGGGTGATCAGATTGCCCGCAAGGGGCAGGTTAGGGGCTGATTGATGGGTGGCAGTGACAGGGGGTGATTGATGGGTGGCAGTGACAGGGGGTGATTGATAGGTGATTGACAGGTGATCAGTGGGTTATTAAAGGGAAGAACAGATGTAAATAATGCACTGGCGAATTGATAAGGGGGGGTCTGAGGGCAATCTGAGCATGTGGGCGGATTATTGGGTGCCCGCAAGGGGCAGATTAGGGTCTAATCTGATGGGTAACAGTAACAGGTGGTGATAGGGGGTGATTGATGGGTAATTAGTGGGTGTTTAGAGGAGAGAACAGATGTAAACAGTGCACTTGGGAGGTGATCTAACGTCGGGTCTGCAGGCGATCTGATGGTGTGGGTGGGTGATCAGATTGCCCGCAAGGGGCAGGTTAGGGGCTGATTGATGGGTGGCAGTGACAGGGGGTGATTGATGGGTGATTGACAGGTGATTGACAGGTGATTGACAGGTGATCAGGGGGGATAGATGCATACAGTACCCAGGGGGGGGTCTGGGGGGGGGGATCTGGGGAGAATCTGAGGGGTGGGGGTGATCAGGAGTCCCCAAGGGGCAGTTTAGGGACTAAACAAAAAAATAGCGTTGACAGATAGTGACAGGGAGTGATTGATGGGTGATTAGGGGGGTGATTGGGTGCAAACAGTGGTCTGGGGGGTGGGCAGGGGGGTCTGAGGGGTGCTGTGGGCGATCAGGGGGCAGGGGGGGCAGATCAGTGTGTTTGGGTGCAGACTAGGGTGGCTGCAGCCTGCCCTGGTGGTCCCTCGGACACTGGGACCACAAGGGCAGGAGGCAGCCTGTATAATACACTTTGTAAACATTACAAAGCGTATTATACGCTTCCTATGCGGCGATCGTCGGGTTAAAAACCCGCCGGCGCTTCCGATTGGCCGGCGGGTTGACGACGCGGGTGGCCACTACAGCTTTAAAGAGAGTCTGAAGCGAGAATAAATCTCGCTTCAGACCTCATAGATAGCAGGGGCATGTGTGCCCCTGCTAAACCGCCGCTATTGGGCTGCTAAACGGGGGTCCCTTCACCCCCAAATCCCCACGGTGCAGCGGGGGAGTGCTTCCTGGTTGGGGCAGGGCTAACCGCCGCAGCCCTGCCCCACGCGCATCTGTCAGCGCGTATCTCCGCCTCTCCCCCGCCCCTCTCAGTCTTACTTCACTGAGAGGGGCGGGAGAGGCGGCGATGCGCCGCTGATAGACGCGACTGGAGGCAGGGCTGCAGCCGTTAGCCCTGCCTCCAGGAGCGACCAAGTCTGCGACCAAGTGTTGCAGGGGGGGGGGTTTGGGGGTGAAGGGACCCCCGTTTAGCGGCGCGATAGCTATGAGCTCTGAAGTAAGATTTATTCTCGCTTCAGAGTCTCTTTAAGGCACAGCTGCAGGGCCGCACAACACAGTACATGAGTGATTCCCCCTCCCCCTTTTCCCCCCACCAACACCCCCCACCAACAGAGCTCTCTGTTGGTGGGGTCTGATCACCCCCCAGTTGTTTATTTTTTTTTAAATAAATATTTAAGTTGTCATTTAAAAAAAAAATGTTTCTGCTGCCTACCCAGCCAGCCTTCCTCCCTCCCGCCCCAGCCAACCTATCACTGCCGATCGCTCTCTTATCCCCCAGGGGGACAGCCGTGTCACACGCCTGTCCCCAGTGCAGCGCTGCTGCTGATTGCAGCGCTGCACGGTGTAAATAGACGGCGATCACGCCGTCTTACTGTCTCCCGAGTGGCAATAGCCGCTCGGAGACTGAAGAGGGGACGGAGCTCCGCCCCCCGAGCATGAGATGCAAATAAGAGCCCCAGGACTTGACGGCAATTAGCGTTAGGCGGTCCTGTGGCTGCCGCCGCCGCGTTCACGCCCGTTGGCGTGATGCGGTCATTAGGTAGTTAAATGACAGTGGCTGAATAGTGTAATGGTTAAAGGACTACTGTAGGGGGGTCGGGGGAAAATAAGTTGACCCTACCCGGGGCTTCTAATGGTCCCCCGCAGACATCCTGTACCCATGCAGCCACTCATTGATGCTCCGGGCCCCGCCTCTAGTTCACTTCTGGAATTTCCGACTTTAAGAATTTCTCTGCAACATGTTTAAGTTGACTGGGCCCACCACGTGTGTGCTGCCCGTCAATGACTCTTCCTCCTCAAGCCTTGGCGCCAGTCATACCACTGATTCACCATACACAGTGCTGTTATCGCTTGCTGGAAGGTAGTTAGCAGTGCAGAAAAGTGCAGGAGTAACGGCTTAGGGCCAGCAGAGCTCTCTCATCTTGTCATGGTGCCATCTTGGCCACGCCCTCAATGTTTTTCCTTTTTAGAATAATACTGGTTTTGTATTGTTATTTGTTGATTTTTTATAAAATGTTTACATATAATTGTGGTTTTAGTCATGATGAATGACATATGATTCGGTGGTATTAATACTCTAAGAATGCTGGTCTCCAGTAACCAACCAATTTGCCTATAACTTTTGAATGGGAGGAGGGGAAACTTATGTTAAAATGTATTCACATTAACCACTTGAGGACCCACCCTTTACCCCCCCTTAAGGACCAGCGCTGTTTTAGGTGATCTGTGCTGGGTGGGCTCTGCAGCCCCCAGCACAGATCAAAGGGCACTCAGAGCGATCAGATCGCCCCCCTTTTTTCCCCACTAGGGGGATGATGTGCAGGGGGGGTCTGATCGCTCCTCCTGGCTGGCATTTTGCGGGGGGGGCACCTCAAAGCCCCCCTCCGCGGCGAAATCCTCCCTCTCCTACCTGCCACCCCCGGGAGATCTGGGCTGCACAGGGCGCTATCCGTCCTGTGCAGCCAGTGACAGGACGTCCCCTGTCACATGGCGGCGATCCCCGGCCGCTGATTGGCCGGGGATCGCCGATCTGCCTTACAGCGCTGCTGCGCAGCAGCGCCGTACAAATGTAAACAAAGCGGATTATTTCCGCTTGTGTTTACATTTAGCCTGCGAGCCGCCATCGGCGGCCCGCAGGCTATTCACGGAGCCCCCCGCCGTGAATTGACAGGAAGCAGCCGCTCGTACGAGCGGCTGCTTCCTGATTAATTAGGCTGCAGCTGGCGACGCAATACTGCGTCGCTGGTCCTGCAGCTGCCACTTTGCCGACGCACGGTATAAGCGTGCGGTCGGCAAGTGGTTAAAGAGACACTGAAGCGAAAAAAAACTATGATATTATGATTTATATGTGTAGTACAGCTAAGAAATAAAACATTAAGATCAGATACATCAGTCTCATTGTTTCCAGTACAGGAAGAGTTAAGCAACTCCAGTTGTTATCTCTATACAAAAAAGCCATTATCTCTACGACTTTCAAAAGTCGTGGAGAGGGCTGTTTTCTGACTTTTATTATCTCAACTGTTAGTTAACTATTTACTTTTCCTCTGGCAGAGGAGAGTTCATTAGTTCGCAGACTGCTCTGAAAGAATCATTTTGAATGCTGAGTGTTGTGTAATCTGCACATATTAGAGAATGATGCAATGTTAGAAAAAACACTATATACTTGAAAATAAAAATATGAGAATATTTTCTTTGCTGCTAATCTTCTAGTAATTATTCATAGTACACAACCAATTCATTATATCATATATTTTTTTTCGCTTAAGTGTCTCTTTAAAATGTAGGTGTTAGTGTAACGCTATTAGGTCTAACAAACGAAACACCAAAATTGTCAGAAGTCTTACGGGGGAAAGACCCAAGAATGCAAAGTGGTTAAACTAAATCCTTCTTGAACTTTAAAGTTATGAGAATATTTGAATGAGTGATAGGTAGTGATGATTGTAATCTGCTAATTACAATTACATACAATTTCATGTAGAATTTCTCAATTATGGCCACATGTAATGATGTAATACCGATTTAGAAATGCAATTGATTTCACATAATCTATTTGTAATTTTGCGTACTTACATGCTGAATTTAGCAGTTAATAGCAAAACCATCATACATGCTATTGTCACTAAAACTGCTACATATGTTAAAGGGTAAAGTGGGAACTAGTCAAACACAAAATAAATAAATACATAAATAAAAATATGAAAATTGATTTTAAAAATGCAAAGGAAAAATGTTTTTTAAACTCTGCAAAAGACCATTTTTTCATTTTTTCATTTATAATGACGTTTATTAGCATAATCAAAAAAAAAAAAAAACATAACCACAGTATCACAGAGCATCATAAACAGTACAACTGAATGCAACAAAACAGAATGAAATTGGTTGCATGTCAAAGGAGATAAGACATAAACATAAACAAAATTGAAAGAAAACAAAGGAAAACAACACGTACACTTGTTCCAATACATCCAATGTGGATTATACAAAAATAGCAGCCATAGTAATGTGCCCAATTTCCAGAGAGTGTTCAGGCTATACATTACATTTCCATCCCATATCGAGTTAAACTTATCAGATAAATCCAAACTAGCATAATACATTTTCTCCGTAAGCATGAGGACATCCGGGGTGGCAAAAATTCAGGATTCCCCAAAAACTAAATTCTAGCAGGCGATCTGTTAACTAAATAAAATTGGGTATGATTTCTCAACCAAAGAGCAAGCATAGCACCAACTATCCTATTTTTAGCCCCCACCCGAGGTAAGAGAATGGGATCTAAGGGATATCAGAGAGGGTCGGTGAAACGGGGATTAGCCCTCAAGTCCCAGTCAATAATCTATGCAAGCCGTGCAGATAAAGTAGTATTGCCAGAGGCTTGGTAGGTCAATCCCACCAAAATTCTTATGTCTAAATAGGATAGAGGACTTAACCATTATGATCCCATATATACTGATGAATTTGTCTTTGGAAGGGAGCTAGTTGTGTTTTATGAATGATTATAGGAAGCATACAGAAAAGAAAAAGAAGCTTAAGTAAAATGATCATTTTACAAGCCAAATTCCTACCCAGCCAGGAGATGTTATAATTATTCCATTCTCTAAGGTGAGAGAGTTTTCTGAAAATAGGGGGGGGGGGGGGATTGGCCTCATATAACTGACTGAATTTAGGAGTAATACGTATACCAAGTGTGAAGAAACGCGGAAAAGCCGCCGCATGGACGCAGGACGAGGCGGCTGTTTCCGCGGCTGGCATAGCAGAACGCGGAGAAACCGCCGCGTCTGACGCGGCGGTTTGTACGCATAGGCCTGCTTCTCTCAGTAAGGCGGGATGCGGAGGAAACGCTGCACGCTCAGACAGCGTGGCGGCGGATTCCGCATCCCATACAGCAACAACATTACAACACATGACTGTTGTGGCTGGGACTGATAGTCCACACTGGTTTAGGAGGACGCGTGCGCGTGCAGAGAGGCAGGGCCTTTATGGCAGTAAGAGGAGGGTCTGACCAGGCCGGTCAGCTGACCATTGCAGCAACTTTTATTAGTCCAGCACTTAGGGGAGGTGCTGGAGAGCACTGGTGTATATATACTGGGTGCTGGTCATTCATCTGGTGTCTGGCGTTGCGATCACTACGTGGTAGCACTCAGACCTGTCTGTATCTGTGTTCTAGCATAGTTTCCAAAGGTGTTGACGGCCAAGGATCTCACACCTTAGCGTTAGGAAATTATACTGTATTATTTGTTATGACCTTATGCCTGCCTGACTATCCCTCTGAACTCTGATTCTGTACCTTGCTATTTCTGATAACCTGTTGCTCAACTCTGCTCATTCCTGGACTCTGTATTTGCCTCCTGATTCTGTACCCTGCTATTCTGATACTCCGTTGCCAACCCTGCCTGTTCATTGGATTCCGTATCTGTCTCCTGAATCTGTACCTTATCTGTCTGTGTGTTAACGACCTGGCTTGCCCGACCTCGAGAACTAGCCTTACTGTTAGAGGCAGTTCCCAGATCTGTTAGTGACACTTGCTCATTGGTGTCACTCACACTCGGTCCATCCCCTCTTTGCTTAGCTCCTCCCCCGGGAGAGTCTAGGCCTACGGAAGGAACTTACTTCTGTGTATAACTCAAAGTATTACTGTTCATAACACTCACTTGTTACTCTGGTGTCCAGAAGTTAGAATATATATCTGATTATCGGTGATACTGCAGATCACCAATAATCGGGTATATTCTGCATTCTCGGTGATACTGCAGTTCACCGGTAATCAGACCCTCTCTGTGTTACACCGATCGTTGCCACTTAAATTCAAAGTTAGCCTGAAGAAGCTTCACTGTATGTGAGGGGAGGTTAACTGGAATGGCTGTAGATTCAATTCAATTCAATTCACTTTATAGTCATTGTGTATTTCAATGAAATTACTTTTCATGACAACCCCACGGTGCATATAGGGAACATAGTGATAGTAACAAGGAAGAGAAGAAATTATACACATATGCCAGGTATTACAGATATTTAAACAATTTGTACACAGTGTTAATTATTTCAGAGAGGATTCAGAGTTCATCAAGTTTATGGCAGATGGGAAAAAGCTGTCTTTCAGTCTGTTTGTGTGTGTGCGGATTGATCTAAAACGTTTACCTGATGGAAGGAGCTCAAACAAGGCATTTCCAGGGTGAGTGTTGTCCTTGATAATGTTTTTGGCCCTTCTCATGCTGCGAGTATTATACAAAAGTTCCAGTGATGGTAGTTCAGTGCCAATAATGGCTTCTGCTGTTTTAACAACTCGCTGCAGGGCTTCTCTAGTAGCCTTCGTGCAGCTGTTGTACCAGGCCGTCATGCAATTGGTCAGAACGCTTTCTATAGTGCATCTGTAGAAATTAACCAGCAGCTTCTGTGGGAGGTTAGCACTCCTTAGTTTTCTCAGAAAGTAAAGGCGTTGTTGTGCTTTGCCAGTTAGAGCTAAAGCATTGTCAGCCCAGGACAGGTTCTCTGCGATGGTGACTCCCAAAAATTTGAAGCTGGCAACTCTCTCCACAGCCTCTGCATTTATCAGATTTAGACTGGAAATGGTTAACCTTCAATCCAGACATATCCGCAAATAGACCTAAAAGTTGAAACAGATTAGGTAATGGCGTAACAGGCTGAGATAAAAATAGCATATACTGTAGGGCCAATTTAAGATTCTCTTCACCATAACCACGGACATTGGGATGAGCTCTAATGGCCTCAGCCAAAGGCTCCATGGCCAAAGCGAAGAGAAGTGGAGACAAAGGGCATTCCTGACAGGTACCCAGCTCAATAGCAATGGGAGAAGAGGAAGCCCCAGGGATTGTAATTATTGTAGTAGGATTATTATAAAGACATTACAGAGCTAAGAGATACCCCCCATGTATGCCAAATATCCAGGGCCGGATTTACCATCAAGTACTGTAGGCACATGCCTACAGGCGCCTTATATGGGAAAGGCACCTCCCCTCCGTGAATGACCCCCTGCTCCCTCCCAATGCAGAGATACTGCCACTGCTGCACTTTGCTCCCTGTCATGCACATGTAACCAGCTCCGCTCTGCCCCCCTCCTACCCATGGAGGTCATGTGCAGCAAGTCCATGCAGCTCACTTACGCCCTCACTGTGGCAATGGGGTGGGCGGCCCTGGCTGGGAGGGAATAGATTTCTTCCAGGCCGCTTCCTCTAAACTTACACAGCTCCACGGCCGCCCACATCTAAGCCCGCCCATTTACCAGACCCGTGAAGCTCTGCCCCTTCCGCTAAGCCCCACCTCCTCCTGATATATACCAGGGCAGTAGTACCAGTTCAACTGTAAGTTATGGTGTTCTTTGTACCTTTGTACCTCCTCTTCCTCCTGCCTGTATTAACATATAAGCCTATTCTCTGCATTTTGCGAACAGTTCTCTTACACATTTATTATGCTTTGAGCTTAGGCCCGGTTCACATTAGCGGTGGCCGTCCGGAATCGCCGTGCCGGAGCCGGACCGCTTTCAGAACGGACAGAACGGACGCACGGCATGGCAATGAAAGCCTATGCGTCCGTTCACATGCGTCCGTTCTGCCGGACCGGAGCCGGACCGGATCCGGGCCGGATCCGGACTCCGGCGTCCGTTCCAACATGCGCTATTTTTTGGTCCGGCTCCTCCGGCAGCCGTATCCGGAGCGGAGCCGGACTGCACCATCCGGCCAATACAAAGCAATGAGAGCCGGAGAGCGCACAACACACTGGCTACAAAAACCGGACGTTCTACCCCACTTCCTATGCATTTTGGATGGGGACCACATGGGCCCAGCGAAGAGTGGGGCAGCAGCGATTTCATGCTGGAGCTCTTTTTGCCAGCAACATGTCTGATATGTCTGAAGGAGGCGAACAACAGAGAGAATTCCCAGGTTTACGAGTAAAAAATGCCTGGATCCATGGTCCCAACTGCAGTCTCTGTATCCACGGATGGTCTCCACACGTCCACCTGTCTCCAACAATGACCCCAGACCCTTCTGCTGACCTCCCAGACCCCAGGTAATTTAAGGATGTTATCTCCTTAAGAAACCGGATCCGGACCGCAACCGTGTTCACACCGCACGGAAACCGGATGCAAACGGACCGGATCCGGACCGGATCCGGATAGGAACCGTACGGATCAGGTCCGGTCCGGATACGGTGCGGTCCGGACATCCGGTGCGGTTTTTACTAAACCGCAAGTGTGAACGGGGCCTTAGTTGCTGGGGGGGCAGAGGATGATTCTTGCACGACCTTGCATGCCATGTTTGACTCTGACTTGCAGCACTGGTCTTCCTGCAGCCTCACACTGCACCTATCAGTTTTGCATTCTTCTTATACTAGTGGTCTACTGTCTGCTGCCCA
This sequence comes from Hyperolius riggenbachi, assembly GCF_040937935.1. Classification (NCBI taxonomy): domain Eukaryota; kingdom Metazoa; phylum Chordata; class Amphibia; order Anura; family Hyperoliidae; genus Hyperolius; species Hyperolius riggenbachi. The sequence continues at coordinate 594,089,443 of NC_090646.1, read as the reverse complement.
CTGTAATTATGTACAGATAGGGTTTTTGTTATCACCAGGGTGCCACTCAGACTTTTTAAGTGGCCATACATCAGCTGACTTGACGTCCGATCACCATCTAATTCGATTATTATAATCGAATCGGATGAAAATTGGTGCCGCCAAGTGCATGCAAAGATCGACGTTGTGACCAATTTTCACGCTGAAATGTGTCACATGTATCGATCGGACATGCTGCAAGATAGGGCTGCGATTGGGTGCGCGGCGGTAATGGTGAGTAATATCGGGACAAGCGACGGACCCCCTGGAGCTGTTTCTCCAGTGTATAAATCTACTTGTACATATACATTACCTATTCTGTGTCGCAGTGGCCGTCCGTCTTCCAAATCCTCTACTTTTTTCATCAGCCCCATACATGCTGCCGGCGCATAGCACACTGGCATGTGACTTCACACGTCACGGTGGCAGTGTATATGGGACTAATGGAAGGGCAGCGGATTCATAAGACGGATGGGCATTACGACACAGGACAGGTAATGTATAAACGTACACATGTACATTTATACAGTACGGAGGCAGGCGCGACTGATTCCCAAGAGATTTCATGCTGAAATTGATCAGGAATCGGCCTGCAGTGTATGCGCAGCCAAGAAATCTCTCTCTAATAAGAATCAATTAAAGAGAGATTTGTCTCTTGGTCAAATCTGCCCATCATTGCAAGATGTATGGTTACCTTAAGTTTTCTTGGTCATTTCCTGCGTCAGGTATTGCTCCCTGTTTATCCTGTTATCTCCACAAATTCCCCATGGAGGCTTTCTGTGCCTTGTGCTGGACTTGGTACACTGGCTGCAGGGCCAGATTTAGCATGATGCACTGTAGGTAGTAGGCACAAGCCTACATGTGCCTTACAGGCGGCTTGCCAAATGTCCCCCTTCACAATTGAAAAGCTGAAAGCGTGATCACTGACAGCCCCACACGACCTGCCCACTCACATCACACGCCCTACCTCGTCCTCTATAGCCAGCGTCACACACAGTGACAGCCAGGCTAGTGTCCCATAGTCTACATGCTTGCTGCCTACAGACAGTACAACCATGATGAGCCATCAAATCTGGGGACACTATCAGTACCAGATGGTCAGCGAGAAATCTTACTGGTAGTGTCCCCAGATTTGATTGTTCATGGCTTCTGCTACTGTGCTGTCTATAGGCATGCAATCTGATGGCTTGCATGGAGTCCATAATTGTGGGTATCTCTCTGACCATCTAGAGACTGAGTGGGGTGTACAAGTGAGTGTTAGGCCCGGTTCACATTAGCATTTTTTTCCGGATCGGAACCGGAACATATACTGTACAAACGGAATGGATGTGAAAGGATCCAATGTTAACCTATGGCTGTAATTTTTTTCTTTTCCTCCTTATGTTTACCAACGTCTCCGTGGAGATGTGACGTGGTAACTACGTGGAGAGGGGCGCGTCTTTTGGTGCCGCGCCATTGGTGTTCGTCAACATGTATGTTGACGTTCTGATGGGGGCGTGGTTTCTCCGGCCGCTTGGATGCTGTTTGCGGCTCACCACAGCAGCAGGGGGATCGGCTCTGCACATAGGGGAGCGGACGGGTACGGGGGTGTCTTCCTGCACATTACAGCCATATGACATATTGAGTAAGTAATTGCGGTCTTTTGATCCGCGATTTTTGCTTCCTTTTTCCTATATGTTTTTGAATCTGGGCAGCGACCAATGGAGTCCTTTGAGGCTGGTCATGTGATGTGTTTTATGAATGACAAGTAGCAGTTCCCGATTAGGTAAAACACAACCACGAGAAAAGTCCTTTAATGTTCTAAATTAACCACAAATACTTACCTGTACTTTTGAGAAAAAAATCCCACGCCAATCAGGTCCCACGACAGTATCCTCTATCTTGCGATCTTCTGATACATCTTGGTTGAAGATCTCCGCCGCCCGGACGCCACACACGCCGCCTCCGCCGCACTGCTCTCAGCTATACTAAGTATAGCTGAGAGTGCGTCTATACAGACGCATTGGCGCTAGCTGCCGCTGCCCTCCCTGCCTCCCCCACCTGTCACCCTCACCCATGCTGGCACCCAATGCACCCATGGGTGCCAGCATGGGTGAGGGTGACAGGTGTGAGAGAGGCAGGGAGGGCAGCGGCAGCCAGCGCTAATGCGTCTATATAGATGCACTCTCAGCTATACTTTGTATAGCTGAGAACAAAAAGCATCTTTACATTTTGGCTCCAAGCCTCCCCATTGGTTCCTTATCGACCAATGGGGATCCTCCTGATCCGCATTGGTCTGTTAAGGAACCAATGGGGACCATTGGAGCTAAAATTTAAAGATGCTTTTTGCTCTTAACTATACTAAGTATAGCTGAGAACAGTGCGGCAGAGGCGGCGTGTGTGGCGTCAGGGCGGCGGAGATCTTCAATCAAGATGTAACAGAAGGTCGCAAGATAGAGGATACTGTCGTGGGACCTAATTGACGTGTGATTTTTTTCTTAAAGGTACACGTAAGTATTTCTGAAGATCGCAAGACAGAGGATACTGTCGTTGTGGGACATAACAGATTATAGCGCGGGACCTTTTCCGAGGATAATGGCGTGGGAATTTCTTCTTAAAGGTACAGGTAAGTATTTCTGAAGATCGCAAGATGGAGGATACTGTCGTGGGACCTAATTGGCATGGCAATTTTTTCTTAAAGGTACAGGTAAGTATTTCTGGTTAATTTAGAACATTAAAGGACTTTTCTCATTGTTGTGTTTTTATTTCATTTAACCCTTTTTGGAAATGGGTAAGGGGTACTTTGCACCCCTATACTCATTTCTCCTGGGAGGGGGGGCAGGCATCTGGGGTCCCCTTCTTAAAGGGGACTCCCAGATGCCACTATGAACCCCCCCCCAGGGAGTCGTCGCCCCCACCTCTTCCTGGGGCACCGGAGGTGGGGAATAGCCCCTTGTCCATGGATTGGACAAGGGCTCCGGGGGGAGGGGAAGGCTTGGCCGTCCCTCCCCCCTGAAGCCCCCTATACCATGGACCATGCGGGCTGGTATAGCTCAGGGTGCGAAGCCCCAGTCGGCCGGGGCTCCGCATTCTGGCTATCCCAGCCTGCATGGAAGACAAGGGGTTACAGAGGCTCGGGAGGGGGACCCCACGTCATTTTTTTCAAAAAAAATTCCCACACTCTGAACATAACCCAAAAATTTAAATTAAAAAAAAAATAAATAAAATTTTTCAATTTTTTTTTTAAATATTGTTTCCCAGTATCTTTTTAACATATCCTGCAACTTTGGTGTTGCTAGGATTTAAGGGGACTTTGCTATTAACTGCTAAAGTTGGCGGGAATTGTTTCCACCACGGAAATGTCAGTATGCGATTTAAATAGATACATTTTCCTCTTTGAAGATTTAAAATCGATTTTCTCAAAAACTATAAGGTCTTTTTGAACATTTTTTTTTCGTCGTGTTCCCACTATTCTTTTTAACATTCCCTACACATTTGGTGTTTCTGGCATTTAAAGGGGCTTTGCTATTAACTGCTAAAGTCGGCGGGCGTTTAATTTTCCCACGGTCAGAAGAAGAATATTCAAAATCGATTTTCTCAAAAACTATAAGGTCTTTTTGAAAAAAATGTTTTCCTCTTGTTCACAATTTTCTTCCTAACATTCCCTGCAAATTTGGTGTTTTTAGCTTTTAAGGGGGCTTTGCTATTAAACATTAAAGCCGGCGGGCAGATATTTTCCAAACGGCAGCAAAGCAGGGGTTAAAACGATAAATATCGTTCAGGCAGGATTAAAAAAAATATTTTAAAACGATAAATTTCGTTCAAAAGGTCTGCACTATTTTAACCTTTAAAACGATAAATATCGTTTTAAACATATATCGGGCAGAAGGGGGCGCCATTATTTAGCCGGCGCCATTTTTCACTGGACGCGAAGAAGAAGCCCCTACCGCCGGCTGCTATGGAAGATTACATATGTATTGCCGAGTGAAAACAGATCCGATCAATCATTGATCAGATCCATTTTCACTATGTGAACCGGGCCACGGACAGAACCATCCGGATCCGGTGAAGCGGAGACCAGATCCACTCACCGGATCCTTTTGGCTCATAAACGCAATGTGAACTGGGCCTTAGTGTTAGCAATTTGGGAGGTCATAGTATGTCAAAAAAGGATGCCTGGAAATGTTGGCGCCCAGTAATCTCGATAGTAGAATATTGGTAAATTTGCTGATATTTTACTATTAAACTGTAAAAATGATAGTAAAATACTGATATTTTACTATATCGAAACATAAGCCTATTCTCACACTGAACCCTCCCACTACTGATGGCTAACCTTAAAGAGAACCCGGGGTGGTATATGATAATCCTAATAGGACCCAGGCGGAAATGCTAAGAGAAAGCAAAGAAAATCAAACATAGTGAAGAGCTGTTTAACCTAGCTTATTTGTATTTATCCACACCTTGTTTCAGTGATGTGCCACTCCAAACGTGTCTACACTCCTCCGTGACCTTAAAGTAATAATATACACTCTCCCGATGTTATTGCTGACTAAATCAAAGAACAGTGACTGTAATTGGATGGATTGATCTGAGGATCATATTCAGGTCATTTATATGCTGTAGAGCGCTTATGCAGTTTTGTCTAATATCATTGAAAGATTATCCTGTCTAGTGCGCACAGTGCTCCAGAATTATATTATATTGTGTATTGTGTACTGTGTGTAACCCACTAATTCAGTAGGAGACCTTTGGCAAGTCTCCCTTACACTGCTACTGCCAATAGAGCGCGCCCTAGTGGCTGCTGCTCTGCTCTGGCGCTTTGAGTCCGCAAGGAGAAAAGCGCAATATAAATGTTATTTGTCTTGTCTTGTCTTGACAAGAGGGAGGAGCGCACTTGCCACTTTATAATAATAGGAGATGCTACGAGGCTGACTGACAGCCTCACATAAATAAAACCAGCTAGTGACAAGCAGATTGTCGCTAGCCTGGTGATCTTTAAAGAGGGTGCAGCGCGGCGCAGGGGGGGCTAGCAGCAGTGGTACAGTGACCCAGAGGCATGTCATTGTGCACATGAGATGCCTCTGGGTCCTATTAGGATTATCATATGCCACCTCGGGTTCTCTTTAACCAACCTGTGCCCCACGCCTAACCTAACCCATCCCCGCTGCCACATAACAACACCCCCCCCCCCCCCATGGCTAACTTTAACCATTCCTACCCCATGCCTAACCTTAACTATCTCCACCACCACAAAACCCTCCACACCTAACCTTAACTCTTCCTCCCCATGCCTTACCTTAACTATCCCCACTAGCAGAAAAAAAAACTCGCAAGTAAAAAGAAAATTTATTTATTTATGTATTTTTTTATGGCCGTGAGTTGGGGGTGTGTCATGTGTGTCTGATGGCACCAGAACCCCTGTGCCTACAGGCTCATGAGTTGTAAATCAGACCCTGCAAATATCTGGAGAGTCAATGACAAATAGCTCCAAGACACAGAGTCAAAGGCCTTACCAATATCGATCCCTAAAAGCAGAAGTCTGGAGTCTGTCAACTCTGCATCTTGGATAATATTTGTTACCAGTCTAACATTAAAAGACCATTTTTTATAGCAAAAAAGAAAAACCCTTTCCTTTGAATTTTTAAAAACTATTTTCTAAAAAATAACAAGGTCTTTTGTCCGTGACAGGCTTAAAAGGTGCAGGAAATTTGGAAGCACCAGGAATGTCAATTACTGATATAGGAGCAAACAACCAAGAGGCAGGCGCTCACAGTTATGCACAATGATAGCTGATACCGATAACTCATAAGCCATAAACAATGTTAAGCACATCCCCCATCAGTCCCCCAGTGTCCATATAATTTCTGCAGATGGTTGTTATCACATCCAATTACAATCCTTCTTTCGGAGAACCATCAATAAATACAGAGACAGGACAGCCGTCACCACACCCGAGTGAGTAGCACTCACCGTGTGTTAAGACCTATTGCCAGGTCAAGATTCGCCTTTGGGACCGTTACAGGTCGTCCCCCACCACTCCCGGCAGTCTCCCCTTCACTTCCAGTAGGTCCACCTTCCTCCACACTTGCACCTCAATAAAAACGCCTCAACATAGCGTAATACTGTAGCTTTAATAAAAACTTTTTAAAAACAATTGCACTTACAATGTTTCTGATGCATCAAGAGCGTAGAGTTTTATTCCACACGGGCTCTCCCCCGTATTGTTGGCCGGTTGGCATGCGCAATCCCTGCAGCTGAAGGAACCTGACCGCTGCGCGCTCGGTCCCACTCTCCTCCTAGCCTGGATCACGCCGCTCAACACGTGGGTTGCTGTGTAGTGTCTTCCGCGTCTAAGCCCCGCCAGTCAAAATACACGCACATGCCAAGATGAAGTCTCAAGGGGCGTAGATATACTGTTGCCACTCTGATAACTGGTTAAAGACATCAATTTCAATTACTTACTTTTTCTTTCTTTTTTTTAGTAATTCTTCCACGATAATCAAATTGGGGCTCCACTCCCTGAGTAATCAAGGTCAATATGTACAGAGGTTCCAGGTGTTAAATTGGATTCCTCATCCTCACTATAATAATCTAACATTTGATAACGATGTCCAGCTTGTACAGGTAAGTAAACTAGTCTCAAATAGGGCCAGACACTTACCCCATAAATACTCATCAATACTTCTCCTGAAACTTCCACTGCCCTGGGATCTCTGTGTTTACAGTGAGCAAAGGTATCCCTATTTGATTAGAAATCTAGAAGTGGGAATGAAAGTAACACATATTTCAGGGCAAAATTTCCCAGGGCTGGTTGCCTCGTGATGCGTCAGGACAAGCCTCTGTAGATGAGTTCCACATTCTAAAATATGGTGACTGGGAGTTTTTCATCCCCTGGTAATACACCCGATGCTTCATTTTTCTGACAGTTAGCCCATGATAACATTTTGATTGGTTCTACATTTACATGATGACATGACATGTGACATGAAACTGCATATATTTTATAAAGATCACCAAGCAGGGACACAGAACCACAATATTACCATACATTGGGGAAAAACAGAGTGTAGTAACTAAGGCAGGTCCTCTTTTCTCTTTTTTCCTCTTGGCACAAGTCCTCTGGTGCTCCATAGCAATGAATGGAGCATCATCTGACATCTAACAGCCCTGACAGGAAAACTGCACAGTCTGCACTCAGGGTTTAATCTCAGTGCAGAGAGTGGACTCATCATAATGGTGAACTGATGCATGTTTATTACGGCAGTTTTAAGATACCCTCCTCCCCATCAATATTACATTGCCTGTAGCCCAGCTACTCCTCATCAGAAAAGAGTTTCCTACTGACAGCTCTCAACCCCCCACATCAGAATTAGGTTGCTGGCACCTTCCCCGTCCCCCAAAATATCCAGCAGTAAGCAGAAGGTTGTTTTACCTGTCCTGCCACCATACTACCTCCTCTGCCTGAATATGTTCTTCAGAGCAGGATTGTCCCCCAGGCAAACTAGGCAGGTGCATGGGCCTAGTGGGTGTGAAGGGGCCCACCAGCCACCTTCTCTGACCTCTCTCCACTTCAGCTTACCAAAAAGACCACATGGGGGCCTCATATCTACTACCTTGCCTAGGGTCCTATTACATCTTAATCCATCTCTGTATCTACTCCTTTTTCTCATGCAACCTTGCAACATGTTGGCAGGTTACACAGGAACACTGACGGTGTGGGTAGCCATGGTGACAAAGACACACCACTGAACAGTTGAGTTAACCCCTTTTACTCCATTGCTAGGGTTGCCAGGTCGGCTGATGGAGAAAACCGGACAGGGGGTGGAGTTAGGGGTGGAGTTAGGGGCGGAGTCAGAAGCACACTTTTATGTAGAGTGGGGCTAAGCAATGGGCTTTTTTAAAAAAAAAATTATAGTATTTATATCGCACTGACATCTTCTGCAGCACATTACAGAGTACATAGCCATGTCACTAACTGTCCTCACCAGTAGTACTGGTCCAGTGCACATAAGAGACAGTTTTTCACCAGTAACTGCACATAAGAGACAGCTTTTCACCAGTAAATGCACATTATAAGAGACACCTTTTCGCCAGTAAATGCACATAATAAGAGACAGCTTTTCCCCAGTAAATGCACAAGAGACAGCTTTTCACCAGTAAATGCACATAATAAGACACAGCTTTTCACCAGTAAATGCACATAATAAGAGACAGCTTTTCACCAGTAAATGCACAAAAGAGACAGCTTTTCACCACTAAATGCACATAATGACAAACAGCCAGGGATATATGTGCCCAGTATATGTAGCCAGGGGGTATATATGTCCCAGTATATGTAGGCAGGGGTGTAAATGTCCCAGTATACGTAGGCAGGGGTATATATGTCCCAGTATATGTAGCCAGGGGGTATATGTGCCCAGAATAGGTAGCCAGGGGGTATATGTGCCCAGAATAGGTAGCCAGGGGCTATATGTGCCCAGAATAGGTAGCCAGGGGCTATATGTGCCCAGAATAGGTAGCCAGGGGCTATATGTGCCCGGAATAGGTAGCCAGGGGCTATATGTGCCCGGAATAGGTAGCCAGGGGGTATATGTGCCCCGAATAGGTAGCCAGGGGATATATGTGCCCGGAATAGGTAGCCAGGGGGTATATGTGCCCGGAATAGGTAGCCAGGGGGTATATGTGCCCGGAATAGGTAGCCAGGGGCTATATGTGCCCAGAATAGGTAGCCAGGGGCTATATGTGCCCAGAATAGGTAGCCAGGGGCTATATGTGCCCAGAATAGGTAGCCAGGGGGTATATGTGCCCGGAATAGGTAGCCAGGGGCTATATGTGCCCAGAATAGGTAGCCAGGGGCGGGGGGAAGGGGGGCAATCTCCCCCCCCCTTCTTCCCTCACCTTAGGGTGCTGTCTCTCTCCCCCGCTGTCTCCTCCAATATTGATGTGCACAGTGCAGGCTGGCGGGTGGCTGCGGGCGGAACTTACCTCTGTGTCGCAGGCGCTGGAAGTTCGGGTCCCGCAGCCGCTGAGTTTCGACTCAAAAAAGATCCGGATCAAAGATCCGAATCATTCATGAGCCGGACAACACTATTCAGACTGATAGTGTTGTCCGGCTCATGAATGAGATTCTCAGCGGCTGCGGGACCCGAACTTCCGGCGCTGGAGCGACACAGAGGTAAGTTCCGCCTGCAGCCACTCGCCAGCCCTGCACATCATATTGGAGGAGACAGCGGGGGAGAGAGAGCACCCTAAGGTGAGGGAAGGGGGGGGAGATTGCCCCCCTTCTCCACCGCTGCTCCCAGCTCTCTCTCTGCTGCGCTGTTCTCCTCCTGCGCTGCGGGGGGGCTCTAAAACCGGACAACTTAATTGTCCGGTTTAGCATGTTTTTTTACACTGGACACAGCGCACAAAAACCGGACTGTCCGGTGTAAAACCGGACACCTGGCAACCCTATCCATTGCATGCTCTGCAGTTGTGGAGGCTTACTTCTGCCACCTCTCCAGCCTCATCCCAGACAGTCACTAAATCCCCCCCCCACACACACACACACCCGAATACCCCTTATGCTCTCCTCAAAATATTTTTATCTTTCAAGTCACATGACCTTACCATTTATCCAGACAGTCCATGGAGCAGAATCACATCTAAGGTCCCTTTAGCTTTAATTAGTGCTGCCACACTTTATACCCCAAGACCCTCAGCTTTCTTTACCCCCCAAAAATCTCCATTTCAGTGTCACATTACCACACCTCCAATGCAGCTCACATACTCCCTTTACCTCTGTCTTTCACTATACTGGCAGGGCCGGCCTCAGGTTTCACAGCGCCCTGAGCGAAACCTGATTTTTGTGCCCCCCCCTCATCGTCTTCCCACGTGCATATACACACACACACGCACGCACGTATACACACACACAGGCCCATATGCAATTCCCTTTTTCTCCTGAGATATCTCCTAGAACAGTAGTTCCCAACCTTTTTGACGTTGTGACACAAATGCTCAGATCTCCATGACACGTCACGTATGTATAATAGAAAAAATACTATTAATGACCATGAATGGAGGGAAAGAGTGCATTATCCTGAATACACTTAAAAATGAAGGCTAGAACCTTTCAGGAATATTAATAAAAACAATCAGTGGGACAGTTAGCCGTCTCCCCCCCCCCCCCCATTTAGAATGCAAGCACAGCACCGACAATTTGCACCACGCGTTAAAGCCGCAGTGCGCCCCCCCCAAAACGCCCTCAGACTCAGTATAGGTAGGTAGCCAGGTATAGGTGCCCCCAGTATAGGATCTCATGTGTAGGTGCCCTCAATATAGGTTGCCAAGCATAGGTGCCCCCAGTATAGGAAGTCAGTTGAAGGTCTCCATCCCTCCAATAGGTAGCCAGGCGCAGGTGCCTCCAGTATAGGTAGCCAGGTGTTGGAGCCCTCAGTAAAGGTAGCCAGCTATAGGTGCCCTCAGTATAGGAAATCAGGTGTAGGTGCCCTCAGTATAGGCAACCAGCTATAGGTGCCCCCTTGGAAGCTGGCGCCCTGAGCGACCGCTCCAGTCGCTCATATCTAGAGATGTCGCGAACCTCCGATTTTCGGTTCGCGAACTTCCGCGGAAGGTTCGGTTCGCAGAAAAGTTTGCGAACCGCAATAGACTTCAATGGGGAGGCGAACTTTGAAAAATAGAAAAAATTATGCTGGCCACAAAAGTGATGGAAAAGATGTTTCAAGGGGTCTAACACCTGGAGGGGGGCATGGGGGAGTGGGATACATGCCAAAAGTCCTGGGGAAAAATCTGGATGTGACGCAAAGCAGCGTTTTAAGGGCAGAAATCACATTGAATGCTAAATTGCAGGCCTAACGTGCTTTAAAACATCTTGCATGTGTATACATCAATCAGGTAGTGTAATTAGAGTACTGCTTCACACTGACACACCAAACTAACTGTGTAACGCACCGCAAGTTACCAGCTGTTTGTGTAGTGGAGGCCATGCTGGACTACTGCGCAACATGGCGAGATTGCTCTTCCTCACTCAGTGATGTCAGGTAATGTGTGACTGCCTTATCAACTTTCCATGGCGTTGTTAAAAAGCTTACGTTTTGTTTTTAAATTACATTTTCTACTTGCTGTGTACTTGTTCAGTACCGCTACAATGAGAATCCTATGGAGGCGGGCAAGTCTGGCATTGTGACCCCAGGTAATGGCCGGGGAATGAGGGTTTGAATCCGGTGTGGAGCCTGAGCAACGGCTACCACTACACATCCAATGGAGGGCAGCAGGCAGGCATGCACGCCCGCCCCGAGGTAGTGACCAAAAATAACAATACAGGAGGAGGACTTTCGAGGCCCTGCTGTGTATTTGAAATGAATTAACTTTAAATCCTTTAACGAGTACCAGTTATGGCAGGAAATTAGTATATGGTTGGCAATCCAAAAGATCTTCTTTCACGAGAATCATATGGAGGGCAAGTCTGCCATTGTGACCGCGGGGATTCCAGCCCGAAGTGGGAGCCTGCTGAGACCCATGCTGTAGCTGCCCTGACCGTGCTTTGCAGACCAGGCATCTGTGGTCAGATGGACCCTTGAGCCAGCGGAAGACAAAGCAAGTCGAAAGCATTTGGCAAGAATGTTTTACGGAGGGCAATTTTTTTTGCCCTTTTTTTAAATTTTTTGAAAATGATAGATGGTTGTATTTTTAAATTGTTTGAAAGTTTAGATGGTTGTATTTTTAAATTGTTTGAAAGTTTAGATGGTTGTATTTTTAAATTGTTTGAAAGTTTAGATGGTTGTATTTTTAAATTGTTTAAAAGTGTATCCATTCTTCCTCCCCCCAGCCACGAACAATACCATGGGAACGTGGAGTAGCAGAAGCCCCCTGTGACGGCTGCCGCGGTTGTTCTCTGCGGCTTGTCTTTTGAGGAGTGCTGCCTTTCCTCAGGTGTTCTTGCCATAGCTGTTTGTGCCTTCTCTCCAGGTGCCTTCGTAAAGCACTTGTCCCTACGTGACAGTTGGCCTTTCCACAGCTCAATTTTTGCTGGCAGATGGCTTTGCTCCGATCTGAGACACACACGTTAAAAAATTTCCAAACCGCTGAGCCCCCCTGGGCTGATGGCGCTACGGTGGCATCAGCAGCTGAGGTTGAAGGGCATGTTGGCTGTCTGGCCATAGTGGGCGATACATGGCGCCGGACAATGGCCCCAGCTGTTTCTGAGGACGAGCTCCCTCTTGTATTGCGTTCCAGAGTTGGAGCCTGATCAACGTCTACCACCACACATCCAGGCAAGGAGGGATGCAGGCAGGCATGCACGACCGCCCCGAGGTAGTGACCAAAAATAACAATACAGGACTCAGGAGGACTTTTTGCGGCCCTAATTGAAATGAATTAACTTTCAATCCTTTAACGGGAATCCGTTATGGAGGGCAAGTCTGCCATTGTCACCGCGGGGAATGAAGGTTGGATTCCGGCCCGAAGTGGGAGCCTGCTGAGACCCATGCTGTAGCTGCCCTGACCGTGCTTTGCAGACCAGGCATCTGTGGTCAGATGGACCCTTGAGCTAGCGAAAGACAAAGCAAGTCGAAAGCATTTGCCAAGAATGTTTTACGAAGGGCACGTTTTTTTGCCCTTTTTTTTTTACATTTTTTGAAAATGATAGATGGTTGTATTTTTAAATTGTTTGAAAGTTTAGATGGTTGTATTTTTAAATTGTTTACAAGTGTATCCATTCAAGTGCAAGTTATGCACTGACTGCCAGGTATAATGTGCAGTCACAGATGCAGTGAAAGGTATGCAGTGACTGCAAACAGCCGTTTGTGTAGTGACGGCCGTGCTGGACTGGTGCGCACCGTGACGAGAGTGCAGGTGATGGTGGCTTTTCAGCCCATATGCTCGCCCGGCTGATGTAGCTGAATGACAGAACAGTGACTGTCCAGCTGATCAAATTTGGTCTGACCACAATGAATCAACGACCTTATTATCTTTTGTGTGCCACCCCCACCCGAGACACTCAAATAGCCGGCGGTCATTGCTTCATTGTGATGCGCAAGCCCCTTCACCACGGCAAGGTAATGATCACGAAGGGGGATGGCCACATGTACACGCACCAGAAAAATTAGTGTAGCGGCCGCTGCTAGCAGCGGCCTTAAAAATTCAGGAATCCGCCTAGAGTCCTGGACCCTGTTGGTAGTGGCGGAGAAGGCAGTCAAGCGGCCTGCAGGCAGAGATGCTGTGTGTGGGGACTGACTTAGTCTTCGGTCGTGCAGTAGCCCTCCGTGATCCATTCCTCATTCATTTTGATAAAGGTCAGGTACTGAACACTGTCGTGACTTAGGCGACTTCTCTTCTCAGTAACTATGCCTCCAGCTGCACTGAAGGTCCTTTCTGACAGGACGCTTGCGGCAGGGCAAGAGAGAAGTTGTATGGCAAATTGGGACAGCTCTGGCCACAGGTCAAGCCTGCGCAACCAGTAGTCCAAGGGTTCATCGTTGCTTTTCGCAGAGTCTACATCCACACTCAAGGCCAGGTAGTCGGCTACCTGCCGCTCCAGGCGTTGGTGGAGGGTGGATCCGGAAGGACTAAGGCGAGGAGTTGGACTAAAGAACGTCCGCATGTCCGACATCACCCTGAGATCGCTGGAGCGTCCTGTTCTTGCCTGCGTGGACTTGGGAGGAGGAGGGTTACTGCCAGTGGTACCTTGATTGCGTTGTGCAGCCACATCACACTTAAATGCATTGTAAAGCATCATCAACAGCTTGTTCTGCAAGTGCTGCATCCTTTCCGCCTTTTGTTGAGTTGCTAAGAGGTCCACCACTTTGTGCCTGTACCGAGGGTTTAGTAGCGTGGCCACCCAGTACAGGTCATTCGTCTTGAGTTTTTTGATACGGGGGTCCCTCAACAGGCTGGACAACATGAAAGAGGACATCTGCACAAAGCTGGATGCAGACGTACTCTCCATCTCCTCTTGCTCTTCCTCAGTGACGGGACGCAACTCCTCTTCCTCCCCCCAGCCACGAACAATACCACGGGAACGTGGAGCAGCAGAAGCCCCCTGTGATGGCTGCCGCGGTTGTTCTCCTTCCGCCACCTCTTCCTCCTCCACAGAAACACCTTCCTCATCATCACCATCATCAGAGTCTGACTCTTCTCCTTCCCCACACGACTCCTTTTCTTTCTCTTCCTCCCCCCTCTGTGCTGCCGCCGGTGTTGTGGAAACATCGGGTTCGTGTGTAAATGGCTCCCACGACTCCTGCTGCCCTAACTCTTCTTGTTCACGCTCCTCCACAGCTGTATCCACCACTCTACCCACGGCACGCTCCAGGAAGTAGACGTAGGGGATCAAGTCGCTGATGGTGCCCTCATCGCGACTCACCAGTTTGGTCACCTCATCAAATGGCTCCATGACCCTGCATGCATTTCGCATCAGTGTCCAGTTGTTGGGCCACAACATCCCCATCCTCCCAGATTGTGTCCTTGTACTGTAATGATACAGGTACTGGGTGACGGCTTTCTCCTGGTCTAGCAGGCGAGAGAACATCAGCAGGGTGGAATTCCAGCGAGTCGGGCTATCGCAAATCAGGCGTCTCACCGGCAAGTTGTTTCTACGCTGAATGTCCGCAAAGCGTGCCATGGCCTTGTAAGAGCGCCTGAAATGCCCACACAACTTCCTGGCCTGCTTCAGGACGTCCTCTAAGCCTGGGTACTTGGACACAAATCTTTGCACGACCAGATTAAGCACATGTGCCATGCAGGGTATGTGTGTCAGCTTTCCCAAATTTAACGCAGCAATGAGATTGCTGCCGTTGTCACACACCACGTTGCCGATCTCAAGCTTGTGCGGGGTCAGCCATTGCTCCACCTGTTTGTTAAGAGCAGCCAGGAGAGCTGCTCCAGTGTGACTCTCCGCTTTCAGGCAAGACATGTCTAACACTGCATGACACCGTCGCACCTGGCATGCAGCATAGGCCCTGGGGTGCTGGGGCTGTGTAGCTGGAGAGGAGATGGCGGCACCAGCCAAGGAGGAGGTGGAGGAGGATGACGACAGCGAAGCGGTGATAGCAGGTGGAGAGGAGGTGGCTGGAGGCCTGCCTGCAAGCTGTGGAGGTGTGACAAGTCGGTCCTCTGTGCAGCCACGTACTCCCTGCTTGCTGCCATCGTTTACCAGGTTGGGCTGTGTATGTAATGTAGTGGCCCTGCCCGTGCTTGGCAGACCAGGCATCCGTGGTCAGGTGGACCCTTGACCCAACGCTGTGTGCCAGAGATGACACCACTTGCCTCTCAACTGCACGGTACAGTTTGAGTATGGCCTTTTGTGAAAAATAATTGCGGCCTGGTATCTTCCACTGCGGTGTACCAATGGCCACAAACTTACGGAAAGCCTCCGACTCCACCAGCTTGTATGGTAATAGCTGGCGAGCTAATAGTTCCGCCACGCCAGCTGTCAGACGCCGGGCAAGAGGGTGACTGGCAGACATTTGCTTCTTCCGCTCAAATACTTCCTTCACGGACAGCTGGGTACTGCTGTGGGCAGAGAAGAAGGAACCGCTCAAGGGAAGAGGCGGTGTGGAGGAGGGTGGCTGTGAAGGTGCAAGGGAGAAAATGGATGAAGACGATGCACCTGAAGGAGGAAGAGGAGAAGGAGGGTGGCTTGTCTTTTGAGGGGTGCTGCTTTTCCTCAGTTGTTCTTGCCATAGCTGTTTGTGCCTTCTCTCCAGGTGCCTTCGTAAGGCACTTGTCCCTACGTGAGAGTTGGCCTTTCCACGGCTCAATTTTTGCTGGCAGAGACAACAGATGGCTTTGCTCCGATCTGAGACACACACGTTAAAAAATTTCCAAACCGCTGAACCCCCCTGGGGTGATGGCGCTAGGGTGGCATCAGCAGCTGACGTTGAAGGGCATGTTGGCTGGCTGGCTGGCCATAGCTGGTGATACATGGCGCCGGACACTGCCCCCAGCTGTTTCTGAGGATGAGCTCCCTCTGCTTCTATCATGGAGTCGTCTCCTCCTACTCCTCTCTGACTCCTCCTCTGAACTGTCCACCTGGTCATCTCCTCTATCGGGAACATATGTGGTATCCGTATAATCATCATCATAATCCTCCTGGCCAGCTGCGCTTTCCTCAGACACCTCCTCAAGTGCACCAACTTCAGGTGGTCCACCATCATCCCCATCCACACACGTTACGTCCATACTATCGCCACCTAACTCAGACGTAGGAGGTGGTGTACCTGCGCCTTCTTGTTGTTGTTGCAGTAGTGGCTGGGAATCAGTGATTTCACCACCACCACCAAATAACTCCTGCGAAGTGTCAAATGCAGCAGATGTGATGCTTGTTGTAGTGCTGGTGGCTGCGGGAGATGAGATGTTCTGTGTTAAATACTCAATCACCTCCTCACGATTTTGGGAAGTGATGGCACGTGCCTTCTTCTGAGCACTGTATTTTGGGGCAGGTCCGCACGAAATCACAGCAACACCACCTCGCACAGCCACAGACCTGCCGGTGCCTGGTGGCCTTCCTCTGGGTCTGCCTCTACCTCTTCCTCTACCTGGTTTGTCCATTTTGTCCATCTCGGGGGTATGCTAGCTATATGCAGTGAGGTGGGTTCTCACTCAACACAACAGGTAGTTAGATGCAGTGAGCTGGGTTCACTCAACACAACCCTAGGTATATGCAGTGATGAGGTGGGTTAAGTAAACACAACAGGTACTGGGTAGTTAGATGCAGTGAGCTGGGTTCACTTAACAGTAAAGGTACTTAAGATGTAGTGAGGTGGGTTCTCACTCAATACAACAGGTATAGAGATGTCGCGAACCTCCGATTTTCGGTTCCCGAACTCCGTTCGCGAACCTTCACGGAAGGTTCGGTTCGCATAAAAGTTCGCGAACCGCAATAGACTTCAATGGGGAGGCGAACTTTGAAAACTAGAAACATTTCTGCTGGCCAGAAAAGTGATGGAAAAGATGTTTCAAGGTGTCTAACACCTGAGATCTTTCAGTGACTACAAGAGGGGGGGAAAAATTTCAAAAATACCTTATAGTTTTTGAGAAAATCAATTTTAAAGTAACTCCTTCTGACCGTGGGAAAATATACCCCCGCCGACTTTAATGGTTAATTGCAAAGCCCCTTTAAAAGCTAGCAACACCAAAATTACTGGGAATGTTAAGAAGAACAGTGGGAACAAGAGGAAAACATTTTTTCAAAAAGACCTTATAGTTTTTGAGAAAATCGATTTTAAAGTTAAAAAAGAGTCGATTCATAAAAAATAACCGATTCATTAAAAAGATCCGGCTCATTCATGAGCCGTTAGTATAGCAGAGAATGCGTCCTCAGAAGGACGTGAAGCTGCTGGCTCCCGCTGCTGTCTCTCCCCACCTGCCTGCACCTGTCAACCCCCACCTAGGCTGGCACCCAGCACACTGGGTGCCAGCCTAGGTGGGGGTTCACAGGTGCAGGCAGGCAGGTGGGGAGAGACAGCAGGAGCTAGCAGCTATGCGTCCAAAAGGACTTTTGGACGCATTCTCTGCTATGTGGGTGGGGGGCTTCGGAGATCTTCAATCAACTTAATAGAAGATCGCAACATAAGAGGATACAGTTCGTTGGATCATTTACAGAGGATATTGCCGTGGGAATTTTTTTTTAAAGGTACAGGTAAGTATTTCTGGTTAATTAAGAAAATTAAAGGACTTTTTTCGTGGTTGTGTTTTTATTTCATTTAACCCTTTGTGGAAATGGGTAGGGGTACTTTATAGAGTACCCCTATACTCATTTCTCCTGGAAGGGGGTGGGCATCTGGGGTCCCCTTCTTAAAGGGGACTCCCAGATGCCACCATGACCCCCCCCCCCCCAGGGAGTCGTCGCCCCCACCTCCTCCTGGGGCACCGGAGGTGGGGAAGAGCCCCTTGTCCATGGATTGGACAAGGGCTCTGGGGGGGGGGGGAAGGGGAAGGCTTGGCTGCCCCTCCCCCCCTGGAGCCCCCCATACCATGGACCATGCGGGCTGGTATAGCTCAGGGTGCAAAGCCCCAGTCGGCCGGGGCTCCGCATTCTGGCTATCCCAGCCTGCATGGGGGACAAGGGGTTACATATATAATAGAATAAGTGCCTCAACCTTCAAGCAAGAAGAAGAAGTAGTGCCCTGCCCCCAGGGCCGATCCAAACAAGAAGAAGGGGCTGGTCCAAGCAAGAAGAAGAAGTAGTGTCATATCAAACCAAGGGCAAAGAGGGATAATTTGCATATTCAGTAGCAGTGCATTGTGGGTAACCACAAATGTTCACTTACAGCTGAATTATTGCAGATTTTGCTTCTGTTTTAAAAAGGAAAATTACACCAAGCTTTGCTTTTTTTAGTAGGAGGGCTTTTTGGTCTCTTTTTTTTATCCTCCTATACATTCTTAGTAGTTTGGGTCACCCTGAGCTGCTTGGTTAGTCTGTTGTACTGGTCCAAGCCCTATCTCATACAGCCTTATCAATCCCTGCTATGTACTGATGTGGACCAAATGTCTGAAATAGGCTGGCACATGTGGGTTTGATATGACTGTGTAAAATGTAAAACTATAGGCATGCTTGATTTACCATGGGTGAAAAGGAATAATTTGCATATTTAGTAGTGGTGCATTGTGGTAACCACAAATGTTCACTTATAGTTGAATTATTGCAGATTTTCTTCTGTTTTAAGAAAGCAAATTACACCAAGCTTTGATTATTTTAGTAGAAGGTCTTTTTGGTCCCTTTTATCCCCCTATACATTTGAGTGGTTTGGGTCACCCTGAGCTGCTTGGTTACTCTGTTGTACTGGTCCAAGCCCTATCTCATACAGCCATATCAATCCCTGCCATGTACAGATGAGGACCAAAAGTCTGAAACAAGCTGTCACATGTGGGTTTGATATGACTGTGTAAAATTTAAAGCTATAGGCTTGCTATACACCAGTGGTTCTGGATGCTTGCTTGACTTACTAAGGGTGAAAAGGAATTATTTGCATATTTAGTAGCAGTGCATTGTGGGTAACCACAAATGTTCACTTATAGCTGAATTATTGCATATTTCCTTCTGTTTTAGGAAGGCAAATTACACCAAGCTTTGCTTTTTTTAGTAGGAGGTCTTTTTGGTCCCTTTTATCCCCCTATACCAGGCTTTCTCAACCAGGGTTCCCTGGAACCCCAGGGTTCCTTGAGGACTCTGCAGGGGTTCCTTGGCATTTCCCCCCATCGTTGGGGAAGTATGATAGAGCACACTATAATAGGTAGTACTGTAACAAGAAGCACTAAATTGGGGCATCAGGAGATGGTATAATGAGTGGCAATGTAATGGGGGGAGGGAAATAAACAGCCACACATACTTTTAAAGACCATGCCTCCTGCAAAATAAATGCAGGTGTTCCTCGAGACCAAAAAATTGTTTGCAGGGGTTCCTTGAGATCCAAAAGTTATTTGCAGGGTTCCTCCATGGTAGAAAGGTTGAGAAAGGCTGCCCTATACATTCCGAGTGGTTTGGGTCACCCTGAGCTGCTTGGTTACTCTGTTGTACTGGTCCAAGCCCTATCTCATACAGCCATATCAATCCCTGCCATGTACTGATAAGGACTAAAAGTCTGAAACAGGCTGTCTACATGTGGGTTTGATATGACTGTGTAACATTTAAAGCTATATGCTTGCTATACTCCAGCGGGTCTGGATGCTTACTTGACTTACCAAGGGGGAAAAGGGGTAATTTGCATATTTAGTAGCAGTGCATTGTGGGTAACCACAAATATTCACTTATAGCTGAATTATTGCAGATTTCCTTCTGTTTTAAAAAGGCAAATTACACCAATACAGTGTGCGGCATTGCAGGAAGTGACGACAGTGGAACGCACGATGGAACACGGAAGAGGTGAGTCATCCCCGCCCGCTGCCCCTTACTAATAGTAGCGGCTGCTACTGTGCTTAAGCAGGAGGGGGAGCACACATGAGGGACCTGGGTAAGCGGGGGGGGGGGGGGGGGAAGGAGGTCCTGCTGAGCTTAAGCTGGAGGTAGAGCACGCATGGGGGACACAGTTGAGGAGGGGTCCAACCCCCCTTCCCGCAGCTGTGCCCAATACCCCCTTCCTGCCCTCTACCCTCTTATGCGGCGTATGCTACGCCGCGGGTCGGCTAGTATATATATATATATATATATATATATATATATATATATATTTTTTTTTTTTTTAGGACATACGAGGCCACAAGTATGAAAAAAGTTAAATACCATTTCATAATCCAGATCCATGGAGGACGCCATCTGCGCCCCCCCGTTCATTCCGCCATGGCACCCGCAGTAATACCGGCCCCGGTCGGGTCCCGACCCCTCCAAACGGGTCGGGTTCTCATTCCCCCCTCAATATGGCCGCCACAGATTGCCGCTGCTGCGCAGTCCGCATAGATGCGATTGCAGCTGCACAGCTCTAGGGCCTCCTCCCGATGCGTCCGATGTATGCACGCATATTGATGATGCGGCAGGAGGAGGCCCTAGAGCTGCGCAGGTGTAATCGTGTCTGTGCGGACTGCGCAGCCGCGGCAATCTATGGCGGCCATATTGAGGAGGGAATGAGAACCCGACCTGTTCGGAGGGGTCGGGAGTCGGGACCCGACCGGGGCCGGTATTACTGCGGGAGCCATGGGGGAATAAACGGGAGGGCGCGGATGGCGTCCTCCATGGATCTGGATTATGAAAAGGTATTAAACTTTTTTCACATTTGTGGCCTAGGAAGTCCGTTAAATATTGTTTCCTGCTATCTTTTTAACATATCCTGCAAATTTGGTGTTGCTAGCATGTAAGGGGCCTTTGCTATTAACTGCTAAAGTCGGCGGGTGATGATAACCAACCAGAATTATAGGGGTGCAAAAGTGCTGAATTCTGCTAAGGCTTCCATTAGGCTCCCTATTTCACTTTCAAAAATCTCAAATCTTTTCAAAGGGCAATTGCTCAGCAGTGGCAAATTTTCTAGCATTGTAGGAACTGTTATGGGGGTCATAACTGGTGAGTTTCGGGCCCCTAGGCCGAAGAGGTCATAGCCTAGGGTCACAAAAACCTGTTTATTTGGGCAATTTCAATGGTGGCAAGTCTGACGTACATAAATCGCAGCAATGGCCGTTAGCAACGTCTGAATCTCACGAAATGTCTCATGCAGGTAGAAGACATATTGTTAGACTTGGGCTCCAAAGATGGGGTCCCTACATCTCTGCAAACCAGAGTTACAGGGGTCCAAAATTGGTAAAATCCCCCATAGGCTTTCATTGCCTCCCTATTTCACTTTCCAAAATCTCACATCTTTTCAAAGGGCAATTGCTCAGCAGTGGCAAATTTTCTAGCATTGTAGGGACCCTTAGGGGGAACATGACTGGTGAGTTTCGGGCCCCTAGGCCAAAGAGGTCATAGCCTAGGGTCACAAAAACCTGTTTATTTGGGCTATTTCAATGGTAGGGATGCTGAGGTACATAAATTGCAGCCATGGCCGTTAGCAACGTCTGAATTTCACGAAATGTCTCATGCAGGTAGAAGACATATTGTTAGACTTGGGGCCCGAAACTCACCAGTTATGATTTTACCAATTTTAAGCCCCTGTAACTCTGGTTTGCAGAGATGTAGGGACCCCATCTTTGGAATCCAAGTCTAACAATATGTCTTCTACCTGCATGAGTCATTTCGTGAAATTCAGACGATGCTAACGGCCATTGCTGCGATTTATGTATGTCAGACTCGCCACCATTGAAATTGTCCAAATAAACAGGTTTTTGTGACCCTAGGCTATGACCTCTTTGGCCTAGGGGCCCGAAACTCAGCAGTCATGTTCCCCCTAAGGGTCCCTACAATGCTAGAAAATTTGCCACTGCTGAGCAATTGCCCTTTGAAAAGATGTGAGATTTTGGAAAGTGAAATAGGGAGGCAATGAAAGCCTATGGGGGATTTTACCAATTTTGGAATAATATATATATTATTTTTTTTTTTTTAATGTGCTGAGTGTGGGAAATAAATGAAAAAAAAAATGACGTGGGGTCCCCCCTCCCGAGCCTCTGTAACCCCTTGTCCCCCATGCAGGCTGGGATAGCCAGAATGCGGAGCCCCGGCCGACTGGGGCTTCGCACCCTGAGCTATACCAGCCCGCATGGTCCATGGTATTGGGGGGCTCCGGGGGGGGGAGGGGCAGCCAAGCCTTCCCCTCCCCCCCCCCCCGGAGCCCTTGTCCAATCCATGGACAAGGGGCTCTTCCCCACCTCCGGTGCCCCAGGAGGAGGTGGGGGCGATGACTCCCTGGGGGGGGGGGTTCATGGTGGCATCTGGGAGTCCCCTTTAAGAAGGGGACCCCAGATGCCCACCCCCCTCCCAGGAGAAATGAGTATAGGGGTACAGTACCCTTTACCCATTTCCACAAAGGGTTAAATAAAATAAAAACACAACCACGAGAAAAGTATTTTATTATTCTAAATTAACCATAAATACTTACCTGTACCTTTAAAAAAGTTTTCCCACGCCAATATCCACGGTAAACGATCCAACGAACTGTATCCTGTTATGTTGCAATCTTCAATTAAGTTGATTGAAGATCTCCGACGTCCCCCACATAGCAGAGAATGCGTCCTTTTGGACGCATAGCTGCCGGCTCCTGCTGTCTCTCTTCATCTCCTCACCTGTCACTCTCACCTAGCCTGGCACCCATGGGTGCGCTGGGTGCCAGGCTAGGTGAGGGTGACAGGTGCAGGCAGGTGGGGAGAGACAGCAGCAAGCCGGCAGCTTCACGTCCTGCTCAGGACGCATTCTCTGCTATAGTAACAGTTCTTGAATCATCCGGTTCTTTTTAATGACTCGGTTCTTTTTTTTATGAATCGGCTCATTTTACTTTGAAACTTTAAAATTGATTTTCTCAAAAAGTATAAGGTCTTTTTTCCTCTTGTTCCCACTATTCCACTTAACATTCCCAACAATTTTGGTGTTTCTACTATGTAAGGGGACTTTGCTATTAACCGTTAAAGTCGGCGGCCATTAAAGTCTATGGGGCGAATCGAACTTCCGCAAAAGTTCGCCTGATGCAGGCGAACGCGAACCCCCAAAGTTTGCCTGGAACCGTTTGCCGGCGAACCGTTCGCTACATCTCTAAACAGGTAGTTAGATGCAGCGAGGTGGCCAGGTGGGTTCACACTCAACACAACAGGTAGTTAGATGCAGTGAGCTGGGTTCACTCAACACAACGCTAGGTATATGCAGTGATGAGGTGGGTTATGTAAACACAACAGGTACTGGGTAGTTAGATGCAGTGAGCTGGGTTCACTCAACAGTAAAGGTACTTAAGATGCAGTGAGGTGGGTTCTCACTCCACACAACAGGTAGTTAGATGCAGTGAGGTGGCCAGGTGGGTTCTCACTCAACACAACAGGTAGTTAGATGCAGTGAGCTGGGTTCACTCAACAGTAAAGGTACTTAAGATGCAGTGAGGTGGGTTCTCACTCAACACAACAGGTAGTTAGATGCAGCGAGGTGGCCAGGTGGGTTCACACTCAACACAACAGGTAGTTAGATGCAGTGAGCTGGGTTCACTCAACACAACGCTAGGTATATGCAGTGATGAGGTGGGTTAAGTAAACACAACAGGTACTGGGTAGTTAGATGCAGTGAGCTGGGTTCACTCAACAGTAAAGGTACTTAAGATGCAGTGAGGTGGGTTCTCACTCAACACAACAGGTAGTTAGATGCAGCGAGGTGGCCAGGTGGGTTCACACTCAACACAACAGGTAGTTAGATGCAGTGAGCTGGGTTCACTCAACACAACGCTAGGTATATGCAGTGATGAGGTGGGTTATGTAAACACAACAGGTACTGGGTAGTTAGATGCAGTGAGCTGGGTTCACTCAACAGTAAAGGTACTTAAGATGCAGTGAGGTGGGTTCTCACTCCACACAACAGGTAGTTAGATGCAGTGAGGTGGCCAGGTGGGTTCTCACTCAACACAACAGGTAGTTAGATGCAGTGAGCTGGGTTCACTCAACAGTAAAGGTACTTAAGATGCAGTGAGGTGGGTTCTCACTCAACACAACAGGTAGTTAGATGCAGCGAGGTGGCCAGGTGGGTTCACACTCAACACAACAGGTAGTTAGATGCAGTGAGCTGGGTTCACTCAACACAACGCTAGGTATATGCAGTGATGAGGTGGGTTAAGTAAACACAACAGGTACTGGGTAGTTAGATGCAGTGAGCTGGGTTCACTCAACAGTAAAGGTACTTAAGATGCAGTGAGGTGGGTTCTCACTCAACACAACAGGTAGTTAGATGCAGCGAGGTGGCCAGGTGGGTTCACACTCAACACAACAGGTAGTTAGATGCAGTGAGCTGGGTTCACTCAACACAACGCTAGGTATATGCAGTGATGAGGTGGGTTAAGTAACCACAACAGGTACTGGGTAGTTAGATGCAGTGAGCAGGGTTCACTCAACAGTAAAGGTACTTAAGATGCAGTGAGGTGGGTTCTCACTCAACACAACAGGTAGTTAGATGCAGTGAGGTGGCCAGGTGGGTTCTCACTCAACACAACAGGTAGTTAGATGCAGTGAGCTGGGTTCACTCAACAGTAAAGGTACTTAAGATGCAGTGACTGAGGTGGGTTCTCACTCAACACAACAGGTAGTTAGATGCAGTGAGGTGGCCAGGTGGGTTCTCACTCAACACAACAGGTAGTTAGATGCAGTGAGCTGGGTTCACTCAACACAACGCTAGGTATATGCAGTGATGAGGTGGGTTAAGTAAACACAACAGGTACTGGGTAGTTAGATGCAGTGAGCTGGGTTCACTCAACAGTAAAGGTACTTAAGATGCAGTGAGGTGGGTTCTCACTCAACACAACAGGTAGTTAGATGCAGTGAGGTGGCCAGGTGGGTTCTCACTCAACACAACTGGTAGTTAGATGCAGTGAACTGGGTTCACTCAACACAACGCTAGGTATATGCAGTGATGAGGTGGGTTAACCAGCTGAGCGGTTTGGACGAGCTCAGCTCGTCCAACACCGCCAGCGGCTGCCGCTCAGGCCCTGCTGGGCCGATTTTAATGAAATAAAAAGCAGCACACGCAGCCGGCACTTTGCCAGCCGCGTGTGCTGCCTGATCGCCGCCGCTCTGCGGCGATTCGCCGCGAGCAGCGGCGAAAGAGGGCCCCCCTAGCCGCCTGAGCCCTGCGCAGCCGGAACAAAAAGTTCCGGCCAGCGCTAAGGGCTGGATCGGAGGCGGCTGACGTCAGGACGTCGGCTGACGTCGATGACGTCACTCCGCTCGTCGCTATGGCGACGATATAAGCAAAACAAGGAAGGCCGCTCATTGCGGCCTTCCTTGTTTATTCTGGGCGCCGGAGGCGATCGGAAGATCGCCTCCGGAGCGCCCTCTAGTGGGCTTTCATGCAGCCAACTTTCAGTTGGCTGCATGAAATAGTTTTTTTTTTATTTAAAAAAAACCCTCCCGCAGCCACCCTGGCGATTTAATCAGAACGCCAGGGTGGTTAAGTAAACACAACAGGTACTGGGTAGTTAGATGCAGTAAGCTGGGTTCACTCAACAGTAAAGGTACTTAAGATGCAGTGAGGTGGGTTCTCACTCAACACAGCAGGTAGTTAGATGCAGTGAGGTGGCCAGGTGGGTTCTCACTCAACACAACAGGTAGTTAGATGCAGTGAGCTGGGTTCACTCAACACAACGCTAGGTATATGCAGTGATGAGGTGGGTTCAGTAAACACAACAGGTACTGGGTAGTTAGATGCAGTGAGCTGGGTTCACTCAACAGTAAAGGTACTTAAGATGCAGTGAGGTGGGTTCTCACTCAACACAACAGGGAGTTAGATGCAGTGAGGTGGCCAGGTGGGTTCTCACTCAACACAACAGGTAGTTAGATGCAGTGAGCTGGGTTCACTCAACAGTAAAGGTACTTAAGATGCAGTGACTGAGGTGGGTTCTCACTCAACACAACAGGTAGTTAGATGCAGTGAGGTGGCCAGGTGGGTTCTCACTCAACATAACAGGTAGTTAGATGCAGTGAGCTGGGTTCACTCAACACAACGCTAGGTATATGCAGTGATGAGGTGGGTTAAGTAAACACAACAGGTACTGGGTAGTTAGATGCAGTGAGCTGGGTTCACTCAACAGTAAAGGTACTTAAGATGCAGTGAGGTGGGTTCTCACTCAACACAACAGGTAGTTAGATGCAGTGAGGTGGCCAGGTGGGTTCTCACTCAACACAACAGGTAGTTAGATGCAGTGAGCTGGGTTCACTCAACAGTAAAGGTACTTAAGATGCAGTGACTGAGGTGGGTTCTCACTCAACACAACAGGTAGTTAGATGCAGTGAGGTGGCCAGGTGGGTTCTCACTCAACACAACAGGTAGTTAGATGCAGTGAGCTGGGTTCACTCAACACAACGCTAGGTATATGCAGTGATGAGGTGGGTTAAGTAAACACAACAGGTACTGGGTAGTTAGATGCAGTGAGCTGGGTTCACTCAACAGTAAAGGTACTTAAGATGCAGTGAGGTGGGTTCTCACTCAACACAACAGGTAGTTAGATGCAGTGAGGTGGCCAGGTGGGTTCTCACTCAACACAACTGGTAGTTAGATGCAGTGAGCTGGGTTCACTCAACACAACGCTAGGTATATGCAGTGATGAGGTGGGTTAAGTAAACACAACAGGTACTGGGTAGTTAGATGCAGTAAGCTGGGTTCACTCAACAGTAAAGGTACTTAAGATGCAGTGAGGTGGGTTCTCACTCAACACAGCAGGTAGTTAGATGCAGTGAGGTGGCCAGGTGGGTTCTCACTCAACACAACAGGTAGTTAGATGCAGTGAGCTGGGTTCACTCAACACAACGCTAGGTATATGCAGTGATGAGGTGGGTTCAGTAAACACAACAGGTACTGGGTAGTTAGATGCAGTGAGCTGGGTTCACTCAACAGTAAAGGTACTTAAGATGCAGTGAGGTGGGTTCTCACTCAACACAACAGGGAGTTAGATGCAGTGAGGTGGCCAGGTGGGTTCTCACTCAACACAACAGGTAGTTAGATGCAGTGAGCTGGGTTCACTCAACACAACGCTAGGTATATGCAGTGATGAGGTGGGTTAAGTAAATACAACAGGCACTGGGTAGTTAGATGCAGTGAGCTGGGTTCACTCAACAGTAAAGGTACTTAAGATGCAGTGAGGTGGGTTCTCACTCAACACAACAGGTAGTTAGATGCAGTGAGGTGGCCAGGTGGGTTCTCACTCAACACAACAGGTAGTTAGATGCAGTGAGCTGGGTTCACTCAACACAACGCTAGGTATATGCAGTGATGAGGTGGGTTAAGTATACACAACAGGTACTGGGTAGTTAGATGCAGTGAGCTGGGTTCACTCAACAGTAAAGGTACTTAAGATGCAGTGAGGTGGGTTCTCACTCAACACAACAGGTAGTTAGATGCAGTGAGGTGGCCAGGTGAGTTCTCACTCAACACAACAGGTAGTTAGATGCAGTGAGCTGGGTTCACTCAACACAACGCTAGATATATGCAGTGATGAGGTGGGTTAAGTAAACACAACAGGTACTGGGTAGTTAGATGCAGTGAGCAGGGTTCACTCAACAGTAAAGGTACTTAAGATGCAGTGAGGTGGGTTCTCACTCAACACAACAGGTAGTTAGATGCAGTGAGGTGGCCAGGTGGGTTCTCACTCAACACAACAGGTAGTTAGATGCAGTGAGGTGGCCAGGTGGGTTCTCACTCAACACAACAGGTAGTTAGATGCAGTGAGCTGGGTTCACTCAACAGTAAAGGTACTTAAGATGCAGTGACTGAGGTGGGTTCTCACTCAACACAACAGGTAGTTAGATGCAGCGAGGTGGCCAGGTGGGTTCTCACTCAACACAACAGGTAGTTAGATGCAGTGAGCTGGGTTCACTCAACACAACGCTAGGTATATGCAGTGATGAGGTGGGTTAAGTAAACACAACAGGTACTGGGTAGTTAGATGCAGTGAGCTGGGTTCACTCAACAGTAAAGGTACTTAAGATGCAGTGAGGTGGGTTCTCACTCAACACAACAGGTAGTTAGATGCAGTGAGGTGGCCAGGTGGGTTCCTTCTCAACACAACAGGTAGTTAGATGCAGTGAGCTGGGTTCACTCAACAGTAAAGGTACTTAAGATGCAGTGACTGAGTGGGTTCTCACTCAACACAACAGGTAGTTAGATGCAGCGAGGTGGCCAGGTGGGTTCTTACTCAACACAATAGGTAGTTAGATGCAGTGAGCTGGGTTCACTCAACACAACGCTAGGTATATGCAGTGATGAGGTGGGTTAAGTAAACACAACAGGTACTGGGTAGTTAGATGCAGTGAGCTGGGTTCACTCAGAGCGGGATCATCAACCAGGCACCTCAAGCACCAGCTTGGGGCCCCATCCTGGCAGCAGGTAAAGTCTTAACTTTATTGAAACTATAAAGTTTCAGTACAGTTCCTCCCCCCCACTCCACAAACTCACACAATGACCATTGCCAAGTAGCAGCAGGCAGGTGAGGGGGGACTATTTTCTCACCAGTCTGCTGCTGGCGGAAGAACACCCCTGGCTGGCCCGACAATTAATCTTTAGTTCCGGCCAGGGAGGAAGAGCTGCCGGAGGTGGCGCTGCTGAGCACAGAGACGAGTCCCACGTGATGTGAGGAAGACGGAGAAGACAGGAATGCTGCTGCTGCTGCTGCTCAGGCTTCAGTAAGTATAAGGGGATGGGGGAGGTCTGCTGCTACTGCCATAGTAGAGGTTTTGGTGAAATAAAGCCCCCACCATAGCCGCGGGAAGCCACGCCCACAACCCTCAGAAGCTCCGCCCACCACACGCGGGAAGCTCCGCCCCCAGGACACTTTCCAACTCCCTCCATGAGCACCAACACTGACCTCTCTTCCCCTCCTGCAACTCACACTGGCTTCTCCCCCCTGCAACCCACACTGACCTCTCCCTCACCCCCCTGCAACCCACACTGACCTCTCTTTCCCTCCTGCAACTCACACTGGCTTCTCCCTCACCCCCCTGCAATCCACACTGACTTCTCCCTCACTGCCCTGCAACCAGGGCCGAGCCTGGGCGGGTGCTGCGGGTGCAAGGCACGCAGGCGCCTGCCTCTGAGAGGCGCCGCCCGGCCCCGCTCGCCCGGCCCTGCTCGCCCGGCCCCGCTCTCCCCTTGTGGCCGCCGCCGCTTCAAGCTCCCTCCCTCTAGCCGCCGCGTCAGACCTCGATCAGGCGGGCGGGCGCTAGGACCTAGCTCGCCGCACTGATATGCGGAAGTGACATCACTTCCGCATATAGAGCGGGTGCGTCCGGCGCCCTTTTCCTGGTCGGGTCGCCCGCTGATTGAGGTCTGACTGAAGCTGCTGAAAGGTGAGGGGGGAGCGGAGGAGGGAGCGGCGGCGGCGGGGCGCGCTCCTGTCACTCACTAGCTATCCTGGGCACAGATACCACCTGGCTACCTATCCTGGGCGCACATACCCCCTGGCTACCTATCCTGGGCACAGATACCACCTGGCTACCTATCCTGGGCGCACATACCCCCTGGCTACCTATCCTGGGCGCACATACCCCCTGGCTACCTATCCTGGGCGCACATACCCCCTGGCTACCTATCCTGGGCACAGATACCCCCTGGCTACCTATCCTTGGCGCACATACCCCCTGGCTACCTATCCTGGGCGCACATACCCCCTGGCTACCTATCCTGGGCACAGATACCACCTGTTTACCTATCCTGGGCGCACATACCCCCTGGCTACCTATCCTGGGCGCACATACCCCCTGGCTACCTATCCTGGGCGCACATACCCCCTGGCTACCTATCCTGGGCGCACATACCCCCTGGCTACCTATCCTGGGCGCACATACCCCCTGGCTACCTATCCTGGGCACAGATACCCCCTGGCTACCTATCCTGGGCGCACATACCCCCTGGCTACCTATCCTGGGCACAGATACCACCTGGCTACCTATCCTGGGCACAGATACCACCTGGTTACCTATCCTGGGCGCACATACCCCCTGGCTACCTATCCTGGGCGCACATACCCCCTGGCTACCTATCCTGGGCGCACATACCCCCTAGCTACCTATCCTGGGCACAGATACCCCCTGGCTACCTATCCTGGGCACAGATACCCCCTGGCTACCTATCCTGGGCGCACATACCCCCTGGCTACCTATCCTGGGCACAGATACCACCTGGCTACCTATCCTGGGCGCACATACCCCCTGGCTACCTATCCTGGGCGCACATACCCCCTGGCTACCTATCCTGGGCGCACATACCCCCTGGCTACCTATCCTGGGCACAGATACCCCCTGGCTACCTATCCTGGGCACAGATACCCCCTGGCTACCTATCCTGGGCGCACATACCCCCTGGCTACCTATCCTGGGCACAGATACCCCCTGGCTACCTATCCTGGGCACAGATACCCCCTGGCTACCTATCCTGGGCACAGATACCCCCTGACTACCTATCCTGGGCGCACATACCCCCTGGCTACCTATCCTGGGCACAGATACCACCTGGCTACCTATCCTGGGCACAGATACCACCTGGCTACCTATCCTGGGCGCACATACCCCCTGGCTACCTATCCTGGGCGCACATACCCCCTGGCTACCTATCCTGGGCGCACATACCCCCTGGCTACCTATCCTGGGCACAGATACCCCCTGGCTACCTATCCTGGGCACAGATACCCCCTGGCTACCTATCCTGGGCGCACATACCCCCTGGCTACCTATCCTGGGCACAGATACCACCTGGCTACCTATCCTGGGCGCACATACCCCCTGGCTACCTATCCTGGGCGCACATACCCCCTGGCTACCTATCCTGGGCGCACATACCCCCTGGCTACCTATCCTGGGCGCACATACCCCCTGGCTACCTATCCTGGGCGCACATACCCCCTGGCTACCTATCCTGGGCACAGATACCCCCTGGCTACCTATCCTGGGCGCACATACCCCCTGGCTACCTATCCTGGGCACAGATACCACCTGGCTACCTATCCTGGGCACAGATACCACCTGGCTACCTATCCTGGGCGCACATACCCCCTGGCTACCTATCCTGGGCGCACATACCCCCTGGCTACCTATCCTGGGCGCACATACCCCCTGGCTACCTATCCTGGGCACAGATACCCCCTGGCTACCTATCCTGGGCACAGATACCCCCTGGCTACCTATCCTGGGCGCACATACCCCCTGGCTACCTATCCTGGGCACAGATACCACCTGGCTACCTATCCTGGGCGCACATACCCCCTGGCTACCTATCCTGGGCGCACATACCCCCTGGCTACCTATCCTGGGCGCACATACCCCCTGGCTACCTATCCTGGGCACAGATACCCCCTGGCTACCTATCCTGGGCACAGATACCCCCTGGCTACCTATCCTGGGCGCACATACCCCCTGGCTACCTATCCTGGGCACAGATACCCCCTGGCTACCTATCCTGGGCACAGATACCCCCTGGCTACCTATCCTGGGCACAGATACCCCCTGGCGACCTATCCTGGGCGCACATACCCCCTGGCTACCTATCCTGGGCACAGATAACACCTGGCTACCTATCCTGGGCACAGATACCACCTGGCTACCTATCCTGGGCGCACATACCCCCTGGCTACCTATCCTGGGCGCACATACCCCCTGGCTACCTATCCTGGGCGCACATACCCCCTGGCTACCTATCCTGGGCACAGATACCCCCTGGCTACCTATCCTGGGCACAGATACCCCCTGGCTACCTATCCTGGGCGCACATACCCCCTGGCTACCTATCCTGGGCACAGATACCCCCTGGCTCCCTATCCTGGGCACAGATACCCCCCGGCTACCTATCCTGGGCGCACATACCCCCTGGCTACCTATCCTGGGCGCACATACCCCCTGGCTACCTATCCTGGGCGCACATACCCCCTGGCTACCTATCCTGGGCACAGATACCCCCTGGCTACCTATCCTGGGCACAGATACCCCCTGGCTACCTATCCTGGGCGCACATACCCCCTGGCTACCTATCCTGGGCACAGATACCCCCTGGCTCCCTATCCTGGGCACAGATACCCCCTGGCTACCTATCCTGGGCGCACATACCCCCTGGCTACCTATCCTGGGCGCACATACCCCCTGGCTACCTATCCTGGGCACACATACCCCCTGGCTACCTATCCTGGGCGCACATACCCCCTGGCTACCTATCCTGGGCACAGATACCACCTGGCTACCTATCCTGGGCACAGATACCCCCTGGCTACCTATCCTGGGCGCACATACCCCCTGGCTACCTATCCTGGGCACAGATACCACCTGGCTACCTATCCTGGGCACAGATACCACCTGGCTACCTATCCTGGGCGCACATACCCCCTGGCTACCTATCCTGGGCGCACATACCCCCTGGCTACCTTTCCTGGGCGCACATACCCCCTGGCTACCTATCCTGGGCACAGATACCACCTGGCTACCTATCCTGGGCACAGATACCCCCTGGCTACCTATCCTGGGTGCACATACCCCCTGGCTACCTATCCTGGGCACAGATACCACCTGGCTACCTATCCTGGGCACAGATACCCCCTGGCTACCTATCCAGGGCGCACATACCCCCTGGCTACCTATCCTGGGCGCACATACCCCCTGGCTACCTATCCTGGGCGCACATACCCCCTGGCTACCTATCCTGGGCGCACCTACCCCCTGGCTACCTATCCTGGGTGCACATACCCCCTGGCTACCTATCCTGGGCGCACATACCCCCTGGCTACCTATCCTGGGCGCACATACCCCCTGGCTACCTATCCTGGGCGCACATACCCCCTGGCTACCAATCCTGGGCGCACATACCCCCTGGCTACCTATTCTGGGCGCACATACCCCCTGGCTACCTATCCTGGGCGCACATACCCCCTGGCTACCTATCCTGGGCGCACATACCCCCTGGCTACCTATCCTGGGCGCACATACCCCCTGGCTCCCTATCCTGGGCGCATATACCCCCTGGCTACCTATCCTGGGCGCATATACCCCCTGGCTACCTATCCTGGGCGCATATACCCCCTGGCTACCTATCCTGGGCGCATATACCCCCTGGCTACCTATCCTGGGTGCATATACCCCCTGGCTACCTATCCTGGGCGCATATACCCCCTGGCTACCTATCCTGGGCGCATATACCCCCTGGCTACCTATCCTGGGCGCATATACCCCCTGGCTACCTATCCTGGGCGCATATACCCCCTGGCTACCTATCCTGGGAGCATATACCCCCTGGC
This sequence comes from Hyperolius riggenbachi, assembly GCF_040937935.1. Taxonomy (NCBI): domain Eukaryota; kingdom Metazoa; phylum Chordata; class Amphibia; order Anura; family Hyperoliidae; genus Hyperolius; species Hyperolius riggenbachi. The sequence continues at coordinate 594,056,141 of NC_090646.1, read as the reverse complement.
TACCTATCCTGGGCGCATATACCGCCTGGCTACCTATCCTGGGCGCATATACCCCCTGGCTATATATTCTGGGGACACTGTCTGTTTGTCATTATGTGCATTTACTGGTGAAAATCTCTCTTATGTGCATTTGCTGGTGAAAAGCTGTCTTCTTATGTGCATTTGCTGGTGAAAAGCTGTCTTCTTATGTGCATTTGCTGGTGAAAAGCTGTCTTCTTATGTGCATTTGCTGGTGAAAAGCGTTTTCTTGTTATGTGCATTTGCTGGTGAAAAGCGGTCTCTTGTTATGTGCATTTGCTGGTGAAAAGCGGTCTCTTGTTATGTGCATTTGCTGGTTAAAAGCGGTCTCTTGTTATGTGCATTTGCTGGTGAAAAGCGGTTTCTTGTTATGTGCATTTGCTGGTGAAAAGCGGTCTCTTATGTGCATTTACATGGGGAAAAGCTGTCTCTTGTTATGTGCATTTACATGGGGAAAAGCTGTCTCTTATGTGCATTTAGTGGGGAAATTTTGTCAGTAAAAATAATCTTTTGTCAGTAAATTTTTAGGTATTTGTCAGTAAAAAAATAACGTGAAAGGTTGGCAACACTGGCAGGCTGCGCGGCGCAACGGGAAAGATACAGGCAGCCCACCTCACGCTTGGGCTTGGCGGGGGGAGGAGCCTACGACAGCGAGAGTAGGGTGGCCGCAGGCAGCCATAAATACGCAGTGTGTGACTGCGTTGCACTTGCAGAGCCTCTCAGCCTGAGTTACTACAGAGACTAGCAGACTCGCAGGAAGCCAAAGCCAGCCAGGAGCAAGCCCATGGAAGAGGGGTAGGAATGGGGTATCACATGCATGCGGAAAGAGGTGGAAGGTGTGGGTGTGATTAGGCAGGACACTGGTGTGGTTATGTGGTTGGGCGCGGTAAATTTAACCACTCCCATAGGCGCCAGAGAAAATCTTGCACCCAGGTGCCAGGCACCCCAGGCTCGCCCCTGCCTGCAACCCACACTGACCTCTCCCTCACCGCCCTGCAACCCACACTGACCTCTCCCTCACCCCCCTGCAACCCACACTGACCTCTCCCCCCCCCCCCTGCATCCCACACTGACCCCTCCCTCACCCCCCTGCAACCCACACTGACCTCTCCCTCACCCCCCCTGCAACCTACACTGACCTCTTCCCCCTGCATCCCACACTGACCTCTCCCCCCCCCCTGCAACACACACTGACCTCTCCCTCTCCCCCATGCAACCCACACTGACCTCTCCCCCCTGCAACCCACGCTGACCTCTCCCTCACCCCCCTGCAACCCACACTGACCTCTGCCTCCTGCAACCGACGCTGACCTCTCCCTCACCCCCCTGCAACCCACACTGACCTCTAACTCACCCCCCCCAGCAACCCACACTGACCTCTCCCTCACCCCCCCTGCAACCCACACTGACCTCTCCCTTCCTGCTTCCCACACTGACCTCTCCCTCACCCCCCTGCAACCCACACTGACCTCTCCCTCACCCCCCTGCAACCCACACTGACCTCTCCCTCACCCCCCTGCAACCCACACTGAACTCTCCCCCCCTGCATCCCACACTGACCTCTCCCTCACCCCCCTGCAGCCCACGCTGACCTCTCCCTCTCCCCCCTGCAACCCACACTGACCTCTCCCTCACCCCCCTGCAACCCACACTGACCTCTCCCCCCCTGCATCCCACACTAACCTCTCCCTCACCCCCCCCCCCTGCAACCCACACTGACCTCTCCCTCACCCCCCTGTAACCCACACTGACCTCTCCCCCCCTGCATCCCACACTAACCTCTCCCTCACCCCCCTGCAACCTACACTGACCTCTCCCTCACCCCCCTGCAACCCACACTGACCTCTCCCTCACCCCCCTGCAACCCACACTAAACTCTCCCCCCCTGCATCCCACACTGACCTCTCCCTCACCCCCCTGCAGCCCACGCTGACCTCTCCCTCTCCCCCCTGCAACCCACACTGACCTCTCCCTCACCCCCCTGCAACCCACACTGACCTCTCCCCCCCTGCATCCCACACTAACCTCTCCCTCACCCCCCCCCCCCTGCAACCCACACTGACCTCTCCCTCACCCCCTGTAACCCACACTGACCTCTCCCCCCCTGCATCCCACACTAACCTCTCCCTCACCCCCCTGCAACCCACACTGACCTCTCCCTCACCCCCCTGCAACCCACACTGACCTCTCCCTCACCCCCCCCCTGCAACCCACACTGACCTCTCCCTCACCCCCCCCCCTGCAACCCACACTGACCTCTCCCTCACCCCCCTGCAACCCACACTGACCTCTCCACCCCTGCATTCCACGCTGACCTCTCCCTTACCCCCCTGCAACCCACACTGACCTCTCCCCTCCTGCATCTCACATTGACCTCTCCCCTCCCCCCGCAACCCGCACTGACCTCTCCCTCCCCAGCAGCGCCCACACTGACCTCACACTCCCCACTCCCCTTATGTGTGCCAAAGGTACCCTCAGTTCTTTTATGACATTATGTGGGCGGAGGGAGCAGAGGGGGTTAAGAATGGAGGGGGCCCAAATATGCTACATTGCTTGGGACCCCATTTAGCCTTAATCCGGCTCTGGGTTCACTCAACACAAAGCTAGGTATATGCAGTGATGAGGTGGGTTAAGTATACACAACAGGTACTGGGGTATATGCAGTACTGGGTAGTACAATGTGCAGCTCCCTGTCACACACACAGGTAGTCACTGAATGTGCTGGGCTGCTGGCAGTGGCACACACACTATCAATTAGCAAGGCTGTGCATGCAACAAAAGTGTCAGTTTGACACACAGAAAAAAAAAAATTGTACAGGTTGAGCTCTGAAAAGAGCTGTTGCTGGGTGCTTTAAAAGCAATAATAATCAGTCAGGAGCAAGCAAAGCAGCCTAGAACCTAACTAATCTGTCCCTAGGAGAAAAAGTCTGCAGCAGCTGTCCCTTTCCTCTCACTAGCAGGCACACAAGTGAGTGTAATGGCCCCCGGAGGCTGCCTTATATAAGGGGGGGTGGGGCTCCAGGGCTTAGTGTAGCCTGAATGGCTACAATGTGCCTGCTGACTGTGATGCAGAGGGTCAAAGTTGACCCTCATAGTGCATTATGGGGCAAATCGAACTTCCGCAAAAGTTCGCCTGGTGCAGGCTAACGCGAACCCCCTAAGTTCGCCTGGAACCGTTCGCTGGCGAACCGTTCGCTACACCTCTACTCATATCAAAGGCCGGCTATGTATACTGGTAAATCCTTAGTTCCAGCCATGTCTCTGTTCCAATCAGAGTCAAAAGGAAAGAATGTGACACTCATATAAACCTGCGCCACTGCACAATAAAAGGCAGATTCTAGGGATAAGCTTTGCATTTGTTGGAGGGTAGGAGGAGAAGGCAAATTTGCACAAACATGGAGATGGGCTTTAGCACACTAATACTTTACATTGCATCGACCTCCAAAATTACAGCAATGTTTGAATATACCTAAAATATATTTTCATTAAAACTTGTTCCAGGCTAGTGCAGCACAGGCACTATAGTTCCAAAATAACATGTATACTTTTGGACCTGAGCAAGTTCTGTGATTTTTTTCATAATTGTGATGTTTTAATGGAGTAATCAGAGTGATTTGACTTGTTGGGAATAGACAATTACTTGCGCTCAACAAACTCACCAATGGCCCTTTAACAGATGCCCTTTCAGAGCACTGACATCACTGCACGTTTCAGCGCATAACCACACCTTAGAAGAAGGCGTGGTTATGCGGGGAAACGCACAATGACATCAGACAGCATATCGCGCTCTGCTCTGAGCTGGCTGGATGTCTCCCAAGTTGTTCCATCTACTCTGTCAGCCCTTGCCAGGCTGCAGGATCGAGAGGAGACTTGCTAATGGCAGATGAGCGGCGCTAACATCACTATTTTGTAAGTGTTTAACCACTTAAGGTCTGCAGTCATAAAACCCCTTAAGGACTAGACACTTTTTTTCCATTCAGACCACTGCAGCTTTAACGAATTATTGCTCGGTCATACAACCTACCATCTAAATGAATTTTACCTCCTTTTCTTGTCCCTAACACAGCTTTCCTTTGGTGCTATTTGATTGCTGCTGTGATTTTTAGTTTTTATTATATTCATCAAAAAAGACATGAATTTTGTCAAAAAAATGATTTTTTTTAACTTTCTGTGCTGACAATTTTCAAATAAAGTAAAATTTCTATATACATTTTTGTCCAAATTTATTGTGCTACATGTCTTTGATAAAAAAAACCCCATTCAGCCTATATTTATTGGTTTGGGTAAAAGTTATAGCATTTACAAACTATGGTGCAAAAAGTGAATTTTCCCATTTTGAAACATCTCTGACTTTTCTGAGCACCTGTCAGGTTTCATGAGGTGCTAGAATTCCAGGATAGTATAAATACCCCCCAAATGACCCCATTTAGGAAAGAAGACATCCCAAAAGTATTTACTGAGCGGCATGGTGAGTTCATAGAAGATTTTTTTTTTGTCACAAGTTAGCGGAAAATGACAAAAAATAAATAAAAAAAGTTTCCATTTCTGCTAACTTGTGACAAAAAAAAAATGAAATCTGTCACGGACTCACCATGCCCCTCTCTGAATACCTTGGGATGTCTACTTTCCAAAATGGGGTCATTTGTGGGCTGTGTTTACTGTCCTGGCATTTTGGGGGGTGCTAAATTATAAGCACCCCTGTAAAGCCTAAAGGTGCTCATAGGACTTTGGGCCCCTTAGCGCACCTAGGCTGCAAAAAAGTGTCACACATGTGGTATTGCCGTACTCAGGAGAAATAGTATAATGTGTTTTGGGGTGTATTTTTACACATACCCATGCTGGGTGGGAGAAATATCTCTGTAAATGAGATTTTTTTGATTTTTTTTACACACAATTCTCCATTTACAGAGATATTTCTCCCACCCAGCATAGGTATGTGTAAAAAATACACCCCAAAACACATTATACTACTTCTCCCGAGTACAGCGATATCACATATGTAGCACTTTTTTGCACCCTAACTGCGCTAAGGGGCCAAAAGTTCAATGAGTACCTTTAGGATTTCACAGGTCATTTTGAGACATTTGGTTTCAAGACTACGCCTCACGGTTTAGGGCCCCTAAAATGCCAGGACAGTATAGGAACCCCACAAACGACCCCATTTTAGAAAGAAGACACCCCAAAGTATTCCGTTAGGAGTATGGTGAGTTCATAGAAGATTTTATTTTTTGTCACAAGTTAGCGGAAAATGACACTTTGTGAAAAAAAAAATCAATTTCCGCTAACTCGTGACAAAAAATAAAATCTTCTATGAACTCACCATACTCCTAACGAAATACCTTGGGATGTCTTCATAGTTACATAGTTACATAGTTACATAGTTATTTTGGTTGAAAAAAGACATACGTCCATCGAGTTCAACCAGTACAAAGTACAACTCCAGCCCGTCCCCCACATACCCCTGTTGATCCAGAGGATCTTCTTTCTATAATGTGGTCATTTGTGGGGTTCCTATACTGCCCTGACATTTTAGGCGTCCTAAACCGTGAGGAGTAGTCTTAACCACTTAAGGACCTAGGGCTTTCTACCCCTTAAGGACCGGCCACTTTTTTTCCATTCAGACCACTGCAGCTTTCACGGTTTATTGCTCGCTCATACAACCTACCACCTAAATGAATTTTGGCTCCTTTTCTTGTCACTAATACAGCTTTCTTTTGGTGCTATTTTATTGCTCCTGCGATTTTTACTTTTTATTATATTCAGCAAAAAAGACATGAATTTTGGCAAAAAAATGTTTTTTTTTACTTTCTGTGCTGACAGTTTTCAAATAAAGTAAAATTTCTGTATACATGCAGCGCGAAAAATGTGGACAAACATGTTTTTGATGAAAAAAAACCCATTCAGTGTATATTTATTGGTTTGGGTAAAAGTTATAGCGTTTACAAACTATGGTGCAAAAAGTGAATTTTCCCATTTTCAAGCATCTATGACTTTTCTGACCCCCTGTCATGTTTCATGAGGGGCTAGAATTCCAGGATAGTATAAATACCCCCCAAATGACCCCATTTTGGAAAGAAGACATCCCAAAGTATTCACTGAGAGGCATAGTGAGTTCATAGAAGATATTAATTTTTGTCACAAGTAGGCGGAAAATGACACTTTGTGACCAAAAAAAAAAAAAAAAAAAGTTTCCATTTCTTCTAACTTGCGACAAAAAAAAAATGAAATCTGCCACGGACTCACCATGCCCCTCTCTGAATACCTTGAAGGGTCTACTTTCCAAAATGGGGTCATTTGTGGGGTGTGTTTACTGTCCTGACATTTTGGGGGGTGCTAAATTGTAAGCACCCCTGTAAAGCCTAAAGGTGCTCATTGGACTTTGGACCCCTTAGCGCAGTTAGGCTGCAAAAAAGTGCCACACATGTGGTATTGCCGTACTCAGGAGAAGTAGTATAATGTGTTTTTGGGTGTATTTTTACACATACCCATGCTGGGTGGGAGAAATATCTCTGTAAATGACAATTTTTTAATTTTTTTTACACACAATTGTCCATTTACAGAGTTATTTCTCCCACCCAGCATGGGTATGTGTAAAAATACACCCCAAAACACATTATACTACTTCTCCCGAGTACGGCGGTACCACATGTGTGGCACTTTTTTACACCCCAAGTACGCTAAGGGGCCCAAAGTCCAATGAGTACCTTTAGGATTTCACAGGTCATTTTGCGGAATTTGATTTCCAGACTACTCCTCACGGTTTAGGGCCCCTAAAATGCCAGGGCAGTATAGGAACCCCACAAATTACCCCATTTTAGAAAGAAGACACCCCAAGGTATTCCGTTAGTAGCATAGCGAGTTCATAGAAGATTTTATTTTTTGTCAAAAGTTAGCGGAAAATTGATTTTTATTGTTTTTTTCACAAAGTGTCATTTTCCACTAACTTGTGACAAAAAATAAAATCTTCTATGAACTCACCATACTCCTAACGGAATACCTTGGGGTGTCTTCTTTCTAAAATGGGGTCATTTGTGGGGTTCCTATACTGCCCTGGCATTTTAGGGGCCCTAAACCGTGAGGAGTAGTCTGGAAATCAAATTCCGCAAAATGACCTGTGAAAGCCTAAAGGTGCTCATTGGACTTTGGGCCCTTTAGCGCAGTTAGGGTGCAAAAAAGTGCCACACATGTGGTATCGCCGTACTCGGGAGAAGTAGTACAATGTTTTTTGGGGTGTATTTTTACACATACCCATGCTGGGTGGGAGAAATACCATACTCCTAACGGAATACCTTGGGGTGTCTTCTTTCTAAAATGGGGTCATTTTTGGGGTTCCTATACTGCCCTGGCATTTTAGGGGCCCTAAGCCGTGAGGAGGAGTCTGGAAATCAAATTCCGCAAAATGACCTGTGAAATCCTAAAGGTGCTCATTGGACTTTGGGCCCTTTAGCGCAGTTAGGGTGCAAAAAAGTGCCACACATGTGGTATCGCCGTACTCGGGAGAAGTAGTACAATGTGTTTTGGGGTGTATTTTTACACATACCCATGCTGGGTGGGAGAAATAACTCTGTAAATGGACAATTGTGTGTAAAAAAATCAAAAGATTGTCATTTACAGAGGTATTTCTCCCACCCAGCATGGGTATGTGTAAAAATACACCCCAAAACACATTGTACTACTTCTCCCGAGTATGGCGATACCACATGTGTGGCACTTTTTTGCACCCTAACTGCTCTAAGGGGCCCAGAGTCCAATGAGTACTTTTAGGCTTTACAGGGGTGCTCACAATTTAGCACCCCGCCCACTTGCCAGGACAGTTAACAAACCCCACAAATGACCCCATTTTGGAAAGAATACACAACAAGGTATTCCATGAGGGTAATGGTGAGGTCATTGAAAATAAAAAATTCTGCTAACTTGTGACAAAAACTAAAATCTTTTATGAACTCACCGTGCACCTCACATAATACTTTAGGGTGTCCTCTTTCCAAAATGGGGTCATTTGTGGAGTCTGTCCTGGCATTTTAGGGTCTCTGCAATCATTACATGTATGGCCAGTATTAGGAGTTTCTGCTATACTCCTTATATTGGGTATACAAGTAATGCACTCTGGGCTGAAAGGAAAAATGAACGGCAAACATACCTTGCTCCACATCAATGGCAGATCTTCCTCCACATCAATGGCAGTGATAACCTCAGGAGAGAGACACCCCGTGCCACCCTGCACTCAGGGTGAGCCACCAACTTATGTGACTGGGCCTCAGAACTTTAGTATACAGCATTATGCCTGTAGGATACAGCAATATGCCTGCCAATAGAGATGACTCTGTGTGGCATTAAAGCATCATCATAGGCCCAAATCACATATAAACCGGGGGTGTCCACACTCAAGGGAAATTCAAACATGCCATGTCTTATATCGCCAACCCAGGACAGATCAGCAATATCAAGCATGGAAACCGATCCTTCTTCCCACTTTTATGCTTACCAGTTTGGTCTTCAAGCTTACCTCTCCTCTCCCTGCGACAATGTGCAAAAGACCACTGAGTGTGTGCCTACTCCTGTGTCTGGAGTTTCCTAGGTTCTAATAGTGTACCTGCTCGTGGTACCTCTCAAAACACGGCCCTACGCATAGGCCAGGCTGGTCAGGACAGCGGGGACAATAAAAACTGGTGTCATTCCTTCTTCCAGTCCTGCTGCAAACACGACAACGTTTTCTTCGGATGCGTTGACCTGGGGCACACGGAATCTGATAGGCGTAATGCCTACCATGCAGTCGGCTAGTTGCATCTGGGGGGGGGGGGGGCCTGGCACCTCCTGGATACAGGATGTCCAGAATGATCTGTTCCTAAAATTGGAGGAAAGATCCAGTTCTCCCAGCCTTACTGTAGAGAACAAAGCTGTTGTAAACTGCCAATTGAATCAGATAAAAAGACACTTTCTTATACCAGCGTCTTGTTTTCCGGGTCATTAAATAGGGCGCTAACCTCTGGTCATTGAAGTCCACCCCTCCCATGTTGACATTATATTCGTGGACGACAAGGGGCTTTTCAATGACCTTAGTTGCCCGTTGAATTTGGACTGTCGTGTCTGTGTGAATGGTGGACAGAAAGTAAACGTCCCTCTTGTCCCTCCATTTCACCGCGAGCAGGTCTTCAGTACGCAAGGCGGCCCTCTGCCCCCGTTCAAGTCTGGTGGTAATGAGCCGTTGGGGGAAGCCCTGGCGACTAGGCCGCGCAGTGCCACAGCATCAGATTCCTTCTAACTTTAAGTGCTGAAAGAGGGCCACACTTGTGTAATAATTGTCCACAAAAAGATGGTACCCCTTCTGGAACAAGGGTGACACCAAGTCCCACACAACCTTTCCACTGCTCCCCAGGTAGTCAGGGCATCCGACCGGCTCCAATTTTGAGTCTTTTCCCTCACAGACCCTAAAACGACATGTATAGCCTGTGGCCCTTTCACAGAGCTTATACAGTTTCACCCCATACCGGGCGCGCTTGCTTGGGATGTACTGTTTGATGCCAAGGCGCCCGGTAAAGCGTAAGAGGGACTCGTCTACGCAGATGTTCTGTTCAGGGATATAAGCATCTGCAAATGTTGAGGACAGGTGGTCTATGAGGGGCCGAATTTTGTGGAGCCGGTCATAAGCAGGGTCTCCCCTTTCATGACAGGTTTCGTCGTCGTTAAAGTGCAGGAAGCGCAGGATGGACTCAAATCGTGTCCTGGACATGGCAGCAGGGTACAAGGGAACATGATGTACTGGGTTCGTAGACCAATACGACCGCAATACATTCTGTTTCATTAGTCCCAAGTGAAGGATAAGGGCCAAAAAGATTTTAATGTCGGAAACTTGGACTGGTTTCCACCCGAAAGGCTGGGCATACATGCTCTCCGGGTGCTCGGTGATGAATTGTGTGGCTTTACGGTTGGTCTCAACCACAATTAAGTCCAAGAGAACCTGGGTGATGAACAGCTGCAAAAATTCTAGGGCCGTTCCTAGATGAGCTGTCGCCACCTGGACTCCAGACTGGGCGGTGAAAGGGGGCACTACGGGTGCGGCGGAATCAGGGGATTGCCAATCTGGTTGTGCCAGCACCTCTGGGAGTCTATGGGTACTACGGGCCCGTCTTCTTCTTGGTGGCTGCGACGGGGGTACTACTGCACTTGCCACCGTACCAGTTTCAACTTCCATGCTGACGCTCACCACTTCGCCAGGGTCTACGGAAGCACTGGCACTAAGTCCAGGAGATGCTGCGCTGCTGGTGCCTGCCTCACCAAGAAAACTATCAACAGCGCTAGCACCACCCTGCTGCCCTTGAGGCGGATCCTGCGCCACCTGCGGTCTAACGACTTGGGGTCTGGTACGCCTGGCTCTAGCCGGGACCATAGCCTCGTCATCACTATCGGTCAGGGAACCACTGCTTTCTACAGGTTCAAATTCGGACCCGGAAGATTCGACGGATGATTCTTCCCAAAAGAACTCATCCGACTGGTCCATGTACCTGTATACCTCGTCATCGGAAAGCCCCCTTCTTGCCATTTTGGATTGCTAAATTTATGGGGTTTTCCTCCGAGACTACCCAGAAAAAAAGAGCACCTACCTAGCAAAAAGGGAGTATTTGAGAGGTATTGGGGTTGGTGGGAAGTGGGGTCTCAGAGGCAATCAAACAATCACGGGACAATCAAATACAATTACAGCACAATCGACTCCAATCACAGCACAATCAAATCTGATGCACTCGGAAGGTGATGGGGGGAGGGTGGGATTGGGTGTGGCGGGAAGTGGGGTCTCAGGCAATCAAACAATCACGGGGCAATCGAAGCCGATCACGGGACAATCAAATACAATTACAGCACAATCGACTCCAATCACAGCACAATCAAATCTGATGCACTCGGAAGGTGATGGGGGGAGGGTGGGATTGGGTGTGGCAGGAAGTGGGGTCTCAGGCAATCAAACAATCACGGGGCAATCGAAGCCGATCACGGGACAATCAAATACAATTACAGCACAATCGATTCCAATCACAGCACAATCAAATCTGATGCACTCGGAAGGTGATGGGGGGAGGGTGGGATTGGGTGTGGCGGGAAGTGGGGTCTCAGGCAATCAAACAATCACGGGGCAATCGAAGCCGATCACGTGACAATCAAATACAATTACAGCACAATCGAATCCAATCACAGCCCAATCAAATCTGATGCACTCGGAAGGTGATGGGGGGAGGGTGGGATTGGGTGTGGCGGGAAGTGGGGTCTCAGGCAATCAAACAATCACGGGGCAATCGAAGCAGATCACGGGACAATCAAATACAATTACAGCACAATCGACTCCAGTCACAGCACAAGCAAATCTGATGCACTCGGAAGGTGGTGGTTGAAGGTGGTGGGGGGGGGGAGGGTGGGGTTGGGTGTGGTGGGGGGGGTTGGGTGTGGTGGGAAGTGGGGTCTCAGGCAATCAAACAATCACGGGACAATCGAAGCAGATCACGGGACAATCAAATACAATCGCAGCACAATCAAATACAAGCGCAGCACAATCGAATACAAGCGCAGCACAGTCAAATACAATGCACTTGGACGGTGATTAGGGGGGGGGGTCTGAGGGCGATTTGAGGGGGTGGGGGGTTGATCAGGAGCCTGCACGGGGCAGACTGAGTCCTGATCTGATGAGAGGCAGACACAGGGGGTTACTGATCAAAGATCAGTTAGTGATTGCTGGGGAGGACAGATGTAAACAAAGAGCAGGGGATGTAATCAGAAGGGGGGTATGAGGGCAATCGAGGGCCTGGGCAGGTGATCAGTTACCCCCGCGGGGCAGTTAGGGTCTGCTCTGATGGGTGGGGGTGCTGAGGGGTGATGGACAGGTGATAGACAGGTGATCAGAGGGGGATCAGAGGGGGATCAGGGGGTAAGGTAGCTGTATACAGATGTATACAGTATACAGGGGGGTAGTCTGGGATGGGGTCTGGGGGTGATCTAAAGGTAGGGGGGGGATCAGGGGTGACTAGGAGGCAGTTAGGGACCTAAACTAAGGGGCAGCGTCGCTAGTTAGTGGCAGGTGGGGGGGGGGTTTGTAGGGGTGCAAGGGTGCTAGGCAGGGGTCTGCTGGGGTGATCAGGGGGGGTATGAGGCCTGAGGTGGGAGATCAGGGGGGCTGTGGGTAAAAAAATGCAGTGATCTGCATAACTTACAAGTGGTTCCTCCTCGCTGGTGGTCTCTGCAACAATGAGACCACGAGGCGAGGAGGAAGCACGTATAAGGCACTTTGTTTACCTAACAAAGTGCCTTATACATCCTGATTGGCTGCTTTTCCGGATTCCTCCGCTCGCCGGCTCTGCTAAGTGGCCGGCGAGCAGAGGCAAAATGCCAGGCTTCCGACTCCCGGCGGAGGATCGCGTCACTGATGACGCGATCGCTCCGCCCATGCCCCTACAAGGACCGCCGCCATTTGTCTATACGGCGGTCCTTGCGGGGTGCACTTCCCGGCCGCCATTTGTATATACGGCGGTCGGGAAGTGGTTAAAACCAAATGTCTCAAAATAACCTGTGAAATCCTAAAGGTACTCATTGGACTTTGGGCCCCTTAGCGCAGTTAAGGTGCAAAAAAGTGCCACACATGTAGTATCGCCATACTCATGAGAAGTAGCATAATGTGTTTTGTGGTGTATTTTTACATATACCCATGCTGGGTGGGAGAAATATCTCTGTAAATTACAATTTATTTTTTTTTACACACAGTTGTCCATTTACAGAGATATTTCTCCCACCCAGCATAGGTATGTGTAAAAATACACCGCAAAACACATTATACTACTTCTCCTGAGTACGGCGATACCACATGTGTGGCACTTTTTTGCACCCTAACGGCGCTAAGGGGCCCAAAGTCCAATGAGTACCTTTATGATTTCACAGGTCATTTTGAGAAATTTGGTTTGAAGAGAAGACTACTCCTCACGGTTTAGGGCCCCTAAAATGCCCGGACAGTATAGGAACCCCACAAATGATGCCATTTTAGAAATAAGACACCCCAAGGTATTCAGTTAGGAGTATGGTGAGTTCATAGAAGATTTTATTTTTTTGTCACAAGTTAGCGGAAAATGACACTTTGTGAAAAAAAAACAATAAAAATCAATTTCTGATAACTTTTTACGAAAAATAAAATCTTCTATGAACTAATCATACACCTAACGGAATACCTTGGGGAGTCTTCTTTCTAAAATGGGGTCACTTGTGTGGTTCCTAGACGGCCCTGGCATTTTAGGGGCCCAAAACTGTGAGGAGTAGTCTGGAAACCAAAAGCCTCAAAATGACTGTTCAGGGGTATAAGCATCTGCAGAATTTGATGACAGGTGGTCTATGAGGGGCCGAATTTTGTGGAACCAGTCATAAGCAGGGTGGCCTCTTACATGGCAGGTTGCATTGGCACTGAAGTGCAGGAAGCACAGGATGTTCTCAAATCGTGACCTGGACATGGCAGCAGAGAACATGGGCATGTGATGTATTGGGTGCATAGGCCAATAAGACCACAATACATTATTTTTGACTAGACCCATGTTAAGGAGAATGCCCCAAAAAATGTTACGTTCGGAATCTTGGAGCGGCTTCCACTATAAAGGCTGGGCATAGTAGCGTCTTGGATTGGCGGTTGCGTATTGTGTGGCATAACGGTTGGTCTCGCCACAATTAAGTCGTACCAGCAGTGATCAGAAAAATAAAATTCTGTCACTGCGGTGGGGCGGGTGAGGGTTTGGCCGGGTGATCAGAAGCCCGCAGGGGGGCAGATTAGGGCCTGATCTGATGGATAGGAGTGCTAGGGGGTGACAGGTGGTGACAGGAGGTGATTGATGGGTGTCTCAGTGGGTGATTAGAGGGGAGAATAGATGCAATCAATGCACTGGGGAGGTGATCAGAAGGGGGTCTGAGGGGGATCTGAGGGTTTGGCTGAGTGATCAGGAGCCCACACAAATTAGGACCTGATTTGATGGGTAGGTGTGCTAGGGGGTGACAGGAGGTGATTGATGGGTGTCTCAGGGTGTAAATAGAGGGGGAAATAGATGCAAGCAATGCACTGGGGAGGTGATCGGGGGTATCTGAGGGCGATCTGAGGGTGTGGGCCAGTCATTGGGTGCCCGCAAGGGGCAGACGAGGGTCTGATCTGATGGGTATGATGGGTAGCAGTGACAGGTGGTGACAGGGGGTGATTGATGGGTGATTAGAGGGGAGAACAGATGTAAATAATGCACTGGGGAGAAGATCAGGGGGGTCTGGGGGGCTATCTCAGGGTGTGGGCGGGTGATTGGGTGCCCGCAAGGGGCAGATTAGGCTCAGATCTGATGGGTAGCAGTGACAGGTGGTGACAGGGGGTGACGGAGTGATTGATAGGTGATCAGTAGGTGATTACAGAGGAGAATATATGCAAGCAATGCACTGGCGAGTTGATCAGAGCGGGTCTGGGGGGGCTATCTGAGGGTGTGGGCGGGTGTTTGGTTGCCCGCAAGGGGAAGATTAGGGTCTGATCTGATGGGTAGCAGTGACAGGGGGTGACGGGGTGATTGATAGGTGATCAGTTGGTGATTACAAGCGAGAATATATGCAAGCAGTGCACTGGCGAGTTGATCAGAGCGGGTCTGGGGGGCTATCTGAGGGTGTGGGCAGGTGATTGGGTGCCCACAAGGGGCAGATTAGGGTATAATCTGATGGGTAGCAGTGACAGGGGGTTACAGGGTGATTGATAGGTGATCAGTTGGTGATTACAAGCGAGAATATATGCAAGCAGTGCACTAGCGAGTTGATCAGAGGGGGTCTGGGGGGCTATTTGAGGCTGTGGAGGGTGAGTCGGTGCCCGCAAGGGGCAGATTAGGATCTAATCTGATGGGTAGCAGTGACAGGTGGTGACAGGGGATGACGGGGTGATTGATAGATGATCAGTAGGTGATTACAAGCGAGAATATATGCAAGCAGTGCACCGGCGAGTTGATCAGAGGGGGTCTGGGGGGCTATTTGAGGGTGTGGCGGGTGATTGGGTGCCTGCAAGGGGCAGATTAGGGTCTGATCTAATGGGTAGCAGTGACAGGTGGTGACAGGGGGTGATTGATGGGTGATTAGTGGGTGTTTAGAGGAGAGAACAGATGTAAACAATGCACTTGGGAGGTGATGTGATGGCGGGTCTGCGGGCGATCTGAGGGTGTGGGTGGGTGATCAGACGCCCGCAAGGGGCAGGTTAGGGTCTGTTCTGATGGGTAGCAGTGACAGGTGGTGACAGGGGGTGATTGATTTGTGAATGACAGGTGATTGACAGGTGATTATAGGGGAGGATAGATGTATACAGTACACAGGGCGGGGGATCTGAAGAGGATCTGAGGGTGTGGGGGGGTGATCAGGAGCCCCCAGGGGGCAGTTAAGGGGTTAATCTAAAAAATAGCGTTGACAGATAGTGACCGGGAGTGATTGATGGGTGATTAGGGGAGTGATTGGGTGCAAACAGGGGTCTGAGGGGGTGGGCAAGGGGGGGGGGGGTTTGAGGGGTGCTGTGGGCGATCAGAGGGCAGGGGGGGCAGATCAGTGTGTTTGGGTGCAGACTAGGGTGGCTGCAGCCTGCCCTGGTGGTCCCTCGATCACTGGGACCACCAGGGCAGGAGGCAGCCTGTATAATACGCTTTGTATACATTACAAAGCGTATTATACGCTTTGGATGCGGCGATCCAGGGGTTAACAACCCGCCGGCGCTTCCGATCGGCCGGCGGGTTGACGTCACGGGTGGGCGGAGCCTATTGCCGGCGGATGCCCGGCCAGGAAGACTCCCAGGACCCGACGCCAATTGGCGTTACGTGGTCCTGGGGCTGTCACTTTGCCTCCGCCAATATACAGTGGGCAGTTGGCAAGTGGTTAATTCTAGCGTGATTTTATTATTTTTAAAGTTAATGCACAATCTCCCCTCTTCCTTCTCTCCCCTCCCCCTTCCTCCCCCCCCCCCCCCCCCCCTTCCCTCCCCTCTTGATTTGACTTGTTGCCTGAGCCAGCTCTTTAACACTCCAAAACGTCTTTTTTCAGCTCAATGGCACAGCAACGTCAAGCAATGGTGTGAGTCCTCAGAAACTGCCATCAGCATTTAGTGAGGTGAAAGCTGGGACCATTTGTAAATTAGCAGGGTGGGGCCGGACCAGTAATGACCCAAAGAGCAATTCAGACAAGCTAATGGAAGTCAGTCTGCCTGCTATAAGTAGAGACAAATGTGCTGAAATGTGGTATCCTAACAAGATCACCAAAAATATGATGTGCACTCTGGATCCCAAAACAGGAAAAGGTTCTTGCAATGTAAGTATATAATACTTCTGTATATCTAGGAATATTACTAAAATTAGATTTGCACAGTATTATAGTGGTCTGTTTTATTTGGTTTGGCTGCATATTCAGGCAAAAATATTTCCTCAAAGCAGAATAATAACTCACCATCAGTGCAGCCTCTAGGCATAGGCAGTACAGGCCATTGCCTGGCGTGCCATTAGTCTTGGGGGGCGCCATATTGCTGGATTAAGCCCAGCCCCCAGGACTAAGGCCCACCCCCGGGACTAAGCCCGACCCATGTTTGTTCTGTTACTTGCTTCTGCTGCATCTACTTAGCGTAAGTTGCAGGCAGCTGCCACCTCTGTGCCTTGTGCATCCTTCTTCCCCCCCTTTGTGCCTCTTTCTGTCCCTTTTGTGCCTCCTTTTGTCTCCTTGTGCCTCCTTCAGTCCCTGGTGCCATGTCTGACCCCCTGTTTGTCTTTCTGTCTTCCTTTGTGCCTCCTTCTGTCTCCATGTGCCTCTTTCTCTCCCCCTGTGCCACTTCTGCCTCTTTCTGTGCCCCTTTGTGCCTCCTTCTGTCCCCCTGTGCCTCCTCATGTCCCTTTGCCTTCATTTGTCCCCTTGTGCTACCTCTGCCCCCCTGTTACGCCTTCAGTCCCACCCTGCCTCCTTCTGTCCTCCTGTGCCTCCTTCTGTCTCCATGTGCCTCTTCAGTCCCCATGTGCCACCTCTGTCCCCTGCGCCCTCCTCTGTCCCCCTGTGCTTCCTTCTGTGCCACTTTTTGCCTTCTTCTGTTTCCCTGTGACTCTTTATGTCCCCTCTGCCTCCTTCTGTCTCCCTGTGCCTCCTTACATCCTCCTCTGCCATCTTCTGTCCTCCTTTTGTGCCTCCTTCGGCCCCCCTTTGTGCATACTTCTGTTCCCCTTTTGTGTCTCCTACTGTCTCCCGGTGCTTCCCTCTGCCCCCTTTGTGTTTTTTTCTGCCTCCTGTGACTCCTTCTGTCTCCTGTGTGCCTCCTTCTGTCCCCTGTGTGCCTCCTTGAGCCCCCCTGTGCCTCCTTCTGCCCCACTTTGTGCCTCCTTCTGTCCCCCTGTGTGCCTCCTTCAGTCCTCTTTTGTGCCTCCTTCTGGCCCTCATGCCTTCTTCTGTTCTCCTGTACCTCCTACTGCCCCTCTGTGTACCTCCTTCTGTCCTCCTTTATGTCTCATTCTCTTCACCTGTGTGCCTCCTTCTGTCCTCACTTGACTTTTTCTGACCCTCGTTCCTCCTTCTTTCCCCCTGTGCCTCCCTATGTCCCCCTGTGTTCCTTCTTTCTTATATGTATTTTCTTTCTAACATGTATTTTCTGGTGAAACACTGCCACAATAAGTGTAATTTCTGGTGAAATGCTGACGCATTACAATTATTTTCTGGTGAAACATTGACGCATTACGGTTATTTCCTTGTGAAACCCTGCCGCATTAAGATTTTTTTCATGGGAGGTGCCACAGGTTTTCTCACCTGGAGTGACAAAATGCCTAGAGGCGCCCCTGCTCACCATTAATTTTGAAAGCTGTATCATGATAAGCCTCAGTGGGCAATCTAGACACGTGCATGGAAAAAGGTAGCAGGTGCTGGCAGCTAATGGACGATTTGGTCGCCATAGACTTTAATGCATTTTTCGGTAATACAGTGCCCAAAGCAGAAAAAAAGAGGCTGGACGGCTGGCTCTCAAGCAGCATCAGCTGGGGAACCATGGCCACAAAACTTTGCCCACCATTCACCCTGATTCAGACTGCCTGGCATGTAAGGAAAGCAGAGCTGCTTGACTTCCATCTTTGCAGGTCTGCACCACTCATCCCCCCCCCACCCTCCTTCAGGCCCCTCTCCTCACTAATCAGAGTCCCGGGATGGATGCAAAAGAGAGCAGAGCACATGTGAGTCAGCAGAGCTGCTCTCACTGCACTACAGTTGTTGGCTAACGGTGTGAATACACTGCGTGCTGTGACACTCACTGCCTGCATTATTAAGAGGAACTTCAGCCTAAACAAACATGCTGTCATTAAGTTAAATTAGTTATGTTAATAAAAATAGATAGGTAATATAATCTCTTACCCAACCTGTTTTAAAAGAACAGGCAAAGGATTGTGATTTCATGAGGACAGCCATCTTTTTGGTTGAAAGGAGGTGAAAGGGAGCATGAGACACAGTTCCAACTGTCCTGTGTCCTGATCACCCCTCCAGTTGCTAGGCAATGAGAACATCAGAAATCCCATCATGCTTTGCACAGCATTAGGGGAAAAATGCCCAGGAAGTTTTCTTTGATGGGGCGGAGCTTAGCTTCTAAGCAGCTAAAAATTAGGCTTCGGTATGAAAAACAAAGTTCTGGTGCTGTGAACCTGTTAAAGAAACACCAAGCCTTTTCATTGCTGCTGAGTAAATTTTTAGTCTGGAGGGTCACTTTATTAAATTATTCTGATCAGCGTATATGTTACGGCCAGAACCCGAAGTTTGGCCACTTCTAGTTCTGGCCGGCCACTTCGGGTTCTGGCCGGCCAATGCGCGAAGTGGCCGTTGCGCTGCGGCCAATGTTAGAAATGGAATGATTCCTCTGACATTAATGTATCTTCTGGCCGCAGCGCAGCGGCCAAACGTATAACAACTTAGTTCATTTAATGCAATTCAGCCGGCGGCAATGTAACAATTCAAGCCGCCGGCTTTTTCTCTGCCTCTCTCTCCTCCTCTTATGGGCAGCAGGCGGGGACACGCGTCTCCCCGGGAGTCGTTCGTCGCACCAGGAAAGCAGAGCGGGGAGGCTGCAGACATTGCTTCTGCCAGCACCCGCTCTGCAAGAATGGCAGGATTCCCCTGCCGCGACGAACGACTCCGCCCGGCTGTCCATAGGAGAGAGCGAGAGAGGCGGGGGGGGGGGGGGAGAAGGAGAGAAAGAGGCAGAGGAGGAGAGAGAGGCAGAGAAAAAGCCGGCGGCTTGAATTGTTACATTGCCGCCGGCTGAATTGCATTAAATGAACTAAGTTGTTATACGTTTGGCCGCTGCGCTGCGGCCAGAAGATACATTAATGTCAGAGGAATCATTCCATTTCTAACATTGGCCGCAGCGCAGCAGCCACTTCGCACATTGGCCGGCCAGAACCCGAAGTGGCCGGCCAGAACTAGAAGTGGCCAAACTTCGGGTTCTGGCCGTAACATATATACTGATCAGAATTATTAATTAACAGTGCAGGCAGTCCAATGTTGCAGAGCTCAGTGTTATGCTGGGAATACACCATATATTTTTTGTTATGCTGGGTATACACCATGAGATTTTTTGGCAGATAGATGGTTCGATAGAGAATTTCCGACAAAAATCTGATTGTGTATTCCCAGTATAAGATTTTATGTTAGATTTACCTGCCAGATAGATAATTTCCAACATGTTGGAAATTATCTATATAACCATCTATCTGCCTAGCAATTAGGCATTGTGCTACTCAGCAGGAGATAACCAGAAGACAATGCACCAGAGATAATGACCAGTCTCTACATAAAATAATCTAACAGAAAATTGTATGGTGTATTCCCAGCATTACATGGTGATTGCAGATGCCTGTAGATAACGGAGCACAGAGAAGTAGCTCCGTGTATTTAAGATACGTTTATTTACCAAGTTGCCATCTCTCCTCTCTCCCCCTCCCACCTCTCCTGTGCTTTCCTCTATCTGTGTGTGTGTCTCTCTCATGTCCATGTCAAATGGGATTGGTGCAGCAGACTGAAGTCTCAGTGAGATAAAATTGTATCTCACTCTCCTGTCTCTTTATGTTTCCTCAGCTCACTCTTAAAGAGTAACTTAGGCAAGAAATCCAAAATGAAATCTCTATTTGCCTCTGTTTACTAGTTTGAAAGGCTGCTGAAAAGGCAGTGCTAAAGTTAAAAATCAATATTACTTTTTATGTCAGCTAAATTGTAATCCTCTTGTCCCCCAGCTTCTAAAGCGTACACAGGCCGCAAAAGAGAAGTTGCAGTGCATGCTAGGAGGGTTTGTTTTCTCTCCCTGTCCCTCCCCTTCATTACTTATTCCTCCCTAATTCCCTACTGCAGCAAGATTGGCTGCTTCCTCTGTCCCTCCTGGTTTCCCACCCACGCCTCTGTTCCCCTCTCATTGGCCATAATGTCTGCTGTCACTGACGTCACTTGATGCTGGAAGAGTGGAGAAGAGGACGCTTGCGGTGGCTGTTTTCCGTGGAGAGAAGACAGAAGACCTCAGGCGGAGATTGTGGAGCAAGAACCGGCGAGGGAGAAGAGGGACGCGTGGTAATGTATTTTTTTTTTATTATAATTACCACCGCTGTGCAACTCTGCATACTATTTAGGAGGGTGCAATAGGGTGGATTTACCAAGGGGAAGAGACCCCCACCTTCTCCCTCCCGATGGGAAGATACAGCTGCTGCGCTCCCTCCCCGTGATCATATCTCTCAGCTCTACACCCCTCCGGTCTATTGTGCTCAGCAGCGCAGGTAAAGGGAGTGGGGCAGCGGCACTTGCCTAGTGCCTTGGGGTTAGTGGATTTCAGGGATCAGAGCCTGTGAGAGGGAGGGTTGCCAGCGGCTGCTGAATCTGCTGTGGAGTCTGTCAACAGCCACCTGATTGATCTTCAGCCAGAAGGGTGAAGGAACGCACTGCCTGATTATCATTCCCCGTCTCTCATACTGATACGCTGACACAGTCTTGGTGGGAGTGTCTGAGGGCTGGGAGTTGGGAGGGCTAATGCATACTAAATTAGGAGGAAGAGAGGAAGCAGGGTAAGGGAGGAAATTACATCACGATTGGCTTCAGACACAGACAGTCAAAGATGGAAACTGTCAGGAACATAAATCTTGTTATATACTATATAAAAATCAGAAATCAAAACGTGGACAGTGCAATGCATATATTATGTAAGTACAGCCAGTATTTATCTACTGACATATGTGTTTTTTTCTCTGAGACCTTATACCTAACAGCTCCTCTTTAATGAACAACCGTAACCAAGAATTGAACTTCATCCCAATCAGTAGCTGGTACCCCCTTTCCCATGAGAAATCTTTTCCTTTTCTCAAACAGATCATCAGGGGTCTCAGTATGGCTGATATTGTGGTGAAAGCCCTCCCACAGTGTGATGCCAGCAGTAAAAATGTCATTATGTGATACATCTCAGAATGTAAATCAGGGAGAGGAAAGATTTTACAATGGGCAAACACTGACTAAATCATTTATACATAATTATTGTAAAAAAGCACTTTTTATATTACATTATTTTCACTGGAGTTCCTCTTTAAAGGGACCCTGAGCAGTACTTTGAATCAAAAATTTCACTTACCTGGGGCTCCCTCCAGCTCACTGTAGGCTGTGAGGTCCACCTGACTCTTCTGCGGGTCTCAGTGGTGGCTCCATTACTGGCGACAACCGGGTCGGGTGTCGGGCCAACACTTTCTGGATCTGGTTGCACAGCATCATCACACTGGCTGCTACACGTCAATACACCCAACAACCAAGGCGCTCCCCCAGAGATCCAATGCCACCCACAATGGGTGTGCCCTCTGGGGGAGAGCCCGGTTTATGAATATTGGGTAAGTGATGAAAGATCAGAACAATGGGACTGGCATCCATTGCTATTTAAGTGATGTCACAACTCACGTAAGGATGTAATGAAGTTCTGATGCAGCTCTGGGGGTGGAGCAAAATGCGTTTATCGCAAGTCATGTGACCTTTGATGGATGGATGACATGCCGATGGCCCGCTGTACAATCACGCCGATTAACGTCTTTGGTTTGGCCCAAGTGTACTAGTTCTAAGGATCTGATGATTGAACATCCGCAGTAACAAGTAATGCAAACACGCTTCAAAGGCTGATAAGTGCTTCTGTGAAAGTTTGTAATGCCTTGTCATGCACTTATGACTGCTTCCAACTGCTAATTGCCCATGCTTGGTTGATTAGGCGGACATGTACTATATTGGAGAGGCGTGGTGTTTTTGCGGCTATACACGCATTATCCTAATGGGCGGCTGCTTTAAATAAGAACTGTGGCTGTTGGCAGACATATTCAGTTGAGGATTATTAGTGAAAGCTGCTGTGCTTTGAGCGGACACTTCACAATCAATTTGAGTTGAGCGTAATGGTGATATGAAAAATAACGTGGAAATTGCATTCACAATCAGCGTGTACCCAGGCTACGCCCCATAAGCATACTGGAGGCAACGGACGCTGTGATGTTGTACCCTTGTGATATGAAAAAAAACTGTGGTCATCATTAGCTCAGTTCACTTGTTGAGTATCGTGGATTGCAATCTATAACTATATATTATATGCATAGAGGAATCTCTCTCTGGCCATCTCTCTCGTGTTATATTTCTGATACATAAGTGCTAGGAGCTTGAACATCAGATTGGTTCATGTATGTGGCTGGTATCCATCTATTATTATTTTATCGGTTTATAATTTGGTCGGTATATAATTTTTTGTTGTACAACCTCTGTGAGTGTTTTTGGTCTAAGTGCCCATATGTTTGCACAAGTAGGGTCCAATAATCAGTGTAATTTACACTCGACTACCTCACGTGTATATTGTTAGGGGTGTACATAGACTAATATGATCTGGATTAAGTGAATAATGACGTTTATTGGATTTACAGAAAGTGTGCAATAATTGTTTAAAAAAAAATTAGGCAGGGGCATAAATTTGGGCACTGTTGTCATTTTATTGATTTCAAAACCTTTAGAACTAATTATTGGAACTCAAATTAGCTTGGTAGGCTCAGTGACCGCTGACCTACATACACAGGTTAATCCAATTATGAGAAAGAGTATTTAAAGGGGTCAATTGTAAGTTTCCCTCCTCTTTTAATTTTCTCTGAAGAGTAGCAACATGGGGGTCTCAAAACAACACTCAAATGACCTGAAGACAAAGATTGTTCACCATCATGGTTAAGGGCAAGGATACAGAAAGCTGTCTCAGAGATTTCAGCTGTCTATTTCCAACATATTAAGGTAATGGAAGACCACAGGCTCAGTTCAAATTAAGGCTTGACGTGGCAGACCAAGAAAAATCTCAGATAAACAGAAGCAACAAATGGTGAGAACAGTCAGAGTCAACCCACAGACCAGCACCAAAGACCTACAACATCATCTTGCTGCAGATGGAGTCACTGCGCATCATTCAGCCATTCCGCGCACTTTACACAAGGAGATGCTGTATGCGAGAGTGATGCAGAGGAAACCTTTTCTCCGCCCACAGCACAAACAGAGCCACTTGAGGTTTGCTAAAACACACTTGGACAAGCCAGCTTCATTTTGAAATAAGGTGCTGTCGACTGATGAAACTAAGATTGAGTTATTTGGGCATAACAAGGGGCGTTATGCATGGAGGAAAAACAACACAGCATTCCAAGAAAAACACCTGCTACCTACAGTAAAATATAGTGGTGGTTCCATCATGCTGTGGGGCTGTGTGGCCAGTGTAGGGACTGGGAATCTTGTCAACGTTGAGGGACGCATGGATTCTACTCAGCATCAGCAGATTCTGGAGACCAATGTCCAGGAATCAGTGGCAAAGCTAAAGCTGCCCCATGGCTGGATCTCTCAACAAGACAATGACCCTAAACACTGCTCAAAATCCACTAATCATTCATGAGGAACTAATCATTCAGAGGAACAAGTACAACGTTCTGGAATGGCCATCTCAGTCCCCAGAACTAAATATAATTGAACATCTGTTAAAATCTGAGCTGTCTAGATTTTTTGTAAAGAGAAATGGTCCAAAATATCTTCAACCAGTATCCAGACTCTTACTGGAACCTACAGGAAGCGTTTAGAGGCTGCCATTTCTGCCAAAGGAGGATCTACTAATTACTGATTTCATTTCTTTTTTATGGTGCCCAAATGTATGCACCTGCCTAATTTTGTTCAAATAATTATTGCACACTTTCTGTAAATCCAATAAACTTCATTTCACTTCTCAAATATCACTCTGTGTGTCTCCTATATGATATATTTAACTGATATTCTTTATCGTAATAACCAACAATTTATACAGGAAAACCATGACGATTAACAAGGTTGCCCAAACTTTCGCATCCCACTGTGTGTATATATATATATATATATATATATATATATATATATATATATATATATATATATTTATATATATATATATATACATATAGTTTTTGAATAGCCCTTATTTTTTCAGTTGTGCTTCAATGTCAAGGGAAATTTGTCCCAGGCTTTTGTGGATTTTTCGCCTAAAAACCCCCTAAGATTACTTAGAGGTATTCATATTACCACCATATGTAGGTATTTATTGTGGGGTTGTACTATCTGTTCATATTGGGGGTGGGGTGAATTTTTGACCCATTACACCAAATTGGTTTTGGTAATTAACCTTTGTATAATAATTGCTTGACTATAGGTCTAATTAAAGTATTTTTCTAGTGAAGTTTTTTTGCCTTGGTCCTTCATTTTTATAGCTGTATCTGTTTGCAGCCTATACTGGTTTGTGTGCTTTGTTTTGTTGTTTGTCTGATATTACCCGTGCTTGCACTTGAATGGGCCAGTGCTTTTTGGATTAAATAATTTCTGTTGGTTTAGTTTAAGAATCATGTATGTTGGCCTTGGCCATTGTCTTTTTGGAAGGCTTTTACTTTATACTGTAATAATTACAGTTTAAACAGAAAACATATTACTGCAGACAAACATATGGCCAACAATCAGTGCAATCAAAAATATCGATTTCATTATTCTTTTTTTTTTCCTAAGGGTGATTCTGGAGGACCTCTGATTTGCCAGGAGCAGCTCAGAGGAGTTGTTTCTTATGGCCTTCCATGTTGCGGAACTCTGACGTTTCCACCAGTATACGCTTTCCTCAATAAAGATATTGTCGACTGGATTAAAAGACAAATGGAAAACGACAACTGGATTAAAAGAGAAATCAAAAACCTTGACTGGATTAAAAGAGGAATAAAAAAGAAATGAAAATGAGCAGCATTTGCCATTTGTTTGCTTTTAGTGCTTGCTTGGGCATTTATTTGCTACCAATAATACAATAGTCAGCTTTCTAGGAAGAGGAGGAGGAAAACAGTTATATTGCAGCAATAATTAAATAAAGAAAATGCATAAAAAAATAATGAAGGGCTCCTATTAGGTGAAAATAAGTCTATTTTATAGACCATCTATATTTTAATACAGCTGCAATGTTGTGTCTTGCTTTTTCTAGCATATTGTGCAGAGGAATAAAGTAGTTCATTCATTTCACCACCTTGTGCCTGTGATTTTTTGTTTGTTTGTTTGTTTTTGTATTACTTTTACATGACAATAAAGTAATCATTCAGTAAGTGAAGGATTTATGAGGCCAGTAATGCACAGCAAGCAATGGGCCCCCATCTCTCTCTCACCTGGTCACAGTATAACACAACTAGATATGGGTACAGAAGATAACAGGGGGATTGCAGTTCATTCCAGGCCTCTACCACATTCAAATTTACTATTTAGGTGGTCGTATCTAAAAATAGAACCCACTCCAGTAGGTCCAGTCAATAGCAAAGCACTGGGCATGTGGGCCTACATGGTGCAGGATGGGAACATTTACAGTGAGGATAGTGTATAGCAGGATGCCTGCACTTGTTACACATGAAAGGGGGTGCCATGGCGGCATTTATACATGGAAATATAATGGTGGAGTGTGTTATAAAGGGGAACATAATAGTGGCACTTGCAAATGCATATCTCAGGGGTGTATGCACGGCATGCGCCATGGGGGACTCCTCCTTCAAACCACTAGGGTGTGCAGTGCTGCTGTGTCCATGATCTCTCTTTTTCCTCCCTGTGTGCACAAGAGCAGCTGGGATCTCAAATCTGCTCAGTATCATATTACTCAGGGGGGTTGTGCAGAGAAAAAAGCTGGTGCTGGTGCACCATGGGCGAACCAATGCTAGGAATGCACAAAGGCTGCATACTGTGCAACAGAGAGTGAGTACCTGGTGCTTGTCTCAATCACTGCTCTGTGCAGGGGAACTCTGCAGCTCTCTGTTCAGTTGCTGTGCACAGTAACAGGCAGAGGCACACATACTGCTGGCCATACTGCAGTCTCCTGTGTGTCTCTGCCTGGACTTCTGAGCCCTGTGAGCTGCACTTAGCTCTCAGCTGACTTGTTAACACAACAGAAACCTCTCCCCTCTTTCGGGCTAATTATACATATTTTTGATAAAGTCACATAAACTGTAACCAGAAGTATAAGAAACAAAAGCTAAGACCTCCTACAAAAAAATAAAGGGGAGGAGTCTTGCTATATCATATGCCCAAGTTCAATAGCGATATTTCTCAATACATTGGTACAAGGAGTGAAAAATCAGGACAGCTATTTTAAAATAATTAATTTATAAAATATACAAATTTATCAAAAACAATAACAAATCGATTTGCTGAAGCATATAAAAACCACAAGATACTTCTCAGTGTAAGCTGACTATACAACTTCAGAGCAAAATGAACCACAGATGTTAATGATTAAGACCAGTAAAACACAGGCAATGTAACCACAAGGCATCATACATTTTACCCTACTGCAAAGCTTGATTATAATGCACAATCTATCTTGAAGACAAAGGAAAAAATATTGAGGCGATCTAGCTTATCTAAAAACTCCAATATATAAAAGCAGGCTTAAGTTTTGCAGACTGTAAACTCTCATGTATAAAGCAAACTTTAGTTTAAAAACGTAGTAATATGACATTTTCCTGATTTTTTTTTAAAGAGGAACTCTTTAAAATTTAAAACACATACAAATAAGAAGTACGTTTCTTCCTGAGTAAAATGAGCCATAATTTACTTCTCTCCCATGTTGCTGTCACTTACAGTAAGTAACAGAAATCTGACATTACCGACAGGTTTTGGACTAGTCCATCTCTCCATAGGGGATTCTCAGCATGGCCTTTATTCTTTATAAAGACACTCCCTGAAAAAGATTTGTACAAAGATGTTGACCAACCTCCCTGCTCACCTTACAATTTTTTGGGCAGTTGGATGGAGCAACTGCCATTCACTAAGTGCATTTTGAAAATAAAGAAATCCATGTGAACCTCCCATGAGGAGATGGACTAGTCCATAACCTCTTGGTTCTGTCAGATTTCTACTACCTACTGTAAGTGACAGAAACATAAGACAAAAGTAATTTATGGCTCATTTTACTCTGCAAGAAACGTACTTCTTAATTGTATATGTTTACATATATTTTAAATTTTAAGATTTTAGCTACAGAGGTCCTTTAAGGAACTTACATCAATCGTTATCTCCCTATCGAGTTATAAGCTTGGACTTAAAAAAAAGAATATATATATATATATACATACAGAGGGGCTGCAGCACACAACAGGAAAACAGTGACAGGGGCTCTTGGTTACGCGTTAACACGCTTAAAGGAGTAGTATTAAAGAAATCATTTTTGTGCTAACATTAGTAATGGATGTAAAAGCATTTTTAATAAAGGACTCAGCATATATTTTTGTTATATAATGCTTTTTACATACCAGGTACCTGCACGTCAGGGTACTCTGGATTAACTGACGGCGTCGGGGCAGAGGAACTGTCCACATTCCTAGGGGATGCCGCTGATGTATCTCTGTAATCTAGGCGGCACAGGGTATTTCCTGGCTCCGCCCCCTCTCCCAACACGCAGTTAGGTTTGAGGAAGGAGAGACAACCTCTCTCGCTCCTATTATGCAGCCCACCCCTCCTCAATGCAAGTTCTAATTGAGGTGGCAGCTGCAGAAATTGCTATTGTGCCCAGCAATAGTATGTAAGAGGAGGGAGAGGCGCTATCTCCCTTCTCTCGCTCCTGCCCTGTACTTTCTGTGCGCGCACTGAGTCTGCCCCGTCATTGTGTGCTGTGGTTATGCAAAAGCAAACTAATGCAAAGGAGGGCAGAAGTGTCCCATTCTGCAGTGCATCATCAGTACTAAAACATGTTCAAATTGCTCTGCAGAATGGAATGTTTCTGCCCCCCTTTTCCTAGTTTGCCATTGCATAGCAACCGCATACCTCAGATGACGCGGCAGACACACTGTGTTCAGAGAAATTTATGACAGGAGCGAGATAAGAGGGAGACGCTCTCGGCTCCTGTTACAGCCAGTGGCGTAGCTAATGAGCTGTGGGCCCCGATGCAAGTTTTACATGGGGCCCCTAGGTACTCTATACATAACAATTGCTACAGTGCACCAAAAGCTGCCAATGGCAACTACAGTGCCAGAGGTGCAAGAAGGGGATGGGGAGCAGCTTGTTAATGATTACCACTATTCAAAGTATCTATAGAAGTAATTATTACCAGCACAGGACCAATAGAGAGCTAATACTGTAGTTGAGGAAGGGCCCTTCGGGGCCCCTCTGGCCCAAGGGCCCCGATGCGGTTGCTACCTCTGCACCCCCTATTGCTACGCCCCTGGTTACAGCCTATTGACGGGCATATTAGCAGACATACACATGACAGGAGGGCGAGAAGGGAAGAGAAGCTCTCAGCTCTTGTTACATTGGCAGGCATATGAGTACATTCTACAGCAGCCACATGAGTTACATGTGAGTGTGTGTGTGTGCGGAGTGGGGGGAAGCTTTAACACATTTTTACCCTCAGCGTCGGCACCTACAAAAGTGGACTATTCCTCTGTCCACTGCTATCTATAGGAAACTGTAAAACAGGTTTATTGACTAAAAAAGCATTACATGACAAAAGTATATGTAGAGTCCTTTATTTATAATGCTTTTACATCCCTTACCAATGCTGCCACAAAAAATACATTCTTCGATAGAAATCCTTTAAGCTCACCAAGTGCGCCAAAGTGTCCCCAATCTGGTGAGTCCTACTCTACCATGCAAAATGCCAGTTTTTATAAGCAGTCTAGTGGGAACTAATCCAAAAACCCAAGAGTCAACTAAATGGGAAAAAAGGAAATTAAATACACCTTACCTTTCACTAGCTACCAAATGAACTCTCTGAGCAATCCACTCATTTATATGCTTAACTGTGCTAGAGGTGGGCGTGGTTATGCAGGCTCACAGGGGAAAATTATAAATAAATACCAGAGGGATGAGCAGCACAAACCTAATTTTTATGCAATTCTATGCATTTGTGCCGCAGCCCCTCTGAATGTGTATATTTCTTATGGAGTCTGGGGACCTCCAGTGCTGCGTGCATGCTTTGCATAGAATTGCATACAAATTAGAATTCTGCTGCTCACCCCTCTGGTATTTATTTATAATTTTCCCCTGTGAGTCTGCATAACCACGCCCACCTCTAGCACAGTTAAGCATATAAATGAGTGGATTTTCCCCTGACAAGTGTCAGCGCCAAGGCAAAAGGCGACCGCAGCCGAGAAGGACAATGTCCAAAAGTCCACACAAGCAATGAATATATAAAGTCAGCGCAGGTCTATAGTAATACAGCTTTCGTCATTTTCTGGTATACAGGATCTTCGAACAAAAAGGTAAAGAAACAAGGCTTACCAGATTCCAACAACCCACATTATAAGGTTGTAAACGAGTTTGATAGATGGTTCACAAAATTTTCAAATGGTGTCGTTTCACCGGCGACGTTGCACACCACAGATTCCTCCGGAATATAGTAGATATCCTGAGGTCGCAGAGACTCGCC
This sequence comes from Hyperolius riggenbachi, assembly GCF_040937935.1. Classification (NCBI taxonomy): domain Eukaryota; kingdom Metazoa; phylum Chordata; class Amphibia; order Anura; family Hyperoliidae; genus Hyperolius; species Hyperolius riggenbachi. The sequence continues at coordinate 594,026,185 of NC_090646.1, read as the reverse complement.
AAAGGGGAGTCCAGTAGGATAGTGACATGAAAGAGATGTAAGGCACATCTAAGTGTAAACCGTCTTTATTACATGATACCAAGTAAAACTATTTAAAAACAAGGATAAAAGAAAAACTCACATACGCGGCCTGCGCATAAAATGGGCGCATAAAATGGTCAATAGAAGACCTCAAATAAAATGGTGCCGCCTGTCGCCTTCCCAGGCGGTACCATTTTATTTGAGGTCTTCTATTGACCATTTTATGCGCGCTACTTTTTCGGGGTTCCCAGTGCACGGGCCCAGTATGTGAGTTTTTCTTTTATCCTTGTTTTTAAATTGTTTTACTTGTTATGTAATACTGTAAAGACGGTTTACACTTGGATGTGCCATACATCTCTTTCATGTCACTATCCTACTGGACTCCCCTTTGGCGAGTCTCTGCGACCTCAGGATATCTACTATATTCCGGAGGAATCTGTGGTGTGCAACATCGCTGGTGAAACAACACCATTTGAAAGTTCTGCGGACCATATATCAAACTCGTTTACAACCTTATAATGTGGGTTGTTGGAATCTGGTAAGCCTTGTTTCTTTACCTTTTTGTTTGAAGATCCTGTATACCAGAAAATGACGAAAGCTGTAGTACTATAGACCTGCGCTGACTTTATATATTCATTGCTTGTGTGGACTTTTGGACATTGTCCTTCTCGGCTGTGGTCACCTTTTGCCTTGGCGCTGACACTTATTGTTTATACTAACTACCTATACAGGGTCAACTATAGTACATATACTGGGGGCAACTATACTACCTATATTGAGGGCAACTATACAACCTATACTGGGGGCAATTATACTACCTATACCAGGGCAACTATACTATCTATACTAGTGCAACTATACTAGCTACCTATAGTTGGGCAACTATACTACCTACACTGTGGGCAACTATACTAGCTCCCTATACTTGGGCAACTAAACTACCTATACTGGGGCAATTATACTAGCTACCTACCTATACTCAGGGGTGCTCAGATACCCCCAATTACGGATTCGACCTATTCGGCTGTGGTTGAAAAAAAAATCAGAAAATGGCGTGATTAATTTCCGGATTTGAAATGGACTCAGATTTTTCCCATGCATGAGGAAATCATGGAAATTCACGGCCATGATCACAGAAAAGTGTTTTAGCTAAGAGCAAAGCCCCCATACATGCTACAATCAGTAAAATTGCATTATAAAGGTGAGATGTGGCTACAACTAAAAAAAAATTAAAAAAGAACTTTCAGTTTTTGAGAAAATCGATTTTAAAATTTCAAACAAAAAAGTATTCATAATTAAAAAGCTGCCAAAACCCGCCGTCTTTAGCAGCAAATAGCAAAGGCCCTTTACATGGTAGGAACACCAAATTTGCCAAATATGTTAAGAAGAGAGGGTCCCCCCTCTCGAGCCTCTTTAACCCATTGTCCCCCATGCAGGCTGGGATAGCCAGAATGCGGAGCCCCGGCCCACTGGGGATCCGCACCCTGAGCTATACCAGCCCGCATGGTCCATGGTATGGGGGGGCTCCGGGGGAGAGCGGTGGCCAAGCCTTCCCCTCTCCCCCGGAGCCCTTGTCCAATCCATTGACAAGGGGCTCTTCCCCACCAAGAGCAGGTGGGGGAAACGACTCCCTGGGGGGGGGGGTTCATGGTGGCATCTGGGAGTCTCATTTAAGAAGGGGACTCCAGATGCCCGCCCCCCTCCCAGGAGAAATGAGTATAGGGGTACAAAGTACCCCTTACTCATTTCCATAAAGGGTTAAGTGAAATAAAAATGCAACAACGAAAAAGTATTTTATTATTCTTAAGTAACCAGAAATACTTACCTCTGTACCTTTAAAAAAATGTTCCCACTCCTATATCCTCGGAAAAGGTCCCACACCAATATCCTCTATCTTGCGATCTTCACCTTGATTAAAGATCTCCGCTGACCCGCTGCCACACACGCCACAGCTCTCAGCTATACTAAGTATAGCTGAGAGTGCATCCGCCTATGTGGATGCATTGCTGCTGGCTCCTGGTGTCCTCCCTGCCCCCCCACCTGTCACCAATGGGTGCAGGGCCGTGCAGAGGGTCCTTAAGTAGGGAGTGCTCAAATTTAAAAAAGGGGCCTGGCAATGCCTTCCCCTGCATGCCCCCCCCCCCCCCTCCTCGTTTCTGGCTAGGGGGGTATTGATTGTCATGCTGCTGAATGCAGATGCTGGGTGCCATATGGGTTCTGGGTGTAAGCACTGAGTATCATGTTGGTTGTGGCTATGGTTGGGTATCGAGTGCCATGCGGGTGTTGATTGAAAGTACTTAGTGCCATGTGAATTCTGGGTGTAAGTGCTGAGTATCATGTGGGTCCTGGCTATGGTTGGGTATCGAGTTTCATGAGGGTGTTGATTGCAAGAACTTAGTGCCATGTAAGATCTGGGTGCATGTACTGGATGTCATGTGGGTGCTGGGTGCAGGTACTGGGTGTGACATGGGTGTGAATACTTGGCGCCATGCTTATACTGGGTGCTGGCTTTGGGCATCACATGGGTTTTGAATGCAGGTACTTTGGGTACGGGTTAAGTAGGTGCTTGGTGCAGATAGCGGGGAAGCTGTGTGCAGGTGTGAGTACTGGGTGCAATTTTAGGCCTGGGTGCAGATATTTGGGGCTTGATTCACTAACCGTGTTAAGTGTTAGCAAGTTAGCAGTAAAGTCTGTATCAAGCTGCTTTGGGTACCAAGGTCTAGTTTGTATTGGGTGTTTATTTGCAGTGGGTGCTATGCAGTATTGAGTGCTGAATGAGTAGCAGATGTGATAAACAATAGTGGGTGCCATGTGAGTGCTAATTGGTACAGGGAGCCATGTGAGTGTTGGACATGAGTGAGTAGGGAGTGCCATGTATGGTCTGGATGTGTGTCATGGGAGAGTACTGAGTCTCATATGGGTTCAGACCAAGGATGGGTACTGGGTGCTATTTGGGTGCTGGCCATGGATGGGTACTAGGTGCATATAATGGCTTTGGACCTTGGTGACGTTTGAGTACTGTGTCATGTGCATGTTGATTATGGGGGTATGTGGGTCTTAGGTGCAAATACTGAGTGCCAAGTGGGTACTGGGAGTGAGTACATGGTGACATATGGGTGATGGGTGCTGGCTAGTGGGGTATTTGTTGTCATGTGGGTGCTAAAGGCAGATGCTGGGTGCCATGTGGGTTCTGGGTGCTGGCACAGGGTGTCATGTGGATTCTGGTTGTATGGGTGTGTATCAATCATCATGTAGGTGTTGATTGCAGGTACTCAGTCCCTTGTGAGTTCTGGGTGCAAGTACTGGATGTCATATGTGAGTGCTTAGTGTTTGTACTGGGCACTAAGTGGAGGCTTAGTGCAACTGGAACGACTGCAGATGAAACATGTGGGTGTTGGGTGCAGGTACTGGGTATCACATAGGTGCAAATACTTGGTGCCATGCCTGGGTGCTAGCTATGGTTGGGCATTGTGTCATGTGGGTTCTGAGTGCAGGTACTTTGGGTGCTAGTACTAGTTATGTGGGTGCAGATAGTGGGTGCCATGTGGAGGCTGTGTACAGGTGTGAGTAGTGGGTGCCATGTTAGGGCTGGGTGACAGTACTGTGCCATGTAGGTGTGAGTACTGGGTGCCAGCTATAGGGTGAAGGGGTGCAGGTACTGGATGCCATGTGGCTGTTTGATGCAAGTACTAAGTGCCATATTGAGGCCGGATGTGAGTATTGGGTGCTCGGTGCAAGTACTGGGTGCTTGCTATAGTGGGAGTTACTGGTTGAGTTTAATGTGGGTGCTGAATATTGGTGGGATTGTTGTGGGTGCAAGGGGTGGGAGATCACTGTGGGTACTGATATGAATGGCATAGTTGCTACTAGGGGAGGTAGAGGTCAGTGTGGTTGCTGGGGGAAGGGTTGGTCACTGTGGATGCTGGGGGGAGAAGTAACTGTGGGTGCTGTGGAAGGTAGAGGTCAGTATGGGTGCTGGAGGAAAGGGAGGTCACTGTGGGTCCTTTGGGGGAGGTCACTGTGGGTTTCGGGAGGTAGAGGTCATTGTGGGTGCAGGGGGTGTGAGGTCACTATGGGTGCTGCTATGAATGGCATAGTTGCTGCTAAGGGAGATAGAGGTAAGTGTGGGTTCTGGGGGAAGGGTAGGCTACTGTGGGTGCTGTGGAAGGAAGAGATCAGTATGGGTGCTGGAGGAAGGGTAGGTCACTGTGGGTGCTGGGAGAAGTCAGTGTAGTTACTGGAGGAGGGAGTGGATGCTGGATGTTGGGAGAGGCCACTGTAGGCGCTGGCAATGGGAGAGGTCACTGTAGGTGCTGCTTTTGGGATGGGACATCCCTGTGGGTGCTGCAGGGGACAGGAGGGTAGCCACTGGGGGAGGGAAAAATCACTGTGGGAGCTGGGGGAGGGATAGGTCAGTGCGGGTGCTGGGGTAGGCAGGATCACTGCTAGAGCTGGGGAGGGAGAGGTCACTGTGGGTGCTAGGTTGAGGGAGAGGTCACTGTGGGTGCTGGGGGAGGGAGAGGTCACTGTGGGTGCTAGGTGGAGGGAGAGGTCACTGTGGGTGCTGGGGAGGAAGAGGTCACTGTGGGTGCTAGGTGGAGGGAGAGGTCACTGTGGGTGCTGGGGGAGGGAGAGGTCACTGTGGGTGCTAGGTTGAGGGAGAGGTCACTGTGGGTGCTGGGGGAGGGAGAGGTCACTGTGGGTGCTAGGTGGAGGGAGAGGTCACTGTGGGTGCTGGGGAGGAAGAGGTCACTGTGGGTGCTAGGGGGAGGGAGAGGTCACTGTGGGTGCTGAGGGAGGGGGAGGTCACTGTGGGTGCTAGGTGGAGGGAGAGGTCACTGTGGGTGCTGGGGGAGGGACAGGTCACTGTGGGTGCTAGGTGGAGGAATAAGTCACTGTGGGTGCTGGGAAGGGAGAGGTCACTGTGGGTGCTAGATGGAGGGAAAGGTCACTGTGGGTGCTGGGTAAGGGAGAGGTCACTGTGGGTCCTAGGTGGAGGGAGAGGTCACTGTGGGTGAAAGGTGAAGGGAGAGGTCACTGTGGGTACTGGGAAGGGAGAAGTCAGTATGGGTCCTAGGTGGAGGGAGAGGTCACTGTGATTGCTAGGTGAAGGGATATGTCACTGTGGGTACTGGGGAGGGAGAGGTCAGTATGGGTCCTAGGTGGAGGGAGAGGTCACTGGGTACTAGGTGGAGGGAGAGGTCACTATGGGTACTGGGGAGGGAGAGGTAAATATGGGTCCTAGGTGGAGGGAGAGGTCACTGGGTCCTAGGTGGAGGGAGAGGTCACTGGGTCCTAGGTGGAGGGAGAGGTCACTGTGGGTGCTAGGGGAGGGAGTGGTTACTGGGTACTAGGTGGAGGGAGAGGTCACTGTGGGTACTAGGGAGAGAGAGGTCAATATGGGTCCTAGGTGGAGGGAGAGGTCACTGAGTACTAGGTGGAGGGAGAGGTCACTATGGGTGCTGGGGGAGGGAGAGGTCAGTATGGGTCCTAGGTGGAGGGAGAGGTCACTGTGATTGCTAGGTGAAGGGAGATGTCACTGTGGGTACTGGGGAGGGAGAGGTCAGTATGGGTCCTAGGTGGAGGGAGAGGTCACTGGGTACTAGGTGGAGGGAGAGGTCACTATGGGTACTGGGGAGGGAGAGGTAAATATGGGTCCTAGGTGGAGGGAGAGGTCACTGGGTCCTAGGTGGAGGGAGAGGTCACTGGGTCCTAGGTGGAGGGAGAGGTCACTGTGGGTGCTAGGGGAGGGAGTGGTCACTGGGTACTAGGTGGAGGGAGAGGTCACTATGGGTACTAGGAAGAGAGAGGTCAATATGGGTCCTAGGTGGAGGGAGAGGTCACTGAGTACTAGGTGGAGGGAGAGGTCACTATGGGTGCTGGGGGAGGGAGAGGTCAGTATGGGTCCTAGGTGGAGGGAGAGGTCAGTATGCCACAGTAGGATTTCTGTCTGGGCCTCTTCACTTGAAAGTGTCCCAGGCGGGGGCGGAGCTTCTCGCGGATGGGCGGGGCTTATCGCGGTTGGGGGCGGGGCTTATTTTGCGCAGCGAGAGGGGATTTTTTTGAAGGTTTTAAAAAGGGGGGTGCCTGGGCACCCAGAGCACCCCCCTGTGCACGTGCCTGCTCACATGATTTGCACAATTACTCACTGGCAGGAATCCAAATTCTTATTTGCCTGTTGCATACATCCTCATGTAATAAATGAATGAATAATTGTAAATATTTTCTGTTTCAAAATGGCAAATATATTTAGTGCAACTTTTTTTAGCATACTTTTTTAGTAGTGGGGTTTAGATTCCTTTAAGAAGAACAGCTAAGACAAATTTGGGCAAAGCCACCACTATTAGTAGCCACAGTTAAATTTTTTCTCTGGGGGTTAAGTTCAGGTGTGGGGGGGGGGGTTGTTAAAGTTAGGTTGCCACAGGGTTAAGGTTAGTTGCCCACCTGTGGGGTTAAGGTGAGGTGCCCACAGGGGGTTAAGGTTAGTTGCCCACCAGAGGGGGTTAAGGTTAGTATTGTAAAATACTGTTTAAATTACCAATATTCTACATTTTTTTGGTTATCCACGTACCCAAATTAGCTTGCAGCACCTTTGAATGTACACCCTTTAAGCCCTTTATAAGTTCTTAATGATTCTGATTTGTTGTGACATCACTGGGTACTTTACAAAACACTTACCGTATTTTTCGGACTATAAGACGCTCCAGACCATAAGACGCACCTAGGTTTAGAGGACAAAACCCATGGAAAAAAATATTCCTAACCTGGTGCCTCCATGGTCCAGGGGCGTCTTGTGGAGCTTTTTTTCAGCATATACAAATTCAGAGAAAAGTGGTGTGGAAAGGCAATCCAGTGACTTAGAATACAGGAGCTGCTTGTCTTTTTAATCTAAAGTGTAGAAGGTGACAAAAAGAGGGGGATTCTCACTATATGTAAATTAAAGGTGGCTATGGCTCAGTAAATAGACCTCACCTGATGAGGTGGGCTTTGCATAGGAGATAGCCTTTAGAGCTGTGTCTCAACTTTCAGATTCAGACTAGGCATGTGGCAGATCCAAAATCCATAGAATGCCGTCTGGGATCCTGTGGTACTGCCTGGCGGTCACCGAAACTCCAGGTAGTAGTAAAGCTGTTCTGCAGCTTTCATGATTTTCCTGCCTGAGGGTGACTGCATGGAAGTGTGTGAGCTGCCAGAAGAATGGGTGGGGGCTGGAGAGGCTACAATGGCTGCCAGGTAGTGTGGGCTGCACCTGAAGCAGCATGTGCCTGGATGGTACCCCTTGATCACTGACAGAAGGTGTTGTATCAACTAGCAGGGGAGCTGTATGCGTGGGGCTTACTGGAAGGAGCTAACGGCTGCATTCAGGGCTGCTGATAAGCAGCGTAGTGGAGGCTCACAAGTGGCAGTTCCAGCGTTAAAAAAGCCCCGTTATCCGTGTAAGGAAGTTCCCTCCCCGCAATCCTAGTACGTGTGGGGCTATCAGAGGAAGCCAACCGCGTTATGCTATGCAGAAGTGCAGAGCGGTGAAGACACACAGATCGCGGTGCTCGTGGCAGCTGCAGTGTTAAAAAATGCCCCGATAGCCGTGTCAGGAAGCTTCATCCCCCTCCCCACAATCCCAGGGCAGAGCGAGTACCTCTTCCAACAACGGAGATACCAAAGCCGAACCGCTCTGCAAAGTCGCGGCAACTACACCAAGTGCATCAGCCGCGGGTTCCGGTCTACTTCCGGTCTAGAAGAAGGGGCCTAAATTAGCGTCCACATGCTGCCTGCGCGTGCACTGGGACTTTGCAGAGCGGTTCGGCTTGGGAATCTCCGTTGTTGGAAGAGGTACTCGCTCTGCCCTGGGATTGTGGAGAGGGGGATGTAGCTTCCTTACATGGCTATCGGGGCTTTTTTAACACTGCATCTGCCACGAGCACCGCGATCTGTGTGTCTTCACCGCTCTGCTCTTCTGCATAGCATAACGCGGTTGGCATCCTCTGATAGCCCCACACGTACTGGGATTGCGGGGAGGGAACTTCCTTACACGGATAACGGGGCTTTTTTAACGCTGGAACTGCCACTTGTGAGCCTCCACTACGCTGCTTTTCAGCAGCCCTGAATGCAGCCGTTAGCTGCTTCCAGTAAGCCCCACGCATTAATCTAATAAGGTACATCTGACCGCACATTCGGACTATAAGACGCATTGCCTTTTTCCCCCCACTTTAGGGGGAGAAAAAGTGCGTCTTATGGTCCGAAAAATACGGTATTTCTCATAGGAAAGAAACACTGCATTACTCCAGCTTATCTGATCTGGTAGAGCCAAAAGCTAACTTGCACACACTAAAGCAGTATAAAACACTGACATAATATTCAATAAAAACATGTTTTCCTACTTTTTATATGCCATACGGTTATCATTTTTGCTTTTGTGCATAAGTATAATTATTCATTGCAAGTTCCCAATGTAGAATTTTTTTTGCTCTGAGAGCTGACATTGCATTTTATTCTTAACTGGTGTATTCATATTGTATTGAGTGTCTGACTGTGTTCAGGAGAGTCCGCAGTGTCAGAGAAGTGTTTATTTTATTGTATTAAGTGAGGAATGTAAACACAAGATAACATTATCTCCAGTTCGGAGGCGACCAGCTTTCCCGGCTGGGAGCTTTAAAGTCCTGTGTTTAACCCTTTGAATGCTGTTCCAGTAAAAAAAAATGGTGGTAGTATATAGTATGCTGTAAATTATCTTTTACAGCAAAGAAGAAATGCTGGGTTTCACTCCACTTTAGGCTGCTTTCACAGTAAGCAGTACAGTACGCAGCATACCGCATAGCAATGAAAATCAATGGGCTGTTCACAGAGCCCACGTTGCGTTACGTTGTAACGCTTCACGTTATTTCAAAGTGCTGCGTTATTTCAAAATGCTGTGCGTTCTACGCGGCTAAGCCGCGTTAGACTGTTTGCACATGCTCAGTAGTATTGGAGGAGGAGGTTTCCCCCTCCTCCTCCTCGGCCAGGCACATGGCTAATTAATATTTACTGCACGGTGTGACGTGCAGTGTTTACTTCCTGGAGCGCCGCTGTGTGCGGAGATTGGCCGGCGAGACCACGTGATGCCGCATGTGTCCAAGAGTACGCATCACGGCATCACAGGACGCATGAAGAGACGCTTAACGCGGCTCGATCTGACGTCCAGCTTCTACCCCACTATGCGTTGCGTTAGGTGCACGTTATGCGACCTTAACGTAGCATCTAACGCAACGTCTTAGTGGGAAAGAAGCCTTAATGTACTCATCATTGGTACTGAAAGCTGAGCTTACATACTTTTGTTATCATGTCTATTTGCTGTGCTGATGTCTTTTTCTCACATTGACCTCAACGTTTTCTGTAACACAGAGACAGGAAGTAAATTTTATCTTTGCATATCAGCCACATTCTGTTAAGGGAGGAAACTGAGAAGTACAGTAACACATAATGTATATATTTACTTTCTTGTACCAAACATTCATTTCCTGATAACTTCACACATTGCCATTCTGTACTACCGGTAATTAAAAAGAGAAGAAATTGCTTGTTGAAGAACTCAGCCATGAGACTCCTTGGTGCAGCCCTAATACAGGCCTGTGACAGTGCGTCTTGTAATTTCTATATGAAGGCTTTCTTCACAGTAGCTTATTAGAGGTGGACAGCTCATAACATTAATGTTTTCTTAGTGCTTCTCCCTGGACCCGCTATGCCTGGCCTTCAAGTTGAAGTTACATAGATGCTGTATGAACTTTGAACCTATGTACTGTGCAGTGATGGTCAAAAAGATTAAAATATTTCCAGATTGCATGTAGTATGGCAGTGGATTAGAAGGTGGACAAGAGCAGGGCCATTTCAGGGCACAGGCCATCCAGGCAGAGGCACTGAAAACCCTCCAGTGTATAGGACACAATACTGCACCCTCTGTATCAATGCAGCTGTTTTCCCAGAAAACACACTCCGTTTATTTAAATCAACCACACACACCCTATCATCACACCAAACCTAGGAGTCTGGTAACTTAACATTAAGGGCGGTAAACTCAGACATTAACCCTCAATGAGGAGAAGCTATGGGAAATGACATCAAAATTAAACAATCAAGAGAATTGTAATAGGAACATTGTCAAAGCAGATTTTCAAGGAAGTCGTGGGGGAGGATGTGCCGCAAATGTCAAAATCAATGGCCATATATAACATGACAGATAAAAATGGCGCACATCGACAGGGGAATAAAAATGGTGCCGCATTGACTTCAATTATATAACGCTATTTAGCGTTATAAGTGTTAAAAAATGGCGCATTCCAATCACCATGTGGTTTCAGTCCCCGCATGGTGATTGGCCGGCTGAAGGACTACAACAAACTAACGGAAGAAGTCAAGGAGTGGAGAGAAGGAGCGATCGCCGGCCGGGACAAGGTAATGTATGCATATTGCACACATCCTACACCTATTCCCCTCAGTGTCCCGCTGCCTCTCTCCCCCCGACCCCGTTACCTATAACTGGCCCCTGCATTTTTTAATGGCGCACCGTTCCGCAATAAATGTTTCATAAATTGCTATTTACCGGTTTAATGTATTTACATTAAAACGGTAAATAGCGTTTTATGATACATTTGTCGGCGGAACAGTGCGCCATTTTTCTCCCTGCGCCATTTGTAGATGGATCCATATATCAAGGGTTTAATGCAAGCTTGCCCTATCAACAAGGCTGAGTGCATGGGCACTGGATTACACCAACTGATATGCATGCAAAAATCCACTTCACGGATATACTTATCTACTTGGACGCTGCAGTGGCTTATTTGACATGAGATATTGGGAGTTAAAAATATCATTAGAGCCTGTGCTTTGTCATTGTTGCGAACTGCCAAACCTAACAGATCTGAGGTGAAATTCCTCCTTTATTGAGCATTGGGAAAGCTCAGCTATACAATTAGCCTGCAGCATGCTAGAGTATATGTACAACAACTGTATACAGAAATCATTAGGTCCTGTTTACATCCAGGTGGTGAGAATGGCAGTTGGTTATATGGCATGTTAGTGTGTGGGGGGTGGGCCTTGTCATCTCTGAGGTATCGCTGTGTTTTTAGTGCATTTAAATTATCTATGGTTTGCTATTCACCTTTGATTTCTGTTCACAATAAAGTTATTGATTTTTTTGAATGTGAGGCCTGAGCTAACTTTTTGTACTTGTAATGTGAAGAGTTTATGTGACTTGAGTTACAGGCCCATAATTAATTAGTGTAAGTATTGTTTAACCCGGGCTCTATGACACACTATTCCTCATTAGCTTGAGGGCTGAATTAAAGTGTTAAAATATATCAAGGAATTTCTCCTTGAATAATGGGATTAGGCAGGGGTGCTCTCTCTCACCCCTCCTTTTTAATATCTGCATAGAAATCTTTATTTTAAAAAATCCAAGATGACACAGATATTCATAGGGTAAAGATAGGAGGAACACATATGAAAATTGTGGCATATGCGGACGATATCTTATTAATAGGGACAAAGCCAGAAAATTCTATCAGAAAAATGTAATTGATTTCTGTAACGATTGCGGGAACGATCTCCCCGGTCAGCGCACAGCATGTACGCTGACTCTGAGGAGATCTTCACAAGCGTTCAGACAGAGGAGCCCAGTAATGGTGGAACACACCTGTGGAGGAACAAACACATCCAGCAGGTGGAGCTGTGGAGCACAGAGAGACAAATCCTCTGAACAGTCCACAGATGACAGACAAAAATTGCTCAATGCGAATGCAGCAATGAGCAATACATTAACAAGACAGGAACAGGAACAGATCTGCAATAGATCAGATGAATGTCTGTCAAACTGGTAGCAGACTTTGAGGGAACAGACATTCATTCACAGAGCATCCACAAATGCCAGACAGAAATTGCTCAATGCAAATGCAGCAATGAGCAATATCTTAACAGGACATAACAAGTCAGTATACTTTAAATACACATGTTTAGTGCACAGTAAAGTGGCGAACGCCACCAAGACGGTAGCCCCAGTGGGGGGGAGCCCACTGGTGGCAGAGTATTCAAACAAACAGGAGTTGAACACACTAATACAATAATGAAAATAACAAAGAGGCACCAATATGTGTAGTGATTGGTGCAAACAGTATCTTGCTGATAGAGGCTCAGCGGTAACCTCTCCAGTGGCGAGGGCCCACTGGTGAGTGAGGATAGTCAGACAGATCAGGTAGGCAACAACCGAGCAGATAAAGGTACAGAATCGTAAGACAGGCTCAGAGTAAAGTTTCGGGCAAGAAGTCGGCAACAAGGTCAGATAAGCAGAGGTACAGAATCGCGAGGCAGCAGGAGCAGTCAGAAACAGGCAAGAAGTCATACACAGATAAATACAATTGACATGTTGTTTACTACTGATTACAGCTATCAAAGGTCAAATACAATAACTCTAGCTATGTGCAAATAAGCCGGGGTCCTGCCGGGTTCAATGCACTAGGATCTAACTAAAGTCTGACCCAGGATTTGCAGTCCAAAGACTAACAAAATGTCGGGTGGGGAAGCAGACTCAGGAAGTAACATTTATGGATGAACGCACCAATCAGAGACAGACCTGCAAAAGGACAAGGCAGCAATCTGCATTCACTTAGCCTGAGTCTCATAAGTTCATGCATATCCCTGCAAACAGCATAGCACTTGGATTCAGAATAACAAGCCACACCACAATGGAATGCGAATGAAATGCAAATGGACAATTCATTCATTGTGAATGTCAGAAAATCTCTGCAGACAGCAGCCAGCATAGTCTGGCTGCAGTAGTGTCTGAAGACAAAACAGACCTCACAGAGGAGATTATTACAATTTCAGTATTGTCATGATTGGTGTCAGCACACAGAGAGAATCTGATTATCGGTGATCTGCAGTATCACCAAGAATACAAATATATACCCGATTATTGATGATCTGCAGAATCACCGATAACCCAAGTATAACTAACCTCTGGACACCTATATAGTGTGAGTGTTTGGTGCAACAGTAATGACTTTGAGTAAGACCACCCGAGGAGCAGGTGGTCTTTGGCAGTATGGGCGATACTGCCTTCTGAGAAGTGCAAAAACCTTCCAGCAGCCTGAGACCTCCAAGGGGTGGAGTCTAAGGCTGAAGGTAGGAAGGACCAGTGAGTGAGTGACACCTGAAAGGTGAATGTCACTAGCAGGTCTGGAGACTATCTCTTAAAGGAGAGAGATAGCTCTCAAGGTCGGGCAAGCCAGGTCGGGAACACATGGACAGACAAGGTACAGAGACAGAAGGCTGATTCGGTATCCAAAGGCAGCTGGGTTGGCAACAGATAATCAGATATGCGTAGGTACCGAATCAGAAAGCAGAGGGATAGTCAGAAAAGCAGTAGGTCATAACAGATATCAAACAATGCCTAGTCTTGGGTGTGAGGTCCGTGGTCTCTACACCCTGGAACTAGTCTGGAGTATAATATGATGGTACACAGTATCCCTAGTCTTGGGTGTGAGGTCCGTGGTCTCGACACCCTGGAACTAGTCTGAAGTATAACAGAATGATAACACAAAGTCCCTAATCTTGGGTGTGAGGTCCGTGGTCTTGTGTCTTCTGTCTCAACTTCCGTAACACAAACCCAACATGTTTCCTGTGTTCTGAGAGGTTGGATGAGAAAATCAGTATATCGTCTAAGTACACCAAGACGAATTTGCCCAACACCTCTCTGAACACCTCGTTAATCAGCTCTTGGAAGACGGCGGCGTTACACAATCCGAAGGGCATCACTAGGTACTCGTAATGCCCGTCGGGTGTGTTAAAGGCCGTCTTCCATTCATCACCGTCCCTGATACGCACAAGGTTGTATGCACCCCTAAAATCCAGCTTCGAGAAAATCTTAGCATTGGTGACCTGGGTAAACAAATCGTCAATTGAAGGCAAAGGGAAACGATTTTTTACCGTAATCTTATTTAAGCCCCGATAATCAATGCATGGACGGAGACCTCCTTCCTTCTTTTTCACAAAAAAGAATCCTGCCCCTGCTGATGACTGAGAGGGACGAATAAAGCCTTTAGCTAAGTTTTCTCGGATGTATTCTTCTCTGGCCCAGATAAATTATAGAGATGACCTCTAGGGGGCATACAACCAGACCTGAGATCAATGGGACAATCAAAAGTACGGTGAGGAGGAAGTTTATCTGTTGACTTGGGACTAAACACGTCCGCAAATTCTGAATACTGCCATTTGTTTGCTTTTAGTGCTTGCTTGGGCATTTATTTGCTACCAATAATACAATAGTCAGCTTTCTAGGAAGAGGAGGAGGAAAACAGTTATATTGCAGCAATAATTAAATAAAGAAAATGCAGGGGCTTATCGCGGTTGGGGGCGGGGCTTATTTTGCGCAGCGAGAGGGGATTTTTTTGAAGGTTTTAAAAAGGGGGGTGCCTGGGCACCCAGAGCACCCCCCTGTGCACGTGCCTGAATGAGTGCACTGGGTGCCAGCATGGGTGAGGGTGACAAGTGTGGGCAGGTGGTGAGGACAGTTGGGAGCCAGCGGCAATGCGTCCGCATTGGACGCTCTCTCAGCTATACTAAGTATAGCTGAGAGAAAAACATCTTTAAACTTTGGCTCCAAGACTCCCCATTGGTTCCTTATCGACCAATGGGGGATCCTCCTGATCCCCATTGGTCTGTTAAGGAACCAATGGGGAGCCTGTGAACCAAAATTTAAACAGGGCTGTTTTAAGCGGCATGTGGGCCCTGGGGCAAAGGTAGCCTGGGGGACCCATACTCCCCAGCAAATTCAGCCCCCCTTCAGTGAATCCCTGTCAGGTGGTACAGCCTAGTGTTGGGCGAACAGTGTTCGCCACTGTTCGGGTTCTGCAGAACATCACCCTGTTCGGGTGATGTTCGAGTTCGGCCGAACACCTGACGGTGCTCGGCCAAACCGTTCGGCCATATGGCCGAACTAAGAGCGCATGGCCGAACGTTCCCCGAACGTTCGGCTAGCGCTGTGATTGGCCGAACGGGTCACGTGGTTCGGACCCGAACGCGCTCTGATTGGCCGAACTGTCACGTGGTTCGGGTAAATAAATACCCGAACCACGTCATATCTCCGCCATTTGTCTGTGGGTTTAGCTTTGGGTAGGCAGGCAGGGTAGTTCGCGCTCCAGCCACGCTAGCCAGGGTCCCCCCCAGTCATTGTGTGTCGCTGCTGGGAATAGTAGTACACCGCTCGCTCAGCATTCTGTTTACTGCCACTCTGTGTACCTCGCTCAGCCACACTATATAGCATTCTGTTTACTGCCACTCTGTGTCTGCTGGGAATAGTAGTACACCGCTTGCACAGCCACACTATATAGCATTCTGTTTACTGCCACTCTGTGTACCTCGCTCAGCCACACTATATAGCATTCTGTTTACTGCCACTCTGTGTCTGCTGGGAATAGTGGTACACCGCTCGCTCAGCCACACTATATAGCATTCTGTTCACTGTTCTGTGTCTGCTTGGAATAGTGGTACACCGCTCGTTCAGCCACACTATATAGCATTCTGTGTACTGTTCTGTGTCTGCTGGGAACAGTAGTACACCGCTCGTTCAGCCACACTATATAGCATTCTGTGTACTGTTCTGTGTCTGCTGGGAACAGTAGTACACCGCTCGCTCAGCCACACTATATAGCATTCTGTTCACTGTTCTGTGTCTGCTGGGAATAGTGGTACACCGCTCGCTCAGCCACACTATATAGCATTCTGTTCACTGTTCTGTGTCTGCTGGGAATAGTGGTACACCGCTCGCTCAGCCACACTATATAGCATTCTGTTTACTGTTCTGTGTCTGCTGGGAACAGTAGTACACCGCTCGCTCAGCCAGAGTATATAGCATTGTGTTTACTGCCACTCTGTGTACACCGCTCAGCCAGACTATATACCATTGTTTACTGACACTCTGTGTACACCACTCAGCCACACTATATACCATTGTTTACTGACACTCTGTGTACACCGCTCAGCCAGACTATATACCATTGTTTACTGCCACTCTGATTCTGCTGGGAACAGTAGTACACCGCTCGCTCAGCCAGACTATATACCATTGTTTACTGACACTCTGTGTACACCGCTCAGCCAGACTATATACCATTGTTTACTGACACTCTGTGTACACCACTCAGCCACACTATATACCATTGTTTACTGACACTCTGTGTACACCGCTCAGCCAGACTATATACCATTGTTTACTGCCACTCTGATTCTGCTGGGAACAGTAGTACACCGCTCGCTCAGCCAGACTATATACCATTGTTTACTGACACTATATAGCAGACTATATAGCATTGTGTGTACACCGCTCAGCCAGACTATATACCATTGTTTACTGACACTCTGTGTACACCGCTCAGCCAGACTATATACCATTGTTTACTGCCACTCTGATTCTGCTGGGAACAGTAGTACACCGCTCGCTCAGCCAGACTATATACCATTGTTTACTGACACTCTATGTACACCGCTCAGCCAGACTATATACCATTGTTTACTGCCACTCTGATTCTGCTGGGAACAGTAGTACACCGCTCGCTCAGCCAGACTATATACCATTGTTTACTGACACTCTATGTACACCGCTCAGCCAGACTATATACCATTGTTTACTGCCACTCTGATTCTGCTGGGAACAGTAGTACACCGCTCGCTCAGCCAGACTATATACCATTGTTTACTGACACTCTATGTACACCGCTCAGCCAGACTATATACCATTGTTTACTGCCACTCTGATTCTGCTGGGAACAGTAGTACACCGCTCGCTCAGCCAGACTATATAGCATTGTGTTTACTGCCACTCTGTGTACACCGCTCAGCCACACTATATAGCATTGCGTACTCTGCCAGTCAGTGTGTATATTGCTGGGATCAGTAATACTCCACTCACCGTCAACCACTATATGAGCTCAACATGAGTTCCCCAGAGACCTCCGCTGTGAGCAGCACTCCCAACAACAGCAACAGCCAACGCCCCACGCAAGCTATAACATCCACCCCAGCAGCCAGTGGTCAGCAGCAGCCCTCCCCGGAGGAGAACGTTGTGTCCATCAGTCCGTCGCCAGAGCGATTAATGAGGGCTGCCATTGAGGAGATGATGGGGCCTGATGTGGAGGAGGAGGTCTGGCTCAGGCCAGCATCCCAAGTTAATGTTGAGGACGATGAGGGGTCTGTGTCTGGGGATGTTGGGGTGGCAGAGGTGGTGGGTGGGTCAGACTCAGGAGAAGAGTTGTATGATGAGGATGATGATCGGGACCATCTGTATGTGCCTCAGAGTCCGACCCCGGAAAACATGTTGTATCGTGTGTTTAGGTACTAAAATCTGCGTTCCCTCCCAGTAGTGTTGGGCGAACAGTGTTTGCCACTGTTCGGGTTCTGCAGAACATCACCCTGTTCGGGGTGACTATATAGCAGACTATATAGCATTGTGTTTAATGCCACTCTGTGTACACGGCTCAGCCACACTATATAGCATTGTGTTTACTTCCACTCTGTGTCTGCTGGGAACAGTAGTACACCGCTCACCCGCCACTGTATAGCATTGTGCTCTGTGTCACTGCTGACAATAGTGGTACACCGCTCACCCACCACTGTATAGCATTTCTGTACTGCCACTGTACTGCTGCCAGTCAGCGTGTACTTTAAGGATAAGTGAAATGAGGAAGAAATCCGGTGAAAGAGGGAGGGGCAAGGGAAGAGGTGTTTCCCCTGACGGTTCACGTACAGGCCACAGGGGAGCACCCAAGAAAACCCACTCAATACTGCCCATGTTGTCCAGGACAACAACCCTCACAGATCCAAAAGAACAGGACCAGATAATTACTTGGATGACCTCTCAAGCGTCCAGCAGTGGGTTAAGCAGCACCAGCACATCACGCACGAGGTCCGAGTCCTCAGCCAGTTAAAGTCTGGGCTTTCTTTGAAGACTGCACTGAGGATGTTACCATGGCGATTTGCAAGGTGTGCAAGACCCGCCTGAGCAGGGGGAAAAGTATTAACAACCTCTCCACCACCAGCATGAGCCGCCACATTCTATCCAAACATCCCACTCTGTGGGCAAACGCGGCAGGACAGGGTACCACCAGCAACACTGCCTCCCTTGGGTTCACCAGACTCACCACCAGACCCGCCTCAGCAGCAGCAGTAGCCCAGCCATTGCGTGGTTCACAACATTCACAAACATCAGACGATGCTGACACTGTCACTTTCCGGACTAGTGCTCTTGAGGTCTCCCAGTGTTCATCAAACACAACAACCAACAGCCCTTCGGTGTGCAGCGCTACGGTTGAGTTGTCTGTTTCTGAGATGTTTGAGCACAAGAGGAAATTGCCAGCAAATGACCCCCGGGCCGTGGCAGTAACAGCCAGCCAGCATAGCCAAGCTTCTGGCCTGCGAAATGCTGCCATATCGAGTGGTGGAGACAAACAGCTTCAAGGGCATGATGTCAGTGGCCATCCCACGTTACGTGGTTCCCAGCCGCTACCACTTTGCGCGCTCTGCAGTGCCTGAGTTGCATGAGCACGTGGTCAGCTAAATAACCCGAAGCTTGAAGAATGCCGTTGCCTGCAAGGTTCACCTCACCACTGACACCTGGACGAGTGCGTTCGGCCAGGGTCGATACATCTCCCTTACCGCGCACTGGGTGAACCTTGTGGAGCCTGGCAGAGATTCCTCACCTGCTACGGCGCGGGTGTTGCCCACGCCGCAAACAGCTGGATAACAACAGCAGCACCTACCTCTCTGACTCCTTCTCCTCCAACGCATCTCAAAGCTGTACCTCATCCGGAAATGCTAACCCAGCACCAGCAGCAGTAGGATCGTGGAAGCAGTGCAGCACAGCTGTTGGCATGCGTCAGCAAGCGTTGCTGAAGCTGATCTGCCTTGGGGATAAGCAGCACACAGGGGAGGAAATTTGGAGGGGAATAAAGGAACAGACGGATTTGTGGCTGGCACCGCTGGACCTGAAACCGGGCATGAAGCTAGACACCTGGCACGAACTGGCAATGTACGCAATAGAGGTGCTGGCTTGCCCGGCAGCCAGCGTTATGTCGGAACGCTGTTTCAGTGCTGCCGGAGGCATCATCACAGATCGGCGTATCCGCCTCTCCACAGAAAATGCAGACCGTCTGACTCAAATTAAAATGAATCAATCCTGGATTGGAAACGACTACGCAACACTCCTGGACCCCAACCAAGTAACATGACCGATGAACATCTGGGATGGTTTAGCGTTTCCGGTCCCTGTTTATTGAACCTCTCATCTGTATTACATTTATGACTGCATGGCGGCAAAAAGCATTGCTGCTATATCCGCACGCTTTTTGTCCTCATGCAAGGCCTGGGTTGTTGTGTCTCACAAAGCGTGGCCTTCTCCTCCTGCGCCTCCTCCTGTTCCATCACGTGTGCTGCTGCTGCTGCTGGGTTACCGTTGCCGCGTGGTCCCTGTTTATTGAACCTCTTATCTTTATTACATTTATGACTACATGGCGGTACAAAGCATGCTATCCGCACGCTTTTTGTCCTCATGCAAGGCCTGGGTTGTTGTGTCTCACAAAGCGTGGCCTTCTCCTCCTGCGCCTCCTCCTGTTCCATCACGTGTGCTGCTGCTGCTGCTGCTGGGTTACCGTTGCCGCGTGGTCCCTGTTTATTGAACCTCTTATCTTTATTACATTTATGACTACATGGCGGTACAAAGCATGCTATCCGCACGCTTTTTGTCCTCATGCAAGGCCTGGGTTGTTGTGTCTCACAAAGCGTGGCCTTCTCCTCCTGCGCCTCCTCCTGTTCCATCACGTGTGCTGCTGCTGCTGCTGCTGCTGGGTTAGCGTTGCCGCGTGGTCCCTGTTTATTGAACCTCTTATCTTTATTACATTTATGACTACATGGCGGTACAAAGCATGCTATCCGCACGCTTTTTGTCCTCATGCAAGGCCTGGGTTGTTGTGTCTCACAAAGCGTGGCCTTCTCCTCCTGCGCCTCCTCCTGTTCCATCACGTGTGCTGCTGCTGGGTTAGCGTTGCCGCGTGGTCCCTGTTTATTGAACCACTTATCTTTATTACATTTATGACTGCATGGTGGTACAAAGCATGCTATCCGCACGCTTCTTGTCCTCATGCAAGGCCTGGGTTGTTGTGTCTCAAAGCGTGGCCTTCTCCTCCTGCGCCACCCTCCTCCTGTTCCATCACGTGTGCTGCTGCTGGGTTAGCATTACCGGTCCCTTTTCCTGGAACCTCTTATATGTATTACATTTATGACTGCATGCCGACAAAAAGCATGTTACCTGTGCAAAGAAAACAGACATTTCCCGCATTTAAAAGACAGTTTTCCCTTTGAAACTTTAAAATCGATTTTCTCAAAAACTATAAGCTCTTTTTGCTAAATTTTTTTTTCCTCTTGTACCCACTCCCAAGGTGCACATACCCTGTAAATTTGGGGTATGTAGCATATAAGGAGGCTTTACAAAGCACAAAAGTTCGGGTCCCCATTGACTTCCATTATGTTCGGAGTTCGGGTCGAACACCCGAACATCGCGGCCATGTTCGGCCTGTTCGGCCCGAACCCGAACATCTAGATGTTCGCCCAACACTAGTACAGCCCCCGCCGCAGAAAAAAAAAAGTCATTTGTGGAGGTGTAGAGCTTGCATGTGTGAGGTTGTTTTTCAGTAGTGGGCCTGCCACAACTGAACCTATTATTGCTTTTATTGATAACAATACTGTCTTTTCATTGATATCGCCCACCATTCGTAGGATATCCATAAAAGCAATAAAAGGTTGTGGCAGGCCCACACACCAAAACAACCTCACACAAGCATGCCACCCCCCCCCCCCCCCCTTTCCATTGCCATTTGATCTGCTTTGTTCAGGTACTGGGCAGTATCCCCTGGCATTACAGGAGTCTGGACAAATTAGACTTTGTTGAAAGGTAGGGGTTTGCAATGTGTGAGGTTGTTTTGGTGTGTGGACCTGCCACTATCTATTATTTCTTTATTTGATGACAGTACTGTCATGTCATTTTATTGATATCGCCCTTGATTCCCATTCCTTCCAATCGTGGGCGATATCCATAAAAAGACAGTACTGTCATCAATAAAAACAATAATAGGTTCAATTGTGGCAGGTCCACACACAAAACAACCTCACACAGTGCAAGCCCCCACCTTTCAACAAAGTCTAGTTTGCCCAGACTCCATCCCCAGACAGACTCCCCTTTTAACCATTTTTTTAATCGGATCTGACATGACATGACATCTGCTTTACCAGATGCATGCAGTCATGATCCCTGTTCATCCTGTGTGTACAGTACACTTGCGGGAACCAGTAACAGCAGGGCGCCTCTTCCTCCTTGCAGGCATGGGTGTACTGTCGTGATGTCACATGCCTGCGTCACGTCGGGGAGAACGTCGCTGCGGCTAGCCGCGCTGCATCCCACCACAAGGAAGGCGGAAGAAAACCGGGCTGTGACACAGCGGAAACAGGTAATGTATGTGCCTGCAGCCCTTCCTGAATGCCGCTTACAAGCACCCACCAGCTGCACCAAGTTTCAGCACCCTGCAGCCCACGCCACTGTACACAGCGGCCCGCTGCCATTGCAGCCTCATTTAATTTTTAAAGGTGAGATGCTTGGGGGCCCCTCTGGCCTCTGGGGCTTGAGGGCAGTTGCCCCCTTTGCCTTTATTGAAGTGCTGGCCCTGATGCTTTTCTCAGAATCAGAATCATATTTATTTCGCCAAGTACAATGGGGGTTGTACCCGGAATTATTTTTGGCTCGTACAGGGTCGGAGATGGTACAAACACATGCATGCAAAACAACACATACAATCAGGTACAGTAGTACAAGTAAGCATATACCTATATATACATATCCCTATAACTGTAGTAAAGGACGCGTGAAGAATCTGGAGTGCTATGTGAGTGGAGCAGCCTGCCAACTACCGATGTCGCTCGCTCGCTCCACAGCAGTTCCAGATGCCCCACAGTGTGTCCAGGAAGAGAGTGGATAGAGAAAGAGAGAGAGAAAGGATAGCTAGGAGAGACAAAGAGAAGAACCAAGGCAAGAAGAGAGGGACAGAGGCAGGGTCCTTTGGGGCTGAAGATTAAATAAAACACCCCTGGGTCCAACAATCAGTCCAACTGATGTGCGAGGATCTCCCCGAGGCCGTGGCAGGGAAAGGGACCCCTTGATGGAGAAATGGGTCAGAAGTCTGCCTGGATGGCGGCCGCAAGACCCCCGTGCCCCCAGCAGCCGAAGCACACAGAGCCAGGACTGGTGGAGAGAAAACCAAGCTCTCCAGGGCCCGTGGGGATCCAGGGCTGCCATATGGACAGAAGGATCCTCCGGCCTTTGTGGATGAGGCTAGTAGCAGCAGCGGAGGACCAGCTGTGACCCTCCTCTGTACAGCGACCTGGATCCTCCGGCTGCGCCTGCTGGCTGTGAGGGGTGGGGGAACAGCTGTGCGCTCCTTCCTTGCACCCTGGCCTCCATGGCGGCGGCTTTCAGGCTGCTGTGAGCGGTGGCAGGGGGACGGCTGCGGACCCATCTGAGCAACCCTGGCCTTCAACACGGGGAGCCATCCTGGATGATGCCTGCAGCGTCCTGGTCTCCATGGCGGCAGGGGGATGGCTGTGGACTCCTCCATGTGACACTGACCCTCAACTCGGGGGGCCGTCCTGGATGACGCTTGCTGGTCTCCATGGCGGCGGCTTCAGGCCTCTGTGTGCGGTGGCAGGGGGACGGCTGTGGACTCCTCCGATGCGACGCTGGTTTTCCCCACTGGGAGCCATCCTGGATGACGCTTGCGCTGGTGGTCTGGAGGCAGCGGCGGCAGATCAGCGGAGCTCCGAGCTGCCTCTCCATGCCTGCACCCAGCACGTGGGCCTTGAACAGGTGCAGTGCAGGAGCGCTGATCTGCCCGAACAGCTGGTCCGCTGAGTGAAGCGGGGCGCACCCGACCAGCAGGGTAGCCGGTGGCCTGTGAGCCCTCAGTTCCGTGGTGGTGTCAGCGCAGGTGGTGTTGCTGATGGTCCGGGTTCAGTGGCGGCAGATCGTCAGAGCTCCATGCTGCTCCGTGCTGCCTCTCCCTGCCTGCGTGGGTCCCCCAGCAGCTGATCCTCTAGCCGACCGTCCTCTGCCATGATCAGTGGCTGATAGAGAGCCAGACCGGCAGTGCTCATGTCCTCCGCCTCCTACCTCAGCGAGAGGTGAAGCCAGAGGTGAGTGGAGGAGGGATAGCCCATTAAGAAAGCAAAAAAGGCCAGAGCCCTGTGGCCGAGGCGTCCGAGTCCGGCGCCATCTTGATCTTTCTCAGTTATACTTAGTATAGCTGAGAGAGCTTCCAATGCGGACGCATTGCCACTGGCTCCTGCTGTCCTCTCCACCTGCCCACACCTGTCACCCTCACTGGGTGCTAGCATGGGTGAGGGTGACAGGTGGGGGGGCAGGGAGGACAGCGGGAGCCGGCGGCAATGGATCCACATAGGCGGATGCCCTCTCAGCTATACTTAGCTGAGAGCTGCGGCGTGTGTGGTGGCGGGTTGGCGGAGATCTTTAATCAAGGTGAAGATCCCAAGATAGAGGATATTGGTGTGGGACTTTTTTTTGAGGATAAGGGCTTCGGGGGAGAGGGGAAGGCTAGGCCGCCCCTCTCTCTCGGAGCCCTTCATAGCATGGACCATGTGGGCTGGTATAGCCCAGGGTGCAAAGCCCCAGTCAGCCGGGGCTCCACATTCTGGCTATCCCAGCCTGCATGGGGACAAGGGGTTAAAGAGGCTCGGGAGGGGGGACCCCACAATTTTTTTTTTTTAATATTGTTTCCCACTATCTTTTTAACATATACTGCAAATTTGGTGTTGCTAGGATGCAAGGGGCCTTTGCTATTAACTGCTAAAGTCATCGGGAATTGTTTCACTAAGAACTGTCATTTAACATATTTAAATGTATACTTTTTTCCTATGAAATTTTTAAATCTATTTTCTCAAAAACTATAAGGTCTTTTTGAAAAAAAAAATGTCCTCTTGTTCCCACTGTTCTTCTTAACATATCTGGCAAATTTGGTGTTCCTACCATGTAAGGGGGCCTTTGCTATTAACTGCTAAAGTCGGCAGGTTTTGGTGGCTTTTTAATCACGAATACTTTTTTGTTTGAAATTTTAAAATCGATTTTCTCAAAAACTAAAAGTTATTTTTGAATTTTTTTTTTAAGTTGTAGCCACATCTCACCTTTATAATCCATGCAATTTTGGTTATGGTAGCCTGTATGGGGGCTTTGCTATTAGCTAAAACGCTTTTCCGTGATCACGGCCGTGAATTTCCATGATTGCCTCATTCACGGGAAAAATCTGGATCGAATTCATGAGTCCATTTCAAATCCGGAAATTAATCACGCCATTTTCGGATTTTTTTTCAACCACGGCCGAATAGGTCGAATCCATGATTGGGGGGTATCCGAGCACCACTACTTGCCAGTGGTTGTCTGTACATTTGAGCAGATAAAGCTCAATCGCCTTCCCCAAAGCAGGATGTACCACTAAAATGATCAGAATTATGTTTCTCTAGAATGTCTTAAAGGAATGCTATCGATTAAAGCATTTTTTTAAATGCTGTATGTTAGGCACACATTACCACAAGTACTAGGAGCAATTTCCTTCCTTAAAGAGACACTGAAGCGAAAAAAAATATATGATATAATGAATTGGTTGTGTAGTATGAATAATTACTAGAAGATTAGCAGCAAAGAAAATATTCTCATATTTTTATTTTCAGGTATATAGTGTTTTTTTCTAACATTGCATCATTCTCTAATATGTGCAGATTACACAACACTCCGCATTCAAAATGATTCTTTCAGAGCAGTCTTTGAACTAATGACCTCTCCTCTGGCAGAGAAAAATAAATTTGTTCACTAACAGTTGAGATAATAAAAGTTACTTTGAAAATCGTAGAGCTTAATGGCTTTTTTGCATAGAGATAACAACTGGAGTTTCTTAACTCTTCCTGTACTGGAAACAATTAGACTGATGTATCTGATCTTAATGTTTTATTTCTTAGCTGTACAACACATACAAATCATAATATCATAAGGTTTTTTTTCCGCTTCAGTGTCTCTTTAAGGGGCCCATACACTGGTTGATTTCAGCCGTCGATCGACCGATCAATTCAATCAAATCAATCGATCGATTGGAAATTGATTGCCGATCCATTGGCCGATCGACAGGATGGAAAATCTAGGTCGATCTGCTGCTGCCAGCAGATCGGTGGCCCATAGAGTTGCATTGGATCTAATGGTCCAATAATGCATTTAAATCGATTTCCAATAGATTTCATTCTGAAATCTGTTGGAAATCTGTTCCTAGTGTGTGGCACACTTCAGATAGATTCCTGTCAGATTCCGACTTGACAGGCATCTGATCTATCTGATGGTCGAATCTGCTGCAAATCTGTAAGTTTATGGCCACCTTTACACAGCTCTGCCTCTCTTCTGTAAAATCCTCCATCAGTTTTAGATACAAAAGTGTCTGGCTCTTAAAGGGCTAGACCATGTTCCTGCACAGGGGAGTTTCTATCAACTCCTCAGTGTATAGTTTAATAATCACCTAGCTGAAAGAATCTTATTCAGATGGTGGTAAGGGGTTTAAGATTCCAGCAATGTGTTTTCCTTTTCTTCTGTTCTCTGACCGATAAAAAGCCTGATAATGCCTTTGTAAACAGGGTCTCTTCCTCTCATAGCAGGGTATGAAGTAAATGCAGCCTGGAATTTAACATCACAAGCAAGCTAGTCAGTCAGGCTTCTTTCACATTACATAACGCTTGCAAGAGCCGATTTCCTGCAAGCATTATGATCTGCGGCGTGGACACCGGGATGTTGCGGTGCGACACTGATTAGCGGCAGTAGTTATAATTCTCTCGATGGGAAAATGCCTGTGTTGGACGATTAAAAGCTCCCGGGTGCATCAAACCGCAATGCATCAAAATGTAGCATTGGATGTGAAAGGTAAAATGAAAGTCTGTAGATTTTCATTTTACCTTGGCTAACTCAAAGTATTGACTTTGCGTCAAAAAGCTAGAGATCAGCTCTGGTGTGAAAGAGCCCTTAGTCAGTCAGTCAGGAATAGTGTATACACATCTCTATGCTAGTTATATTACAGCAATATTACAGCTCATCTAGTTACCTCCTCAGATCAGCCTCCTCATCATGTCTCCTGCATGCTGTGACACAGTGAAGTATATTTGTGAGCTGTGTGAGGAATGAAGTATGATTTCTAGACAGGGAGAGAGGGAGAGAGAACTGGGTGAATAAATAAAGTGTCCTTAGCACTAGTGGTAATGTGTTTTAATTGATAGTGTTCCTTTAAGGGAAAAATGTGAATATAGTGTTCTTGCCGAAAGAATGGTTCTCTATAGTAAATAAGGGATTTGCATTGCAAGAACCTAAAAGCTTCTTACAATAGTCTCCTGTATCAGAGGAAGGGAAGGTTATTAGTTGATTCAGCTGTGGGCCTCCTTTTGACTGCAGGGGCTGCTCCCCTCTGGTTATGTCCCATAACTGTGGCTCACTCTGACCACACTCAGGTTTACTGCGACCCCACTGCGAACACAGATTCAGGATGCTAAGTAGATGTTCACAGTTGGGGCAGAGTGGGGTCATAGTGAGCCAAACGGAGGTAAGCGTGAGCCACTTCTGGACATCAGACACCATTCTGGCTCACTCTCACCCTTGGAGCCAAAATTTAAACATGCTTTTGACTAAATATAGCTAGAGCCGGTGGGAGTGGCGGTGTGTAGACGTGGTTGCGCGTCGGAGATCTTTAATGAAGCTCGCAAGTTAGAGGAAATTGGTGTGGGATCATTTCCGACGATATTGGTATTGTAACTTTTTTTATAAGTACAGGTAAATATTTCTGGTTAATAAAGATTAATAAGGACTTTTTTTGTTGTTGCATTTTTATTTTATTTAACTCTTCGTGGACATTGGTAAGGGGTACTCTGTACCCCTATACTAATTTCTCCTATGGGATGGTGGGCATCTGGGGGTCCCCTTCTTAAAGGAGACACACAGATGCCACCATGAGCACCACAAGGGCTTCGTCGCCTCACCTCCTCCTGTGGCAAAGTCTATGTACATGGATAGGGAACTGGCTAATAGACAGAAAAGAGTTGTGGTCAATGGATCATACTCAAAATGGGAGACTGTTAGCAGTGGGTCTGTACTGGGTCCAGTGCTCTTCAATTTATTTATTAATGACCTAGTAGATGCAGTAGTAAGCAATGTTGCTATTTTTGCAGATGATCCAATATTGTGCAGAATCGTCAACTCTCAGGAAGATAGGGACATATTGCAACAGGATCTGGATAGGATGGCTATATGGGCACATACATGACAGATGAAATTCAATGTTGAAAAATGTAAAGTCATGCATTTTGGTCGTACCAATGGTCCAGCACCATACAAAATAAATGGGATACAGTTGTCGACATCAAACTTGGAGGAAAACTTAGGAGTACTCTTCGACAACAAGTTAAATAATCATACTTAATGCCAAGTAGTGTTGGGCGAACAGTGTTCGCCACTGTTCGGCTTCTGCAGAACATCACCCTGTTTGGGTGATGTTCGAGTTCGGCCGAACACCTGATGGTGTTCGGCCTTTTAAGTTCGGGTTCGCCCCGAACTACTGAATGGCCGCCGAACAGGGCCCTGTTCGCCCGAACATGCCGCAATACGGCCCCCCTATGGGGTCGCAGGCATAAGGGGGGAGCATGCCCCGATCGCGGGGGGGGGGGGCGGAAATTCCCCCCACCCCCTCCGCTAGCGCTCCCCCCTCTGCCCGCTTCCCCATAAAAAAAAGTTTAAGGCAAGTTAAATAGTACTTGGTGGCTGGCCTGGCACTGGCAGTGGAGTGAGGAGGAGGAGGAGTCCGAGTAGCAGAGTGACGCGTTGAGGACGGGCAGCGGGCGATTCAGCGGTAGTACCCTTGTGGTACTTCCGCCCTTTCTCTGACCTCACGTCCTCTACGTGATGACGCATACGAGGGTACGCGTGACGCATACCCTCGTATGCAGAGGACGTGAGGTCAGAGAAAGGGCGGAAGTGCCACAAGGGTACTACCGCTGAACCGCCCGCTGCCTTCTTCAAGGATGGGATATCAGAAGTTCCCAATTTGAGATAATCTGCGGTCTTGCAACACTGCAACACACCGAATTTGCATAATCTGAAACCTTTTTGGATAAAGAATGCAATTAAAGCCTGTGTGTAACAAAACCAACTGGAGAATGGATAAAACTTGGTCCAAATATAGTTTGAATAATAAAACTAATATCATGCCAGTATGAAGTAATTAATGGACAGAACTATACAGTGTGGTATAAGGAACCTATTTGAGAACATCCCCTACAACAACAATTAGAAGGGTGTTTGAGAAATGTAATACAAGATTTACCAGTGTATAATATCATTGCAAAGGTACTTTTTGAAAGGTTTCCTAATGTGTAATGCATTTAGAATATTTTACTATACATGAGGAAGCTAACTGTATATCTTTAATATCAAGAGAACATGTTTATTCTGTGCTCCAAAATTCTAAATATTTGGGTGCGTGGCAAGATGGCAGAGTGAAAGGACGTGCAGTTCTGAGCTCCTCCATGCCTGATCCTGATGTAGCCATGCTGCTGTGTGGGTGTGGGTCATACCTATCCAGAAACACTTTGGTTTACACCAAGGTTCCTGGTATGCCCCCAAGACTAAGCGTACCCAGGAAAGCAGCCTAAATACAACTTGCCTGGCGGAGGATCCCTCGCACGTAGTGTTGCTCGGATACCCCTCAATCACGGATCCGCATGCGGCCGTTATTATTGGAGCCGCATCCGGATCAACCCGTGATCGCATCCCGTATTTTTTGCCGCAACCGGATCAACCCGTCTTTCGCCGTGTTACGTATGGCATAAAATCCGCAATGTCGTGTTGAGTCGTGACCCATACTGATTCATGCGTATCGCCATGCCGCCATGCGTAGAAATGTACGTGTCAATCGTATCTGTGCTGAAAATCCGCATGTATGTACGGAACGTACAATGCATCCGTACTCGCTAACTGCGCATGCGCATGCGTATGTTCGGCTCGTACACGTAAAAACGTACGTGTTCCCGTACGTGATATGCAGTGGGCAGGTGTAGAAGTGTCTGGAACTTTGACCAAGGCAGCAAGGTGGTGATCCAGGACTTCCAGAGACCCCCAGACAGACAGGATGGCTCCCAAGATCCCCCCAGAGATCAAGAGACTCATGATTATTGTAAGTAATCAAGATTAACACAATGCATATTGCAGAGTGTTATTGAAAGTGATATATGGTGTACTTATATTGTAATGGTACTGATAACTTTGGGAGTGGCAGGGGCGTAGCAATAGGTGCTTATTGCTGAATGATAGTGATATATGATGCACTTTTATTGTAATGGTACTGTTAATGTTAACTGTGGGGTACAGACTAACCAGCAAGCTCATTGGTGACCCAGAACTCATTGGAGTGTTAACTGTGGGAGTGGCAGGGCCGTAACAATAGGTGATTATTGCAGAGTGGTAGTGATGATGTTATATATGATGCAGTTACAGTGGTGTGAAAAACTATTTGCCCCCTTCCTGATTTCTTATTCTTTTGCATGTTTGTCACACTTAAATGTTTCTTTTAATCAAAAACTGTTAACTATTAGTCAAAGATAACATAATTGAACACAAAATGCAGTTTTAAATGATGGTTTTTATTATTTAGTGAGAAAAAAAACTCCAAATCTACATGGAGCTGTGTGAAAAAGAAATTGCCCCCTGAACCTAATAACTGGTTGGGCCACCCTTAGCAGCAATAACTGCAATCAAGCGTTTGTGATAACTTGCAACGAGTCTTTTACAGCGCTCTGGAGGAATTTTGGCCCACTCATCTTTGCAGAATTGTTGTAATTCAGCTTTATTTGAGGGTTTTCTAGCATGAACCGCCTTTTTAAGGTCATGCCACAACATCTCAATAGGATTCAGGTCAGGACTTTGACTAGGCCACTCCAAAGTCTTCATTTTGTTTTTTTTCAGCCATTCAGAGGTGGATTTGCTGGTGTGTTTTGGGTCATTGTCCTGCTGCAGCACCCAAGATCGCTTCAGCTTGAGTTGACAAACAGATGGCCGGACATTCTCCTTTAGGATTTTTTGGTAGACAGTAGAATTCATGGCTCCATCTATCACAGCAAGCCTATCAGGTCCTGAAGCAGCAAAACAACCCCAGACCATCACACTATCTACCACCACCATATTTTACTGTTGGTATGATGTTCTTTTGCTGAAATGCTGTGTTACTTCTACGCCAGATGTAACGGGACACGCACCTTCCAAAAAGTTCAACTTTTGTCTCATCGGTCCATAAGGTATTTTCCCAAAAGTCTTGGCAATCATTGAGATGTTTTTTAGCAAAATTGAGACGAGCCTTAATGTTCTTTTTGCTGAAAAGTGGTTTGCGCCTTGGATATCTGCCATGCAGGCCGTTTTTGCCCAGTCTCTTTCTTATGGTAGAGTCGTGAACACTGACCTTAATTGAGGCAAGTGAGGCCTGCAGTTCTTTAGATGTTGTCCTGGGGTCTTTTGTGGCCTCTTGGATGAGTTTTCTCTGCACTCTTGGAGTAATATTGGTCGGCCGGCCACTCCTGGGAAGGTTCATCACTGTTCCATGTTTTTGCCATTTGTGGATAATGGCTCTTCACTGTGGTTCGCTGGAGTCCCAAAGCTTTAGAAATGGCTTTATAACCTTTACCAGACTGATAGATCTCAATTACAGTACTTTTGTTCTCATTTGTTCCTGAATTTCTTTGGATCTTGGCATGATGTCTAGCTTTTGAGGTGCTTTTGGTCTACTTCTCTGTGTCAGATAGCTCCTATTTAAGTGATTTCTTGAGTGAAACAGGTGTGGCAGTAATCAGGCCTGGGGGTGACTACAGAAATTGAACTCAGGTGTGATAAACCACAGTTAAGTTATTTTTTAACAAGGGGGGCAATAACTTTTTCACACAGGGCCATGTAGATTTGGAGTTTTTGTTTCACTAAATAATAAAAACCATCATTTAAAACTGCATTTTGTGTTCAATTATGTTATCTTTGACTAATAGTTAACGGTTTTTGATGAGCAGAAACATTTAAGTGTGACAAACATGCAAAAGAATAAGAAATCAGGAAGGGGGCAAATAGTTTTTCACACCACTGTATATTGTAATGGTACCAGCGTCGGACAGGCCCAGCGGACCACCGTCATTAAAGGGCACTAGGGCAAAGAATTGTGAAATTTAAAATATGTGCAAACATATACAAATAGGAAGTACATTTTTTCCACAGTAAAATGAGCCATAAATTACTTTTCTCCTATGTCACTGTCACTTGCGGTAGCCGGTAAGTAGTAGAAATCTGACAGAAGCGACAGGTTTTGGGCTAGTCCATCTCTTCTTCATAGGGGATTCTCAGCAAGGATTTAAACAATGATGATGGCCAGCTTCCCTGTTCGCTACACAGTTTTTTTGGCAGTTGGACAGAGCAACTGACATTCACTAAGTGTTTTAGAAAATAAATAAATCCCCGAGAATCCCCCATGAAGAGATGGACTAGTCCAAAACCTGTCGCTTCTGTCAGATTTCTACGACCTACTGTAAGTGACAGCGACATAGGAGAAAAGTAATTTATGTCTCATTTTACTCTGGAAAAACTGTACTTCTTATTTGTATATGTTTGGACATATTTGACATTTCACAATTTTTCGCCATAGTGCCCCTTTAAGTCCGGTCCTTCTCGCGGCTCGCCTCTCCTCTCACTCTGGCCGCTGCGACTGGGATGATGACAGTGTGTGGAAATGACATTTGGCCAAAGGATGGGGGACCAGAGAAAGTCGGGTGATATCAGTACCAACTAGTGTTGGGCGAACAGTGTTCGCCACTGTTCGGGTTCTGCAGAACATCACCCTGTTCGGGTGATGTTCGAGTTCGGCCGAACACCTGACGGTGCTCGGCCAAACCGTTCGGCCATATGGCCGAACTAAGAGCGCATGGCCGAACGTTCCCCGAACGTTCGGCTAGCGCTGTGATTGGCCGAACGGGTCACGTGGTTCGGACCCGAACGCGCTCTGATTGGCCGAACTGTCACGTGGTTCGGGTAAATAAATACCCGAACCACGTCATATCTCCGCCATTTGTCTGTGGGTTTAGCTTTGGGTAGGCAGGCAGGGTAGTTCGCGCTCCAGCCACGCTAGCCAGGGTCCCCCCCAGTCATTGTGTGTCACTGCTGGGAACAGTAGTACACCGCTCGTTCAGCCACACTATATAGCATTCTGTGTACTGTTCTGTGTCTGCTGGGAACAGTAGTACACCGCTCGTTCAGCCACACTATATAGCATTCTGTGTACTGTTCTGTGTCTGCTGGGAACAGTAGTACACCGCTCGTTCAGCCACACTATATAGCATTCTGTGTACTGTTCTGTGTCTGCTGGGAATAGTGGTACACCGCTCGTTCAGCCACACTATATAGCATTCTGTGTACTGTTCTGTGTCTGCTGGGAATAGTGGTACACCGCTCGTTCAGCCACACTATATAGCATTCTGTGTACTGTTCTGTGTCTGCTGGGAACAGTAGTACACCGCTCGTTCAGCCACACTATATAGCATTCTGTGTACTGTTCTGTGTCTGCTGGGAACAGTAGTACACCGCTCGTTCAGCCACACTATATAGCATTCTGTGTACTGTTCTGTGTCTGCTGGGAACAGTAGTACACCGCTCGTTCAGCCACACTATATAGCATTCTGTGTACTGTTCTGTGTCTGCTGGGAATAGTGGTACACCGCTCGTTCAGCCACACTATATAGCATTCTGTGTACTGTTCTGTGTCTGCTGGGAATAGTGGTACACCGCTCGTTCAGCCACACTATATAGCATTCTGTGTACTGTTCTGTGTCTGCTGGGAACAGTGGTACACCGCTCGTTCAGCCACACTATATAGCATTCTGTGTACTGTTCTGTGTCTGCTGGGAACAGTAGTACACCGCTCGTTCAGCCACACTATATAGCATTCTGTGTACTGTTCTGTGTCTGCTGGGAACAGTAGTACACCGCTCGTTCAGCCACACTATATAGCATTCTGTGTACTGTTCTGTGTCTGCTGGGAATAGTGGTACACCGCTCGTTCAGCCACACTATATAGCATTCTGTGTACTGTTCTGTGTCTGCTGGGAATAGTGGTACACCGCTCGTTCGCCACTGTATAGCATTGTGCTCTGTGTCGCTGCTGGGAATAGTGGTACACCGCTCACCCGTCACTGTATAGCATTGTGCTCTGTGTCACTGCTGGGAATAGTGGTACACCGCTCACCCGTCACTGTATAGCATTGTGCTCTGTGTCGCTGCTGGGAATAGTGGTACACCGCTCACCCGTCACTGTATAGCATTGTGCTCTGTGTCGCTGCTGGGAATAGTGGTACTGTATAGCATTTCTGTACTGCCACTGTACTGCTGCCAGTCAGCGTGTACTGTAAGGATAAGTGAAATGAGGAAGAAATCCGGTGAAAGAGGGAGGGGCAAGGGAAGAGGTGTTTCCCCTGACGGTTCACGTACAGGCCACAGGGGAGCACCCAAGAAAACCCACTCAATACCGCCCATGTTGTCCAGGACAACAACCCTCACAAATCCAAAAGAACAGGACCAGATAATTACTTGGATGACCTCTCAAGCGTCCAGCAGTGGGTTAAGCAGCACCAGCACATCACGCACGAGGTCCGAGTCCTCAGCCAGTTACAAGGAGCCAGTGGGCACAAAGCTGACACAACCGGCAGCGACACCACGCACACAACTGCCAGATAACCAGTCCGATGAATTACCTCAGGACACAATGGGGTATTCGCAGGAGCTATTCCCAGCCCAACAAACTTCCACCTTTCAAAGGTCAATGGAGGAACAGCCAGAAATGTTGTGCCTGGATTCACAACCGTTAACTGTGGGAAATGCACCGCGCACTGAAATACAAGGCGAGTCCGAAGAGGACTCGGAAACCCAAATCCCAGAGCAATTTGGGCAGGAGGGGTTGCAATTGCAGGAGGTCGGCCGACAAGATCTGGAAGACGACGTTGGAGTGTGCTGCGCAGAGGTTGTTGTGGGGAGCTCTACTCCACGGCGGTGGCCCACAATGACATATGACGAGTTTGAGGAAATGGAAGAGGAGGGTATGGACAATGTGGACAGAGACCCAGATTTTGTTTGTGAACGAGAACATCGCCGTCGTAGCAGCAGCACAGATGAGTCTGTTGAAGAACACACTGCTGCACGAGTTCGCCTTGTGCCACAAGGTAGGCGGCGCGCAATTTCAGGCACCACAAGCGTGGAAGTTCAAGTGAGAGGCAAAAGAGGAGCAAACAGAAATCGCCAGCAAGGAGGCAGGTGCTCCAAAGTCTGGGCTTTCTTTGAAGACTGCACTGAGGATGTTACCATGGCGATTTGCAAGGTGTGCAAGACCCGCCTGAGCAGGGGGAAAAATATTAACAACCTCTCCACCACCAGCATGAGCCGTCACATGCTATCCAAACATCCCACTCTTTGGGCAAACGCGTCAGGACAGGGTACCAGAAACAACACTGCCTCCCTTGGGTTCACCAGACCCGCCTCAGCAGCAGCAGTAGCCCAGCCATTGCGTGGTTCACAACATTCACAAACATCAGACGACGCTGACACTGTCACTTTCCGGAGTAGTGCTCTTGAGGTCTCCCAGTGTTCATCAAACACAACAACCAACAGCCCTTCCGTGTGCAGCGCTACGGTTCAGTTGTCTGTGTCGGAGATGTTTGAGCGCAAGAGGAAATTGCCAGCAAATGACCCCCGGGCCGTGGCAGTAACAGTCAGCATAGCCAAGCTTCTGGCCTGCGAAATGCTGCCATATCGATTGGTGGAGACAAACAGCTTCAAGGGCATGATGTCAGTGGCCATCCCACGTTACGTGGTTCCCAGCCGCTACCACTTTGCACGCTCTGCAGTGCCTGAGTTGCATGAGCACGTGGTCAGCAAAATAACCCGAAGCTTGAAGAATGCCGTTGCCTGCAAGGTTCACCTCACCACTGACACCTGGACGAGTGCGTTCGGCCAGGGTCGATACATCTCCCTTACCGCGCACTGGGTGAACCTTGTGGAGCCTGGCAGCGATTCCTCACCTGCTACGGCACGGGTGTTGCCCACGCCACAAACAGCTGCACCGCCGTCCCTCCCACTGGATAACAGCAGCACCTACCTCTCTGACTCCTTCTCCTCCAACGCATCTCAAAGCTGTACCTCATCCGGAAACGCTAACCCAGCAGCAGTAGGATCGTGGAAGCAGTGCAGCACAGCTGTTGGCATGCGTCAGCAAGCGTTGCTGAAGCTAATCTGCCTTGGGGATAAGCAGCACACAGGGGAGGAAATTTGGAGGGGAATAAAGGAACAGACGGATTTGTGGCTGGCACCGCTGGACCTGAAACCGGGCATGGTTGTGTGTGATAATGGGAGTAATCTCATTCGCGCTTTAAGGTTGGCTAAGCTGACACACATCCCTTGCCTGGCGCACGTGATGAACCTAGTAGTTCAGCGGTTCCTGAGGACATACCCAGGCGTGCCCGATCTGCTGTTGAAGGTGCGTCGAGTGTCCAAACATTGTAGAAATTCCAGTACTGCTTCGGGGGCACTCGCCAAGATGCAGGAGCGCTTCAATCTCCCCCACCATCGCTTGCTGTGTGATGTCCCTACGCGCTGGAATTCTACGCTGCACATGCTAGCCCGCTTTTGCGAGCAGAAGAGTGCAGTGGTCCAGTACATGACGGCGCAGTACCGAGGCGCATCCGGCCAGCTGCCAAGCTTCTGTGGATCCGATTGGGCCAACATGTTGGACCTCTGCCAAGTCCTCCAAAATTTTGAGCAATCCACGTTGCTTGTGAGCAGTGACAACTCTTCAGTCAGCATTACCATACCACTGCTGTGTTTACTGAAGAGGTCGATGTTAAAAATCAAGGAAACAGCTGTCATGATGCAACTGGGGGAATCTGAAGGAGAAAACGATCAGCGTGATGGTACCAACATCAGGCCATCCGCCTCAGGGAACGCTGGCCCCAGCAGCTATGACGAAGAAGAGGAGGAGGAACAGCTGGAGTTGGAGCAGGAATTTCATGCCACCACTGACGAGGGCCAGAGCGGTGCACGTTGGACTTCCACAATTCAACGCGAATGGTCAGCAGAAGCAGACCAGGAGGAAGGTGACGACTATGATGCATCACAACAACTATCACAACGCTCACAAGAGGATGATGAGGATTCTGGTAGGACTCTGGCACACATGGCTCAATTCATGCTAGACTGCATTGAACGTGACCCACGCATTGTGCGCATTCTGGACAACACCAATTACTGGGTTTATACCCTTCTGGATCCACGGTACAAACACAATGTTCCAAAACTGCTTGAAGAAAGAGTCAGACAGGTCAAAATGGAAGAATACCAGCAGGCCCTTGTGGAGACTTTAGAGAGGAGATTGACATCCTCCCCCTCCTCTAGCCAGTTGTACGCAGACAGACTGACTTCCGCAAACCCAGGACGACCAGGAGGGCAGCAAACAACGCAAGCCGCAGCTAGTACCCAAAAGGAAATGGTATCGGCAGTGTCCTTGGAGTGGGAAAATTTTCTGACACCCATGCAGCCGCAGCCCACTGAACAGCAAGCGTGCAGATCCACCTCCAACACCGATCGCCTGGAGAAGATGGTCAAGGACTACATGTCAGATGGCGTAGCTGTGTCGAACCATCCATCTGCACCCTTCAACTATTGGGTATCGAAGCTAGACACCTGGCACGAACTGGCAATGTACGCAATAGAGGTGCTGGCTTGCCCGGCAGCCAGCGTTATGTCGGAACGCTGTTTCAGTGCTGCCGGAGGCATCGTCACAGATCGGCGTATCCGCCTCTCTACAGAAAATGCAGACCGTCTGACTCAAATTAAAATGAATCAATCCTGGATTGGAAATGACTACGCAACACTCCAGGACCCCAACCAAGTAACATGACCAATGAACATCTGGGATGGTGTTGCGTTTCCGGGCCCTGTTTATTGAACCCCTCATCTGTATTACATTTATGACTGCATGGCGGCAAAAAGCATTGCTGCTATATCCGCACGCTTTTTGTCCACATGCAAGGCCTGGGTTGTTGTGTCTCACAAAGCGTGGCCTTCTCCTCCTGCGCCTGCTCCTGTTCCATCACGTCTGCTGCTGCTGGGTTAGCGTTGCCGCGTGGTCCCTGTTTATTGAACCACTTATCTTTATTACATTTATGACTGCATGGCGGTACAAAGCATGCTATCCGCACGCTTCTTGCCCTCATGCAAGGCCTGGGTTGTTGTGTCTCACAAAGCGTGGCCTTCTCCTCCTGCGCCTGCTCCTGTTCCATCACGTCTGCTGCTGCTGGGTTAGCGTTGCCGCGTGGTCCCTGTTTATTGAACCACTTATCTTTATTACATTTATGACTGCATGGCGGTACAAAGCATGCTATCCGCACGCTTCTTGCCCTCATGCAAGGCCGGGGTTGTTGTGTCTCACAAAGCGTGGCCTTCTTCTCCTCCTGCGCCACCCTCCTCCTGTTCCATCACGTGTGCTGCTGCTGGGTTAGCGTTACCGGTCCCTTTTCCTGGAACCTCTTATATGTATTACATTTATGACTGCATGCCGACAAAAAACATGTTACCTGTGCAAAGAAAACAGACATTTCCCGCATTTAAAAGACAGTTTTCCCTTTGAAACTTTAAAATCGATTTTCTCAAAAACTATAAGCTCTTTTTGCTAATTTTTTTTCCTCTTGTACCCACTCCCAAGGTGCACATACCCTGTAAATTTGGGGTATGTAGCATGTAAGGAGGCTTTACAAACCACAAAAGTTCGGGTCCCCATTGACTTCCATTATGTTCGGAGTTCGGGTCGAACACCCGAACATCGCGGCCATGTTCGGCCTGTTCGGCCCGAACCCGAACATCTAGATGTTCGCCCAACACTAGTACCAACCAATGCATATTCACTCAAGTTTCAGCGGGGAGTTCACTGGTAATGATCGATAACTGTCATTTTGAACTTGGTGTAATGTATCATGTGTGTCATACCTGGGGCTTTGTACAGCCCACCGTAGGCCTGGAGGTCCCCCGACGTCCTCCTGGCTCCTCTTCGTGTCCCGCAGGCGGCTGCGGTAACCGGCGACACTCGGGCCTAGTGTTGGGATGGTTACTTCCTGTTCTGAGGACGCTGGCCACTAGTACACGACACGTCATAGTGGTTGGCGGCCTGACACTCTGCACGGTTTACAGTTATAAAAACCGCGCACGCCTCAGACCAGGAATGAACCGTCCCGACGACAGTAGTCCCGAGTGTCGTCGGTTTCACGAGTCGACATCAGGACCCAAAGAGAAGCCATGAGGACGCCGGGGGACCTCATGGCCTACGGTGGGCTGTAAGAAGCCCCAGGTAAGTGAAATTTTTTATTTTAAGTTGAATTCGGAATCCCTTTAATACTTTAATATTTCTTTTCCAGAACTTTGGGATTGGAAATTATGACCTCAGCACTGGGCCTGCCAAGCGGGACATAGTCCGCAGGGTCCGGGAGATCCTGCGGACCGAACACCGCAGGGTCATGTCCACCCGGCAGGTCCAGATGCTGTGGTCGGATATGAAAAGGAGGGACCAGGACCTCATCCGCCGGGTCACGGAAGAAATAAGATGTAAGTCAGCAGACTATTAGTTGATGTACGTGTATCTAGGGCTTAATATGCTGCATCTATTTATCCTATAAAAATGTCATGGGCTGTGTGAATAGTAGAGTTGTGTAGTATATACAGTAAAAGGATCAGTAAGGTATTCATTATCAAAGCGCATCACTTTTCCCACATTTTTTTATTGTTATGGACTTATCCCAAAATGGGTTACCTAAATTATTTTTTGTGCTCCTGTGTGGGCATGGGCATAGTGATGATATTTGTGCAGTATTTGCTAATTGTTAGTTTTTGATAACCACTGATGATCGATCACCAGGCTTTTTTAGAAAGATTTGATAGGTGCTATCATCCATCATGACCCTAGATCTTCTCCAGGCCCTATGCAACTGCCTAGGTTTGCCTTGTGGATGATTTGGTTCTGGTGCACAGCCATTTTAAGATCTCGCCAGTTATTCAGTTTTATTGATGCTTATGCTCTTGCTGGGCCACTCAAGGGCATACACAGAGTTGTCTCAAAGCCACTCATTTGATATCTTTGCTGTGTGGATTGATTTGAGACACACCTGTGGCTTCCTACAGCCCCATGGGCACGGATTGCTCTCACGCCACCATCCTCAGTCTTCTCCATCTTCTGTACCGGGTCCCGTTACTTCGGACAGTCGTAGTAAGTCTGTGCAAGTCAAATTTGCCCACTACGTATCTCCCAAAGAGATACGCCAAGAGTGCACTTGTCCTACGTCAGACTTTCCGTGACGTGCCCAAGTAACTGGACCAGGTGCAGGAGACTGAGGATGGCGTGGCGTGGAAGCGATGGAGGAAGCCCCATGTGTGTGTAAATCTTTTAGTTTATTTAATCTCTGGTTTCCCTTTAAAGTGAATTTTTACTGTGACGCCATTACAAAAATATTCATTTTTTTTTTTTTTTTTTTGGCCACATTTAAGGTTCACTTTAAGTAGGGTTTTTTGGAACCTTATTTTAAAAAAAAAATCAAAATAATAGTAGTTTGAGTACAATTATTTTATGTCACACCCATTTTATGACATATTTACTTCCGATTACATTATTTATTTTTTTATATTACAGCTGGAAATGCTCCTCCACCAGCACAGGGCCCACAGCCACGCCGCGCTTGCAGACCCAGCTCCCGCTCCTCCTCTCCAGGGCCGTCTCACCACAGTGAGCGGAGGCGCGCCGCAAGCCTGCAATATGGTAAAAATCTTGCACTGTATAATTAATATATCTCATATATATTAGGTTAACTGAAGTCCAGTTCCATTTCCATTACATGCGGTACGATGTGGCACACCGCCGGTGTCGGAATCCATTGCACTTCAATGGAATAGTTTCAATTGCGTGCAGGTTATGCGGAGCGGTGTAGACTGATCAAATAATCGTCTATATCGCATCACTTCTATAGTGGAACAGGGCCCAAAATGTTATTGTATAAGCTTTACACATGACAGTTTTTTTTTATTTATTTATTTATTTATTTTTTTTACATGTAAAATGTATAATCATTGTATCAATCAGGTTAACCTATTTTCCCCATTCTTTCCACAGTTTCTCTATCCGCTCACCTCCAATTGAGACGCGAAGTCCGGAGGCTGAGGCGAAGGCAGAGGAGGCATGAACGGGCGGTGCCAGCGAGGGACTTCACGATCCTCCAGCAGCAGGTGATGGAGCTGCGGGAGCTGACTGCGAGCCAGCGGGAGGAGATTGCCCAGCTAAGGGGCACCGGCGGCAGGCGTGACTAATTTTTTTTTTTTTTTTTGTTATTTTTTATGTAAATAGTTATATTTTATTTCTGTTTTTGTGGCATCATAAATGCTTTGCAGTATACTTTTGTTGTACCGAGTGGTTATTTCTGTCAATGTTTCTCCTTTTTTTGCAGATTTACTGGCTAATTGATTTACCAATCATTTTTTCAATCATTTTTCCAATCAATTTCGAGTAACTTCTATCAGGAAATTGATCAGAAAAATGATCAAAATCAGATTGGATCTGTCAAAATTTAGGTATCGATTCGATAGATAAATTTTGGCAGATTCAATCTGATTTCGATCATTTTTCTGATCAATTAAAATGATTGAAAAAATGATTGGAAAATTAGTCGACCAGTAAATCTGCAGAAAAAATTATCAATATATTCCCAGCAAAAGGGGACATTTGTGGGGGGATTTAGGCTGGTTTGTAGGCATAAAAATACTTACCCAGCCAGTAGCCAATGCCACTAGGCAGAATTGAGTAAGTGAAAATGCGGCAGAAGGGAGAACTGTGGCACCTTTGAAGGGACCACAGCATGGTTGTAATTCTGCCCAAAAAAATTGAGTAGGAATCTGTGTGTGGGGTGGACCCTGGCGGTGTCCAGCACTAACATAGAATTGAGTAGGAGAAAATGCGGCAGAAGGGAGAACTGTGGCACCTTTGACGGTACCACAGCATGGTTGTAATTCTGCCCCAAAAAATTGAGGAGGAATCTGTGTGTGGGGTGGACCCTGGCGGTGTCCAGCACAAACACAGAATTGATTAGGAGAAAATGCGGCAGAAGGGAAAATTGTGGCACCTTTGACGGTACCACAGCATGGTTGTAATTCTGCCCAAAAAAATTGAGGAGGAATCTGTGTGTGGGGTGGACCCTGGCGGTGTCTAGCACTAACATAGAATTGAGTAGGAGAAAATGCGGCAGAAGGGAGAACTGTGGCACCTTTGACGGGACCACAGCATGGTTGTAATTCTGCCCAAAAAAATTGAGGAGGAATCTGTGTGTGGGGTGGACCCTGGCGGTGTCCAGCACTAACATAGAATTGAGTAGGAGAAAATGCAGAAGAAGGGAGAACTGTGGCACCTTTGACGGGACCACAGCATGGTTGTAATTCTGCCCAAAAAAATTGAGTAATAGAAAATGTTCAGCATTCATTAGCAGCATATGTGAGGCCATTGGACCTGACAGGAGGAACCACGGGCAAAAAATCTGAATATTTTCCGTATACAGGGAAACAAAAAAGTAATAATATCCTTTCAGGTGTGCCACAACACCTGCATAGACTTTATACTGATAACAATAGGATATATGTAGCAAACAACTGAAGAAACTTGAGGAGTTTATATAGAAAAATACAAAATATTTTTATTGAAGACAACAGTTGTGCAAAAATATTTCTAAAAAGTATCTGTCAGGAAACCTTTTCCATAGCAGAGAATGTCAAAAAAAGCATCAGTTGTTGTTAACATCAAGATTAGTGCAGTTGTGCAAAATGAGGCGACAACGTCAACTTGTTTCGGGATAGA
Organism: Hyperolius riggenbachi; assembly: GCF_040937935.1. Lineage (NCBI taxonomy): Eukaryota > Metazoa > Chordata > Amphibia > Anura > Hyperoliidae > Hyperolius > Hyperolius riggenbachi. The sequence goes on along the minus strand of NC_090646.1, from coordinate 593,984,072 downwards.
CCCTTCATCAGGCCTCCACAAATAGAGACAAATCTGTATAGTTAACACATGTTCTTAATAAACATCTGGACGAAATGAAGCCAGGTATAACCACTCATCCAATTTTCAAACCCGGGAACCGCACAAGGCAGGAGCTGGAGAGGAATTCCTCTCCAGCTCCTGCCTTGTGCGGTTCCCGGGTTTGAAAATTGGATGAGTGGTTGAGTGGTTATACCTGGCTTCATTTCGTCCAGATGTTTATTAAGAACATGTGTTAACTATACAGATTTGTCTCTATTTGTGGAGGCGTGATGAAGGGTCTATCCCGAAACAAGTTGACGTTGTCGCCTCATTTTGCACAACTGCACTAATCTTGATGTTAACAACAACTGATGCTTTTTTTGACATTCTCTGCTATGGAAAAGGTTTCCTGACAGATACTTTTTAGAAATATTTTTGCACAACTGTTGTCTTCAATAAAAATATTTTGTATTTTTCCATATAAACTCCTCAAGTTTCTTCAGTTGTTTGCTACATATATCCCATTATTAGTATAAAAAATTTCAAAAGAACCAAGACAATATTAAGAGTTGTTAATGGTAACTATAAGTCTGACACAATTTAAATTCCCAGGCAGGCAGCCACTTCATTTCCCCCTGTCGCCTACAGGAGGGGCCAGGAACTCACCTTCCACCCAAGCCTGGTTCATTTTGAGGAAGGTAAGTTTGTCCACAGAGTCGGTGGACAGCCGAGAGCGCTTCTCCGTGACCACGCCACCAGCCGCGCTAAAGCATCTCTCGGAGAGGACACTCGAAGGGGGGCAGGCCAGGACTTCGAGGGCATACTGGGCAAGCTCTCGCCAGAGCGTCAGTCTCCTGACCCAGTACTCCATGGGCTCCACAGGGCTGTCAGTGTCAAGCCCGCTAAATGACCCCATGTATTCAGAGACCATGCGGGAAAGTCGCTGCTGCTGGTTGGAGGAGGATTCTGTGTCTGGCACCTTTTCTCTGGGCAGCTCCACTGCATATAAGCTTTTTGTAAGGCTTAGCAGGTCTCCAAGGCGGTGGATGCTGCTGCTGGTGGTGGTGGATGCAGGCGCCTGTTGCTGGGATGGCGGAACAGCAACAGTGGGGGTGGTGGAAGGCAGCGGGAACGCTTCTTGCAGTCTTCGCACAAGTGCTTCCTGCAACTCCTTTGTGCGTCTTGCGGTGGCGGATGGCTCCATAAACTGTCCTAGCTTCCCCTTCAGACGTGGGTCCAGGATCAAGGAAATCCAAATGTCCTCCCTTTCCCGCATCTGTCTCACCCGGGGATCCCTGCGAAGATACCGCAACATGTGGGCAGCCATGGGGAAGAGGCGGGCTGTGTCTGCAAAATGTGGCTCGTCGCCCTCCAAGATAATATTGGAAGTCACCTCTTCTTCCTGCGCAGTGTCCTCCTGAAGACGCCAACCCCGCACAACGGAAGCGGCACTCTGCAGCTCCCCCTCATTCTCTATGTTTGGGACCTCCAACTCCTCCCCCACTGCCTGAAGGTCACAGTCCTCCTCCTCCTCCTGCTGTAGCTGCTCCACTTCTAGCTGGCTCACGGCTTCCTCTCCTGCTTCCATCAGATTACACAACGCCCTGTCCAGCATGCAGACCAGGGGCACCCATTCGCAAAGCGATGCCCGATCTCGGCTCACCATCTTAGTTCCCTGCAGGAAGGGACCCAAGACCAGGCACACTTGCTGAATTTGTGACCACTGATCAGCAGAAATCACAGGCAACCTGTTGGAGGCGGAGGTCTGCGTCCGGGGGATCCTTTTATAATTTACATCATAGATGTACTTGTCGACTGCCTCCCTATGCTGAAACAGCCGCTGCAGCATCGCCAGGGTTGAGTTCCATCTAGTGGGTACATCAATGATGAGGCGGTGTGATGGCAGGCCCTTGTCGTGCTGCAGGTCGGCCAGGGTTGCAGCGGCAGTTGCAGATTTTCGGACATGCCTCACCACCTTGCGTGCCGTTTCCAGCAGCTGTTCCATCCCCGGGTAGGTGCGCAGGAAGCGCTGCACCACCAAATTGAGGACGTGGGCCAAGCAGGGGATGTGCTCCAGGTCTCCAAGGCGGACAGCTGCCAGTAGGTTGGAGCCGTTGTCCGACGCCACGTTCCCCACTTTCAGTCCTCTGGGGGTCAGCCAACTCTCCTCCTGCTCCTTGAGGACTTCCAGAATATATTTCCCTGTCAGCTTCTCCTTCCCCAGGCTGACCAATTTTAGGAGTGCTTGGCACTGCTGAGGCTTCATGCTGCTGCTGAGGCAGGCTTGCTTGCAGGGTGTAGAAGGAATGTGATCCAAGGAGCCTGCTGCATCCCCCTTCAACGCACGTGGTGGCACCACTAACTGGCCTGCTGCTGCAGAGTTCTCACCCACTTCCATCAATGTCACCCAGTGGGCAGTAATTGACAGGTAGCGGCCTGTTCCAAATCTGCTGCTCCAGGAATCCATAGTAATGTGAACCCGCTCACCCACAGTGTGTTCGAGTGAACGGGCCACATTTTTTACCACAAAAGCATGCAGTGCCGGGATTGCTGTTCGGGCAAAATAATGCCGGCTGGAGATTTCCCATTCTGGGATTCCAAACTGGAGCAAGGCCCGCATAGCACTCCCTTTATTGACCAGGGAATATGGCAGGAGTTGGGAGCACATGGCTTGGGCCAGCAGGCCATTCAGCTTCCGGATGCGCAAGTTTCTAGGAGGCAGAGGCTTGATGTTACGCCCAAAATTGTCACTTACTAAGGTCTGGCGAAGCCTTGCCGAGGAGTGAGCAGAGGAAGGAGGAGAGGAGAACAATGAGGGCTGGCTGGCCTCACCAGCCTCAATGTCTGTGGCATGAGCTGCCGAGGCCGCACTGGAGAGAGAGGATGTTCTTTGTATGAATTGCCCTTGCCGATGACCATGAGGGAGGGATGATGCTGCTGCTCCTCCTAAATGCTGCACGATGGTTCTTGTGCTCTCACCACCCGCTTTCTGTTCCTGCAGCCTCTTAAAAATGACATAATCATTTCTGTGCTTCGTCTTCAGGTGGGTCTGCAGGGATGAGGTGGTACTCTTTTTCCCACGGCTCAGTACTTTATTGCAGGTGTTGCACACTGCAAACGTCTTGTCTTTTGGAGACACCTCAAAAAAATTCCAGATGGGGGATGTAAGATTCCCCTTCTGGCTTGAAGCGGGTGCGGCAGCTCTGCCTGAGAGTTGCGTGGTGGTGCTGCTGCTTGTGATGGTGGTGCTGGCTGAAGCTGAAGGCTGTGGCTCCTGCCTTCCACGCCCACTTCTGGACCTGCCCGTGCCTGACATGTGGCGATGCCCACGCTGCTGTGACTCGTCCTCCTCTGAGCTGCCTTCAGAGAACTCGTCATCAGGCAAATAAGGTGAATGTTCCTCCTCATCAATAGACAAATCCTCTCCTCCTGACCCAAACACCTCTTCCTCCACACACATAATCACATTCCCCTCCGCCTCCTCATAAGAATGTTCTGCTTGTAGTGCATCATTGTGCACAACAGGAACCATCATGGCATCATCGACTAACACACCCATCAAGACATTTTCACTCGCCGGACTCAACGGCGGAATGGTGTCGTCCTCAGAGGGATTTTCAATGACTGCTGGGGTGGACACAACAGAAAGCGGGGGGCATTGGCTGCTGCTGCTGCTGGCGGTCACAGACGTCTGTGAACTAATGGGCTCTTCATGCACATCAACCTCCGTCATCATCTCCACCACTGCCTCTGAGTGCCTCTCCACATTGGCACCACGGTTGCTGAAAATGGATGCCATTCTCATTGGCAATGGCATATGCTGTGATGATGCTGTTTGACGCCTGGATCCATCCCCTTGTGCTCCTACAGCTGAGCGCACTCTTCCTGCCCATGGAACAGTCCCAGAAGCGGTGGAACTGCCACTCCCTCTCTTCTTGGATCGTCCTTGTGCCCTTCCAGACATTCTTTGATATAACTGACAGTCAGTAAGTAATCACTGGCCAGTGGCTCCCGGCTAGTTAATACAGTACAGTAGTATATTACAGCAGCACAGAAACCTGCGTGCAGTGCCTGCCTGCACAGTAGCACAACAGCAGTCACTAGCAGCACAGACAGTACACTCTGAACTACACTGACTAACTGACAGTCCGTATTCACTGGCTAGCTAATACAGTACAGTAGCATATATAATATATACAGCAGCACAGAAACCTGCGTGCAGTGCCTGCCTGACGCCTGCACAGTAGCACAACAGCAGACAGTGACACTAGCAGCAGCACAGTACACTCTAAACTACACTCACTAACTGACACAGTATAATCACTGGCTAGCTAATGCAGTACAGTACAGAAACCTGTGTGCAGTGCCTGCCTGCACAGTAGCACAACAGCAGACACTAGCAGCACAGTACACTCTGAACTACACTCACTAACTGACAGTGTAATCACTAGCTAACTAAATACAAGTAATATCAGCAATATGAGATCACTGTAATGAGCAAAAACGCTGGGTTTTTACACCAAAATGCCCTTGCTTTGTGACAGAATGGCCTGGAGATACTCTCAGATCACAGTCTCTATGCAAGGACTGAGTTTCTGAAAATGGCCGCTGGTTATATACAGGAGGGGAGGGCATAGCCTCCCCTCCTGTGATTGGTTGCTCTAGCCTGTGTCAGGGGCCTCTGATTGGCCCAGTGACATGTTTTGGGAAAAATCCGCATCACGGCCGCATCACGGCCGTGATTACGGGTCGTGACCCGTATTTTTGTACGCATGCCGTGATCCGGATTTGACGCGATGCCGTGATCCATGCGGATCACGGCATGCGGATCACGGCCTTCGTGATGCGTAAAAACGGCCGTGAATCACGCATACCCGTGATCACGACCATTCGTGATAGCACCACTGCTCGCACGTGGCGCGGCCTATTCCAGTCAAGCACAAGGGAGCTCAAACCATGCCAGCCACTGATGAGGAGGAGAAAGCCTCGGGCTATGAACACTCGGGCTTTGAGCTGCCGAGATCACCTTACAGCAAAAATCTCCAGGACGGGTGGGCCTTATCCGGCAGGACTTAGACCGCATCCGCAAGCAGCTTGTGGACAATGAGCTGTGGATTTCGGCAGTGGAAGATGTGGCCTCGCGACTGGGAATGTGCAGGACTTGCAGCAGGGGGTGCAATATCTGCATCATCCGTTTACTGGAGGACGAGGAGGGGAGATCACCCTCTGAGTTCACTGAGGGCCTCATCAAACAGGTACTCCTGCAGACCATCCTGTCAACCTTCTTCACTGTGGAGCGGGCTCACCATATCCCTTTCCCCCTCTGCGTCCATTTATATTAAAACTTTTACATTTCTGCATCCCAGACGCCATCTTAGCGGAGGCAAGGAAGGTTGGGCCTATAAATCACGGTGGCTCCAAGCTCCTCTTTTTCCCAGATTACACTGCAGAGACGCAACGCTTAAAGAAAATCTGTAATGAAAAAAACTACCCTGGAAGGTACTCACCTCGGGTGAGGGAAGCCTCCGGATCCTAATGAGGCTTCCCCCGTCCTCCTCGGTCCCACAGCGGCGGTAAAAATCCTCCCGGAGCGGCAGCAATGTAAATATTTACCTCCCGGGCTCCAGCGCAGGCGCAGTATCCGCTCTTCTGACGAAGATACTCGAAAATAGCCGATCTCCGTCGGGCTGCTCTACTGCGCAGGCGCAAGTCTCCTGCACCTGCTAAGCAGTGCGTACCCGACGGAGATCGGCTATTTTTGCCTATCTCCGTCAGCCGCAACAGCGCCCCTGCTGGAGCCAGAAAAGGTAAATATTGCACAGGCTGTCGGATTTGTCGCCTGTGCGTTCCGGGGGCTGCAGCAAGACCGCCGTGGCACACAGGAGGACGGGGAAGCCTCGATAGGGTCCAGAGGCTTCCCTCTACTGAGTTGAGTACCTCCCAGGGGAACTTTTTTTCAGTACAGGTTTTCTTTCATGAAATCGTTTGATGGAGTGAGAGCCCAGCTTTGTAGCAAGAATATCAAATATTCCACCATCTTTCCTGCTAAGCTGCGAGTCTAGGATAGGGAAACTGTCAGCTTCTTTATTAATCCTGTGGAGGCGTCTGCCTGGCTTGACGCTGATTTGATTTTTGTGGCCGTATAGTAATGTATTTCTACACTGGGCTTTATGTTTCCACTTGCCTTTTTCGTAAGACTTTTACCATTTACCTCTATTGTTTCCTGATATACTCTGTGGTTCTGGCCTATCCTAACTTGTTGCCTGTGCCCGGGCTATGACTCTCACCTGATTTTGTGTATGAGGCACAAACTACTACAGTGGGTTTCTTTTTCTTTAGGAGTTCATTATCCACCCCCAAGGCACCCTTGCTGGACAGCATGCTGGCTCAGGGCAGTTTGCTGCCAAGGAACAAACTAACACCACTCTATTTCTCCTGGGTTTGGTGCATAGGCGGTTGAGAGACATATCTTGGATATAGCCCACCAAGTTACGTGAACGATTGGCTCCTGATTTATCTGAGCTGTAAGTTGCTTCAGGTTGGGGAAGTAACAGGGAGTGGTAGTGAGAAAAAATGGAGCGGGATTTCTTGATTCAGTGCGCCTTGCTATTTCTGTGGCCCTGCCATGGGTGTCCACAGGTTGTCAGCTCCTCGAGTCATAGTGCCCACTTGGCTAATATCTTCTCTGTGCTGTAGCCATGGCACCTGATGACTAAACTATGTCAATTATTTTTTGGAATGTAAGGGGAATAAATAATAAGAACAAACGCTCCTTGGTTTTTTAACTACCTTAAGCAGCGTCGCCCTCACATGTGTCTGTTGCAGGAAACGCACCTGCAGGGCAGCCCTATGCTTGCGGTGAAAAAAACCAGGGTATTTGCACATTATCACTCTACTTCCTCATCATACTCCTGAGGGGTTTGAATTTTCATAAACAAATCTCTGACGTTTGAGCTGCTGGCTGTAAAGCTGGACCCCTGGCGGCAGGCAGTGGTGCTCAAATACCCCTTTTTAAAATTCGAGTTTGGTCGAATTCGAATAGTAAATTATTCGAGGTCAGTCAAATATTCGAGTCGAATAATTTTTACTATTCGATTCGACCTCGGACTTCGAGCTCACTATTCGAGTCGGTATTCGAGCTCATTATTCGAGCTGACTATTCGAATTGGCCTTAAATAGCTTCCCAACACTTGTTTTGAGGGTGAATGATGCAAGAAACATCTTTTTTTCCAAGTAACAACAGCAAGTGATTATGTGGGGATGTTCCTTTAAAAAAAAAAAAGGTGGAAAGAGAAGTTGTGTCCAGAATTTTGTTCAGTACTGTATATACTTCTTCTTCTTCTTCTTCTTCTTCTTTATCTTCTATATCTTCTTCTTCTTCTATATCTTCTTCTATATCTTCTTCTTCTATATCTTCTTCTATATCTTCTTCTTCTTCTTCTTCTATATTGTCTTCTTCTTCTTCTTCTTCTTCATCTTCTTCATCTTCTTCATCATCATCTTCTTCTTCTTCTTCTTCTTCATCTTCTTCTTCTTCTTCTTCTTCTTCTTCTTCTTCTTCTTCTTCTTCTTCTTCTTCTTCTTCTTCTTCTTCTTCTTCTTCTTCTTCTTCTTCTTCTTCATCTTTTTCATCTTCTTCTTCTTCATCTTCTTCATCTTCTTCATCTTCTTCTTCTTCTTCATCTTCTCCATCTTCTTCTTCTTCTTCATCTTCTTCATCTTCTTCTTCTTCATCTTCTTCATCTTCTTCTTCTTCATCTTCTTCTTCTTCTTCATCATCTTCTTCATCTTCTTCATCTTCTTCTTCTTCTTCTTCATCTTCTTCATCTTCTCCATCTTCTTCTTCTTCATCTTCTTCTTCTTCTTGATCTTCTTCATCTTCTTCATCTTCTTCTTCTTCTTCATCTTCTTCTTCTCCTTCTTCTTCATCTTCTTCTTCTCCTTCTTCTTCTTCTCCTTCTTTTTCTATATCGTCTTCTTCTTCTTCACTTATTTCTCTTTTAAATTTTTTTTTTAAAGAAATGCAGCTATTTTTGAGCGTAACAAATAGCTGGTGGCGCACGCATGTTGGAAGCGCCATTGTATGTGCTCCCTGGCAGTGGAAACACACAGACAGCAGGAGGTAAATTCAGCAGCAGGAGGAGGAGGATGAGTGTGTGGCAGCAGGCAGTCAATGAGGCAGGCAGCGTGACATAATAGCCCTGGTACCTAGCGGTGATACCAGGGCTGTAAATAAACACAGCAGGCAGGAGGTCCCAGACAGCGTTCGTGCAGCCCACATCGTGTCCAATACACAACTGGGACAACACAGTTTTCAACCCGGGCACCTCAGAAAAATTAAAAAAAAATTTTTTAATGGTTTTTTGGTTTTGTTTGTAAAACAAATTACACAGATATATAGCTATTTTTTGACGTAATAGCTGGTGGCAGAGTGGCAGCAGAATGTAATTCTGTGTACCCTGGCAGTGGGAAACACAGACCGACAGCAGCAGCAGCAGGAGGAATGGAGGAGTAATGTGAGCAGCTATTGTTTGACGTAATAGCTGGTGGCAGAGTGGCAGCAGAATGTAATTCTGTGTACCCTGGCAGTGGGAAACACAGACAGACAGCAGCAGCAGGAGGAATGGAGGAGTAGTGTGAGTGTGGCAGCAGGCAGGCAGCGTGACATAATAGCCCTGGTACCTAGCGGCTGATACCAGGGCTGTAAATAAACACAACAGGAGGTCCCAGACAGCGGTCGTGCAGCCCACATCGTGTCCAATACACAACTGGGACAACAGTTTTCAACCCGGGCACCTCTGAAAAATTAAACCTTTTTTTTTTTTATGGTTTTTTGGTTTTGTTTGTAAAACAAATTACACAGATATATAGCTCTTTTTATGACGTAATAGCTGGTGGCAGAGTGGCAGCAGAATGTAATTCTGTGTACCCTGGCAGTGGGAAACACAGACCGACAGCAGCAGCAGCAGGAGGAATGAAGGAGTAATGTGAGCAGCTATTGTTTGACGTAATAGCTGGTGGCAGAGTGGCAGCAGAATGTAATTCTGTGTACCCTGGCAGTGGGAAACACAGACAGACAGCAGCAACAGCAGGAGGAATGGAGGAGTAGTGTGAGTGTGGCAGCAGGCAGGCAGCGTGACATAATAGCCCTGGTACCTAGCGGCTGATACCAGGGCTGTAAATAAACACAACAGGAGGTCCCAGACAGCGGTCGTGCAGCCCACATCGTGTCCAATACACAACTGGGACAACACAGTTTTCAACCCGGGCACCTCTGAAAAATTAAACCTTTTTTTTTTTTATGTTTTTTTGGTTTTGTTTGTAAAACAAATTACACAGATATATAGCTATTTTTTGACGTAATAGCTGGTGGCAGAGTGGCAGCAGAATGTAATTCTGTGTACCCTGGCAGTGGGAAACACAGACCGACAGCAGCAGCAGCAGGAGGAATGGAGGAGTAATGTGAGCAGCTATTGTTTGACGTAATAGCTGGTGGCAGAGTGGCAGCAGAATGTAATTCTGTGTACCCTGGCAGTGGGAAACACAGACAGACAGCAGCAGCAGCAGGAGGAATGGAGGAGTAGTGTGAGTGTGGCAGCAGGCAGGCAGCGTGACATAATAGCCCTGGTACCTAGCGGGTGATACCAGGGCTGTAAATAAACACAACAGGAGGTCCCAGACAGCGGTCGTGCAGCCCACATCGTGTCCAATACACAACTGGGACAACACAGTTTTCAACCCGGGCACCTCTGAAAAATTAAACCTTTTTTTTTTTTATGGTTTTGTAGTTTTGGTTTTACAACCAATTACACAGATATAGCTATTTTTTGACGTAATAGCTGGTGGCAGAGTGGCAGCAGAATGTAATTCTGTGTACCCTGGCAGTGGGAAACACAGACAGACAGCAGCAGCAGCAGGAGTAATGGAGGAGTAGTGTGAGTGTGGCAGCAGGCAGGCAGCGTGACATAATAGCCCTGGTACCTAGCGGGTGATACCAGGGCTGTAAATAAACACAACAGGAGGTCCCAGACAGCGGTCATGCAGCCCACATCGTGTCCAATACACAACTGGGACAACACAGTTTTCAACCCGGGCACCTCAGAAAAATTAAACCTTTTTTTTTTTATGGTTTTTTGGTTTTGTTTGGAAAACCAATTACACAGATATATAGCTATTTTTTGACGTAATAGCTGGTGGCAGAGTGGCAGCAGAATGTAAATCTGTGTACCCTGGCAGTGGGAAACACAGACAGACAGCAGAAGGGCAGTACACAGCAGCCCACTGTAGTTGTAAAATGTGTGGCTGCAGGCGACGTAATAGTCAAAGTGAACCAGGCTGGCTTAGTGAGCAGGAGCCAGGAGGTGGTAAAGGGTGGTAAGGCACATTAACGATGGTTCTAAGTTCCGGCAGCCAGTTCATGTCCCCCTCTCGCCGACAACAGGGGCCAGGAACTCGCCTTCCACCCACGCCTGGTTCATCTTGAGAAACGTCAGTCTGTCCACAGACTTGTGAGACAGACGTGAGCGTTTCTCGGTGACCACGCCACCAGCTGCACTGAAGCAACACTCGGACAGCACGCTGGAAGGGGGGCAGGACAGCACTTCCAGGGCGTACTGCGCCAGCTCGCTCCAGATCTCCAGGCGCTTGACCCAATACTCCATGGGATCAACAGGGGCATCGCTGTCAAGCCCGCTGTAGGACCCCATGTAGTCAGCCACCATGCGGGTCAGGCGCTGGCTGTGACCGGAGGAGGATGCTGCTGCATGCACCTCCTCTCTAGTCACTGCTGCCGGAGCCTCTACAGTCCTGTAGAGCTCGTGGCTGAGAGACAGCAGGTCTGTGGGGCGCTTGCTGCTGGATGCAGGCACCTGCTGCTGCCTCTGTGCTGGCTGGACAGTGGGGGTGGAAGGCTGGGGGAAGGCTTCCTCCAAGCGCTCAACAAGGGCCTGCTGCAAGCTCCTTATTTGTTGCGCTGGGTCTCCTCCTGCAGGCGGCAGGAACTGGCTCAACTTCCCCTTGAGGCGTGGGTCCAACATCATGCTGATCCAGATGTCCTCCCTCTGCTTCATCTGGATCACCCTGGGGTCCCTGCGCAGGCACGTCAGCATGTGCGCTGCCATTGGGAAGAGGCGGGCCACGTCTGCTGGCACATCGACGGCAGTGCTGTCCTCCTCATCCTCCTCCTCTGCCGCCTCATCCTCTCTCCACCCCCGCACCAACTCAGCTGCGCTGTGCTGATCCCCCTCATCAGCAGCAAGGTCAGGGACCTCCACCAAGTCCTCCTCCCCCTCAGAGGTGGACTGTGCAGCTGCTTGCCGCTCCTGCTGGTCCAAGGCTGCCGCTCCCTGTTCCAGCAAAGCATCGAGGGCCCTGTTCAGCAGACAAACCAGGGGCACCCACTCGCAGACCATAGCATGGTCCCTGCTCACCATGTTAGTGGCCTGCAGAAAGGGAGCCAGCACTAAGCACACCTGCTGCATGTGCCTCCAGTCATCATCGGGGACGATGGACGGGATGTTGCTGGTCTTGTCCCTTCTCTGAGCGGCGGAAACAGTGGCCTGGGCAAGGTACTGGTTGACAGCGTGCTTCTGTTCAACCAGACGCTCCAACATCGCCAGGGTGGAGTTCCAGCGAGTCGGAACGTCAAGGATCAGCCGATGGCGTGGCAGCTCCAGCTCCTTTTGCACGTCTTCCAGGCTCGCACAGGCTGCAGCCGAGCGCCGGAAGTGACGCACAACGTTCCTTGCCGTTTCCAGCAGTTCGCCCATCCCCTGGTAGGTGCGCAAGAACTTCTGCACCACCAGGTTCAGCACGTGGGCAAGACAGGGGATGTGGGTCAGGTTTCCCCTGTCTATTGCGGCAACCAGATTGGCCCCATTGTCGGCCACCACCTCTCCGACTCTGAGGCCTATGGGGGTCAGCCAAATCCTCTCCTGCTCCTGGAGTTTGGCCAACACATGGGTTGCCGTCAGCTTGGTCTTCCCAAGGCTGACCAAGTGCAGCAGCGCTTGGCAGTGGCGGGCCTTCACGCTGCTGCTGAGGCGGGGGGTTTGGCCAGGTGTGCCGGAGGATGGCAGAGGATCGGAGGAACCTGCTGCAGTTCCCCCGACCCTGCGGGGTGGCACCACCCACTGTGTTGCTGCTGCTGCTGTGCCCGCTGCTGCTCTCCCATCCTCACCCCCTTCCACCAAGCTGACCCAGTGGACAGTGAAGGACAGGTAGCGGCCTGTCCCGAAGCGGCTGCTCCAGGAGTCCATGGTGACGTGGACCCTTTCACCAACCGCGTGCTCCAGCCCTCGCTCCACATTGGCCATCACAAAGCGGTGCAGTGCAGGAATGGCCTTGCGGGCGAAGAAGTGTCTGCTGGGGAGCTGCCAGTCTGGGGCTGCGCAAGCAAGCAGCGCACGAATGTCGCTCCCCTCCTGCACGAGCGTGTACGGCAGGAGTTGGGAGCACATGGCCCGTGCCAGCAAGCCGTTCAGCTGCCGCACGCAACGGCTGCTGGGAGGCAGAGCCCTAACCACCCCCTGGAAGGACTCGCTCAAAAGGCTCTGGCGTGGCCTTTTGCTGGCACGGGAATCAGCAGACACAGCAGAGGAGGCCACTGAGGACTGGCTGCCAGAACAGGCCTCAGTGTCGGCGGCAGGAGTTGCAGAGGGGGGAGGAGCAGTGCGTTTCTGCACTCCTGCTGGTGCTGCTGGAGGAGCAGGAGGGCGGGTGGCTGCTGTTGCTGCTGCTGCTGCTGCTGCTGCTGCTGAAGGCTGTGCAGTGATGGGTGTGGTGCCACTGCCAGCACCAGATGCCTTCAGCCTCTGGAACTCCTCATGCTGGTGGAAATGTTTCGCAGCAAGGTGGTTGATGAGCGAGCTGGTGCTGAACTTTAAGGGGTCTGCACCTCTGCTCAACTTCCGCTGACAGTGGTTGCAAGTGGCGTACTTGCTGTACACTGTGGGCATGGTGAAAAAGCGCCAGATTGGTGACAAAAACAACCCCCTACGGCATGGAACCGCTGCTGCCTGTCTCCCTGTGGTGGTTGGGGGGGGGCTTGGGTGCGGCTGGTGGTGGTACTGGCAGATGCTGCTGCTGCTGCTGCTGAGCCTGAGACACCAGCAGGCTGGGGGACCTGCCTACTGCTGCCAATGCTTGCAATGATGCGCCTCCTTGCAAGGCCCACAAGCGCATCCTCCTCCTCCTCCTCAGAGCTGCTGATGACGACATCCCCTGGAGCTGGTGGCACCCAGTCTCTGTCTGTCACCGTGTCATCATCATCCTCCCCCTCCTAAAACATGTCCTGCTGGGATGATGACCCCCCAAACTCCTCTCCTGATGCATGGATGGGCTGCTTGACTGTCGCCACAGTCTTGCTGTCCAATCCCTCATCCCCCAAAGTGCCCATCAGCATCTCCTCCTCCAAATCGCCAACAACAGCAGACAATTGACTCATCATGCCTGGGGTCAAAAGAATGCTGAGTGACAGGTCGGCGACTGACAGTGAACTGGCCTCCTCCCCAGGCCCTGCTGGGCGGCTGCTGCGAACAGGGGTGGTGGTGGTGGTGGTGAGGGTGGAGGCCTCGGATGCAGAGCTGATGGCGGGCTGCTCATCCTCCGTCATCAGTTGCACCACAGTGTCTGCATCCTTTTCCTCAATGGGACGTTTCCGACCCGGCTGGAGGAAAATCGGAGCAGGTGCTACACGCTGCTGCTGCTGTGTCTCTGCAGCGTGAGTTGCAGATGCTCCTGCTGGGCGGCGCCCAAGGCGTCCACGGCCAGTGGCTATAGGAGGAATGTTAGCCACTGACGCTGCTGCTGCGGAACTGTGCATGGTGGCGCGGCCGCGCCCGCGGCTTGCCACAATGCTGCTCCCTCTCCTCCTGATTCCCTTGCTGCCCTTCCCCTTGCCCAGACCGCGCTGGCTGCCACTTCCAGACATCTTCGATGTTTTGGGCGTAAACACAAAAGTTTTTTAAAAGGGCGGGTGAAAAGTGGGGTACTTTAATGGAGTGGGTTGGTGGGCGAGGTGACTGAGTGAGTGTCTAGTACAGTAAGTAAGTAGTAACAGAGTCAGTAAGTACAACTAGAAGTTACAATAATCAATCAGTAATCAGAAGGAAATAGAGTGTGTGTACAGTACACAGACAGTGAGTGCACGCACACGCAGGAGCTAGTAGCCTATGAACAGTGACAGTGAGTGTCCTAGTACAGTTACAGTATATAACTATTCAGAAGGAAATAGAGTGTGTGTACACTACAGTTCACAGACAGTGAGTGCACGCACACGCAGGAGCTAGTAGCCTATGAACAGTGTCAGTGAGTGAGTGTACTAGTACAGTTACAGTATATAACTATTCAGAAGGAAATAGAGTGTGTGTACACTACACAGACAGTGAGTGCACGCACACGCAGGAGCTAGTAGCCTATGAACAGTGACAGTGAGTGTCCTAGTACAGTTACAGTATATAACTATTCAGAAGGAAATAGAGTGTGTGTACACTACACAGACAGTGAGTGCACGCACACGCAGGAGCTAGTAGCCTATGAACAGTGACAGTGAGTGTCCTAGTACAGTTACAGTATATAACTATTCAGAAGGAAATAGAGTGTGTGTACAGTACACAGACAGTGAGTGCACGCACACGCAGGAGCTAGTAGCCTATGAACAGTGACAGTGAGTGTCCTAGTACAGTTACAGTATATAACTATTCAGAAGGAAATAGAGTGTGTGTACACTACACAGACAGTGAGTGCACGCACACGCAGGAGCTAGTAGCCTATGAACAGTGACAGTGAGTGTCCTAGTACAGTTACAGTATATAACTATTCAGAAGGAAATAGAGTGTGTGTACAGTACACAGACAGTGAGTGCACGCACATGCAGGAGCTAGTAGCCTATGAACAGTGACAGTGAGTGTCCTAGTACAGTTACAGTATATAACTATTCAGAAGGAAATAGAGTGTGTGTACAGTACACAGACAGTGAGTGCACGCACACGCAGGAGCTAGTAGCCTATGAACAGTGACAGTGAGTGTCCTAGTACAGTTACAGTATATAACTATTCAGAAGGAAATCGAGTGTGTGTACAGTACACAGACAGTGAGTGCACGCACACGCAGGAGCTAGTAGCCTATGAACAGTGACAGTGAGTGTCCTAGTACAGTTACAGTATATACTGTAACTATTCAGAAGGAAATAGAGTGTGTGTACACTACAGTTCACAGACAGTGAGTGCACGCACACGCAGGAGCTAGTAGCCTATGAACAGTGACAGTGAGTGTCCTAGTACAGTTACAGTATATAACTATTCAGAAGGAAATAGAGTGTGTGTACAGTACACAGACAGTGAGTGCACGCACACGCAGGAGCTAGTAGCCTATGAACAGTGACAGTGAGTGTCCTAGTACAGTTACAGTATATAACTATTCAGAAGGAAATAGAGTGTGTGTACACTACACAGACAGTGAGTGCACGCACACGCAGGAGCTAGTAGCCTATGAACAGTGACAGTGAGTGTCCTAGTACAGTTACAGTATATAACTATTCAGAAGGAAATAGAGTGTGTGTACAGTACACAGACAGTGAGTGCACGCACACGCAGGAGCTAGTAGCCTATGAACAGTGACAGTGAGTGTCCTAGTACAGTTACAGTATATAACTATTCAGAAGGAAATAGAGTGTGTGTACACTACAGTTCACAGACAGTGAGTGCACGCACACGCAGGAGCTAGTAGCCTATGAACAGTGTCAGTGAGTGAGTGTCCTAGTACAGTTACAGTATATAACTACAATACAAAATACAATCAATCAGTACTAAAGGACAGCAGAAATACTGGTATAGATGAGAAATAAACAGAGGACAGGAGAGAACAGCTGCCCACACAAGCAAGGCCCTGAGGCCTAAAGCTGTAAGCCTGCAGCAGCTGTCTGAGTCTCTCTCTATGTAACACAAAAGCTACTAACTAAAATACAATGTCTATCTAACTAACAACAATATAGGTGTATATAGGAGGTGTATGTGAGCAAAAACGCTAGGTAAATGACCACAATAAAGCTCTTGCTAAGCCAACGCACAAAGGAGCAGATCTCTCTCTGTGCAAAGTCGGGCAAGGACAGAGAAACGGAACATGGCGGCCGCTATTTATAGGGTAGGGGCTGGCCAGGGTCCCCCTCAGTGATTGGCTGCCGTCAGAGGGCCTGGGAGCCCTCTGATTGGCTCTAAGGACATCAATCTGGGCTATGACGCTATTCGAGCTCGGTATTCGAGCTCGAATAGCGCTGTTAGCTCAAATAGCGCGAATAGTGAATGGGCTATTCGAGTTCACTCGAATAGCCCATTCGAATAGCTCCAGCTATTCGGAGCTCGAATACCGAGCTCGAATAGCTGAAAAAGAGCTCGAATATTCGAGCTACTCGAATATTCGAGCTCTGCTGAGCACCACTGGCGGCAGGTACATTGTTTTACATTCTAAACTCCAACTAGTGGAATATGTTATTGTGAATGTATAGCATCCTCCTCTGGCTGATTCAGCCTTATTACAGGAGCTTATTTATTGGTATCATTGGTCAATTCCCGGTTACTAAAGTGATTCTAGCTGGGGATCTGAATCTTACTATGTATGCAGAAGATAGACAAGCAGTGGACGGACGCGATTACATGACAGATGTGTGAAGGTGGAAGCATGCAGAGACTCCTGGGTTCACGTGTAAGTCTTCCACGTATCGGACCATGTCGAGGATTGATTACTTTTTCTGCTCCCTGGGGGTCCTCCATGTGTCTCATTCGTTGTTGATTGGCTTCCTTGGGCCGTCTCAGACCATGTTCCTCTGAAGCTTACTTTGAACTGACTAAAAAGTATCTTCTCAAACAAAGACACCGAATCTTTGAATAGGGTGAGCACTGTGGCAGTCTCCTAGTATGGTTGGCTAGGAAACAGCAGGCTAAAACTAGCATACCTTGTATCCAAGACTGTAATGGAGTGGAGAGTTCTGATCCTATGGTTATCAATAAGGTCTTCATGGAATATCACCAACTTCTCTACTCCTCTCGAGTGAATTACAATATATCTTAGTTGATGGGGTATCAGTATGGGGTCCTCCTCCTACAGCTGGCAGTGGAGCAAATAACAGCACTAGACAAGGTTACCTCTGACAAGGTTAAGGTGGGTATAGCGAGTCTGCAGTGCAGTAAAACTCTGGTTAAAATTATGAGCTTCTACAAGAGAAGAGAGATCTTTCATAGGTAGGGTGTAGATACCTCCCCTCGAAGAGACTGAATAGAGATATGATGCGGTATAAGCTTACGTATCTTAACTGCAAATGCCCCATTAAATTTGACAAGATATGGTATAGTTGGATTGATTACAGTGATTTGCCTGACGTGCTGGACAGCTCCACAGCTTGAGTTCTGATTAGATGGTTGTGATGGTCGGTCACACTCGACTTGTAGGTGGGCTATGAGGGAACTCTAGCGGCAGTGGTTTGCTGCAAGCAGACGGTTCCTCTTGATGTGTTGGAGGTGCACTGAACCGTGGGGTGGGTAGGAGGGAAGGGACGGGGTGGGTTGTGGGTGGATTTGTTGATGTGATGGTTATGTCTGTTTAAAAACTCAATAAAATCCTACTTAAAAAGAACCTACCTAAATATTCAAGTAGATATTCTCCTAAAGGATTAGTTAGATATTCATACCATTAAGAGACCCCCCCCACCTCCCTTTCAGAGTTTATAGGGGAGGACAATTGTACCATTGAACATCAGAGGGAATTGCTATCTTGTTATGAGATATGTTATGTTATGAGATATGAAATCTTGAATCTTTAGATATGTAGAAAGTGAGGAGCAAAGTGAATTTATCTTGTAATATCTGAAATGATTGTAATTGACCAACTGACCATGCAATATTAAATAATTTATGTACCTCAGGTCTCCCTACATCCAAGATAAAAGATCTAAATCTTAAATATGAACCTGTACAGGGGAATTTTATTGGGAGAATCGTTGGGAGCGAACCTTTTGTGACGTAGATATTCTGACCAAATTTTAAATGTTGTCTGAATTGTAAATTTTTTAGACAAAAACACACAGCTAACAGTTGATAAGTGGTTTGCTGCCTCTATCACCAATTTCAATTCTCCAAAAGAGGAAGCATTACACACCATTGTAAAAACCATAGGGTCTACACTGCTATCTGTGCACTATATTAGACTAGCCGACCCGCGGCGTAGCATACGCCGCATAAGAGAGTAGAGGGCAGGAAGGGGGTATTGGGCACAGCGGCGGGGAGGGGGGTTGGAACCCCCCTCAACTGTGTCCCCCATGTGTGCTCTACCTCCAGCTTAAGCTCAGCAGGAACCCCTCCCCCCTCACCTGGGTCCCTCATGTGCGCTCCCCCTCCTGTCGTCACTTCCTGCAATGCCACGCACTGTATTGGTGTAATTTGCCTTTTTAAAACAGAAGGAAATCTGCAATAATTCAGCTATAAGTGAATATTTGTGGTTACCCACAATGCACTGCTACTAAATATGCAAATTACCCCTTTCCCCCCTTGGTAAGTCAAGCAAGCATCCAGAGCCGCTGGTGTATAGCAAGCATATAGCTTTAAATGTTACACATTTATCAAACCCACATGTACACAGCCTGATTCAGACTTTTGGACCTCATCTGTACTTTGGCAAGGATTGATATGGCTGTATGAGATAGGGCTTGGACCAGTACAACAGAGTAACCAAGCAGCTCAGGGTGACCCAAACCATTCGGAATGTATAGGGGGATAAAAGGGACCAAAAAGACCTCCTATTAAAAAAAGCAAAGCTTGGTGTAATTTGCCTTCCTAAAACAGAAGGAAATATGCAATAATTCAGCTATAAGTAAACATTTGTGACTACCCACAATGCACTGCTACTAAATATGCAAATAATTCCTTTTCACCCTTAGTAAGTCAAGCAAGCATCCAGAACCACTGGTGTATAGCAAGCCTATAGCTTTAAATTTTACACAGCGATATCAAACCCACATGTGACAGCCTGTTTCAGACTTTTGGTCCTCATCTGTACATGGCAAGGATTGATATGGCTGTATGAGATAGGGCTTGGACCAGTACAACAGAGTAACCAAGCAGCTCAGGGTCCACTCGAATGTATAGGGGGATAAAAGGGACCAAAAAGACCTTCTACTAAAATAATCAATCCAACGGACACAGCATGGATGATCTTCGTGTCACTGCCCTGAAGGGTGGCTTCAAAACGTCAAATGATCGATTAATAGCAGAAACAAAATTTATAAATTGGTTCAAGGCTGTGCAGAACGGTTTGAATAAGGACAACAACTTTCTATATTGGTATGAGACTGATGACATTTGAACTTTTCTCAGCCATTATAGCTGAACTTGTGAACTAAGAATTTACGATACCTCTGTGTCAGTCCAACTCCCAGGTATGTGAGCAGGGAGTAAACAAGGATTCTTATCTTGGCTTACAACCTCTAACCCCAGGTCGATGGTCTGTGTGAATTAAGGCATCTTAATGACATGTATTTATGCTTGAAAAAAATATCTGTTTTCCTTTTTGATGTTGCATGTATATAAGCTGTCTGTACCACCAGTTTGCAAACTAACAGGATATAAGCCAGACGAAGGCTGCAAGGCCGAAAGCTTGCTTATTTTATTCATTTTTAGTTAGCCAATAAATGGTATCATCCTGATTTAAAACTTCTTGCTTTTACTGATGGCTAACACGGTACAATACCCTACTGCTACTACTAAAATAATCAAAGCTTGGTGTAATTTGCCTTCTTAAAACAGAAGAAAATCTGCAATAATTCAGCTATAAGTGAACATTTGTGGTTACCACAATGCCCCGCTACTAAATATGCAAATTATTCCTGTTCACCCATGGTAAGTCAAGCATGCATATGCTTAGCTTTAAGTTTTACACAGTCATATCAAACCCACATGCGCCAGCCTATTTCAGGCATTTGGTCCTCATCAGTACATAGCAGGGATTGATAAGGCTTTATGAGATAGGGCTTGGACCAGTACAACAGACTAACCAAGCAGCTCAGGGTGACCCAAACTACTAAGAATGTATAGGAGGATAAAAAAAAAAGAGACCAAAAATCCCTCCTACTAAAAAAAGCAAAGCTTGGTGTAATTTTCCTTCTTAATACAGAAGCAAATCTGCAATAATTCAGCTATAAGTGAACATTTGTGGTTACCCACACTGCACTGCTACTGAATATGCAAATTATCCCTCTTTGCCCTTGGTTTGATATGACACTACTCCTTCTTCTTGCTTGGACGAGCCCCTTCTTCTTGCTTGGACCGGCCCTGGGGGCAGGGCGCTACTTCTTCTTCTTGCTTGAAGGTTGAGGCACTTACTCTATTATATATATAGATAAAAGACATGGCTTATGTACCAATCCGGGCACGGTGAGTGTTAAACAATGGGTGTGGTGGAGGCTCTCCCTGTCTTGAATATCTTCCTGAACTTGTCATTTAAAGTCCTGATGCAAGCTGGCTCTGATTGGCACATAGACTCACATTCAGATACAGTAAACAAGATTTCACGCGTGTTTCACCCCTCCTTTGGAATCCCCTGCCAGATCACATCCATCACTCTCCAACCTTTGATATCTTTAATCATTTCAGCCCATGGGTTGTTTTTTACCTAATGGATGAGAGGAATTTTCACATTTCAGCGCTTCTCCCTTTCATTCCCCAATATCTTTATCACTACTTATCCCATCAAAATTATATATACCTTGTTTTTTTCTCCACCAATTAGGCTTTCTTTGGGTGATACATTGGGCTAAATATTATTATATTCTAAATGCATTTTAATGGGAATAATAAGAAAAAAAATGGAAAACAAATATTATTTCAGTTTTTAGCCATTATAGTTTTAAAATAAAATGTAAAACTGTAGATAAAAGCCAAACATTTTATTTGCCCATTTGTCCCAGTTATTGCAACATTTAAATCCCTAATACAATGTATAGTGATAATATTTTATTTGGAAATAAAGGTGCATTTTTTTCATTTTTTCATCCATTACTAATTACAAGCTCATAATTTAATAATAATATACCTTCTTGACATACTTATGAAAACATTTTTAGTCCCTAAAGTCTGTAGGTGTAATTTTACTCTACGGTCATAAGATGTCCGAAGCATTAGTTCCTACTAGCATATAATAAGTAAGCTAAATGGGAAGTAAAGCGTGCCTGTGTTAATTCGGAAGTGATGCAGGTATCTCATTGATAACGATCACGTGAACCTAGAGAGGAGATTAATGAATGGGAACTTTGTTCCTATTCATTCATCTAACGATCGGCAACAGAAGCGGCGGAAACGAGCGAGCGAGAGGGAGCGCGGCGGCACCACCATTAGAGAATGATCACTGTTTTTGCACAAAAACAGTGATCATTTTCGCCGGACAAGTATGGATTGGCTCAGGGGACTTCATTCCCCTGCCACCAATACCCCCTGTCGCCGGGACCATCGCAATCGCACAGCCCCGCAGACTGCGCGGACATGAGCCTCACATCCCTGCGGCTACAGCAGCACCTGCCGCGGAAGTGAGGCTTACGTTCGTGTGGCTGAAATGGTTAAACATGACCTCAAAACTCACCTTTTCTATCAAGCATACACTTTACTTTAGGCTAGTTCCCCTTTTGTCCTCCAATTTGTACTCCTACTAGATAACCTAAACCTCAATGCCTCTAGGTATGTTTATTGTTTGCTACCCCACCTCTTGTCCCAGCTATTCCTTTAGATTGTAAGCTCACAAGGGCAGGAATTTTTCAGCCTTTTTTGTTTTGGAATTAGTTACACCTTCATATTATTATTCATATTCCTATTAATTTTGTTACTGTAATTGTCAATTCTGAATTTTGTACCGCTTCTGTATTTTGTACCAAATCAGTATTTTGTATATTGGTGTACATCATTGTCAGTATTATTTTGTACCACATTTTTGTTTCTTACTTTGTACAGCGCCACAGAATATGTTGGTGCTTAATAAATCAATAATAATAATTACATGACTTTTATCTAATATAGTATTGCACAGATAGGAGTGTGGACTTTTTGTTTCTACAATTGTGTGTAGTGCTTCCTCTTTTGGAGAATTGAATTGTAAATCTGTTTTCTAATGTAGCATTCAGAGTGAGTATACTGGTTTGAACAGTTTGAAAAAATTATGTTCAGTTATTTCTATTTTCCGTTGAAGAAAGTCAGTTCATGCTTGTGTTGCACCACCTGTTGTGGTGATAATAAGTAGAATTCCCGTGAAATGTTTGAGCCTAACCATACTTTTAAGAGGAACTCCAGTGAACATTTTTACTGTTGACAGGTGATGTAGCTGCTGCATGTTTTTTTGGCAGTTGGAAACAGCTGTAAACAACTATTTCCCACAATGCAGCCAGGTTCACAGACAGGAAACTGCCAAGAGTACGTACTTTTCTTGTTTCTTGTGGGAGGGGTTTCACCACAATATCTGTCATACAGCGCCCCCTGATCTGTTTGTGATAAGGAATCGATTTCTCATGTAAAAGGGGGTATCCGCTACTGATTGGGATAACGTTCAATTCTTGGTCGGAGTTTCTCTTTAACATACAATTTTTTTTTCAAGTCTTCAAGTTTTCCAGAGATCCCACTTTATCGTTGTATGAATGGTTTTTATTTTGAATAAACATTTTTTATATAATATACTAATATAGTTTGGTTTTTCCTCTGACTTTTCTAATCTCATTGGAGTCTAATCTCAGAGCTGACATTGATCATGTTTAGGAGAAAGTTAGCTTACACATTTATACAGCGCTGCGTAATATATTGGCGGTTTATAAATACAATAAATAAATATTCTATCTATCTGCTTCCCTCATTCACCTTCTTCATTGGGTACCACTTAACCAGAGGATGCAGTTTAAACTCTTAACCCTAATCTCAAAAGCATGTAAATGTATTCTCTAATGCAGTATACAGAATGAGTGCACTGGTTTGAACAGCTTGAAAAGTTTATCTTCAGTTATTTTTTTTCTTCCATTGAAGAAAGTCAGTTTATGCTTGTGTTGCACCACCTGTTCTGGGGAAAAGAAGTAGATTTACAGTGAAATGTTTGAGCCTAACCACACTTTAACATACAATTACTGTTTTGTTTTTTTCAAGTCTTTATGTTTTCCAGATTTGCCACTTTATCGTTTAATGAATGGTTTTCAGTTTGAATAAAAATATTCATATATTCATTTGGTTTTTCCTCTGAATTGTCTAATCTCATTGAAGTCTAATCTCAGGTCTGACATCAATCATGTTTAGGAAAGTTAGTTTACACATTTATGCTTATTACTATATATGGCGGTTAATCTCATTTACCTTTCTTCTTACTCTTCCTCTGCTGCTCCTCTCTGTTAAGCTCTTCATTGGCTACCAATTAACCAGAGGATCCAGTTCAAACTCCTTACCCTAATGTAGCGATTCGTGTCAGCACGCAGAGAGAATCTGATTATTGGTGGGCTGCAGACTCACCAATAATGCAGATATACACCGGATTATGAATGATCTGCAGAATCACTAATAATCCAGGTATGTCTAACCTCTGGACACCTATGGTATGTGAGTGTTTGGTGTAACAGTAATACTTTGAGTAAGATTCTCCAGTGGAACTGGAGATCAGAATGCAGAGAGGATTCACCCCAAGCTGAGGGTGAATCCCTGTAAGCCAATGGCTCCCTAGGAGAGGGGCCTTGGCTCGGGTTGCAGGAAGCCCTGCTGCTAATAGAACAACTTGCCCTAAAGGATGAGAGATCCTGGCTCTCTACACCCTAGTGGCGGGCAAAGGTAGTACAGCTACACTGTGCTAGTCCTGAGTGTGACGTTTGTAGGAACAGCACCCTGGAACTAGCATACACAATACTGATATAGGCTCCTAGTCTTGGGCGTGAGGTCCTTGGTCTCTACGCCCTGGAACTAGTCTAGAGTATAACACAAATGATAATACAGTTCCCTAGTCTTGGGCGTGAGGTCCTTGGTCTCTACGCCCTGGAACTAGTCTGGAGTATAACACAAATGATAACACAGTTCCCTAGTCTTGGGTGTGAGGTCCGTAGTCACAACACCCCGGAACTAGTCTAGAACATAACATAGCATTGACACAGTTCCCTAGTCTTGGGTGTGAGGTCCGTAGTCACAACACCCCGGAACTAGTCTACAACATAACATACGAGAGTAATCTAGCTCAGTGTGAATTCCCAGGTCCTCCCGGTTCTAACACACTGTAGGATCTGACTATGGTCTGAATGCTTCCACGTAAGTGTTTGCAATGGCAGACAACCAGCAACTGACAAGCAAGTTCATTATATAGCTGCTGGAGTTTGTCGCCCCGCCCAAGCCACTCAGCCAATCATGAGTCCAGCAGGAATCAGCTGATCCTCCTGATCAGCTGACACTTCCCCTGCTGGTATAAAGGTCCTGACATCTGGGCCGCGCGCGCGTAGGTCTCCATCCATCCATGTGAACTAACAGACCCAACCACACCAACCGCACGCTGCCGCGTACAAACCGCGGCGTTGGACGCGAAAACAGCCGCCTTGCTGTCAGTACCCGCGGCGGCTTTTCCGCATTCCCTCGTGGTGCCAGGCGCAAGTCTCCGCATGCCAGCCACCGTGCCGGATGCGGACTCAGCCGTCCTGCCGTTAGCACACGCGGCGGCTTTTCCGTGTTTCCTCACACCTAACCTATAAAGCTTTCTTTCCCCTCTACATCTCCTCACTAGTTTCCAGATACCAACCCAACTGCAATCTCAGATCTTCACATGATCTTCTTTTGTCCTCCTCTCAAATTATCTTTTCGCCTTCATTTAAACAAGATTTCACACATGCTTCACAGCTCTTTTGGAATGCCATTCTACAACACATCTGTCACTCTCCAAACTTTGATATCTTTAAACGCTCCCTCAAAACTCATTTTTTTGGTCAAGCATACGTTCTACTTTAGGCCATTCCCCTTTGACCTAAGACCAAGTTGCACTCCTACTAGATACCCGAAAAAGTAAAAACACACTGCCTTTAGGTATGATTATTGTATACTACACCACCTCTTGTTCTCCCATTCCTTTAGATTGTAAGCTTGCAAGGGCATGGCTCTATTACCCTTTTGTGTCTTGCTATTGTTATACATTTTCTTCATCGTGTTACTTTTGTCACTGTGATTATCAATTCTGTATTTCCTACCAATTCTGTATTTTGTATATTGTTGTATTCCATTGTCTGTATTATCCTGTACCCCACGTTTGTTTGTTACTTTGTACAGCACCACAGAATATGTTGGCGCTTTATACATCAAAATAATAATAATAATAAAAATAATAACAATAAATAAATATGATTGGTTGTTTGTGGTTTCTCCCAGGTGTGCAGGGGGGATGGGAGACCCCCAGAAGATATCATTCCAGGTAGTAAGGGATATGTATACCATGTTTCATTGAAATCTGTCAAGGCGTTGTCGAGTTATGGCAGCACATACATACACACACAACATCAGATTTTATATAGATTATTAATTGTACTGATTCATTTACAGTGGGATGCGAAAATTTGGGCAACGTTGTTAATCGTCATGATTTTCCTGTATAAATCGTTGGTTGTTATGATAAAAAATGTCAGTTAAATATATCATATAGGAGACACACACAGTGATATTTGAAAAGTGAAATTAAGTTTATTGGATTTACAGAAAGTGTGCAATAATTATTTAAATAAAATTAGGCAGGTGCATAACTTTGAGCACCACAAAAAAGAAATGAAATCAATATTTAGTATATCCTCCTTTTGCAGAAATTACAGCCTCTAAACCCTTACTGTAGGTTCCAACGAGAGTCTGGATTCTGGTTGAAGGTATTTTGGACCATTCCTCTTTACAAAACATCTCTAGTTCATTCAGGTTTGATGGCTTCCGAGCATGGACAGCTCTCTTTAACTCACACCACAGACTTTCAATTATATTCAGGTCTGGGGAATGAGATGGCCATTCCAGAACTTTGTACTTGTTCCTCTGCATGAATGCCTTAGTGGCTTTTGAGCAGTGTTTACAGTTGTTGTCTTGTTGAAAGATCCAGCCTTGGCACAGCTTCTGCTTTGTCACTGATTCCTGGACATTGGTCTCTAGAATCTGCTGATACTGAGTGGAATTCATGCCTCCCTCAACTTTGACAAGGTTCCCAGTCCCTGCACTGGCCACACATCCCCACAGCATGATGGAACCACCACCATACTTTACTGTAGGTAGCAGGTGTTTTTCTTGAAATGCTGTGTTGTTTTTCCTCCATGCATCCCCCTGCTATGCCCAAATAATTAAATTTTAGTTTTAGCAGGCCACAGCACCTTATTCCAAAATGAAGCTGGCTTGTCCAAATGTGCTTCAGCATACCTCTGTTTGTTCTATGGGCTGAGAAAAGCCTTCCTCTGCATACAGCATCTCCTTGTGTAAAGTGCGCCAAATGGTTGAACAATGCACAGTGACTCCATCTGCAGCAAGATGATGTTGTAGGTCTTTGGTGCTGGTCTGTGGGTTGAGTCTGACTGTTCTCACCATTCGTCACTTCTGTCTATCCAAGATTTTTCTTGGTTTGCCACTTTGAGCCTTAACTTGAGCTGAGCCTGTGGTCTTCCATTTCCTCAATATGTTCCTAACTGTGGAAACAGACAGCTGAAATCTCTGAGATAGCTTTCTGTATCCTTCCCCTAAACCATGATGGTGAACAATCTTTGTCTTCAGGTCATTTGAGCGTTGTTTTGAGACCGCCATGTTGCTAGTCTTCAGAGAAATTTAAAAGAAGAGGGAAACTTACAACTGACCCACTTAAATACTCTCTCTTATAATTGGATTCACCTGTGTATGTAGGTCAGGGGTCACTGAGCTTACCAAGCCAATTGGAGTTCCAATAATTAGTTCTTAAAGGTTTTGGAATCAATAAAATTACAACAGTGCCCAAATGTATGCACCTGCCTAATTTTATTTAAACAATTGTTGTGCACTTTCTGTAAATGCAATAAACTTCATTTCACTTCTCAAATAACACTGTGTGTGTCTCCTATATGATATATTTAACTGACATTTTTTATCGTAACAACCAACGATTTATACAGGAAAATCATGACTATTAACATTTCCCAAACTTTCGCACCCAATTGTATTGATTGTATGTAGGATATGAAGTGAAAATTGCATGATGTGTACCAGGCTTTAGAATATATCTACAACAACACAACACAACAAGCTGCATGAGGCTACAAGCTGTTCGAGCCTAGCAGGCAGAAGCGCTCATGTGTGGCTTTTTTTTTTCTAAGTGCAAGGAGGAAAATAAAATCTATCCATGACCACTTCTGCCCACTAGACACTCAGGTGAGTATACTGGCTTTAGCATTTTTGAAAGTTTATGTTCAGTTATTTCTTTCTTCTGTTGAAGAAAGTCAGTTCATGCTTGTGTTGCACCACCTGTTGTAGTGAAAAGAAGCAGAATTCCAGTGAAATGTTTGAGCCTAACCACACTTTAAGATACAATTACTAATTTTTCAATTATTTCTGTTTTCTAGATTTCCCACTTTAGCATTCATGAATGGTTTTCAGTTTGAATAAAAATGTTCATGTACTTGTATGATTTTTTTTCTCTGACTTTTCTGATCTCATTGGAGTCTAATCTCAGATCCAACATCCATCATGTTTAGGAGATAGTTAGCGTACACATTTATGCAGATTATTATATATGGCTGCTCATCTCATTCACTTTTCTTCTCGTTCTTCCTTGCTGCTCTGCTGTAGGTGTGAAGAAAAATGTATTAAAACAAAGAGTGCTTTCAAAAATGGAAGTGTTTATTATTTATTTTCATCAATCAAATAAATGCAGTGAATGAACAAAAGAAATCTAAATCAAATCTTTATTTGTTGTGCCCACTAGAGATGGCCCGAACGGTTTGCTGGTGAATGGTTCCGGGCGAACTTTGGGTGGTTTGCGTTCGCTGGGAAAGGCGAACTTCCCCGGAAGTTCGGGTCGCCCCCATAATGCTCCATTAGGGTCAACTTTGACCCTCTACATCACAGTCAGCAGGCACATTGTAGCCAATCAGGCTACACTCAGTCCTGGAGCCACTCCCCCCCCCGTATATAAGGCAGGGAGCGCCGGCCATTACACTCACTCGTCTGCCTGCAGTAAATAGTGAAGGGACAGCTGCTGCTGCAGACTCTCAGGGAAAGATTAGTTAGGCTCTTGTAGGCTTGTTAACTTGCTCCTTGCTGATTCTTATTGCTAAAGTAGCACACAACAACAGCTCTTTTGAGAGCTAATCTTGCTATTGTGATCTATTTTTTTCTGTGTGTCCCACTGACACTTGTGTAGCATAGAAAGCTTTTGTAATTCATACTGTGTGTGTGTGCCACTGCCAGGCCCAGGCCCAGCACATTCAGTGACTACTGTACCTGTGTGTGTGATAGGCAGCAGCACATTGTAATACCCATTAGTGCATATACCTACTTAGCTGTTGTGTTCAGTGAACCCACATCATCACTGCATATGCCTAGCTGTTGTGTTCAGTGAACCCACCTCATCACTGTATATACCTAACTGTTGTGTTCAGTGAACCCACCCCATCACAGCATATACCTAGCTGTTGTGTTCAGTGAACCCACCTCATCACAGCATATACCTAGCTGTCGTGTTTAGTGAACCCACCTCGTCACAGCATATACCTAGCTGTTGTGTTCAGTGAACTCACCTCATCACAGCATATACCTAGCTGTCATGTTCAGTGAACCCACCTCGTCACAGCATATACCTAGCTGTTGTGTTCAGTGAACCCACCTCATCACTGTATATACCTAACTGTTGTGTTCAGTGAACCCACCTCATCACTGGATATACCTAACTGTTGTGTTCAGTGAACCCACCTCATCACTGTATATACCTAGCTATTGTGTTCAGTGAACCCACCTCATCCCTGTATACACCTAACTGTTGTGTTCAGTGAACCCACCCCATCACTGTATATACCTAGCTATTGTGTTCAGTGAACCCACATCATCCCTGTATACACCTAACTGTTGTGTTCAGTGAACCCACCTCATCACAGCATATACCTAACTGTTGTGTTCAGTGAACCCACCTATCTACGTGAGTGCACGCAGTGTAATATACCACTCCGTGCATACCTGTTAACTGCACCTGTGTGACTGCACATTGTGTTAGTCAAATCAGTGCATACCTTTTACTTCATCCCCCCCCCCCCCCCCCCGATATGGACAAAATGGACAAACCAGGTAGAGGAGGAGGTAGAGGCAGACCCAGAGGAAGGCCACCTGGCAGGTCTGAGCGAGGTCGTGTTGATGTGATTTTGTGCGGCCCTGGCCCAAAGTACACTGATCAGAAGAGGGCACGTCCCATCACCTCCCAAGATTGTCAGGACGTGGTTGACTATTTAACACAGAACACCTCATCTTCTGCAGCCACGAGCGCTACTACAAGCACCACATCCACTGCATTTGACACTTCGTAGGATTTATTTGGTGGTGAAATCACTGATTCACAGCCACTACTGCTATAACAAGATGAAGGTGCTAAGCAAGTTACACCACCTCCTACGCCTGAGTTAGGTGGCGACCCTATGGACGTAATGTGTGAGGAGGGGGATGATGAAGTGCCTGCTGTTGGTGCAGTTTTGGAGGTGTCTCAGGAAAGTGAAGCTGGGCAAGGATGATTATGATGATGACGATTATACGGATGCCACATACAGTATGTTCCCAATAGAAGAGATGAACAGGGGGACAGTTCGGAGGGGGAGTCAGAGAGGAGTAGGAGGAGACGAATTCCTGAAAGAAGCAGGTCCTCAGAAACAGCTGGGGGCAGTGTCCAGGACCATGTATCGCCAGCTATGGACAGCCAGCCAACCTGTCCTTCAACGTCAGCTGCTGATGCCACCATAGTGCCATCACCCCAGGGGGCTCAGCGGTTTGGAAATGTTTTATTGTGTCTGCCTCAGATCGGAGCAATACCATCTGTACTCTCTGCCTCCAACAATTGAGCTGTGGAAAGTCCAACACTTACGTAGGGACAAGTGCCTTACAAAGGCACCTGGAGAAAAGGCACAAACAGCAATGGGAAGAAGACCTGAGCAAAAGCAGCACACAAAAGAAAAGCCACCCTCCTTCTCCTCCTTTAGGTGCAGCATCTTCAGCCGCTTTCTCCCTTGCACCTTCACAACCACCCTCCTCCACTCCACCTCTGCCCTTGAGCGGTTCCTGCTTCTCTGCCCAAAGCAGCCAGGTGTCCGTGAAGGAAATGTTTGAGTGGAAAAAGCCAATTTCTGCCAGTCACCCCCTTGCCCGGCAACTGACACCTGGCGTGGCGGAACTGTTAGCTCTCCAGCTGTTACCATACAAGCTGGTGGACTCTGAGGCTTTCCGTAAATTTGTGGCCATTGGGACACCGCAGTGGAAGATACCAGGCCATAATTATTTTTCTAAAAAGGCGATACCCAAACTGTACCGTGAAGTTGAGAGGCAAGTGGTGTCATCTCTGGCACACAGCGTTGGGTCAAGGGTCCACCTGACCACGGATGCCTGGTTTGCCAAGTACGGTCAGGGCTGCTACATTACGTACACAGCCCATTGGGTCAACCTGGTGAACGATGGCAAGCAGGGAGTACGTGGCTGCGCAGCGGACCAACTTGTGACACCTCCACGGCTTGCAGGCAGGCCTCCTGCCACCTCCTCTCCTTCTCCTCCTGCTACATCCTCTTCACTGTCATACTCCTCCTCCTTGGCTGAGTGGCAGTTCAACTCTAGTGGTGCTGCCATCTCCTCTCCAGCTACACAGCCCCATCTTCCCAGAGCCTACGCTGCATGCCAGGTACGATGGTGTCACGCCACCTTAGACATGTCTTGCCTCAAAGCGGAGAGTCACACTGGACCAGCTCTCCTGGCTGCTCTTAACAAACAGGTGGAGCAATTGCTGACCCCGCACCAGCTGGAGATCGGCAACGTGGTGTGTGACAACGGCAGCAATCTCCTTTCCGCTTTGAATTTGGGAAAGCTAACACAGGTACCCTGAATGGCACATGTGCTGAATCTAGTCATTCAAAGATTTGTGTCAAAATACCCAGGCTTAGAGGACGTCCTGAAGCAGACCAGGAAGTTGTGTGGGCATTTCAGGTGGTCTTACACGGTCATGGCACGCTTTGCGGACATTCAGCGGAGAAACAACTTGCCGGTGAGATGCTTGATATGTGATAGCCCGACTCTGGAATTCGACCCTGCTCATATTCTCTCGCCTGCTAGAACAGGAAAAAGCCGTCACCCAGTATCTGTTCAATTACAGTAGAAGGACACAATCTGGGGAGATGGGGATGTTCTGGCCCCCGAACTGGACACTGATGTGAAATGCATGCCGGCTCATGCGGCCGTTTGAGGAGGTGACCAACCTTGTGAGTCGCAGTGAAGACACCATCAGAGACTTGATGCCCTACGCTTACTTCCTGGCGCGTGCCGTGCGTAGAGTGGTGGATCAAGCTGTGGAGGAGCGTGAAGAGGAACAGTTACAGCAGGAAGAGTCGTGGGAGCAATTTTCATCAGAAGCAGATGTTTCTTCAACACCTGCGGCAGCACAGAGGGGGGAGGAGGAGGAAGAAGAGTTGTGTGGGTAAGAAGAGGAGTCAGACTCGGATGATGAGGAAGGTGTTTCTGTGGAGGAGGAAGAGGCGGCGGCAGAAGAACAACCGCAGCAGGTGTTGCAGGGGGCTTGTGCTATTAAATCCTGTGGTATTGTTCGTGGCTGGGGGGAGAAAGAGGACTTACGTGGCGTCACTGATGAAGAGCAAGAGGAGATGGAGAGTACGTCTGGATCCAACTTTGTGCAGATGGCATCTTTCATGCTGTCCAGCCTGTTGAGGGGCCCCCGTATAAAAAAACTCAAGGGGAATGAGCTGTACTGGGTGGCCATGCTACTAGACCCTCGGTATAGGTACAAAGTGGCGGACATGCTACCAACTCACCTGAAGGCAGAAAGGATGCAGCACATGCAGAACAAGCTGGCAACTATGCCTTACAATGCGTTTAAGGGTGATGTCACAGCACAACGCACTAAAGGTACCACTGCCAGTAATCCTCCTCCGATGTCCATGCAGGCAAGGACAGGACGCTCCAGCGATCTCATGGTGATGTTGGACATGCGGACATTCTTTTGATGCCTTAGCACTTCCGGATCCACCCTCCACCAACGCCTGGACCGGCAGGTAGCCGACTACCTGCCCTTAAGTGTGGCAGTAGACACTGTTGCCATCCAACTTCTATCTTGCCCTGCCGCAAGTGTCCTGTCAGAAAAGACTTTCAGCGCAGCTGGAGGCATTGTCACTGGGAAGAGAAGTCGCCTAAGTCACAAAAGTGTTCAGTACCTCACCTTTATCAAAATGAAGGAGGCATGGATCCTGAATGGCTACTGCCCGCCCCAAGACTAAGTCAGTCCCCACACAGCATCTCTGCCCACAGACCGCTTCACTGCCAGCTCCGCCACCACCAACACTAGGCAGCATGAAGATGGGCAGGAGTCCGGAACAGTGGACTGTCCTGCCTTAAAGTTCTTTTTAAACTTGTGTATGTCTTTTTCCAATAAAATAGACTAAGCTTTTCTGAAGGTGGTGCGGATCTTTTTCTTCATTTGCTACAGTTTGAGTCCCATGGTGTCCGGGACTATTGGATCTGCACACCTGACCATCTGAGATTGATGGAAGCCAAGTAAGTGCGACTCCACACTCAAAATTACTGCTCCGCCACCACCAACAGGGTCCAGGACACCAGGGGGATTCCTGAGTTTTTAAGGCCACTGCTAGCAGCGGCTGCTATAATAATTTTTCTGGGCCGTGTACATGCCTGCCTAATTTTTCTAGCTGCACTGCGGATGGCTGCAACAACAAAACAAAAGGCATGTACATGTGCCAATTCCCTTTTGTGATCATTACCTTGCAGCGGTGAAGGGGCTTGTGTATCACATTGAAGCAATGACCGCCGGCTATATGAGTGTCTCGGGGGTTGGCGCACCAAAGATAATAAGGTTGTTGCTTCATTGTGGTCAGACCAAATTTGATCAGCTGGACACTCACTGTTCAGTCATTCAGCTACCTCAGCCCGGCGAACATATGGGCTGGAAAGCCGTCATCACCTGCACTCTCGTCATGGTGCGCACCAGTCCAGCACGCCCGTCACTACACACTGCATACCTTTCACTGCATCTGTGACTGCACATTGTATTATACCTGGCAGTCAGTGCATACCTTTCACTTGAATGGATGGCAGACTTGCCCTCCATATGATTCTCGTGAAAGGCACATGGTGTAATAACTGCCCGCCATAACAGGTTCTTGTTAAAGGATTTCAAGTTGATTCATTTCACATACACAGCAGGGCCTCGAAAGTCCTCCTGTATTGTTATTTTTGGTCACTACCTTGGGCGTGCATGCCTGCCTGCTGCCCTCCTTGAATGTGTAGTGGTAGCCGTTTCTAAGGCTTCGGACCGGAATCAAACCCTCATTCCCCTTCCATTACCCTTGGTCACAATGGCAGACTTGCCCTCCATAGGATTCTTGTTGTAGGTACTGAACCGCAAGCAGAAAATGAAATTTAAAAAAAAATAGATGTAAGCTTTTACAAAGGTAGAGAAAGAACCATCGAAAGTTGATAAGGCAGTCAGACATTACCTGACATCACTGAGTGAGGAAGAGCAATCTCGCCATGGTGCTCAGTAGTCCAGCACGGCCGTCACTACACAAACAGCTGTTTGTGGTGTGTTACACAGTGAGTTTGGTCTGTCAGTGTTAAGCAGTACACTAATTTTACTACCTGATTGATGTATACACATGCAAGATGTTTTAAAGCACTTTAAGCCTGCAATTTAGCATTTAATGTGATTTCTGCCCATAAAACACTGCTTTGAGTCAAATCCAGATTTTTCCCGGGGACTTTTGGCATGTATCCCACTCCGCCATGCCCCCCTCCAGGTGTTAGACCCCTTGAAACATCTTTTCCATCACTTTTCTGGCCAGCATAAGTGTTTCTAGTTTTCCAAGTTCTCCTCCCCATTGAAGTCTATTGCGGTTCGCGAAAGTTCGCGCGAACCGAACCTTCCGTGGAAGTTCGCGAACCAAAAATCTGAGCTTTGGGCCATCTCTAGTGCTCACCGTTTGCCTTCAAAAACAGCATCAATTCTTCTAGATACACTTGCACACGGTTTTTGAAGGAACTCAGTTCGTAGCTTGTTCCAAAGATTTTGGAGAATTAACCAGAGATGTTCTGTAGATGTAGGCTTCCTCACATCCTTCTATTTCTTCATGTAATCCCAGAAACACTCAATGATGAGATCAGGGCTCTGTGGGGGCCTTACCATCACTCAGTGGCATTCCTACCATAGAGCGCAGGGGGGGCGTTGCGCACCGGGTGACTGACAGCTAGAGGGTGTCGCCACGACCCCCCACAGCAGCAGAGCAGGAGGGGGAAGCAGCGCTAGAAGGAGGGGCAGTGGGGGCAGGGGCGGGGAGGGGGGCCAGAATCCCCCCTCCCTCACCTGGGACCCCTCCTTCTGCCTCTCTCCCCCTCCATACATTACCAACAAGTGCAGCAGGCTCGGTGGCAGGGAGGCATGCAGAGGATTACTCACCACTTCCACGTTCTAAGCGCGGGAGCGCAGCGTCATGTCGTCGCAGATTTCCGCTACAGTAAAATGGCATCTGAAGCCCTGCTCTGGAGACTTTGAATCTGCACTGCAGGGCTTCGGGCGCCATTTTCCCGTAGCCCTGCTCTCAGCGCGGGAGTTTCAGTTGCTGTCTGGCTGCATGTAAGGCTTGGTGGTGTATTCTCCACAGTCAGCATGCAACGCATGAGCTGACGTGGAGGAGGTACACACACTAGCACAAGGAAACAGGCTATCCCTAGTATAGTGGAGGGGAGGACTGACTCCAAAAGGAGATTGTGGCGCACAGGGCCGGTGCAGATCCGACAGCCACAAACAATGCTTTCGCTATAACGTCTCAGCGCAAAGTAGCGCTGAGCGCATAAACCAGAACTGAGGAGATCAGGACAGGTAGACAGAATGAACGCTTGCTAGCTAGCCGCTACTTAGTGACAGCAAGCGTCCACAACAAGACAGACTGGAATGAGGCAGCCAAAGCGTAGCGGCGATGGCGTGCCTCACAAAGACAGGACAGGATAGTCAGGAATTAGCAGGATCAAGACAGATGAACGTAACACAGATAAATATACAAATAGTATGATTTCCTAGCGTATTACAATTACAGCTATCAATGAAACTATTTGTAACGTCTGACTAACATATGTATATATCGGCAATGAACCGATATATGACATAAGCAGGAACACTGACTTAGGACTGGAACGATACAGGGAACAGGACTCAGAAGGATTCGCTATCTCTTCGCAGAGATGAACGCAATCCACAAACGGTAACAGGACAGGATTCAGAAGGATTCGTTATCTCCTCGCAGAGATGAACGCAATCCACAAACAGGACCAGGAACAGGATAACTAGCTCAGCACGGGTGATCAACGTGCTAGAACTGACTAGCTGAACACAGGATATAAACAGTTCGTGTACGTATATATCAGCGTCACTGATGTATCAACGTAACACGAATACAAGGAAAATAATAAACGTGCTGGTATGCATATATATGGGCAATGAACCAATATATGATGCAAAACCAGCAAAGTATCTTTAGAACAAGAAACACGATCGGGGGCTGAAGCGACAGCAAGACAGGCTTAAACTGAAGCTATGAAAACCCGAGGAGTCCTGCAGGAAGCAGATCTTTATACTGAGGTCATCCAATGGGAGCAGACATGCAGATTCCCACACAGGTGAATGATAATCAGTCACAAGCTGACAGCAGGGAAAGGCAGACAAAGCTATACAGCTTGCATGGAAAGAGATCAGAACTACCTGAGCTGCAGCACTACTACTTCCAGCAATACCTGCTGCAGCAGCGATCATGACAGTACCCCCGCCCTTAAAAGCGGATTCCAGACGCTTTTCAAAACTGAAATTCCCAACAAAACAGTCTGACTGATAATTCATGATGACCGGGACAGCCCGGCAAGACCGAATTCCAGAATCAGTCCCCACAAGACTGGACCCATCAGAACCAGAACCTACAGAACCATGCCCATCAGTACTACAAGCCCCAGTGTGACACCCATCAGAACCATGATTTCCAGAAGAAAGCCCTCCGAAACTCCCTGAGCGATACCCACCGCCTTCCAGGAACCGTTCAAAAACGCCAAAGCCTTTGCAATGCCCACCGGGACTGTCTTTACCAACACAAAACCCACTGTTGAACCAGTCCAAGGCACCAGGACACGTTTTCTCAGAGACCTCCCAGAACACCTTGAAGCTCCAAAGAGATCCCCATAGGTCAGAATGCCCCTTAGGCTCACATGGAGAACTATCAAGAACCCCCATGGAACCTAGGGCAATTCCCGAATCAGGGCCACAAGGACAAACATCAAGATCAGGGCTTTCAGGGACCAGAACCATCTCTGGGCATGCAGGCAGACTGGCAACATCAGAACATGTTCCCACTAAGGAAGCATCAGAGCACGCTAACACCTTAGACACACTTGGGCATTCTGGCACACAAAGAACATCTGGGCACACTGGTACAAGAGAAACCTCTGGGCATGTCAAGGAACTGTGAGCCTCAGGGTCAGCCAAGACAGGACCAAAACCAGGACTGGCCAAAAAAAAATCATCATGACTAGACTTCGCAACTACTGGACTTTTACACGAGAATGCAGGATCAGACTTAGATGTCGCTGATTCCCGCAAAGTCAGTAACAAATCAGATTCAGGGGCACTAACAAGACAGGACAAATCTTCTGATGTATGCACTGAACCAGATAGGGACTCCACAACTACCTCTGGACTGGACAGAGACTCATCTAATACACTGGATTGGAGCTCATGAGGCGCTGCAGAACAAGTCAGTATTGCAGCAGCCCCCACTGGACTAGGCAAAACTGAGGAATTCCCTGGACAGGAAGGGGACTCTGGAACCTCTGCCACAGCGGCCAGAGAACCAGAATCTTTCAGGATACAGGGCTGGGTTTCAGGAACACTCATCAGACCGGACTGAAATTCTGAGATTTCTATTATTTTGACCAGAGAATCAGAATTATCCATGTTACAGGGCAAGACTTCTGAAACATTCAGAGGACAGGGCTGGAGTTCCTCGGCTGTTACAACACTGGAGAGGGACTCAACAACATTGGTTAAATCAGACTGTGTACAGGGCAAGGTATCTAACACACTTGCTGACGAGGACAATATTTCAATGGCTTCTGCTTTGCTGAGCAGAAATTCATCAAGTTTTATTAGAGCAGACTGTAATTCCAAAACAGCTGCTAGACAAGTGAATATTACTGCAACACCAACTGAGGTAAGCAGTGCCTCAGACTCCTCTGCTAGAGGGTTTGAAGTATCCAAAGTACTGGGTGAAGCATAAGACTCTGCGACCACAGCTTCACTGGACAGGATCACTGAACAGTCCATATTGCAGGGCAAAACCATGGAAGCACCTGCTGGACAGCATAATGATTCTGTGACCTGAGTTTCATTGGAGAGATCTACTGCACAATTCATGGTACAGGACAAATTTACTGGAACATTTTCTGAACAAGGTAATAATTCTGCGATTTCAGGTTCACATAGCAGATGCTCTGAGCTATTCACGATACAGGGCAAATTTACTGGAACATTTTCTGAACAAGGTAATAATTCTGCGATTTCAGGTTCACATAGCAGATGCTCTGAGCTATTCACGATACAGGGCAAATTTACTGGAACATTTTCTGAACAAGGTAATAATTCTGCGATTTCAGGTTCACATAGCAGATGCTCTGAGCTATTCACAAAACTAGAGCGAGGTGTAGAAACAGGAAGATCAAGACACAATGTTTGCGCATCTGAATCACCATTCATTTGTAAAATTGGAAAATTCAGATGCTGGGGTTCTGAGGTTTCTAGACAGGATTGCTGGGACTCGGAAACTGATGTAGTGCATCTATTGGCATCTGCTGGATCAGACAGGAGTTGAACTTTATTAACACAGGTAATTTCTGCAGAAGTGTTTGCAGAGGCAGGCAAGATTTTTCTGGTGTCTGTTTCACTGAACAAAGACTCATGAGTACTGGCTAGACTGGACTCGGAAGTCAGCAGGACCTCTGGATTCTCTGCTGAGAAATTTGTGCAGGGCAAGGTTAAGAAAGTATCAGTGGCTTCTGTTTTACTGGGAAGTAACACTGAGTTATCCATGGTACAGGGTGGAATTGCAGGAACTTCAATTTCACACAAAAAGAGCTCCGAATCACCTGCTGAATCAGCGAAAGGTGCTGAAGCAGGCGGGTCAGAACGCCATATTTGCGAATTCGGAGTCACATAAAAATCATCCAAAATCAGTTCCCACACATCAATCAAAGGAGCCACACAGTCATACCTACACACACCAGTCTCTATTAGGTTATAGGCTGACTTAATGCATGCATTCAATACCATTTCACTTTTTGCACTGTAAAATTGACAAAATGAACTTGAATCATTCTTCCATTCACAGACCAGGGCTTCCATCTCTCTCCTCTCGAATGGAGGATCCCATGCATACTTAACAGCGAAACATTTAGGCTGATCACAGTTGGCAGATATGATTGTGGCAGGCACATGTATAGGGTTAATTAGCAGGTGATTGGCAGATTCCTTATTCTTAAAGGGAACCAGAGAGGAACGGGCTGAAAAAAAAAGAACAAGCTTTTATACATACCTGGGGCTTCTTCCAGCCCCATAAGCCTGGATCGCTCCCACGCCGCCATCCTCCGCTTCCTGGAACCGCCGTTACCGGGCCCGTCACTTCCGGCGGACGCGGACAATTGTCCACATCACAGGGGCTCCCTCCATACATGTACGCATGCGGCTGCAAAGCAGGCAGCCTCATGCGTACTTGTATAGAAGGAGCTCCGTGTGATGCGGCGAATCGGCCGCGTCCGCCGGCCGACTGGCCGACTAGCGGCAATGACGGGACCCGGTGGCGGCGGATCCAGGCAGCAGAGGACGGCGGCGTGGGAGCGATCCGTGCGTATGGGGCTGGAGGAAGCCCCAGGTATGTATTAAAGCTTCCCCCCAACCTCTCTGGTTCCCTTTAAGAATCTCCAATACCTGTAGCAAGTGTTGAACTGTAGTGTATGCAAACTTCCCTTGGTTCACAAATAAGTTGATTTGTTCAGTACTCTGTAATATCTCCTCATAATCATACTCAGATAATTCTTTTAAACAAAAATCTTTATTTTCCCTAGCCAGTGATGAAAGTTCATTAGTAGTTTCATAAGTCCATTTAACTCCCCTGAAAGACAATTGCATTTCATTATCTGTTAATGGCAGAATCTCATTATAGGTCTCAGTCGCTAAGGATAACGACTCTGCAGATCGGACACGTTTCTTAGAACGTTTGCGTTTTGCCTTAGACCCTGCTGTTTTTGGTGATTTATTCAAGGCTGCAGGAAAATTATCAGTAACACTTTCTGTTTGCTGATCATTTTTGCAAGCAATTGAAGGAGCAGCTGATTGGCCTGCTGCCAGGAGTTCATTAAGAGGAAAAGGCAATGGATCTATGCGCAACCAATTGTGAATTACAAAAGCTATAAATTGCAAAGGACTTTGTCTAAACTGAGTGTGATCTAAGACATCGATTGCCCAATCAAAAAGTTTGCCCTTAAAAAGAGCACAAACGATCCAATCAGACCAGGTAGAAATTGCAGAAGCCCGAAAGTCGGGATTGGCCAGAACTTTAACCAATTCTGATATAAATTTGTCTGTAACTTCAGGACCAAGCTTTTCAAATTTTTTAAAGGAGCCGGACCCCTGACAAACAGTGTCATCATTTCTGGAAATCCCCCCCACAATAGGGATTGGTAATGGGGTTTTCATAATGTAAGGCTTGGTGGTGTATTCTCCACAGTCAGCATGCAACGCATGAGCTGACGTGGAGGAGGTACACACACTAGCACAAGGAAACAGGCTATCCCTAGTCTAGTGGAGGGGAGGACTGACTCCAAAAGGAGATTGTGGCGCACAGGGCCGGTGCAGATCCGACAGCCACAAACAATGCTTTCGCTATAACGTCTCAGCGCAAAGTAGCGCTGAGCGCATAAACCAGAACTGAGGAGATCAGGACAGGTAGACAGAATGAACGCTTGCTAGCTAGCCGCTACTTAGTGACAGCAAGCGTCCACAACAAGACAGACTGGAATGAGGCAGCCAAAGCGTAGCGGCGATGGCGTGCCTCACAAAGACAGGACAGGATAGTCAGGAATTAGCAGGATCAAGACAGATGAACGTAACACAGATAAATATACAAATAGTATGATTTCCTAGCGTATTACAATTACAGCTATCAATGAAACTATTTGTAACGTCTGACTAACATATGTATATATCGGCAATGAACCGATATATGACATAAGCAGGAACACTGACTTAGGACTGGAACGATACAGGGAACAGGACTCAGAAGGATTCGCTATCTCTTCGCAGAGATGAACGCAATCCACAAACGGTAACAGGACAGGATTCAGAAGGATTCGTTATCTCCTCGTAGAGATGAACGCAATCCACAAACAGGACCAGGAACAGGATAAAAAGCTCAGCACGGGTGATCAACGTGCTAGAACTGACTAGCTGAACACAGGATATAAACAGTTCGTGTACGTATATATCAGCGTCACTGATGTATCAACGTAACACGAATACAAGGAAAATAATAAACGTGCTGGTATGCATATATATGGGCAATGAACCAATATATGATGCAAAACCAGCAAAGTATCTTTAGAACAAGAAACACGATCGGGGGCTGAAGCGACAGCAAGACAGGCTAAAACTGAAGCTATGAAAACCCGAGGAGTCCTGCAGGAAGCAGATCTTTATACTGAGGTCATCCAGTGGGAGCAGACATGCAGATTCCCACACAGGTGAATGATAATCAGTCACAAGCTGACAGCAGGGAAAGGCAGACAAAGCTATGCAGCTTGCATGGAAAGAGATCAGAACTACCTGAGCTGCAGCACTACTACTTCCAGCAATACCTGCTGCAGCAGCGATCATGACACTGCAGAGGATCGTGGGAGCTGCGCACCGGACGGAGGTCGGGACAGGAGGTCTGCTGTTGCTTCAGGTGAGTAAATGTTTTTTTTAATTCATATTAGCAGGTGTATCGACTGTTCTGGCCAGGTCTGCTACATGATTGCATCTGTTTTCTGGGCAAATCTGCTGACATGATTGCATGTGTTTTCTGGGCAAATCTGCCGACATGATTGCATGTATTTTCTGGACAAATCTGCCGACATGATTGCATGTATTTTTTCCGGGCAAATCTGCCGACATGA
This sequence comes from Hyperolius riggenbachi, assembly GCF_040937935.1. Classification (NCBI taxonomy): domain Eukaryota; kingdom Metazoa; phylum Chordata; class Amphibia; order Anura; family Hyperoliidae; genus Hyperolius; species Hyperolius riggenbachi. The sequence goes on along the minus strand of NC_090646.1, from coordinate 593,942,607 downwards.
TTCCACATATTTTCTGGGCAAAACCGCTGAAATGATTGAACTATTTTCTGGTCAAATCTGCCACATGATTGCACGTATTTTCTAGTCAAATCTGCCGACATAATTGAACGTAATTTCTGGTCAAATCTGCCGACATGATTGAACGTACAGTAATTTCTGGGCAAATCTGCTCACATTACGTGTATTTTCTTGAGAAAACCTACACAATTATGTGACTTTTCTGGGGAAAGACTAACCAAAACTTGGGCCCACTGTCTTTGCGTTGCACTTGTAAAGGGAACCCGAGGTGAGAATAATATTGACGCTGCCATATTTATCTCCTTTTAAGCAATACCAGTTGCCTGGCTGCCGTGCTGGTCCTCTGCCTCTAATTCTTTCAACCATAGACCCTGAACAAGCATGCAGCAGGTCAGGGGTTTCTGACAATATTGTCAGAACTGACAAGATTAGCTGCATTCTTGTTTCTGGTGTAATTCAGTTCACTACTGCAGCCAAATAGATCAGCAGGGCTGGAAATAAATATGGCAGCCTCCATATCACTCTCCTCCCGGGTTCACTTTAAATTACAGTTAGCTCCGCCCTCATCTGATCATAGTCATGCCCAGCCTCTTCGTGTGCTGCAGGTTATAGCCACACCCATTTTTTGTTAGCTACCTATACTGAGGCCAACTTTGGGAAGGGAGCCTACACCTGGCATTACCGCCGTGTCGTGTTTAGCATGCCACAGTCGTTTTTTTTTTATGGCGGGGGGGGGGGTCTCTTTTAATACCCAGCACCAGGTGTCAAATGCCCTACGTACGCCACTGCCATCACTTCCATTCCAGGACTTCTTCTTTATGATGAAGATAGTTCTTAATGATTTTGGCTGTATGTTTGGTGTTGTTGTCCTGCTGCAGAATACATTTGGGGCCAATCATATGTCTCCCTGATGGTATTTCATGATGGATAAGTATCTGCCTGTATGTCTCAGCATTAATCCAGACCAAATATCCAACCACATTTTCAGTAATGCAGCCCCAAATGTTCAAGGAACCTCCAACATGCTTCACTGTTGCCTGCAGACACTCATTTTTCATACCTCTCTCCAGTCCTTCAACTCACAAATTTCCTTCTGCTACAGCCAAATATTTCACATTTTAACTCATCAGTCCAGATCATCTGCTGCCATTTTTGTTTTCCATGTTATGGCTTTTCCATGAAGACCAATTCTGGCCAGGCTTCTCCAGACAATAGATGGGTGTACCTGGGTCCCACTGGTTTTTGACATTTAAGAGCTGATGGCGCTGATGGACACCTTCCAATCTCAAAGAGGTAATAAGCTTTGTGACGGATATTACGGAAAGTCGTGCGCGTAAACGCCAACGATTTTCGTATGGCCCCACACAGTTACTGTCAGCCCTGGGTAGAATAACAAATGCCTTTCTTTGCTCTTCTTCTGAGAGCAATGCAGGAGTACAGCCCTCCCCCACATCCTGTTCAGGTCAGGAAAGAATTCACAAGTGGCCAGACCACCTGGGGAGCAGCCATTTGGTCACACAGCTCATGTTCCACCAAACCAGCTCAAACTGGTTGAACTTCAAATTTCCCTCCAAGCTTATAGCTTCACACAATGGGAACATTTACTTTATTAATAATTCAAGATGGGTTTGGCACAGAAAGACAACAAACACGTTTCCTGATACCCAGAAATCAGTTCTATCACTCACATGATTTATAATTTTCTGGCTATCAGGAATCAAGAGAGAGACCACTTTATCCGACCTGCGTAGAGCAAATTCGACAGACTAGGCGTGTATAGTCTCATTTAATACAGAGTCGCATGCTGCTTATGAATATGGTCTCGGATTTGCGATGCACCCATCTGGGGCGGAATTACACAAATTATTAATAATTGGTACATTCCTTGCTCCAAGTCTGTGGGTGGCAACCTGACTGCCAGGAGGTAACCCTGCCTCAAACACACCTACTTTCCAGGTAGTGACCGCCCCAAAACTCTGGTCAGTAAAAAGCGTTTGCAAGGAACTCCTCCCAGTTCTTCAATTCCCATCTACCAGGAAGGTCTAGACATGTGCTCAAGGAGAACCGGGCGCATGTTGTGTACAAAGACTTTAACCTGAATGCCTACTTTTAAACTGGACTATTTTCTTCATGCTTCAAATGGACTGCTCAGCTAACTAAGTAAGAACTTTCTGATTTTATTCCTTTTATTTTTAAGCTCTGTGTTTTATATGTTAATAGGTGTATATAACTGTATGTAATGCATTTGTGTTATTAAACGTTTAAAAATCGTTTAGCGGTTATGACCTGTTGCTGAATATACACAATCGTACCTATTCTCCTGAACTCGCTACCCTGTGTTTAATAGAAGTATACATTTATAACCCGTATGCGTGAATCCGGCTCAGATAGTCAGATCTGACCCAGATTCCTGCATACTGCTAAGGGTTAATAGAGCGTTCTCCAAGTCCTAGTATAATTACAGTAGCGGGCTGTGTAACTCGCTTGGTGGCAGATCTTTGAATTGTATGTGTGTGGAGTGATTCGGTTGGTATCAGAACGCTCCCTTCGTGAGTCAGTTCATCAAATTGCGAACGCGGGTTACCCTTCGTGATGAACAAATGACTGTGTGAGAGGATTTCTGACGCTGATCGACTGACCCACCCGCAGACCGGCCTAGCGGTCTGTGACAAGCTTGATGTGTCTTTCATCTGCTGCACTAAGTTTCCTTGGCTGGCCACTGTGTCTACAGTGGAAACACCGAAAATAGGAAATCAGAAAAACAGAAATGGGAAAACAGAAGATCAAAAAATGGCATTGGTGGAAATCGGAATTTCTGCAGAATCCACTCCTCATCTAAGGTAATACCATTCATTTATTTTCAATAGCATTTAAAAGTTACTTACTATTTGGGGTGTCTCTCTCCATCCAGTCTAATATTTTAGATGATGGAGGTATACAGGGGAGGTGGAAAAAGAAGTATAAAGAAGAAGAAAAAAGGCTATAGATGAGAAGAAAGAAGTATAAAAAATAAGTTTATTTGTGGGGGTGTTTATATCAAATAATATATTACAATTTACCCGTTGTTCTAAATAGAGAGAGTCGCTTTCCAGAGTTCCCCTAAAAATGTATGGCCTATGTGAGCTGGTATTGCTCAGGGAAAGGAGCTCCATGCTGCTGATCTCTGATTCTCTGGAGAATACAAGTCTGCATAGGGAAATAGCAGGACTTCTCATTGAGCATGTTGCTTGTATGCAGAAGCACTTTTGTAAAATAGCCAGTGAGTTGCAAATATATTCTGGTATGCATGCATGCTTAATGCAAATTGTATGTAGCTTGGAAGTGGGCCAAGAAAAACCAGCATGAAGTGCATATGATTGGCCTAATTCCAAACTGCATACAGCTTGCATTAAATTTGCATTCAACACCAAAGTCTTACAAACAGTTGACAATTTTAAAAGTAACAATCCATGACTTCAGTGAATGCCAGCGGTGGCCACAGGTGATAAGCAGTTCTGTTGAAGTGAATAAAGTCACAGATCACTCCTTTTAAATATGCTGATCTGGTTTAAAATAGTAAAACCATCTTTCTATGTAGGCTTCTCTTTGTGGGTAAGTCAAACTGATAAGTCTCTCTACCAGGGATGTCCAACTCCAGTCCTTGAGGGCGAACACATTCATTCCAGCGCAGGAGACTTGGGCGCAGCAGTGAGTAACTTCAGCACATCAGAACACGGAGCTGAAGTTACTTATAAAACACTATAATTTGACCTCCAGCAATTGCTGGAAGCCAAATTATTTCATTCCCTACCATCCATGACAGCCTGGAGGGGGAATAGTATTTAATATGGCCGGGACTTGTGCAGCAGCAGGATCAGCCATATACCGGCTGTATCCTGCGCCCAAGTCTCCTGCGCTGATTCCTCTCGTACGCCTTGAGGGCCATAGCCATGCCAGTTAGAATGGACAGAGAAATGGAGAAATGTTCTACTTAATAAACCTCACCTTTCCTGATTCAGTCCCATCAATTAGTTTGCCAAAAGAGTTTAAGGAACTCACAAAGGACATCCCGCAAGGAGAAGGAGAATGGAGAAGCACATGGTTAAATGATCAGATGCTTGATTAGAATTGTTCTAGTTGATTTGTCATCAGCCTACAAAAAAAGCAAAAGTAAGAAATGATTAAATGGTCGTGGGTGTCCACAAATTATCCTTCTCGGCAAAGTTTTTCATGGAGAATAGATTGTAACTATTTACCACTAGCGATGGTCAATAAAATACAAAACAGACCCATGTTGTATTCAAATTTATGCAGCTTCGAAATTGACCAATCAAATCCTGAGTGGAATTTTATTGGTCCATTTCAAAAGCTGAATAAATTTGCATAATGAGTTTGCATGGCCCCGATATTTGCATCTTATTGATCATCCCTATTTACCACCAGGGCAGTGCTCTCTGTTCCCCATAATGGAACTCAGTTGTGTAGGTTTATTCTAACAGCAATCTATTACAGGATAACTTTATGCAGTGTTCCAGTATGGATAATTTTAAGTTGCTGCAACATCCTTTTCTGTGGCATACCAAGAAACAGACTGCTGGTACCTCTCCACTCCCTACTGAACTATGTTGTTCATCTCATCCACCTGATGCTGCCCATCTTTGTCATTCAGACCCAGTTCAAACTCTCCATAAGGTGCCACCTCCATACATTTCCTAAAAAATGTCCATATACTATACCACCCTCAACCTATGCTCCTCTTATGAAACCTTCATATCATCTACTTTGGTTACCTTCTCTCACTTTTGCATATACGTAATGTCTCACTTTCTTTGGAACTCCGCCATGCCGCTTCCTAGGTCTTCTCACCTGGGGCCAGACTATAGGCAATTAACTAATTTTTCAGCACTATGCAGTTGAAAAAGTAGGTGAAAAAGCACTTTTAAAATTATTTTGAGCATTTTATTGCTTGCTGGTGTTGCTGGATTTACAATTGTACTATGCAGGAACTACAGTATGTTTGCAGTTATGGTCCTCACTATTGACTGTTTATTACTCTGTACAGCGCCATGGAAGATGTTGTCACTTTATAAATAAAAAATAATAATAGTAAGTTGACTTTCAGCATGCTGTCACTGTGGACGTTATTTCATGACTAGTAACTGGAAAGACCAGGAAGGTGTTACACAAGAGGATGATTGAGAAGTATGTGATGAAAGTTAGGGGGCAGAGCTCAGGGTGTTCCTATTACAGTGACCAGACCAACACTCTACCAATCAGACAGCTTTTAGCTATGGGCCTGCTTCAACAATATAAAAGCTGTTCTAACTTCTCACTGTATTGTGCATTGACCACACAAGTGACAACACTCTGCAGTCACCATGAGCGTTTACTTGCCAATATTTGCTGCAACGTTCGCCTTATTTATGCATCCATGTAAGTATATATCCCTACTTTTATAATAAGGATATGATAAGGTTTACTTTGGAAGTGAGTTAGAAACTGAGGGAAAAAATTCAGACAACCTGATTTATACATAGGGCCTGATTCACAAAGCGGTGATAACTCAGTTATCACACCTAAAAGACTTTAGGCATGATAACCTTTGCACCACACTGGTGAAAAGCCAGTTTAGGCGTGATAAGTTTAGGTGTGATAAGTTTAGGTGTGATAAGTTTAGGCATGCTAAGTTTAGATAAGTGTAGATAGCGTGCAAAGTCCCGCACGCAAAGCAGCGCCATTAAACTCTATGCGAAGTGCACCAGACTTTGCTAGCGCAAAACTTTTGATCAGTTGTGCACTGCGGTGCTAACGCAGTTGGTGCTTACACTTATCATGCCTAAACTTATCACACCTAAACTTATCATGCCTAAACTTATCACACCTAAACTTATCACACCTAAATTTATCATGCCTAAACTGAGTTTAGGCGTGATAAAGGGCTTTTCACCAGGGTGCTAACTGTTAGCACCGCTTTGTGAATCAGGCCCATTGTGTGTTAAAAGGTATGTTTGGTCCATTGATTGTCTCTTATGATGTATTCTAAAAAAAAGTTGATGTCATATTTTAACCATACAGTATGTGATCCTCAGCAGAAATTGAGATTCATCAGTTTTTTTCCTAAAAGATAATTTTTACCTTCTGTTTAAAATAACTTTTCAGCACTCTTCAGCTAATAATGTACCAAAATGTAGATGAAACATTACTGTCAAAATTATTCCAAGTATTTTTCTGTACAGCAAATCATTTTATACAGTATTCCAGTATGAAGAATTTGAAAGAGAATCTGGAGTGAGAATTCACTTCAAGTTTCATAATTTGCTTACTAAAGTAAAGGCTCTGGATAGCATAGACCAGTCATGGGTAAACTCGGCCCTCTAGGAACTACAAGTCCCACAATGCATTTGCCTTTATGAGTCATGACTGTGGCTGTCAGACTCCTGCAATGCATTGTGGGACTTGTAGTTCCTTAACAGCTGGAGGGCCAAGTTCGCCCATGCCTGGCATAGAGCCTTCCTGCAGGGATGATCTATGAGGTTAATCACAAGTAATTACGAGTGATTATTCGTGATTTAAATGAGGATTAATTACAGCAGCTGAGCGGCAGGGATTGGAAGGGCTGTTTACTCATAAATCCGCATTGTCCCCGCGCTCCATATTGGTCCATGCGTCCTAATAGTAGTGTTCCAAGCCTTGCTGCCGTCACTTCCTCCTTCCAGCTTGAAGAAGGAAGTAAAGGCAGCGAGGCTTGGAACACTACTATTAGGACGCATGGACCTATATGGAGCGCGGGGAGGACGGGGATTTATCGGTAAATACTGTAACCCTTCCAATCCCCGCCTATCAGCTGCTGTAATTAATTCTCGTTTGAATCACAAGTAATCACTCATGATTACTCATGATTAAGCTCTGAGATCATCCCTTCCTTCCAGTTCCTCCGTTTGGACCATCATTGCAGCACTGTCCTCCAAGTAGCTATTGGACATTCTTGGACAAGACTTGCACATGCCCAGTAGGGATGTATGAGTCTTCAGAACTACTCTGGGACTAGGGATGGATGGAAAATTTCCGATTCCGCAGAATTCGGATTCCGCTGAATTTCCGATATTCACTATGCCGATTTGCAATTTATGAGGTGTCTTTTTGGATTTCTCTGATTGGCTAAATACTTCTGAGTTGATTCCAAAGTATTAGACCAACCAGAGAATGCAGAATTTTACAGTGGTAATCAGAATAACATAGACATTTTCAGCCAATCACAAGACTCGGGAATACTCAGTAGCTTCTGAGTCTTGTGATTGGTCTAAAATTACTACAGTAATTCACTTTTTACTGAAAAATTCTGCATTCTCTGACTGATCCAATGCTTTTGAGTTCTCCACAAGCACAGTTATTGACTTCGCAAATATGAGTGCAGTCAGTTCACTGGCAGCAGCATCCCGCAGCTCCGGCAGCGGCAAAGCAGGTCTACGGTAAAATGGCGTCCGAAGCCCTGCTCTGAAGACTACGTGTCTGCACTGCAGGGCTTCGGGCATAATTTTCCTGTAGCCCAGCTCTCAGCGCGGGAGTTTTAGTTCATTAAGTCGGGGACGTTGCAGGCTGGCTGCAGAGGATCGTGGGAGCTGAGCGCCGGACGGAGGCCGGGACAGGAGGTCTTCTGCAGATGAGTAAATGTTTTTTTTATTTATTTATTAACATAACAGGTGTATTTTCTGGTTAAATTTACCACATGATTGAAGTGTTTTCTGGTCAAATCTGCCACATGATTGAAGTGTTTTCTGGTCAAATCTGCCACATGATTGAAGTGCTTTCTGGTCAAATCTGCCACATGATTGAAGTGTTTTCTAGTCAAATCTGCCACATGATTGAACGTATTTTCTGGTCAAATCTGCCACATGATTGAACATGTTTTCTGGTCAAATCTGCCACATGATTGAACGTGTTTTCTGGTCAAATCTGCCACATGATTGAACGTGTTTTCTGGTCAAATCTGCCACATGATTGAAGGGTTTTCCGGTCAAATCTGCCACATGATTGAAGTGTTTTCTGGTCAAATCTGCCACATGATTGAAGTGTTTTCTGGTCAAATCTGCCACATGATTGAAGTGTTTTCTGGTCAAATCTGCCACATGATTGAAGTGTTTTCTAGTAAAATCCGCCACATGATTGAGCATTTTTACTGGTCAAATCTGCCACATGATTGAACGTGTTTTCTGGTCAAATCTGCCACATGATTGAGCGTTTTTACTGGTCAAATCTGCCACATGATTGAACGTGTTTTCTGGTCAAATCTGCTCACATTATGTGTATTTTCTTGAGAAAACCTGCGCAATTATGTGAATTTTCTGGGGAAAGGGTAACCAAAACTTGGGCCCATTATCTTTGCGTAATTACAGTTAGCTCCACCCCACCTGGTCATAGCCACACCCATTTTTGAAGCTTTGCGCACTGTGGGTTATCAGTTACCCCAGAAGTTGGTCCAGCACCTGCATAGCACCCCCTCAAAAAAAATCCTGGAGCCACCACTGGATCTGATGGACTACAGGGGGCTGGAAAAAGCCCCAGGTAAGTAATAAAAAAATGTTTCCCAATCATCTCAGCTATACTTTAACGTAACATATTTCTTTTTTAGTGGAATGCAAGTGCCAAACTGCTCCTTTCTTTTTTCCTTTTTTCATATTTCTTTTTATTGTTCCACTTTACAGGCTTTTTATATCTCCTTCTATGTAAATTATTTTCAGATGTGTGCGTGGAAATCATCGGAGGAAAGGAGGTCATACCTCATTCAAGGCCATACATGGCTTTTATAAATACTCAAGGATACACATGTGGTGGTACCTTGATTGATTCGAGCTGGGTGCTGACTGCCGCTCATTGTAGCATGTGAGTATTTGGATTGCTGAGGTTTTTACTACTGAATTTATTATAAAAGTACACAGTGTTATTTAACTTGTAAGTGCCCTTTTCTGCTGAGTCTGTGCCAGTCACAGGTTTTATGTTAGAAGGAATATGGTTGGGATATAATTATTATGGCCAGTGTAACACCCCACTAATGGGAAAGGGTCACCAAGGCACAGTGGAGTAGCTAAGAAGTTGTGGCCCCCAGTGCAAGTTTTACATTGGGCTCCCAAAGCACACTATACCTAACAGCTATAGCAACTTGCTATGATGGTGTCAGTGACTGATGGCATCAAGAGGTCTCCATGAGGCCCACCGAAGATACCCTAAGGCGAAGAATAGTGAACAAAGCAGAAGAGCAAAGTCACTCAGATCCCCTGAGGTGCAAAGTAGTGAATGAAATGGAGGAAAGAAGTAGCTCACCTTTCCAGTACCCACCAGCAATGTACTTTTTTCTAGGAATTCCCATCCTCCATGACTCCAGTGCCATCTCGCTGGTAGAGATGGCCCGAACGGTTCGACCATTAACTTATTCGCGCGAACTTCAGTGGTTCATGTTTGCGTCGAACCGTGAACTATATGCGAGTTTGACCCGCCCCCTATACTACATTATTAACCTCCTTGCCGGTTTTCCCGACCTGAGCTCGGGGTAGAAAAAAGAAGCTATTAGCGGTGATCCCGAGCTCAGGTCGGGGTAGGCATTGCAGAGCTTTACCTTAGGTTTTGGTGTCCCGCGCGCGGGACTTCAGCCTCTCTCACCGTCAGTGTGGGGTCTTTCCCTGGCCGCCGGGATCCCCCATGTCCCCGCTATTCTTCCGGGGACCCGGCAGCCAAGCAGAGCAGCAGAGCGGTGGTGGCAGCGTGACGTCATCGGGGGCGGGGCTAATATGTAAATGAACTTCTCTATATTAGAGAAATGTAGAGAAGTTAGTTGATATGTATATTAGCGCCATCTTGTGGTGAAAGTGCAAACTGCAGTGCTGAAGCCCAGGAAGGTAAATGTTTTATTCTGTTGCACATCTCCCTGCCAGAATGATTTTTTTTTCAGGTTTTAGGGTCTGAAAGAGTGAAAAAAAATTGCACCTCTTTTAGACCCTAAAATTTGGAAAGAATCAGAACGGCAAGGAGGTTAAGGTCAACTTTGACCCTCTACATCACAGTCAACAGACACAGTGTAGCTAATTAAGCTACACTCCCTCCTGGAGCCCCCCCCCCCTTATAAAAGGCAGGCAGCGTCAGTCTTTTCACTCACTCGTGTGGCTGCAGTAATTAGAGAAGGGAGAAGAACCTGCTGTAGACATAGGGAAAGCTTAGTTAGGCTCTTGTTAGGCTTGTTAGCTTTTTCCTTGCTGATACTTATTGCTAAAAAGCACCCCAAAACAGCTGTTTTGAGAGCTAATGTTGTTCTTGTGATCTATTTTGTGTGTGTGTGTGTGTGTGTGTGTGTGTGTGTGTGTGTGTGTGTGTGTGTGTGTGTGTGTGTGTGTGTGTGTGTGTGTGTGTGTGTCACAGACACTTGTTGCATGTACAGCCCTGTCAGTCAGTCGCAGCTGGCCTTTGGCCCCTTGGTGGTAATTCCTACTGTGCCACTGCCAGGCCCAGCACATTCAGTGACTACCTGTGTGTGTGACAGCTGCAAATTTGTAGTACCAATCACTGCATACCTACCTATGCAGTGCACCTACCTACGTAAGCGCACGCAGTGTTATATACCACCAGTCACTGCACCTGTTCACGGTACCTGTGACCTGTTCATGATACCTGTGTGTGTCTGTGACAGCTGCAGATTTGTAATACCAATTAGTGCATACCTACCTGTTCAGTGCACCTACCTACGTGAGCGCACACAGTTTTATATACCACCAGTCACTGCACCTGTTCACGGTACCTGTGTGTGTGACTGCAGCACATTTGTAATATTGGTCACTGCATACCTGTTCACTGCACCTGTGTGACTGCACATTGTACTAGTCAAGTCAGTGCATACCTTTTTCACTTCACCCCCCCCCCCCCCCAATATGGGCAAAACAGGCAGAGACAGGCCACCCGGCAGTACAGTGTTCAGATCAACTCCCAAGATTGTCAGGACGTAGTTGACTATTTAACACAGGACACCTCATCTTCCTCAGCTTTCGCACGGAACCGTGACATACCTTCCTCCTCCTGCTCTGATTCTGGCACCCCACTTAACATTCAGTCGGCCACCACCACCAAAGTGCCATCATCCCAGGGCTCAGTGGTGTGGAATTTCTTTTGCGTGTCTGCCTCAGACGAGAGCAATGCCTCTGTACTCTCTGCCACCAAAAATTGGAAAGACCAAGATCCGCGTAGGGATAACTTCCTTACGAAGGCACATGATGACAAAACACAAATTGCAATGGGATGACCACCTGAGGAAAAGCAGCACACAAAAGTAAAGCCACACACCGCAGTGGAAGATACCAGGCCGCAATTATTTCTCAAAAAAGGTGATACCCAAACTGTACCGTGATGTTGAAACAAGGCAAGTGGTGTCATCTCTGGCACACAGTGTTGGGTCAAGGGTCCATCTGACCACATGGTCTGCAAAGCACAGTCAGGCCTGTCCAAAGAAAGTCAGTCCCCACACACAGCATCTCTGCCTGTACGCCTTGTGACTGCCTGCCCCAAGACTAGGTCTGTCCCCACACAGCATCTCTGCCTGCAGGCCGCTTCACTGCCTTCTCAGCCACCCCCGACAGGGTCCAGGACTCCAGGTGGATTCCTGAATTTTTAAGGCCGCTGCTAGCAGCGGCCACTATAATAATATTTCTGGTGCATGTTCATGCCTGTCTAATTTTTCTGGCTGCACTGCGGCTGCAACAACAACACAAAAGGCATGTACATGTGTCAATTCCCTTTTGTGATCATTACCTTGCAGCTGTGAGGGGGCTTGCGTATCACAATGAAGCAATGACCACCGGCTATATGGGTGCTTTGGGGGGAGGGGGCACACCTAAGATAATAAGGTTGTTGCTTCATTGTGGACAGACCAAATTCGATCAGCTGGTCAGTCACTGTTGTTCTATCATTGAGCTATCACAGCCTTGAAAACCGCCATGGCCTGCAGTCTCGCAAGGTGCGCACAAGTCCAGCAAGGCTGTCACTACACAAATAGCTGGGTGCGGTGTGTTACACAGTGAGTTTGGTGTATCAGTGCGAAGCGGTAGACTTAGTACACTACCTGATTGATGTATACACATGCAAGATGTTTCAAAGCACTTTATGCCTGCTATTTAGCATTGCAATGTGATTTCTGCCCTTAAAACGCTGCTGTGCGTCAAATTCAGATTTTTCCCCGGGACTTTTGGCATGTATCCCACTCCCCCATGCAAAAACTCAGGTGTTATACCCCTTGAAACATCTTTTCCATCACTTTTGTGGCCAACATAAATGTTTGTAGTTTTCACAGTTCGAACACCAAGTTTTGCGGAAGAGTTCGCGTAATAGGTTCGTAAACCTAAAATCGGAGGTTTGAGCCATCTCTGGGGGCTACTTCATACTGGGGAGCTACCTCTGGCTATCTAAACTAGGGGAGGCTCATTACCTAATACTGTAGGGCATCTATTGCTATCTAATCCTGGAGGGAGCGCATTTTTGGCTGACTAAACTTGTGTGTGTGGGGAAGTGGAGACATCATATTTTGGGGTAGCCTCCCTCAACCAAACATTTGCTATGGTCATGATTTCAGGATATGCCCCTGCTCCCCCTGCTCCAGCTGAGATTGCATATGTCCTATTCCTGCCACTCCCCTCATAACTACTTTGGTTAATATAGCTCCCCTCTAATACAATTAAATGTGAAGTGGCAGCATTTATAAGTGACCAGTTGCAGTATTTCAGCTATTACCTGCAGGTGTTCACAATGACTATAATAACCTTTCTAATAGTGTTATAAGGCTTGTGCCTACAGGCACCTTATGTAACAGAAGCAGCTCCTGCAAGGGGACTCTGGGCTTGCCAGGGAGGGGAGCACTCAAGTCGCTCCTTGGCAACAACAAATCTGTAAAGCATCCACATGAATTCTGTGCAGAGTGCCGATCTGCACAGCTGTTCTGTTATCATGCTGCTGAGTAGCAGCATTGAAGCACCACCTCTCTATTCTTTGATTCTATTCTTTGTTACTGCTGGTCAGCTATCCATCACACATGGGCGGCTGTGGCATGGAATCTGATCATTCGAGACTTCAGAGGAGTGAAGCATGCGGAGCACAGCCAGTCGCAAACCGAGGAGGAGGAAGAGCAGAGACAAGTAGAAGAGAAACTCAGGCACTCAACAGCCATGCACACAGGAAAGAAGAGGGACACACCGTCACCGTCAGTCAGAACCAGCAGTGTGCACACAGGGGGCTCGATTCACAAAAGGGTGCTAACTCAGTTAGCACGCCTAAAAGCTTTGGGCGTGCTAACTTGGGTGCTAAGCAGTTGGCACCCCTAAAGCTTTCATTGATCGTGCGCAAAGTTTAGCTATGCCAGTTGTGTGCGAAACACTGCACCGGGTGCGCCCGAAACATCGCACTGTTTGAGGTTTCGGGCGCACCTGGTGCAACGTTTTAGGCGCCCCCGGTACGACGTTTCCATCGCACCCGTTGCAACGTTTTGTGCGCTACGAGCACTTTTAAACTTTGAGCACCCTAAAGGGCTTTAGGCATGCTAAGGGGCTTTTAGGCGTGCTAACTAAGTTAGCACCCTTTTGTGAATCAAGCCCTGGGACAGCCAGTCAGCTGCCAGTCCGGACCAATGATGGAGGGAGGAGGTAATATACTCTGTATGGCCTCTGCCCTTTTGCAATTACTCCTCCTCTCTTTTTTTTTTTTACTAGTACCTTCTGTATTTCTGTTGATCGTGGTGCCCACCTTCTGTATGTTACCCCCATGATCACCCTCTGCGTATCCCCCCTGTGCCCACCTTTTGTGCATCCACCTTTCCCAACCACTGTGCACCCCCCGCATTCCCACCCTCTGTGCGTCCCTCGCATTCCCACCCTCTGCATCCCTCGTGTGCCCACCCTCCCTGTATCCCGACCCTCTGTACGCCCCTCTCCCTCCCACTTCCGTTTCTAAAATTGGATTTCACTCCACTTTGCAACTTGCAAGTGGCTCTACAGAGGAAAAAATAAATTATTAGGGCAAGAAACAACATTTGGGCTTTTAGTAAATTCTTCAGGATTGGGCTGTAACTGTGGATTAACTTTATTATTATTATTATTTTTATAATAACTGGACGCTGTACCTCTCATACTACTGGTATACCAAGTAGTAATGAGCAGAAATTATGCCCTTGCGTAATTACACATCGTAATACGCAATTATGCATCATAATCATAATGTTAAAATTCGGGGGAATAGCATAATTAATTTCATAGTTAGTTGTTATCATTCGTAATTACGCATTGATTTTACGCGTAACTACAAGGACTTTTTTTTTTTTTTAATTTGACTTGTACCCACTATTCTCCTTAAAGGGGTTATTTCACAAATGAGAAAAAAAATAAAAAGTGGTTTATGCATGAACTATTAACCACCCTGGCGTTCTATTAAGATCGCCAGGGTGGCTGCGGGAGGGTTTTTTTTAAATTTAAAAAAAACTATTTCATGCAGCCAACTGAAAGTTGGCTGCATGAAAGCCCACTAGAGGGCGCTCCGGAGGCGTTCTTCCGATCGCCTCCGGCGCCCAGAATAAACAAGGAAGGCCGCAATGAGCGGCCTTCCTTGTTTTGTTTAGATCGTCGCCATAGCGACGAGCGGAGTGACGTCATGGACGTCAGCCGACGTCCTGACGTCAGCCGCCTCCGATCCAGCCCTTAGCGCTGGCCGGAACTTTTTGTTCCGGCTACGCTGGGCTCAGGCGGCTGGGGGGACCCTCTTTCGCCGCTGCTCGCGGCGAATCGCCGCAGAGCGGCGGCGATCGGGCAGCACACGCGGCTGGCAAAGTGCCGGCTGCGTGTGCTGCTCTTTATTTGAACAAAATCGGCCCAGCAGGGCCTGAGCGGCAGCCATCGGCGGTGATGGACGAGCTGAGCTCGTCCATACCGCTAAGATGGTTAAACATCCTTCTAAAATAGTGTAAAAAGTTTTTTTTTTTAAATGAATGGTTTCATCAATACAACATGTAATGTAAACAGTGATGGATGATGTACTGGGAGGATAATCCATTTGTAAGGGGTGTTTTTTTTGTACTTTCTTTTCACAACCTTAATTCCTGCCTAAGTAGTTTTCAGTGGTATAATCCACTGCTAGCAGGAATGGCTGTTATAGCCCTAACAGCTGAGCTCCACCGGTGAAGAGGCTGAGGCTCTAAAGTCGGTCTTCACCAAACAAAACCTATGACGAGCAAGGAATTCTGGGAGGAAGTGACATTTATACTGGAAACCTTCAAAGGAAGCAGACAAGCAGATTGCAAGATAAGAAGACGCAAATCAGTCAGCCTTGCAAACTGACAAAAAGGCCTCTTTTCCCTGGACTGAACTATGCAACCTGCATAGGAAACAAAACAGTCCAGGGAATCAAGGCCAGCAGAGCGGATTTTGAAAGTTGTATTGATGAAACCATTCATATTTTTAAAAAACTTTTTACACTATTTTAGAAAAATGTTTAATAGTTTATGCATCTACCACTTTTTTTTTTTTTTTCCTCATTCGCGAAAGAACCCTTTTAACATATGTAGCAATGTCGGTAGCAATAGCATGTATGGGGGTTTTTGCAATTCACCGCCAAAGTCAGCACAAAATTATGTGTAAATTACACATAATTACGAATGATAATACAAAATTGAATAAAGAATTTGTAATTACGTATATATGCATAATTGCGAAAATGTACATGTAATTTGGCGTAATCGTAATTAATAGGAAATAGATACATAATCACCAAAAGTCCTTTATTGATCTAAATTAACCATAAATACATACTTTTCATTAATGATCCAATGCCACTTTGCCACCACTATCTTCCAGAGCTCCACCAAACGGTGGACCATGCAGGTTGGTATAGCTCAGGCTGCATAGCCTCACGCTGCCGGGCTTGAAAAACTGGCAATACCAGCCTGCATGGATGCCAAGGGGTTAAAAAGGTTTAGGAGGGGCCGGGGGGACTCCATGCTGCCTGTTTTCATCAAATGTATACCTTGTGCATATAGAACTCGGAACTCAGTAAGCAGTACAGTGTACTGCAGCAAATGTCATTTTACCCAGTTTGAAAAATCATTTTTCCTACAGAAATTTTCTCAGAAATGACATGGTCATTTCATATGTTGTTTACCATATTCCTACTAATCTCCCTAGCATTACTGGTAAATTTGGTGACAATAGCATTTATGGGCGAACACTGGCAATCCAGTGCAGGAGACTTGGGCACAGCTGGCGCCACCATAGACCGTAATAGCAATTATGGCTATATCGGCGCACAGTGAGTAACTTTGGCATCGTCAGAAGATGGAGCTGAAGTTACTTTTAAAACACTGTAATTCGGCCTCCAGCAATTGCTGGAAGCCGAATTACATCATTCCCCACCATCCACGTGGACCTGGAGGGGGAATAGTAATTAACATCGCCGGAAACTTGTGCAGCAGCAGGATAAGCCATACCGGCTGTAACCTGCGCCTAGGTCTCCCGGCAGCGAATCCGCTCATACGCTTTATGGGGGCTTTGTTATTAACCATGAAATTTGGTGCTGTTTACTACTGGTGGAACTCGGAATTCCAACAAATGCAGAATTTAGGTGTTCCGACCACCCCTAGTAGCTGGCAGAGCAGGGTAGGCAAGTTCAAGGTCACAGGTAGTGATGGCCCGAAAATTAAATTTTAGGTTTGCGAACTTCGAACGCAAATTTCTGTAAAAGTTTGCGAATTTGGCGAACCACCATAGACTTCAATGTGCAGGTGATTTTTAAAACCTATAGGGACTGTTTCTGGCCACAAAAGTGATGGAAAAGTTGTTTCAAGGAGCCTAAAGGTGCATACACACATCAGACTATAGTCTTTGGAAAATGAAAGATCACAGACCTATCTTACCACCCTTTATGTACCTTTTCAGAGGAAAAGTAGGGATACCAATCTCCCATTGTAAATTTATTATAAACCCCACACCAAGAACCCTACATGTTTCGTTTCATTAAATTATTCATTAATTTAATTTAATGAAACGAAACATGTAGGGTTCTTGGTGTGGGGTTTATAATAAATTTACAATGGGAGATTGGTAGGTCTGTCGTAACGACTAACAACCTTATACCTACCAACCCAATTGTTTTCACGTTGTTCACTATTAGTAGTATTTGTATTCGATCTATTTTAGTAATATGAATTAAAAGTTACGTTTTATCCCTACTTTTCCTCTGAAAAGGTATAAATCGTGAATTGTTACAACTCAGGTGTGTTGTAAATTTCACCCTTCATGTAGTATGGCCTGGTGCACACCAAAAACCGCTAGCAGATCCGCAAAATGCTAGCAGATTTTGAAACGCTTTTTCTTCTTTTTCTGCAGCGTTTCAGCTAGCGTTTTGCGGTTTTGTGTAGCGGTTTTGGTATAGTAGATTTCATGTATTGTTACAGTAAAGCTGTTACTGAACAGCTACTGTAACAAAAACCGCCTGGCAAACCGCTCTGAAGTGCCGTTTTTCAGAGCGGTTTGCGTTTTTCCTATACTTAACATTGAGGCAGAAACGCATCCGCAATCTAAAATCTGCTGCAGCCCGGGAGTATGCGTTTCTGCAAAACGCCTCCCGCTCTGGTGTGCACCAGCCCATTGAAATACATTACCCTAGCGGATCCGCTCCCGCAGGCGGATCGCAAACCGCTGCGGAAACGCTCTGGTGTGCACTAGGCCTATGAGAGCATTTCTACACAGTCTATTCTATGGAGCTGAACTCCTCATCAGATAAAATCTTTGCAAGATGCTGCACACAAACATGATGTACAGACACAAAAGATCAGTATCTGCAAAAGATCTGTTCCTGCCAAAGATCCAGTCCTGCAAATTGCATTCATAGTTTATGAGATCTGCAGATCATCATACACACCTTGTTTAACTGACATTCATCTGCAGATCAGATATACCAGGATGGATTTTCAGATCTGTAGACGATTGTCTGATCTGCAGATGAATGTCAGTTAAACAAGGTGTGTATGATGATCTGCAGATATCATAGACTATGAATGCAATTTGCAGGAACGGATCTTTGGCAGGAACAGATCTTTTGCAGATACTGATTTTTTGTGTTTGTACAGCATCTGTGTGTGCAGCATCTTGCAAAGATTTTTTCTGATGGGGAGTTCAGCTCCATAGAATAGACTGTGTAGGTATGGCTCTCATACTACATGGAACGGGGTAAAATTGGTCTGAGATCTTTCATTTTCCAAAAACTATAGTCTGATGTGTGTATGTACCTTTACACCTGGACGATGGCATGCTGGAGGGAGGTCCATGGCAAAAGTCCCACTAAAAATTATGTGGTTGTTGCAGAGTTGTGGTTTAATCTCTAAAGAGCAGAAATCACAATACATTCCTAAATTTGTGGAATTAAGTGCTTTAAAACATCTGGTGTGCGCACACGGCAATAAGGTAGTGTGTTACGTCTGGTTCACACTGACAGACAAAATGCACCACAAACAACAGCAAAGAGCTTTAGTGATAACGTCAGGTGAGTAAATCAATGTTTTTACTAGTTGACACCTCCAGGACATAAATGTTAGTTCTCTCGGTGGCAGTCTTTTGTAGTGGTATGTAGTGGCCACCATGCTTGTGCGCAAGTTCACTGGGAGTGCAGGTGATCGTAGTTTTCTATCCCCTACGGTCAGCTAGAGGTAGTTCAATGACAGTTAAGTGACCAAAAATCACTAAATCTGCACTAGGCCTTATACAAGGGGCAGTAGTGAATACTAGATGCCAGTAGTGGTGGTGAAGGATTATTGGGTTATGGTCGGTGCACTGCTAGTACCAGCAGACCTGTTTCCAACTGCTAACATGTGTGCTGGACACACAGGATTGCAATATAACAATAGCAAGAAAAAGAAAAACAACCCTCAGAATGGTGGACTAATGTAGCACTAAGCACTGACTGCACCTGTCTGCAACAGCTAAAGTGCACTGTGTGGACACACTGAACATCAATATCACAAGATCAAAACAGAAGGGCTCTGGGGTTATGTAGATGGTGAATTGGTATTGTAGCAGCAAAACAAACTCCAATGGGGACACAGAACACAGGCATATTTAGCCCTTTCCCTATTGGCAGTACACTCTCCCTGATATGCCTAGCACAGAAGCCAAACACAGACTGCAAAACAGCTGCTGTGCTGGCTTTCTGATAGTTGGGGGTTGGTCAAGGTGGGAGGAATAGCTGATTGACTGTCATGCGTCTGCTGACTCTGGGGTGAGGGGTCAAGTTTTGGCTCCATTATAATGTATAGAGGGCGAATCAAACACGCCAAGTGTTTGTCTGAGGGGGCAAATGCGAGAAAGATAATGTCCGCAACACTGGGCAATATATATTATAAATGAGTGTGCTAGGGCCCAAAACAGCAATTTTATAGGGGAAAGAAAAAGAAAGCCCAATGCAACAGCACCACTCAAGAATAAGCAAAAATTTATTGGTACATGATTACAACATTTATATAGGACATTAATTGAATATTCAAATGAATAAAAACACTAAAAACAGACCACATATTCCCATACTGAACAGCTGCAAACAATCCTGCCAAATAAATGACCTATACACTGAAATAGTACATATATATGTATGTGTGTCTTCCTCAATAGTGTGTATATGAACCACTACAAAACATATGTGTATAGATCAGGTCTTGAGTAAAAATATTAGATGAATAAATATACCTTGGTGGGCATCAATAAGAGCCCAACAATGGTTGAACCCGGGTTCAGTAAAGTGCAAAAAGTGAACAGTGTAAAGATGCATACAAAAAACATTAGACCATATGCTGTAAAGTGCAATGCAAACACAAGTGAAATTGACAAACAACGGCTGCAAATAAATAAATAAACAATGTATATGTCTCGGAGCAGCCTATATCTAAAGTGCATGAGAGGAATAGCGCAAGGAAGATACTTAGCCCAAGGAGTAACGGAAATAGACCAGGCAGTGCGGCTGAAGATGGGAAAAGGGGTCCCCTCAGAACATTCCCAGCAGCTCCGCGGGCGTTACCCCGCTTTGAAAGGAGGAGAGGACCTGTGAGGTGTGCAACGCCAGATCGGCGTTTAAATGCGGAAGGAGGGCGGGCAGAAACCCAGGAGCCGTCGTGCGCCAGGCGGAAGTGACGTCACGGAGGCGGAAGCGGTAGAACCAGGAGGCCAGGAAGTGAGTACCACGCTGGAACGCATGAGGGAAAGCCAATAGGTGAGTAATGGTAGTGCACAGAAAAAGCGCACGCAGATACAATAAGATGAGGTGAGAGGAGAGAGAGACACAGTGAGCCCCTATCTATATACCGTCACCCACCTGCAATACATATAAGCATATGAATACATACAATATAATGTACATGCTATAATAATAATAATGATTAGAGTACAATTTTAGGCACAGAAACAACAACATCCTGCCTCCAAAAATCATGTATCTACATATTAGTATCAAATTCTAAAAAGGACCAAACAGTACGCAAAAGGGCATCCAAAAAAGCAAAGTAGCATAATAGCAGAACAAAAGATTGTGAATATTAAATGGATTAAGGGGCCATAGTTCAGAAAAAGGGACAGTCCATATATATTCCATCCTTAAAGGATCCATGTCCAAAATAGACAACATCAAAAAGTCCAAAGTTTCAAGACTCTATTTTAGAAGAGGGCAACATTGTATAAAGAACAATATCAACCAGGGTCCCTCCTGATTCCAGGGAAGTCTGTAAAGGGTCCATGCATCAAAGAAAAGTCCAAACAAAGGTCCATAATAAAAAGGAGTCACAACGAATATATGACAAAGATGAACAGTCTGCACATAAAGACATAATATGTTAGTACAGGTGATATATAATTGACCAAAGTAGAACCCTACAATCACACATTGTGGCTGGCATAAGGGAGATGGGCTTAACCACCCCCCATTTCTATGTATATTGCGCACGCTCAATAATGAGAACAAAAAAAAAAAAAAAACAATGGTTAGAGAGAAGGTCATATCATGTATCACAAAAGGGCCCCCTCTGAAAAAATTACCCCAGAAAGCCCGTCCAATCTATTTCCTCATTGATGCCAGAAGGCACCATACTGTCCAACTGGTATATCCATCTGGCTTCTCGCCTCAAAAGGGACCCTACTATATCCCCTCCTCTCAGACCTAGTTTGACTTGCTCAACACCACACACTCGTAATCCTCCTGGGGAACCCCCATGTTCAACTAGAAAATGGGAGGCCACTGACGTTAACGGTTGATTATTTTCTTGATCTCTTTTGGCCAGTCTGATCTTAGATAGATGTTGCTGGACCCTTGTTTTAAGCATGTTTTTAGTTTGTCCAACATAAATTTTCCCACATGGACAGATTAAAGTATAAATAACTCCCTTACTTCTACAATTAATATAGCCCAATATATTGTAGCATTTGGTACCACTTGCATTACAGATGTCTTGTTTTGGTCGCATGTAACTACATATATTACAGTCTCCACACGGATAGCTGCCTCTCAACGGACCTCTGCATTTCTTTCTTTCTCCAGAAAAGTAGCTTGAACACAATTTATCTTTAAGATTTGGACATTTCTTTGCTGTAATAGAGGCATTTGGCGTAATACATTTAGCAAGTACCGGATCCGAGAGAAGAGCAGGCCATGATTTATTTAAAATGCCATACAACTGTTTCCATTGGTTGTTATAAACAGTACTGAATCTTACCAGTTGTTTGGGAGGTCTAGAAGCTTGGTGTAGAAGTTCCAGTCTATCAGCAGTTTTTGCTCTTTGATATGCTTGTGAGATGACCCGCTTAGGGTAACCCCTTTCTTTGAAGCGAGTGGACAATCCCCGTGCCTGCACAAGAAAATCATCATCATTAGAGCAAATCCGACGTAGTCGTAAAAACTGGCCAGTGGGAATATTATTGCGTAGGGGTTTGGTGTGCGCACTTTGATAGTGTAACAGGGAGTTCACTGAGGTTGGCTTCCGGAATAGATCAGTACTTAGACGTCCATCCGTATCGATTTTAATCTTAATGTCGAGGAATTCAATATCTGTAGATGAAATATGACTTGTCAAATGGATGTTCATAGTGTTATTGTTTAAGACAGCTAAGAATCTATCACAGTCCTCCTTAGATCCTCCCCATAACATGAATATGTCGTCTATAAATCTGTACCAGCCTAGGATGTAGGGCTGGAAATCCTCCATGATGGCACTAAAAACCACCTCCCGCTCCCAGTAACCCAAAAACAAATTTGCTATGGACGGGGCGCATTTTGCGCCCATAGCTACACCACAGATCTGTTTAAAAAATTGCCCATTAAATAGAAAATAATTATGTGCAAGAACAAAGTCAGTCAGATGTAACAACAGTTGCTTCAAGTCTCCTTGTTGATTGCTCTCCATATCAAGGAAATATGACATAGTTCTTATAGCCCAGAGATGTGAAATGTTAGTATATAGAGATTCAACGTCAAAAGACACCAGATAGGTACCTGGAGTTACCGTCAGTCCCTCCAACGTTTTAAGGAGATCAGAGCTGTCTCTCAGATAGGAGTCCAAACTAGTCACATGTTTCTGCAGAAAGAAATCAATAAACTCACAGGAGGGGGCAGTAAGACTTCCAATCCCAGCTACAATCGGTCTACCAGGTGGACAGGTAGCATTCTTATGGATCTTAGGTAACAAGTAGAAAGATGGTATTACAGGATGTTTAACAGATAAAAATTCATATTCCTTCTTAGTAATGGTACCTGCATTCCTAGCCAGGATTAAAACGTCCTCCAAAAGCGCCTTGTAGTAATCTGTTGGATTTCCTGGAAGTTGAACATAATTATTAGCATTTCTCAAAAGTTTATAAGCTTCCTGCAGATACATCTCCTTAGGCCATAGGACAATATTGCCTCCCTTATCCGCCTCCTTAATTAAAAATGAGGCATTATCTGATAATTCTTTAATAGCCTTCTGTTCCTCTATACTTAAATTTTGCCCTTGATTACGGATGATGGGTAGGCGTTCAATTTCCTTCCAGGTAGTTTCAAAGAAAAATTTTACAGCTGGACATGAGCTAAAAGGTATCACATACTTCGATTTGGGTCTAAATTGATAGGGGCGGCTACTCACCAAAGTCTCTTGTTGATTTTCCTGTAACAACCCCATCAAATCCTCAAAGACCTGCCGGTCCAAAGACTCCATTTGGGGGGGAGGAACCTCCATACCTCCCTCAAAATATTTCTTAAATGCAAGCTTTCTGCAAAAGAGGTAAACATCCTTCAATACTTCAAACTTGTCCAGACTTTTTGTTGGTGAAAAAGTGAGCCCTCTACCCAAGACCCTAGATTCAGTCTCTGTCAAAGCATGGTTAGTCAGATTGATTACTTTTAATCCATGTGTTGCTGTTCCCTCAATCTCTTCACCCGTGGGGTTTGGGGGTCTCTTAGATGATTTATTCTTGTGTCTCCTGCCCCCCCTCCTTGTACGCTTTCTGCATCCCCATCGCTGTCTGATAAAAAATCACATGACGAAGCAGTATCACTGGGTAAAGGCACCCTAGGATTATGTCCATTATTAGGGTGAGAGGGAGGTGGTGCTGCCCCATCGGGTCTATTGGGCTTATTAGGTTTAGGATATCTCCTGCGTTTTCTCCCATTGCCTCTATGCCTCCACCTATAGGCTGCTCCACTATCATAATCCTGTCTGTCCCTTATTAATTTTTTCTTTTTACCATCAATAATAAACTTCTCAAAGTTATCCATGTCTACCTTAAGCTGTTTCAAAAATGGCTGGACAACGGTGCTCTTATCAAGGCCATTAATGGAGTTCTCAATATCTTTGAGCTCCATTTTTTTCTTTATAAGTAATTGTTCATCATGTTCAATAAGCATGTCAATGATTATGACTGAACATTTAGCTAGGCCCTCCTCCCAGGTGTTTTTGTAATTGTCTTTTACCTCCCAAGCGGGAAAAATTTGAACTCTTAAACCCCTGGGATATATCCCCTCCTCTTTGTATTGTTTGAGACTATGCACATTCCACCATAATCTAAGGTAGGTTTTATTTGCCTCTTTATATGTTCTGCATATCTGTCTGGCCTCATCAGGAGCACCGCCTCCCCCACCAGGATTGCCTCCAGAAAAAACTGTCTCAAACTTCCTATTCCAACTGTTTTCCATTGCATCAATAAAACCCTCCATGTTGAATTTCAAAAAATGTCCAATGAGGATAGAAATAGTATAGTAAATTGTATATTAAATCACCATACAATTAAATATTGCCAGGTGCTGGACTGAGAGGGTGATAAAAGGTTCTCACCCTTAGTGAACAAACAAGAAAGATAATGTCCGCAACACTGGGCAATATATATTATAAATGAGTGTGCTAGGGCCCAAAACAGCAATTTTATAGGGGAAAGAAAAAGAAAGCCCAATGCAACAGCACCACTCAAGAATAAGCAAAAATTTATTGGTACATGATTACAACATTTATATAGGACATTAATTGAATATTCAAATGAATAAAAACACTAAAAACAGACCACATATTCCCATACTGAACAGCTGCAAACAATCCTGCCAAATAAATGACCTATACACTGAAATAGTACATATATATGTATGTGTGTCTTCCTCAATAGTGTGTATATGAACCACTACAAAACATATGTGTATAGATCAGGTCTTGAGTAAAAATATTAGATGAATAAATATACCTTGGTGGGCATCAATAAGAGCCCAACAATGGTTGAACCCGGGTTCAGTAAAGTGCAAAAAGTGAACAGTGTAAAGATGCATACAAAAAACATTAGACCATATGCTGTAAAGTGCAATGCAAACACAAGTGAAATTGACAAACAACGGCTGCAAATAAATAAATAAACAATGTATATGTCTCGGAGCAGCCTATATCTAAAGTGCATGAGAGGAATAGCGCAAGGAAGATACTTAGCCCAAGGAGTAACGGAAATAGACCAGGCAGTGCGGCTGAAGATGGGAAAAGGGGTCCCCTCAGAACATTCCCAGCAGCTCCGCGGGCGTTACCCCGCTTTGAAAGGAGGAGAGGACCTGTGAGGTGTGCAACGCCAGATCGGCGTTTAAATGCGGAAGGAGGGCGGGCAGAAACCCAGGAGCCGTCGTGCGCCAGGCGGAAGTGACGTCACGGAGGCGGAAGCGGTAGAACCAGGAGGCCAGGAAGTGAGTACCACGCTGGAACGCATGAGGGAAAGCCAATAGGTGAGTAATGGTAGTGCACAGAAAAAGCGCACGCAGATACAATAAGATGAGGTGAGAGGAGAGAGAGACACAGTGAGCCCCTATCTATATACCGTCACCCACCTGCAATACATATAAGCATATGAATACATACAATATAATGTACATGCTATAATAATAATAATGATTAGAGTACAATTTTAGGCACAGAAACAACAACATCCTGCCTCCAAAAATCATGTATCTACATATTAGTATCAAATTCTAAAAAGGACCAAACAGTACGCAAAAGAGCATCCAAAAAAGCAAAGTAGCATAATAGCAGAACAAAAGATTGTGAATATTAAATGGATTAAGGGGCCATAGTTCAGAAAAAGGGACAGTCCATATATATTCCATCCTTAAAGGGTCCATGTCCAAAATAGACAACATCAAAAAGTCCAAAGTTTCAAGACTCTATTTTAGAAGAGGGCAACATTGTATAAAGAACAATATCAACCAGGGTCCCTCCTGATTCCAGGGAAGTCTGTAAAGGGTCCATGCATCAAAGAAAAGTCCAAACAAAGGTCTTATTGATGCCCACCAAGGTATATTTATTCATCTAATATTTTTACTCAAGACCTGATCTATACACATATGTTTTGTAGTGGTTCATATACACACTATTGAGGAAGACACACATACATATATATGTACTATTTCAGTGTATAGGTCATTTATTTGGCAGGATTGTTTGCAGCTGTTCAGTATGGGAATATGTGGTCTGTTTTTAGTGTTTTTATTCATTTGAATATTCAATTAATGTCCTATATAAATGTTGTAATCATGTACCAATACATTTTTGCTTATTCTTGAGTGGTGCTGTTGCATTGGGCTTTCTTTTTCTTTCCCCTATAAAATTGCTGAGGGGGCAAATGCGCAAACTATTTGGTGAGTTTAGGGCACGTGATTGGAAGGTGAGGTCAGGGTCAAGAGATATAGTTACATAGTTAGTTTGGTTCATTTTCCTTCATATTAACATTTTAAAATTAGTAATACACAGGGGGCGGGTCCATGAGGCAAGAAGAGCAGCATAGAAGCCGCATTGGCTGAGCCTGGCACCAGGAAGTAGCTGAGGGAAGGCTGCGGTGAGGGGGGAGGAATCTGACAAACCTCTCTCTTGCTGACACTCGAGTGCTGCACTAATATAGGGACATCACGCCACTGGTTCCTACTGAGCCTGATGCGAAATCGGCCCTGACGGCATGTGTCCTGCTAGGGTGGACGACGTTCACCCTGTAGAAAAAGTAAGTGAACGTCGTTCACCTGCGTTCACGCAGGACTCGATCACTGGTAATACATCAATATAAAGGATGGGAATAAAGTTTAGAGTCAATTTAAACACATTTTTCAGTAGATAAATATATATATTTACATAGAAAGAGGGACAAAGTCCTGAAAGAAGGGCAAATGAGGAGGAAAGAGGGACAGGACTCCCAAAAAGGGACTGTCCCTCCAAAAGAGGGTCAGTTGGGAGCTATGTTTACTGTGTGTGGGGGAGGGGGGCTTGAAAAAAATTGCTATGGGGCCCAGTCATTTCTAGCTACGCCCCTGACTCTAAGAATAACTGATCTCCAGTAAACTCCTATAGACCGACCAATTTGCCTATAACTATTGAAAAGGAGGAGGTAAAATTTATGTTAAAAAGCATACACATTAAAATTTAGGTGCGCGTGTGACCCTATTAGGTCTCACAAATGAAAACTAAAATTGACAGAAATCTTAATGGGTAAAAACCCAGGAATGCAAAGTTGGTATACTAAATCCTTCTTGAACTTTGAAGTTATAAGGATATTTGTGGGACAGGTAGTGATAATGATCGTAATCTGATAATTACAATCACGCATAATTTCACGTAAAATATCTCAATTATGACCACGTGTAATAACGATTTAGAAATTCAATTTATTTCACCAATTTATTTCACATAATCTATTTGTAATTTTGAGTAATGTCATGTAATTTTGCGTAATTTCATGTAATTTTGCGTAATTACATGCTGAATTCAGCAGTTAATAGCAAAAGAAAATTGATTTTAATGCAAAAGGAAAAAAAATTTAAACTCTGAAAAAGAACATTTTTGATAGCAAAAAAAATAAAATAATCTTTCCTTTGAATTTTTGAAAAATGACAGGGTCTTTTGTAGTGTTGATCGAACAACCAGATATTCGGACTCGGGTCGGCTCGGGCGAACATGGTCCAGATTTTTCGGGATATTCTGCCGAACACCGAGCCTAATGGAAGTCAATGGGGACCCGAGCATGCCTGCTTTGCAGGCCTTAAAAACCTTGAAAAATGAGGGAAACTTCTGCAAAATGGGTTGGAAATAGTGGGGAGGGGGGCATTTACACATAGATGTTAGGCTCAGAATAAAAGGAGGGACTCATGTTTGCAGAGCAGAGCACCAATTATACTTGACTGCCAGTAAAACAAATAAAACTCCCCAAAAAACGGCATATGTATATGGGGGAAAATTGCACACTTAATGCCAATGCAGTTTATCGCCATGCATTGATAAATATAATAGAAATGAGATATTCCTGAAAAACAGTCCTAGCAATGGGACCGGCAACGCTAACCCAGCACACAGTATGGAAGAGGAGGTACAGGAGAAGAAGGCCACGCTTTGTGACACAACCCAGGCCTTGCATGAGGACAAAATGCATGCTTAAAGAGACTCTGTAACAAATTGTTTATCTTTATTTCTTCTATGCTATAAGTTCCTATGCCTTTTCTAATGTGGTCTGGCTTACTGCAGCTTTTCCTAATTGCACAGTAGCTGTGTTATCTCTGTTATATGATCTAATCTTCTCTCTATAGTCGGCACAGTCAGGCTGAGGCAGTCAGACTGGAATGTGCAGGGCTGCTTGTGATTAGCTAGAAGCTGTACACACCCCCTGCAGGCTCTGTGTGACTAACACACTCTGCTTAGCTGAGCCTATTAGAAGCTGGTTAGTTTGTTTGTAAACACTGCCTAAAACTGGCAATTACAAGCCAGGTTTGCAGCAGAGAATGGCAGAAACAGCACAGAGGGGACCAGGAGCACATAATGAATAGAATGGTATGCTTTTTATTGTAAGAATTTCAGAGTACAGATTCTCTTTAAAGCGATACATTTTGTCGCCATGCATTGATACATATAATAATTAGAAATGAGATATCTCTGAAAAGCAGTCCTAGCAATGGGACCGGCAATGCTAACCCAGCACGGATGTTTATGGTGCTTGGTCGGGGGGGGGGGGGGGGGTGCTGCGAAGTCGCTTCCAATCCACGATTGATTCATTTTTATTTGTGTCAGACGGTCTGCATTTGCTGTGGAGAGGCGGATACGCCTATCTGTAACGATGCCTCCGGCAGCACTGAAACAACGTTTGGACATAACGCTGGCGGCAGGGCAAACCAGCACCTCTATTGCGTACAGTGCCAGTTCGTGCCAGGTGTCTAGCTTAGAGACCCAATAATTAAAGGGGACTGATGGATCGTTGAACACGGCTATGCCATCTGACATGTAGTCCTTGACCATCCTCTGCAGGCGAGCGGTGTTGGAGGTGGAACTGCACGGATGCTGTTGTGTGGGCTGCTACCTGGGTGTCAGAAAACGTTGCCACACCTGCGACACTGCCGATACCATTCCCTTGTGGGCACTAGCTGCAGCTTGTGTTGTTCTTTGCTCCCCTCCTAGTCCTGGGTTAGCGTAAGTCAGTCTGTTGGACTGGAAGAGGAGGCAAATCTCCTCACCAATTTCTCCACAAGGGCCTTCTGGTATTCTTGCGTTTTTACCTGTCTGACACTTTCTTCAATCAATATTGGAAAATTTTCTTTGTTACGTGGATCTAGAAGGGTATAAACCCAGTAATCCACGTCCGCTAGAATTCGGACAATGCGCGGGTTGCGTTCAATGCAGCCTAACATGAACTGAGCCATGTGTGCCAGAGTCCCAACAAGTTGCTCGTCATCATCATGTTGTGTGCTTGCTGGTGATGCACCATCATGCCCACCTTCTTTCTCGTCTTCTTCTGCCCATTCCCGCTGAATTGTGGAAGTGAAAAGTGCACGGCCATGTCCCTCGGCAGTGGAGGCAACCATGTCCTGCTCCAACTCCAGCTGTTCCTCGTCCTCTTCATCATACAAGGCAGATTGCCTCATGTGGATATCACGCTGTGCGGTGTCCTCTCTCAATTCCTCATCTTCCATCCTGATTGCGTCTTCCTTGATCTTCAACATTGATTTGTTCAGTAAACACAGCAGTGGTATTGTAATGCTGACTAATGAGTTATCACCGCTCACAAGCAACGTGGATTGCTCAAAATTTTGGAGGACTTCACAGAGGTCCAACATGGAGGCCCATTCTGAAACACAGAAGTTTGGCAGCTGACTGGATAAGCCTCGGTACTGCTCCATCTGGTACAGGACTACTGCACTCTTCTGCTCGCAAAGGCGTGCTAACGCTAACGTGTGCAGCGTCGAATTCCAGCGCATGGGGACATCACACACCAATCGATGGTTGGGTAGACTAAATTGCTGCTGCAACTTGGTGAGTGCGGCTGAAGCGGTACTGGATTTGCGAAAATGCTTTGCCACTCGTCGCACCTTCTGCAGAAGACGCACCACGTCTGGGTATGTCCTCAGGAACTGCTGAAACACTAGGTTCATAATGTGGGCCAGGCAAGGGATGTGTCTCAGGTTTGCCAACTGTAACGCGCTAATGAGATTGCTCCCATTATCACACACAACCAGGCCTGGTTCTAGGTCCAGTGGTGCCAGCCACAACTGGGTCTGTTCCTGTATTCCCTCCAAATTTCAGCGCCTGTGTGCTGCTTATCTCCAAGGCAGATCAGCTTTAATAAGGCCTGCTGACACATGGCAACAGCTGTGCTGCACCGCTTCCACGCACCTATAACTGAGTTAGCGCTGCCAGATGAGGTAGTGTTTGGAGAGGCAGTGGAGGAGAAGGAGCCAGAGAGGTAGGTGCTTTCAGCAACTAGTAGGGACGCAGGTCCGGCTATTTGCAGTGTTGGCAAAACCCGCGCCATAGCGGGTGAGGAGGACTCGCTCCCAGGCTCCACAAGGTTCACCTAGTAGGCCGTAAGGGAGATGTGCCGACCCTGGCCAAACGCACTCGTCCACGTGTCAATGGTGAGGTGAACCTTGCAGGCAACTGCATTTTTAAGGCTTCGGGTGATGTTTGCGACCACGTGCTCCTGTAATGCTTGCACGGCACAGCGCGCAAAAGTAGTGGCGGCTGGGAACCACGTAACATGGTATGGCCATCGACATCATGGATTTGAAGCTCTCTGTCTCCACCACTCTATATGGCAGCATTTCGCAGGCCATGAATTTGGCAATGCTGGCTGTTAGTGCTATGGCTTGGGGGTCGTTTGCTGGCAATTTTCCCCTGCGCTCCAACATCTCTGGGACAGACAACTGAACAGTAGGCTCGCACACTGAAGGGCAGTTGGTTGTTGTCGTCCTTGACTGGGAACAGTCAAAAGCACTACTGCTGCGACTGACATCGGGTATTGATGGTTGGCCAACAAGTAATGGCTGGGCTGCTGAGGAGGGTCGGGTGTCCAAAACGGAGGCAGTGTTGCTGGGGGCTGGAAGCGAGCCGGTACCCTGGCCTTGTGTGTCTGCCCACACATTGCAATGTTTGGCTTCCATGTGCCAGCGCATGCTGGACTGGTGGTGGTGAGGTTGTTGACATTTTTCCCCTGCTCAGTGTGGTCCTGCAAACCTTGCAAACCACCTTGGTTACATCCTCCCTGCTGTCTTCAAAAAAAGACCATACTTTGGAAGACCTACTGCTTTGCTGGGGAGTTTGGCGCATGACTGTTTTTTTGCGTCTCACTTGTGCGCTTGTTGTGGTCGATATTCCCTAAATACTTTGTGGCACAACGGAAACAATTGCAGCACTGGGTTCTTCAGATGACTCATCTGTAGTGCTATCCCAAGATTCCCGACGGCGATGGCCTGCTTCCCATGTTGGGTCTGTGACCTCATCGTCCGTAACCTCCTCTTCCATCTCATGTGTGTGCTCTGGAGTAGAACTCCTCAGAACAACCTCTGCACCACAATTCAATCCCATCTCTTCCTCATCTTGGCAGACCTCCTGCAATTCAAATTCCTGCGCACATTGTGAGATTTGGGTGTCTTAGTCCTCGCTTTGCCTTTCAGTAATTGGTACATTTTCAGCATCCACTGCTGGCTGTGAATCCGGGCACAACATTTGTGGCTGTTCCACTTCCACTGACCTTTCACAGATGCAAGGTTTCACATCTAGGGAAGGGGCGGAGAATAGTTCCTGCGAATATCCCATTGTGTCGTGGAAGAATTGTTGTGGCCGTTGTGTGCATGGTGTAGCTGACGGTTGTGTCACATTTTTGGCCACTGGCTCCTTGTAACTAGCATAAGACATCGTGGCTGACAAGGATGGGCTGGTGCTTAAGCCACTGCTGGACGCTTGACAGGTCAACCAATTAAGTACCTGGTCCCGTTCTTGTGGGTTATTGAGGGTTGTTTTTTGACCGTACAAGACGGGCGGTGTTGAGTGGGTTTTCTTTGTTGCGCAAACACGGCCTCTACGTGAACCTCTACGTGTAAGCAAGAGTAAAAATCAATAAACTGTGTTTTTTGAATGGGCACAACTGATCCCAGCTGGCACTGAAAGTACTGTTTTTTGGCAACAATAACCAGAGTAAAAATCAATAAATTGTGTTTTTGGATGGGCACAACTGATCCCAGCTGGCACTGAAAGTACTGTTTTTTGGCAACAATAACCAAAGAGTAAAAATTAATAAACTGTATTTTTTTGGGCACAACTGTTCCCAGCTGGCACTGAAAGTACTGTTTTTTTGGCAACAATAACCAAAGTGTAACGAATGGGGAATTATCTCTGTGGTCAGCGCACAAGATGTGCGCCGACACTACGGAAATCCTCCACAAGCGTTTAAATAACAGAACCCAGCTTTGGTGCAATGCACCTGTAGAGAGGAATTCCCACCAGCAAATGTCACTGTGGAGTGCAGAGGAATAAACCCTCTGCACTGCCAAAGATGCCAGATGGAAATTGTACGAGGTGAAGCAATACAGGGCAAGATAGCCCCTAGAGGGAGAGTGAGCACAGAGACAGAATGTATGTATGTCCACCAATCCAGTCGCCACCCGGCGACAGTTGACATACAACAGCGAAAACCAAACTGAGAAAGCAATCGCAAGAATGGCAATTGCTAATAGAGACACAAGACTAAATAAGACAGAGCGTGGCTGAGTAGGGAAGACACAGCAAAGAACCACAATCTGAACGTCAAATAAAATAACAAACGAACTACCTAAACGCGGTCCCCGCACGATATGCGCAACAGAGACAAGCGCGTTAACTGTACGGTCACCGCACGAAAAGCGCAACAGTGACAAAACGTACCAACCCTAACTAACACATGAACCTGACAATGGCGACAGACAAATAGCGCGAACGCTTGCTAATCGGTTGCCTCCCACCAGACAACAGCAAGCGTTCGTGCTGGACAAGACAGACTAAAGGAGTAACCAGTAGCAACCGCAGCTAAGGTTATACTCCAAGACAGACAAAGGAGATCCACCACCTCTACCGCCAGGGCGAATGCGATCTAGGAACGAGACCAAACGATTTACTGACAGCCGCCGCAGGCGACAGTACAATCACAGGGACCAGACAAAAACAGCACATGAATAAACAGTACAAATATTACAAAGCCTGACTGCACTATAGAGAATGCAAGATGCACTCCACAATAATTAACTACACTAGAATATTCGCAAACAATCAGCAGAGGGGCTGAAACTCAAGGTAAGTCCAGCAGAGCCAAATCTTTATGACCAGCAGGGAATTCTGGGAGGAAATGGTATTTATACTGCTAGCCTTCAAAGGAAGCAGATAAGCAATTTGCATGACAAGTGGATGCTAAATCCCTCAGCAGAACAGCAGCGCTGAAACTTGCAGAATGAAGACAGGTCTCCTTTCCAGGTACCTGCAGCATACAGACCTAAAAAACCTGGTCAAAAAGCTGCCTGCCTGTGCAGACAGAAGAGCAGATCATTGCACAAAGAGTAAAAATCAATAAACTGTGTTTTAGATGGGCACAACTGATCCCAGCTGGCACTGAAAGTACTGTTTTTTGGCAACAATAACCAAAGAGTAAAAATCAATAAACTGTGTTTTTTAGGATGGGCACAACTGATCCCAGCTGGCACTGAAAGTTCTGTTTTTTTTGGCACCAATATAAGCAACAGTACAATTCTATAAAGTGCTTTTTTTGCATGGGCACAACTGATCCCAGCTGGCAAAGTACTGTTTTTTTTGGCACCAATATAAGCAGCAGTACAATGCTATAAAGTGTGTTTTTTGGATGGGCACAACTGATCCCAGCTGGCAAAGTACTGTTTTTTTGGCACCAACATAAGCAACAGTACAATGCTATAAAGTGTGTTTTTTGGATGGGCACAACTGATCCCGGCTGGCACTCAAAGTGGTGAGGCAGGGGCTCTGTGGCTGCTGCTGCTGGCAGTGGTGAGGCTGGGCCTCTATGGCTGCTGCTGGCAGTGGTGAGGCTGGGGCACTGTGGCTGCTGATGCCAGTGGTGAGTCTGGGGCACTGTGGCTGGCCTGGCTGGCGCTAGCTCTGTCTCCCATCCTAGTCCCTACCTACCCCAAGCTAAACCCCAATGCTAATGGTGGAGTGAGAAGCGTGTTCGGGTATTTATATACCCTAACACTTGACCAATCACAGCTATGGTCACAGCCAGCTAGGCTGTATGACTATAGCTGTTGAAAAAGCATCGTCGCCGCTTATTGGCTGCCTCAAAGGCGCCAATAAGCGAGGGGAGGAGACCGAAAAGCGTGGCCAAGCACCATGCGGTGCTCGGCTGGGCTCGAGCCGAACCCGAACACCGCATTATTCGGGGAATAACGAACAGTGGCGAACACTGTTCGATCAACACTAGTCTTTTGTCCAAGACAGGCTTAAACGGTACAGAAAATTTGGGCGCACTGCCATTGGCCGTAATGTTAATTACAGCTATAGTAGCTCACAGTAAGTAACTGGTGCACCGCCAAAAGACGTGTGTGTGCTAAGCTGAAGTCTCAAGGGGCATAAATATACTGTCACTGCTCTGAAAGCTGGTTAAAGACATCAATTTACATGACTTTCCTTTTTCTTTAGTAATTCTTCCACGATAATCGGATTGGGGCTCCACACCCTAAGCAAAGTAAATAAAGATGTCCAGATTTTCAAGGTGTTAAAGTGGCGTAAACATCACTATAATGCACTAACAAATGATAATGATGTCCAGCTTGTACAGGTACGTACACTAATCTCAAACAGGGCAAGACGAATACCGCACAAGTACTCTTCAATACTTCTCCTGAAACTGCCACTGCACTAGGATCTCTGTGTTTGGAGTAAGTAAAGATATCCTTATCTGATTAGAAATCTTGAAGTAAGCATGAACATAACACACAGTTCAGGGCAAAATTTCCCAGGGCTGGTTGCCTCATGTGATGCTTCAGGACAAGCATCTGCTAGCCGGTGTTGTGTCTGATTACGCTGCCTTTGGATTTGCGCTGCACCGCATGCGCAGTAGGAGACTGTGCGGCCACAGTTCCTATTTAATTATGCTGCTGATGGTAAAATACTAAATATCTCTGCTGCTTCACATCCTATACCCCCCAAATTTTTAGGGTAGGGAGGGGACCCCCCGAACTACCTCTATGCCAAATTGCAGCCCCCGAGACGCATTGGTTCCCGAGATAGGTTTCTCTAATCTATCTCCTGAACCAGCGGGGGCTCGGGGGCTGCAATTTGGCATAGAGGTCGTTCGGGGGATCCTCTCCGTACCCTGAAAATTTGGTGAGTGTAGGATGTGTGGAAGCGGAGATATTTATTATTTTACCATCAGCAGTATAATTCACTTCACACTGAGCATGCGTGCTACTCAGTGTGGAAGGGAGCTTCCGGGCAGCGCAATCAGACATTAAACCGGCTCTGGAAAAAAACGCAGATGTGAATCGGGCCTTAGTTCCATCCATGTCTCCCTTCCAAATAGAGTCAAAGGGAAAGGATGTGACACTCATATGAGGCTGGGCCACTGTATAATAAAAGGCAGATTCTTGGGATTAGCTTTGAGTTTGTTGGAGGGTAGGAGGAGACGGCAAACTTGCTCAAACCTGGAGATGGGATTTAGCGCACTAATACATTTTATTGCATTGTCCTCCAAAATAAAAGAAATGTTTGAATATAACTAATATATTTTTATTAAAACTAGTTCCAGGCTAGTGCAGCTAGAGATGAGCGTAATGACGTAATTACGATTTCGCGAAATTTCGCGTAATTAGTGTAATTACGATCATGGCTGTAAGTACATAATTGTAATGAAGAAGGATTTCGCGAAATTTCGCGTAAGCGTAATTTTTCACGTAATTTTCACCTTACAGTGGGTATTACGAAATTAATGCGTATGGCCATGCTCCCAAGCGGAAAAGTTGACGCATGGATCAATGTTAGGTAGCCGCCGACTTTAAGGGTTAATAGCAAAGCCCCCTTAAATGCTAAGAGCCTCAAATTTGGAGAATATATTAAGGAGATCAGGAGGAATAAGAGGAAAATTTTTTTTTTTCAAAAAGACCTTATAGTTTTTGAGAAAATCGATGTTAAAGTTTCAAAGTAAAAATGTATACATTTAAAAACCCGCCGACTTTAACGGTTAATAGCAAAGCCTGCTTAAAGTTTAGGAACACCAAATTCCTAGGGTATATTAAGGGGATCAGTGGGAATAAGAGGAATTTTTTTTTTTTCAAAAAGACCTTATAGTTTTTGAGAAAATCGATTTTTAAGTTTCAAGGGCAAAAATGTCTTTTAAATGCGGAAAATGGCAGGTTTTTTTTGCACAGGTAACAATAGTGTATTATTTTCATAGATTCCCCCAAGTGGGAAGAGTTTTACTTACTTCGTTCTGAGTGTGGGAAATATAAAAAAAAACGACATGGGGTCCCTCCTCCCAGACATCTTTAACCCCTTGTCCCCCATGCAGGCTGGGATAGCCAGAATGCGGAGCACCGGCCGCGTGGGGCTCCGCACCCTGACTATACCAGCCCGCATGGTCCATGGATTGGGGGGTCTCGGAAGGGGAGGGGCAGCCAAGCTTTCCCCTCCCCCTCCGAGCCCTTGTCCATTCCAAGGGCAAGGGGCTCTTCTCCACCTCCGATGGGCGGTGGAGGCCGCGATTTCCTGGGGGGGGGGTTCATGGTGGAATCTGGGAGTCCCCTTTAAAAAGGGGTCCCCCAGATGCCCACCCCCCCTCCCAGGAGAAATGAGTGTAGAGGTACTTGTACCCCTTACCCATTTCCTTTAAGAGTTAAAAGTAAATAAACACACAAACACTTAGAAAAAGTATTTTAATTGAACAAAAAACATAACCACGAAAAAAGTCCTTTAATATTCTTAATTAACCAATAATACTTACCTGTCCCTTTAAATAAATGATCCCTCGCAATATCCTCGGAAATGTTCTATCAGTTACAATGTAACAAAGTTATTACAATGTAACCACTTTGTTACATTGTAACTACGCCGCACCCGACGTCACTCGCCGCTCAGCCGCCGCATACGCGTCCGTGCAGGACGCTAAGTCCCCGCTGGCCCCCGCTGTCCACCCCGCCCACATCTGTCACCCACATGTCACCCACATGTGGGTGATATGTGGTTGACATGTGGGAGAGGCGGGGAGGGCAGTGGAGCCGGCGGGAACTTAGCGTCCTGCACGGAGTCCGGACCCGACAGAGCTCTGAGCTATATAGCTCAGAGGCAGAGCTCTCTAAGCATCTTTGTATTTGGGCTCCAAGGAGCCCCATTGGTTCTTAGCAGACCAATGGGGTTCCTTCAAATCAGAAGGAACCCCATTGGTCTGCTAAGGACCAATGGGGCTCCTTGGAGCCCAAATACAAAGATGCTTAGAGAGCTCTGAGCTATATAGCTCAGAGCTCTGTCGGGTCCGTGCAGCACGGACACGTGTGAGGCGGCTGAGCGGCGAGTGGCGTCGGGTGCGGCGTAGTTACAATGTAACAAAGTTGTTACATTGTAATAACTTTGTTACATTGTAACTTATAGAACATTTCCGAGGATATTGCGAGAGATCATTTATTTAAAGGGACAGGTAAGTATTAATGGTTAATTAAGAATATTAAAGGACTTTTTTCGTGGTTGTGTTTTTTGTTCAATTAAAATACTTTTTCTAAGTGTTTGTGTGTTTATTTACTTTTAACTCTTAAAGGAAATGGGTAAGGGGTACAAGTACCTCTATACTCATTTCTCCTGGGAGGGGGGGGTGGGCATCTGTGGGACCCCTTTTTAAAGGGGACTCCCAGATTCCACCATGAACCCCCCCCCCCCAGGAAATCGCGGCCTCCACCTCCACCGCCCATCAGAGGTGGAGAAGAGCCCCTTGTCCTTGGATTGGACAAGGGCTCGGAGGGGGAGGGGAAAGCTTGGCTGCCCCTCCCCTTCCGAGACCCCCCAATCCATGGACCATGCGGGCTGGTATAGTCAGGGTGCGGAGCCCCACGCGGCCGGTGCTCCTCATTCTGGCTATTCCAGCCTGCATGGGGGACAAGGGGTTAAAGGGGTCTGGGAGGGGGGACCCCACGTCGTTTTTTTTTTTATATTTCCCACACTCAGAATGAAGTAAGTAAAACTCTTCCCACTTGGGGGAATCTATGAAAATAATACACTATTGTTACCTGTGCAAAAAAAACTGACATTTTCCGCATTTAAAAGACATTTTTGCCCTTGAAACTTAAAAATCGAATTTCTCAAAAACTATAAAGTCTTTTTGAAAAAATGTTTTTCCTCTTATTCCCACTGATCCCCTTAATATACCCTGGGAATTTGGTGTTAGTAAACTTTAAGCAGGCTTTGCTATTAACCGTTAAAGTTGGCGGGTTTTTAAATGTATACATTTTTACTTTGAAACTTTAACATCGATTTTCTCAAAAACTATAAGGTCTTTTTGAAAAAAAAAATGTCCTCTTATTCCTCCTGATCTCCTTAATATATTCTCCAAATTTGAGGCTCTTAGCATTTAAGGGGGCTTTGCTATTAACCCTTAAAGTCGTCGGCTTTTTTATATTATACGGAGCGTTACGGTTTAACGCGAAATTACGGTAGCGTTTAATGCGAAATTACGGCATGAACGAAACGCGAAATTACGCGTTGAAAATTACGCTTACGGTATTTTCAATTACGATTTTAATGGCAATTACGCTACCGCAATTTCGCATCGTAATCGCAAATTTCGCATGCGTAATTATAGTAATGCGAAATTACAAAAATTTCGGCTCAACTCTAAGTGCAGCACAGGCACTACTATAATTCCAAAATAGTAGTATGTATACATTGGGACCTGTGCCATTTCTCTGATTTTTCCATAACTGTGATTAGGAGTTATCAGAACGATTTGACTTGTTGCCTGAGCCAGGTCTTTAAAACTTCAAAACTTCTTCTTTCAGCTTTCTGGCAAAGCACAGTTGAGCAATGTTGTGAAGCCTCTGGAACTGCCAACAACATTCAGTGATGTGGAACCTGGGACCATCTGTGAATCGGCAGGGTGGGGCAGAACCAGGAATGAGCCAGGCAGCGATTCAGACAAGCTATTGGAAGTCAGCCTGCCTGTTATAAGTAGACAGAAATGTGCTGCAATGTGGAAACCTCAAGCTCAAGGTATCACCAAAAATATGATGTGCACTCTGGATGCCGCAGAAGGAAAAGATACTTGCAATGTAAGTATAAAATACTTCTGTTTATCTGGGAATATTCCTAAAACTAGCTTTATCAGTATTACAGTAATCTGTTTTTATTTAGTTTGGCTGCATATTCAGGCAAATATATTTCCTTAAGGCAGAATATTAACTCACCATTCATTTTTAGATCTGTTTCATGATAAGACTCGATAGTGGGCAATGTGGGCAGTATCTACAGCTGGGACGAGGTCCACCAGCACTAGAGGCTGAGACTGAAAGGCTCCCTCCAGAGCTCCCAACATCCCCAGATAAAAGAATATGGCAGATGGCTGTCATCATGTGCTCCTAGATAAAATAATTATGTAGCTAGATACACCTGATATACAGGACTTAAGTAGCCCTGTGTCCTCAGATAAAAGAATTAAGGAGGTCAGGCAAGGCCGGATTTATACTTTTTGTCCCACTAGGCCAACTATGTTGTGGCTCCCCTTTTATGTGCAGCTGCACTCCCCCTTTCCATGTGCAGCTCCCTCTTCCAATTTTCAGCCTCCTCTTTCATATGTAGCAACCTCTCTTTCATGTTCAGGTGCCCAAGACCCGGGCTTATGTGACATTTCCAGAAATTCGGCCCTGAGGCCAGGTACTCCCTGGACAGAAGGTATAAGTAACCAAGTATCCCCAGATAGATGATCTAAGTAGACTGGAAACAATGCAGGCCAGAAAGCCTTGGCAAAGACAAACACCACTATTTTGTGGTTATTACTGAGGCAAGAATCCTCAGCACCGGAGCAAGAATCCTCAGCATAGCACACCACACAATCCACTCTACACTATAGAGAGAGTAAGGAGAAGGCACACCACAGACTTCTGCTAAACATCAATATAACAATCCCACTACATGTTTTGGTGGTGGTAAAGGGCACACAACTGAAACCTGGTGTGTGATTGCTCTAGCTATATTTCTGTTTAGCAGAAGCCTGTGGTGTGCTATCTCCTTATTCTTTTTACAGCAAATAATTGGACAGATAGACAAATGACAGTGCTAAAGGCTGCACCTGAAATGAAAACCAACAGAGGCATTGCAGAGCCCCACTGGGGCTAAATACATGCCTTGAATGCAAAACAGATGCAAATTATGTACTAATTCTGTGCACACATTATTTACTAAAGCTAACACCCTCCTTTGGCTAACAATTCATCTGTGAAACGGCTGTTAGGCCTTGCAATTTTCTGTCAGGGGTCTTGGGGAAGAAATAAAGGAGTTGTGTCACGGACGGTTGCAGGGCCGCAGGCGCGTCCTGTAACCGCCCGTGAAGAAAAAGCGATCGCACTCGATTCCCTGCATCGATTGCGCTTCAAATCGATACAATCTGGGTTGAGTGTGTAGGGGGAGCTGAAGTCCTTTTCTTAGCAGAGAGAGCACCATCCTAAAGGCTGGATGGCTCTTTTGATATGCTAATGAGCCTGGGCCCAGAGAGCCCCTGGCTTCAAGCTGTGCGGATGGCCCATCCATCAGGTATAAGGTGACACCTAGCTGATCTCATGTAGATGTTAATTAACCAAGGGGTGATCAGGATGCCTAGGTGCAGCCAGGCAGGCTACAAATCTCCGGGAGGTCTTGACACCTTGCTCACTGGTAAAGATCAAAGGGAAGTTAGCAGCTAGAACACATCCTGAATAAACCTGAGTCTCATAGCATAATCCATAACTTCCCAGATCTGTCATATTTCTGGGGTTCCTGAGATGGCAGCTTCGCCAAACGTGGGGGAAGTGTAGCATGAGCCCCGGTGCTGGTTCTGAGGAAGTTTTAGAACATTCTGAGGTAAGGACTGCCAGTTAGGCAGTTTGAAAATGCCCTGATGATACCACAGGGGTCCCACCCCTCATGTCTGGTATCAGGGCGCTGGGTAAATCTGCCCTGACCTGTACGGTTCGGTGAGATAGAGCCCATATATGGGTAGATATGATTTCTAGCCCCCAGGATAAGGGGAGGGCTTATCTCATCTTCTAAGGGGTTGTATGGCTCCCCGCCCTCACTCCCTTCTACTGAAGCAGGGGCATAAGAATGGCAGAGGACCCAAACTCAGTGTCCTCCACACTGAAACATCTTGAACTCATCAGATGCCAGCTTGAGGATATGCTGGCATCCACCTGGTCTGAACTCTGAACTCAAATTGAAACCCAGAACTCTGTTTTCCCACAAAAAGGACATCTTTCCAGGAACTAAGTATTTTTCTCCCTTTTATTTTTCATACTGGCTATTACTGTCTTAATAATTGTGATTTTAATAATTGTCTGTATATATTAATTATTTATATTGCGTGAATAAACGACTTTCTCCAAGTCATTCACTGTCTGCTACCCTGCTTATCAGCACACACACAGAACTGATCCCGGGTCTCTGAAGATACGCTACTGTTTGTTTGTTGTTGGCTAGACAAAATACCGTGTGTTTAACCATTTTATTCGCAGGACTAGTCAGTCAGTTAGTGGGCTCCACGGTCCCATGGTAACCGCGGTGGTGGCAGTTTACTCTGAACCAGTAGGTGACGTTGTAATTACCCGTGTCTCACAGGCTCCCTTCTGAGTTGTCTGCGGCTAATTCTTAACGGTTCCTGCGCATTGACTGCGACCAGAGTTCGCACGATCTGTGCGCTGGCACCGTTTAGAAGGCTAAGTGCGGTCAGCCACTAGGGCTCCTGTGACAGTGTTAGGCAGCGGTTGGGACCTGTGTTGTGCTGAAAGTATCTGCGATAGCGCTAGCGCTATCGAGAAACGAACTAATTCGTTGGTGTAGCTGGAAGGCAATATATTTTTTATATATACAGAGAGACTGTGTAGCCAGTACCCCTCCCCAAAAGTTTTATTTTATTTGGCGTGGAAATGTCCGGGAACTACAAGAAAATGTGCCTGGCGGACCTGCAAAATCTTTGCCAAGAGAGAGGCATTGATGTCGGCCGCAAGAAACAAGGGGACCTGGTAACGGAATTGTTTCAATGGGATACCCAGCAACTGCAGGAGCTGGATGTGTCTGCTGAGGTAGACGCTGACCCATCTGACTCAAGGCAAGGGGAACCAGAGACTGAGACTCCTGACCGTACAGAGGTTGTGCATCCTGAGGGCCCTGCATCAACAGTTACGCAGGAGAATGTCAGTGTGGACCCCAATCCCAGAGTTTCTGAAAGTACTCGCCTGGAACCGGCCAGTACTGGACTGTCCGTTTGTACTGATCCGCTAATGCAGCAGGCATTACAAA
The DNA here is from genome assembly GCF_040937935.1 of Hyperolius riggenbachi. Classification (NCBI taxonomy): domain Eukaryota; kingdom Metazoa; phylum Chordata; class Amphibia; order Anura; family Hyperoliidae; genus Hyperolius; species Hyperolius riggenbachi. The sequence continues at coordinate 593,900,303 of NC_090646.1, read as the reverse complement.
AGCTGATGGACACTGACCTGGACAAGTACCTGCAGTACATGCGTGAAGAGCGCCAAATGCGGGAGGAACGGGAGCGGCAAGCTGCTGCTGCTGCTGCTGCTGAACGCCACGCGGAGAGGGATGCCGCTGAGCGAGAACGGGAGCGCCAACGACAGCATGAGCTAAACATGGCAAAAGTGCAACAGGCCAGCCGGAGTTCACCGCCCAGTCTCCCTGCTGAAGGAGCTGCACCACCCGTAAGTGCAAAATTTAAATTTGCTAATATTGAAAAAGACACAGACATTGACTTGTTTTTGCGGTCTTTTGAAAAAGCATGCCGTCAGTATCGTCTGTCCCAAGACCAGTGGGCCAGACATCTGACATCTTTGCTGCGCTACAAAGCGCTTGATGCCTTCGCAGAATTGCCTGCGGAGAAGGATAATGATTATGCTGCTATAAAAGACGCTATCATTACTAAGTACCAGCTGACGCCAGAAGCCTATCGGAAAAAGTTCAGGGCCTGGCAGAAAAAGCCTTCTGATTTGTACCGAGATGTGGCCAGCAGCTTGCTCACCACACTCCGCCAGTGGACACTAGGCCTCACCAAAGGGTCTTATGATGTCCTGGAGGACTTGATAGTCCTGGAACAATTTCTGAACATTTGCCCTGCTGATGTACGCCAGTTTGTGCTAGAACGCAGGCCGGCTTCAGCAACTGTCGCTGCAGACCTTGCTGAGACTTTTGCAACTACCCGGGTGGCTGATACCCGCAGAACTGTCCCATCCAGCTGGAGAGGAGGTCAGCCCAATACCTCGGCAGACCCTCCTGCCCCTGTGAGCCGTCCGCCACAGAGGCCACCCAGCGCAGCTGCTGCACCCAGGCCTGCAGCGCCTGGAGTAGTCACATGTCACTACTGCCGCCAGCCCGGACACATGAAATTCGACTGTCCGGAGCGGAGACAGACACCACCAGCACCTGGATCATCTGCATCACCTGCACCTCACCCACAGCAGAGGCAGCCCGCCAGCGAACCACAGCCTGGATCATCAGATTTTGTCCTGTTTGCCCGCGGAAAGGAAATCCGCGACCGAACCGACCAGCAGCAACTTGTTAGAGTGAACGGCAAAGTTGTCACCGGATTTCGAGACACCGGAGCTGACATCACGTTAGTTCACTCACATCTTGTGCCAAAGGAGAGCATCAGCTCCAGCCGATCCCTTGCCCTTACTGGAGTAGAGGGCACCCTTTTTCACATAGCCCACGCGACAGTGAAGCTGGATTGGGGAGTGGGAGGAATCCAAGAAAGGGTTGTTGGGGTTATGAAGGATCTCCCAGTCCCTGTGTTGCTGGGGACTGATTTGGGCAAGCTTGTGTCCTACTATGAACCTGCCACGACCGCCTTGTCGCTCACGGAAGGAGACGGACTCTCCACCCACCACCAGGTACTTTATACACTTGGGGGAGCACCAGGGGGAGGTGGGTTGAATGTGCCCAGTTCAAGGGTACCAGGTTCAATAGTGCCTGCTTCCAAGGCACCTGAGTTTGATGTACAGACTGTCTGTTGTGATGATGCTGTAACTGTACCTGAGTTTACTGTACAACCTGTCTGTAATGAAAAAAATGTCTATACCTGTCAATGTCATTACTGCATGCAATGATGATTTGAGTAATGTCCGTCTGTGCCATTCTGACAGTGTACCTGTGCTAGCAGTACTGCGCAGCTGCACTGCTCAGAACCCGAGCTCAGAACAGGTGGAGGGGGTTCCGGCCTCCTCCCCCTCCTCTGACCGCAGGGATGAGACCTTTCAGCCGCTGCCCTCGTGTGACATGAGCCAGTTGGCTGAAACTGACAGCGCCGTATTCTCAGCCGCACTACAAAGTGACCCAAGCCTGGAGGTGCTCAGGCAGCAAGCCGCTGAGCCCCTCGCAGACGGGGCCACTTTCAAGGTGTACTGGGAAGGTGGGAGACTGTACAGTGAGTCTGTACAGCCCCCTACAGGTAGATCCCACGCGAATACCAAATGGCTTGTGGTCCCGAGTGCGTTCAGGGGACATGTGCTGAAATCCGCACATGGTAATCCTCTGACAGGGCACTCAGGGGTCCGCAAGACACTTGCCGGTATTCGGAAACAGTTTTATTGGCCCCGGATGAACAGGGATGTAGCAAACTACTGCAGAGCATGTGCCGTCTGTCAGGAGCTGGGAAGGTCCAGGGATCCCCGCGGGGTTCCCTTAGGTCCACAGCCACTTAGCAGGGGAACCCTGCGTGGGCTGGCTGTTGACCTAACCAACCCACTGCCCGTTGTCAGCAGTCCCGGCAGACACCACGTCCGACTGCAGTGGCGCAAACGCCCTGTCCAGAATGGTCCATGTCGGGTCAACTCTGAGGGTAGCAGACCGCGCCCAGTCCAGGGGAACCGAGCCACAGGCTCCAATAGGTTTTCCCGCCGCACCGGCAACCCGAGACCCGTCAGCCAGGTTGGCCGACACGCAGCGGGCAGCCGACCCCAGAACGCCAACGGGGAACTAGATCAGATCTCGCAGGCTAGCGGCAACGACACACATCTTGCTGATGAATGTCTATCTGCCTTCTCCCCAGGGAGGGCTGTCACGGACGGTTGCAGGGCCGCAGGCGCGTCCTGTAACCGCCCGTGAAGAAAAAGCGATCGCACTCGATTCCCTGCATCGATTGCGCTTCAAATCGATACAATCTGGGTTGAGTGTGTAGGGGGAGCTGAAGTCCTTTTCTTAGCAGAGAGAGCACCATCCTAAAGGCTGGATGGCTCTTTTGATATGCTAATGAGCCTGGGCCCAGAGAGCCCCTGGCTTCAAGCTGTGCGGATGGCCCATCCATCAGGTATAAGGTGACACCTAGCTGATCTCATGTAGATGTTAATTAACCAAGGGGTGATCAGGATGCCTAGGTGCAGCCAGGCAGGCTACAAATCTCCGGGAGGTCTTGACACCTTGCTCACTGGTAAAGATCAAAGGGAAGTTAGCAGCTAGAACACATCCTGAATAAACCGGGGTGTCATCACGGCAGAGGTCGGTTCCACTCTTAAAGTGGAGAATCCAACCACACCCACTTTTTATGCCCTGCCTAAGGTGCATAAGAACCTCGCTAGACCACCGGGACGACCCATCGTCTCCGGCAATGGGTCACTAACTGAACGGATAAGTGTTTATGTGGATAAACATCTACAGCCACATGTTCATCGACTACCCTCATATGTTCGTGATACCCTGCACCTTCTAGGCATTCTTGAGGGTTTGCAGTTACCGGCCGGGTGTTGTCTGGTGACCCTGGACGTGGAGGCCCTCTACTCCAGCATCCCACAGGAGAGGGGTGTTGAGGTTGTGGGTAAATTTCTCTCTGAAATGGATGTGGGTGAGATCCCCCACAACCTGTTCATTCTTGATCTTTTGACATTTATTTTACAGAACAATGTGTTCATGTTTGATGGCGTCCACTACCTCCAGGTGCAGGGGGCCGCGATGGGGACCACCTGCGCCCCCTCATTGGCGAACCTGTACCTGGGGGATTGGGAACGCCATCTTTTTGGCAGTGATGCCCTCGTCGTGTACCTGTGCCACATTGTGGCGTGGCACAGGTACATAGACGATGTGCTTATGTTTTGGACGGGTGGCGTGGAGCTACTGAATGAATTTGTAGCCATTTTGAATGACAATAACTGGAATTTGAAATTTACCATGGAATACAATGAACACTCTGTGGCCTTTTTGGATCTCATGATTAGTGTCGGGTCGGATGGATTCCTGTCAACCAATCTGTATCGCAAACCTACAGCGACCAATGCATACCTTCATGCCGATAGTGCACATCCTATCCATACGATTCGTGGGATTCCCATGGGTCAATACTTGAGGGCACGCCGGAATTGCAGCGATGAAATCACTTTTGAGAAGGAAGCTAAGTTATTACGTTCTCGCTTTAGAGAAAGAGGCTACAAGGATCGTTGGCTAAAAAAAGCCTACAAACGGGCGAAGATGTCGGATCGTACGACTCTCCTTACTAAAAAAGACAAAGACACTCTAAGCAGTAACAATACACGTTTAATAACCCGATACAGCGATCAAAACAGTGAGGTTGACAGGATACTCCGCCGACACTGGCATGTGTTGACAAATGACAGAGTGGTAAGGGACTTTGTATCACCGGTCCCTCAGGTGACTTTTAAACGCAGTAGAACTCTGCAAAATCATGTCACATCCAGCCATTTCTGGGGGAAAAATGGCCCCCAGAAACATTGTATTGTCACGGGGACCTATAGTTGTGGTGGGTGCGTTTACTGTCGCTATTTACAGATAGGTAAGAATATCACTCTGCCCAATGGACGTCAATGGAATTTAAAACACTTTGTTAATTGCAACACCGTGGGGGTTGTTTACCTGATGTACTGCAAATGCGGCAGTTTTTATGTCGGCAAAACATCGAGAGCCTTTAAGGAAAGAATTAAAAATCATGTGGGGGATGTCGCAAATTGCAACTTTAAATCCCCCATTTCCAGACACGTCCATTTGGAGCATAGAGGTGATCCCAGCTTTATTAGATTCATAGGTCTGGACAGGGTCCATGTCCACCCTAGAGGTGGTGACATTGACAGAGCCCTTCTACAACTAGAGTCCCGTTGGATTTTTGATCTTAAAGCCACTGAACCGAAGGGTTTAAATGACAGCATTAACTACCGGGTATTTCTGCCGGTTTAGGGTCGTAGGACTGAGTCCTGGTCCTTCTCCTCTCTTTTCCCCCTCCCCTCCTTCTCCCTCTTTTGTCCCCCCTCTTCCTCCCCCTCCCCTCTCCTTTCCTGTTTCCCTTCCTCCCCTTGTTCCTTTCTTCCTCCCCCTGTCCTCCCCTTGGCCTGTTTGGGTTTTTCCCGTGCATGCATCGGGGACACGCGCTGGGGTGCCCCCCCCTTTCCCCCCCCCTCCTTTTCTCCCCCTCCCCCTCTCCCTTTCCTCCCTCCCCCTTTCCTGTCCCTTGTCCCACACCTCTCCTCCCCCCCTGCTGCTCACTTCTCTCCTCCCACAGGTGGCTCTTTGTTTTTGCGGGTCAATTATCATACGCGGGTGCGATTATACCCACTTGTGTATTATTCTATATTAGTATTTGGGGCGGGTCTCTCTCCACCTCTTCCTTTTTTATTTATTTTTGATTTATAAGTATGTATACATATACATGTGTCTGTTGAATATGTGCCCCGTGTCTTGATGCCCGGCGCCCCAAATTTCTTGGACTGGGACGTCCGGGCTCACGACTACGGGTCGCGTGTTCTCATTTACATCTACAGGGGCCTTGCTCCCTGCATTTGCTCCTTGTTTGTTTTTTATTTTTTATACTTTTCACATATATATATGTTTGTTGCTTTTCACTTATATATATATATATATTTTTGTTTATTATCTTCTTTATATAATGCATTGATGGTTATTTGCCGGGTGCGCCTGTGGGGTCCGCCCTGCCCTCTGCCCGGCCTGCCCGTCCTCCCCATTGGATGTTTTCCAGGTGTGTCATTTGATGGGCGCCGGTCGGCGCCCGCCTGTGACGCATTGCTGGAGCGCATCCGCGCTCCACATGGGGGCCGCCCATACGCCGGCCGGTTGGTGGGCGTGTGGCGGGGACGCGCACGGCTCTGGGCGGGCGGTGGGGCGGGCCGCACGGGTGCATTCGGTATTAATGGACGCCGTCATGGCGTCCATACTATTACCACGCTGTTTGCCTTTGATAAGGCCGCAAGATGCGGCGAAACATGTCAGGCTTTTCCTGACAGCGCGGATGTTCTCCTCCATCCCTCCTCCATTTGACATTTGCTGGTTCTTCTGGTCCCACGGACATCCAGCCTCTTGGCTTTGGGGCAACTGCATGGCCACACAAAGAAACTTTGCTGGCACGCACACTGGCTCCGGATTTCACCATTTCAGTGTGGTAACTATATGAGAACTGCTTTTTACGCTCACAGGTGGCTGGAAGATTTCATGTGCCCTGCGAGTGGGTGATTTTGTGTTTCTGTCATTCCCTGAGTCTACTTTGGGAAAAGACTTTTGTCTTGTGTCCCATTGTTACATGCCCTGCGATTGGGGGACTGTTTTGCTTGCATGTGCTCATCGCTTGCCATCTAACCACACTGCATGCTACCAATGTGCTTGTTGCCATTTTTACTTCCAGCTTACAAGCTTGCTTGTGCCCTTGCTGTGGATGCTGCCTTTAAACTCGCTTATTTGTGCTTGTTACCAACCTCAGGAACATTAATCAGAAGCTGTGCTTATACTGACTGCTCTGTATTGCCTTTTATCTACTGGACTTTCACCTTGGCGGCCCTCTCAGCTGCTCACTACAGTGGGACCACCACCAAGCTTTTGTTGAGTGTATTCCAACATGGGGGACTGCAGCCCCTAACTCATTTTTGAAGGGTTTGTGAGGAGAATTTTATGGGGTATTTGTGGGGGTTTTTGTATTTTTGTCATTTGTATATTTGTAATGTGTTTGCTCATTTTTGATACATGTTATTAAAAGGTTTTTCATCCTTCTCATGCACCCAAGAGCCAATTCTCTTTTCTTTGGTATTTTACATCCTGAATAAACCTGAGTCTCATAGCATAATCCATAACTTCCCAGATCTGTCATATTTCTGGGGTTCCTGAGATGGCAGCTTCGCCAAACGTGGGGGAAGTGTAGCATGAGCCCCGGTGCTGGTTCTGAGGAAGTTTCAGAACATTCTGAGGTAAGGACTGCCAGTTAGGCAGTTTGAAAATGCCCTGATGATACCACAGGGGTCCCACCCCTCATGTCTGGTATCAGGGCGCTGGGTAAATCTGCCCTGACCTGTACGGTTCGGTGAGATAGAGCCCATATATGGGTAGATATGATTTCTAGCCCCCAGGATAAGGGGAGGGCTCATCTCATCTTCTAAGGGGGTGTATGGCTCCCCGCCCTCACTCCCTCCTACTGAAGCAGGGGCATAAGAATGGCAGAGGACCCAAACTCAGTGTCCTCCACACTGAAACATCTTGAACTCATCAGATGCCAGCTTGAGGATATGCTGGCATCCACCTGGTCTGAACTCTGAACTCAAATTGAAACCCAGAACTCTGTTTTCCCACAAAAAGGACATCTTTCCAGGAACTAAGTATTTTTCTCCCTTTTATTTTTCATACTGGCTATTACTGTCTTAATAATTGTGATTTTAATAATTGTCTGTATATATTAATTATTTATATTGCGTGAATAAACGACTTTCTCCAAGTCATTCACTGTCCGCTACCCTGCTTATCAGCACACACACAGAACTGATCCCGGGTCTCTGAAGATACGCTACTGTTTGTTTGTTGTTGGCTAGACAGAATACCGTGTGTTTAACCGTTTTATTCGCAGGACTAGTCAGTCAGTTAGTGGGCTCCACGGTCCCATGGTAACCGCGGTGGTGGCAGTTTACTCTGAACCAGTAGGTGACGTTGTAATTACCCGTGTCTCACAGGCTCCCTTCTGAGTTGTCTGCGGCTAATTCTTAACGGTTCCTGCGCATTGACTGCGACCAGAGTTCGCACGATCTGTGCGCTGGCACCGTTTAGAAGGCTAAGTGCGGTCAGCCACTAGGGCTCCTGTGACAAGTTGTATGCAGTACTTTTGCTGGCTGGTGCCCGGATATCTGTTTGCCTTGTTTTGCTATAAAGAATAGAAGCCTTGCTGAGAATCCCCTATGAAGAGATGGACTAGTCCAAAACTTGTCACTTCTGTCAGATTTCTACTACCTACTGTAAGTGACTGCATTATAAGGGAAAAGTCATGTATGGCTCATTTTACTCTGGAAAAAATGTACTTCTTATTTGCATATGTTTGCACATATTTTTAATTTTACCGTTTTTTGCTGTAGTGCCCCTTTAAAGCACACCTGAACTGAAAGAGATATGGAGGCTGTCATATTTTTTTCCATTTAAACAATGCAGATAAAGTGGTGATCGTAACTGCCAATAATTTCCATCATTACGTTCATAGTCATAATTATGAATAGAAATTAAAATGACATTACAATTACTGGTCGTAATTACTTCCACAGTTGATGTGCATGTATAAATACATACATACATACATACATGCATATTATTATTATTATTATTATTTAGTATTTATATAGCGCCGACATATTACGCAGCGCTGTACAGTGTATATATATATCTTGTCACTAACTGTCCCTCAAAGGAGCTCACAATCTAATCCCTACCATTGCCATATGTCTATATTATGTAGTGTAAGTACAGTAGTCTAGGGCCAATTTTTTTAGGGGGAGCCAATTAACTTATCCGTATGTTTTTGGAATGTGGGAGGAAACTGGAGTGCCCGGAAGAAACCCACGCAGACACGGAGAGAACATACAAACTCTTTGCAGATAGTGCCCTGGCTGGGATTCGAACCAGGAACCCAGCGCTGCAAGGCGAGAGAGCTAACCACTACACCATTATTGTTGCCTCTGAAGAAGCAGATTCATCTGTGAAACGGCTGTTAGTCCTTGCAATTTTCTGTCAAGGATCTTGGGGAAGAAATAAAGGAGTTGTATGCAGTACTTTTGCTGGCTGGTGCCCGGATATCTGTTTGCCTTGTTTTGCTACAATTGAATCTGGTTGATCCGGAGGCACGGCCTTCAACTCCTGCTACCCCCTTGGGGCTGCCTATCAGGGCATCTAGTGCCACCCTACGTGCTCTTCTTTTTATTGATTCTTTTATTCTTTATAAAGATATTCCTGAAAAAGGATTTAAAGGGATACTGTAGGGGGGGTCGGGGGAAAATGAGCTGAACTTACCCGGGGCTTCTAATGGTCCCCCGCAGACATCCTATGTTGGCGCAGCCACTCACCGATGCTCCGGCCCCGCCTCCAGTTCACTTCTGGAATTTCTGACTTTAAAGTCAGAAAACCACTGCGCCTGCACGCCCGTGTCCTCGCTCACGCTGATGTCACCAGGAGTGTACTGCGCAGACACAGACCATACTGGGCCTGCGCTGTGTGCTCTTGATGACATCAGCGGGATCGAGGACACGGCAACGCAGGCGCAGTGGTTTTCAGACTTTAAAGTCTGAAATTCCAGAAGTGAACCGGAGGCGGGGCCGGAGCATCGGTGAGTGGCTGCGCCAACACAGGATGTCTGCGGCAGAACGTTAGAAGCCCCGGGTAAGTTCAACTCATTTTCCCCTGACCCCCCTACAGTATCCCTTTAAACAATGATGCTGGCGAGATACCCTGCTCCCTACACAGTTTTTTAGCAGTTGGACAGAGTAACTGCCATTCACTAAGTGCTTTTGTAAATAAATATATCCCTGAGAACCCCCTATAAAGAGATGGACTAGTCCAAAACCTGTCACTTCTGTCAGATTTCTACTACCTACTGTAAGGCCTGGTTCACATTAGCGTTCGCTGTCCGGATTCGCCTGATCGGGTCCGGACCGTATACTGTACAAACGGAACGTACGTTCCACATAGCAATGCAAAGTCTATGCGGACGTTCACATGCGTCCGTTCCGTACAGAACAGAGCCGGATCGGATCCGGACTCCGAACACTTTTCCAACATGCGCTATTTTTCGTGTCCGGATCATCCGGCCCACGCACCCGGACCGGAGCCTGACTGCACCATCCGGAAATAGAAACCAATGGGAAACGGAAAGCACAGAACACACTGGCTACAAACACCTGACGTTCTACCCCACTTCCTATGCGTATTCTAGCGGCCATTTTGGATGGGGACACATGGGCCAAGCATTTCTGGAGTGGAGCAGCAGTGACTAACGTGCTGGAGCTGTTTGGCAGTATGTCGGAGGTGGAGGTGAGGCCTAAACAGCGGAGGACCTGATTCTACAGGTGCACCTTCTGCTGACCTCCCAGACCCCAACAATTATATAGTTTTATTTATAACTTTTACTAAACGGATCCGGATCGCAGCCGTATACATACCTGATGCTACCGGACCGAATCCGGATCGGATCCGGATCCGGTCCGGATCCAATCCGGTCATCTAGTCCGTTTGGCACAGAAACGCAAGAGTGAATGGGGCCTAAGTGACAGCAACATAAGGGAAAAGTCATTTATGGCTCATTTTACTCTGAAAAAATTTTTACTTCTTATTTGTATATGTTTGCACATATTTTAAATTTTACGTTTTTTCGCCATAGTGCCCCTTTAAGACCTCTTTATGTTGTTTTAGTTTATAAATCATGTATGTTGGTCATTGCCTTTTTGTTGTGGGAGCCTTTTACTTTATACTGTATTAATTACCATTTAACCAGAAAACATATCGCTGCAAACAAACATATGGCCAACAATTAGTACAACCATCAATATAGATTTGATTTTTCTTCCCTTTTCTCTTTTTTTTTGCCTAAGGGTGATTCTGGAGGACCTCTGATTTGCCAGGGGCAGCTCCGAGGAGTTGTTTCTTTTGGCCCAAAATATTGTGGAAATCCTGTGGAACCGGCAGTATATGCTTTCCTCAATGAAGATAACGTCAACTGGATTAAAAGAGGAATGGAAAATAAATGAAAATGAGCAGCTTTTGCCAATTGTTTGCTTTCATTGCTTGCTTGTGCGTTTATTTGCTACCAGAAACACAATGTAATCAGCTTTCTAGGAAGAGGAGAAGGAAAAAGAGTTAGATTGCAGCAACAATTAAATACATAAATACATAAAAAAAAAAAACCTCCTAGTAGGTGAGGCTACTTTTCAGGACCATCTTCTTTTTAATACAACTGCAATTTTGTGCCTTGCCTTTTCTAGCTTACTGTGCAAAGGAATAAAGGACTTCATTCATTTTAGTCACCTTGTGCCTGTACTTGTTTTTTCTATTATTTTTACAGGAAAATAAGTAATCATTTAGTAAGCAAAAGATTTATCATGCCAGTAGTCCACAGCACAGATGGGCATCCATCAGTGATGATTGTAACCAAGCTAATTACGATTATGCTAAATGTTCACAATGACAGCAATACGTAATTATAAATTGTTAATTCAATTGATTGTAATTTTGCATTAATTTTTGGGTAATTTTTGAGTAATTTTGTGCCGACTTTGACAGTAAATAGCAAAGCTATTGTCACCAAAATTGCTACCTATGTTAAAGGGAATAATGGGTACAAGGGAAAAAAATTATTTTCTAAAAAAAACATATAGTCTTTGAGAAAATCGATTTAAAATATGCAAAGAAAAATGTTTTTTAAACTTGGAAAAACGACAGTTTAAATACCATTTTTCTTTGCATTTTTAAAATCGATTTTCTCAAAAACTACGACTTAATGAAAAATTATTTTTTGACTCAATATTCTCCTAAAATTGCTACATAAATGAAATTGATGTATGTTGCAGAACAGAGTAAAGCAGACACATTGATATGTAACCTCTAGTCCTGTGCCCTGCTGCTTTTTATTACCCAAGGCCATGGCCTTTGTGGCCTTCCCAGAAATCTGGTCCTGAACATAATAGTGGCACTTGCAAATGTGTATTTACATGGATGCATACATTGTATACGCCATGGGTGACTCCTCCTTCAAACCACTAGGGGGTGCAGTGCTGCTGTGTCCATCATCTCTCTCTTCCTCCTCCTTGTGCCTGCAGAAAACACAAGAGTGGTGGTGCAATGCTAGGAATGCACAAAGGCTGCATACTGTAAAACACTGTTCTTTACAGGGGGAACTCCGCAGCTCTCTGTTCAGCTTCTGTGCAGAGTGACAGACAGAGGCACACATACTGCTGGCTGTGCTGCAGTCTCCTGTGTGTCTCTGCCTGGACTTCAGACAAACAAAAAATAAAAATAATATAACAAGTGTGATCTTCACACCCATAACAAGTGTAGCCACAAAAACACCTGATCTGAAGTATAGCTGAAAGAATGTGATTAAGTGGTCGCTCTTGGTAAACACCGTTTGGCACCAGCATTCAAATGACTGCACTTAGCAGCTTGACATTCACACATCTGCAGCAGATATCAATGTGGATCATAGATGTCTTCAAGCAATTAAGGAAATGTATTCACTTCAATCAGAAATCCAAGGTGCATATTGTCAGCATTCTTCATTACATCAGCAAAGCAACAATATGAATATAATTTCAGATTCGGGTGCTACATTGCAATCATAAGTCAACAGTATAGGCTTGATTCACAAAAGAGTGCTAACTGTTAGCACGGACGTTTTCGCGTGAATTTTCGCATTGCGCGCGATTGCGAATTTTCGCGTGAAACGATAACGTTTTTGCGCGCAAACGCAAATTTTACCGCGAAATCGATATTCTTTTCGCACGAAAAATTTGCGTTTTCGCGCGAAGCCGTTATCGTTTAGCGCGAAAATTCAATATCGTTTATCGTTTAGCGCGCAATGCGAAAATTCGCGAGAAAACGGCCGTGCTAACAGTTAGCACTCTTTTGTGAATCAAGCCCAATGAGACTGACCTAGGTTCAGCCTTAGGAAAACTGATCTAGACTACATGAAACAAAGAGAAACTACAGAAAAAGTAGGTCAGCTAAGTTAAGATGGAAAGAGAGACAATGAGAAATCTAGGAGTTTCAGTTATATACAAAAAAACTTGAATGGGTTGTGCTTGTCAATCACAGTAGGAACTTTCTATTGGCTTCCATGAGCCTGTTATTGACAGGACACAATGCACAGCCGCAAAGACTCCAGACCAAAGTGGTAGCTTTCGGTGACTTATACTCTGGGTTACAGGAATTGTGTTTTGAAATTGGTTTATTTATACTTTGCCAGTCCCAGAGCCTGTTTGTCTGTACATTTAAGCAGATAAAGCTCAATGGCCTTCCCCAAATCAGGATGTACCACTAAAATGATCAGAATCACTAGAATGTGTTGTACGACAAAAGTCAAACAATGACACAGGAACTCACTTTCCAGGAGGTCCTTATGCCCAGACTCAATGAGTAGATCAAGGATCAACTCTACACCCATTTTCTGCGGTATCCTGTTGTACGGGTTTACCACATCAATAGTTGCGAGCTGATCTCCTTCATGCCATTCCAAGCTTTCTACCTGCTGAATCATAGTATCCTTCAAATATGAAGGGATTTGCATGAAGCGAGGTCTAAGAACATGGTCCAGGTACTTGGAAAGGGACTCGGTGACCAAGCCCCTTCTGGAGATGATGGGTCTGCCCGGGGCACCCATCAGGTATGCAGCAAAGCATTTGTGAAGCCACAACACGCACAACCTTGAGGTGGATGGGCTACAACAGCAGTAGAACCCCCCGGGTACCACTCATCTCCACTACAAATAGGAAAAAGAGAGTACAATTTGCACAAGCTCACCAAAATTGGACAGTTGAAGACTGGAAAAATGTTGCCTGGTCTGATGAGTCTTGATAGAGTCACAATAAACAGAATGAGAACATGGATCCATCATGCCTTGTTCCCACTGTGCAGGCTGGTGGTGTAATGGTGTGGGGGATATTTTCTTGGCACACTTTAGGCCCCTTAGTGCCAATTGTGCATCGTTTACATGCCACGGGCTACCTGAGCATTGTTTCTGACCATGTCCATCCCTTCATGACCACCATGTACTCATCCTCTGATGGCTACTTTCAGTCGGATAATGCACCATGTCACAAATTGTGCATCGTTTAAATGCCACGGGCTACCTGAGCATTGTTTCTGACCATGTCCATCACTTCATGACCACCAGGTACCCATCCTCGGATGGCTACTTCCAGCAGGATAATGCACCATGTCATAAAGCTCAAATCATTTCAAATTGGCTACTTGAACATGACAATGAGTTCACTGTACTAAAATGGCCCCCACAGTCACCTGATCTGAACCCAATAGAGCATCTTTGCGATGTGATGGAATGGGAGCTTCGTGCCCTAGATGTGCATCCCACAAATCTCCATCAACTGCAAGATGCTATCATATCAATATGGGCCAACATTTCTAAAGAATGCTTTCAGTTTCAGCACCTTGCTGAATCAATGCCACATAGAATTAAGGCAGTTCTGAAGACGAAAGGTGGTCAAACACCGTATTAGTATAATCCTTTAGGTGAGTGTACATCACCATCCTGACGTGCAGCACACCTATAAAGAGAAATAGCCCAACAATATTGTTTCATGCTAAATGCGCATCCTCATGGACCAAACTCCATGGCAGGGAGAAAGCTCACCGCCATGTGAAACCTCACGGCATATATGCTGTTTAGCCTCTTCCTGGGTCAACCCACTGTCCAATCCCGACGCCTCTCACCTGGACGTCCGTGCGCGCTCCATCTTGGAGCGCAATACGTCATGTCCGCTTACATCTCCCGCTTGTTATGCCAAAAAGCACAAAACGCCACAGGATGTCACATAGTGCATTACCTTGGCAACGCGTCGTTACTACACTGCATCCCCAGAGCTTACAGAAGCATTCTCCAGCGTAGGGGATTTTCATACACGGGAGCTTAAAAAAAAGGGCAGGGGGACCCAAAAGTGAGAAGATCAGAGCACAATTAAACTGTCAATGAGACATAGAGAGCAAAGAAGTGCATACCATAGAGAGAAAGAGAACCCAAGACGCCAAGTGGTCAGCCCAGAATATGGCAACAAAGTAGCCCATTAAGAGAAGAAGCACGAAAATATACAAAGTGTAGCAAAACTTTTTACAAACCCATCTATCATAATATTAATTCAAAGAGACAACATCAGTATATATGTAAAGGGACATACACCCTAATACTTCTCCAAGAAGACACTAAGGTCATTTCGATCACTGAACTCCAAGGGTCCTATAGCATTCGTACAACTAATCAATAACGCTTCCCTCTGTGAGAGGGTTCTTCTATCCATGTTTCCACCTCATCTATGAGTTTTAACTAGTTCCAGGCCCACCACTTTAAGGACATCAGCATCCCCATGGTGAACCTCTCTCACGTGACTAGAGATTGAGGTGTCTGGGGGGTTGGGGCCCTGGGCCGCCTCTTAGTCAAATAGCAATCAGGCTGTGTGATGTCTGGGGTGGGAGGGATGAAGGGAGGCACTTTGGTGTCTCAGCCTTGGGTGCTGGAGGACCTTATCCCGGCTCTGGTCTGTGTGCTCTAACATCTTGTCAGCATACAGGAATTGATTCTGAAAAAAGCTGAGCAACTGAAAGCTTATTCTTTTTCTTTTAATTTAGCCAATAGTTGGTATCATCCTGATTCAAAACTTCATGTGGTACTTATTGTATCAAATGGAAATGTATCTATTCTGCTGTTATTTTTTTTAACCATCCATGAACTATGTACAGTAGTTTTGTACTTGTATAGTGATTTTCCTGTAACTACACATAAACCATGAAAGTATTTATGGTCCCCACTATTATAAAACTAATGTTGTCTTCCAGCATTCAGTCACTGTGGACATTATTTCATAATAATTCTCTTACAATTGAAACATTTGCATAGCACTTTTCTCCTGTCGGACTCAAAGCGCTCAAAAGCTAGGGTGAACTCCTTACCGTATAGGCACTGAGCCTAGCCAGGATTCAAAACCTGGTCTCCCATGTCAAAGGCAGAGCCCTTAACCAGTACACTATCCAGCCACTGCTATTTCATACCAGCAGCTGGAAAGACCAGGTAGGTATTACACAACAGGATATTAAACGAGAAATGTGTGATGGAAGATAGAGGTGTGAGCTGCTACAGTGACCAGAGCCAAACCCTGCCCATCAGACTATTACAGATTTAATCTAAATAAACTTGCGATAAAAATATTAAAGCTGCTTTGGAGTCTGACTTTTTTGTGCAGTGACCATTCAAGTGACAACACTCTGCAGCCACCATGAGGATCTTTTTGCTACTATTTGTTGCGACATTCATCTTATTCATTCATACATGTAAGTACATTTTTCATGTCTGCTTTTTATAATAAGGGTAATTTTAGCAGTGAGTTGCAAAATGAGAGGAAAAACACTCAGATAAGCTCATTCATTTTGTTATTGGCACTGTAATTTAAAAGATAGGTTAGGACCATGGATTCAGACTGACGCCATATTCTAACAAGTTGATGCCATATTCTACCCATAACATCTTTTCATCTTTTTGCCTTATCACTAAGTGAGATTCATCAGTCCACACTACGGCTTTCTAGTCTTCAGCTGTACAGGTTTGGTAAGCCTGTGCCCACTGCAGCCTGAGCTTTCTGGTCTTGGTTGGCAGATGTGGGACCCAATATTGCTCAAAGGTGTGGTGTGGAGCATTCTGGGAAGCTTTTCTGCTCGCCACAGATTGAGTGGTTATCTGAGTTAGGGCTGGTGCACACCGAGCGGGTGTTTTGGCGTTTTTGCAGCTGCTTGCGGCTGCAGATACGCTTGGTCAATGTATCTCAATGGGGTGGTTCACACCAGAGCGGGAGGCGTTTTGCTGAAAACGCATACTCCCGGGGTGAGGCATTTTTTGGATTGCACAGGCGTTTCTGCCTCCAATGTAAAGTATAGAAAAAACGCAAACCGCTCTGAAAAACGGCAGTTCAGAGCGGTTTTGCAGGCGTTTTTGTTACAGAAGCTGTTCAGTAATATGTGAAATCTACTACACCAAAAACGCTTCCCAAAACCGCAAAATGCTAGGTGAAACGCTACAGAAAAATAAGAAAAAGCGTTTCAAAATCTGCTAGCATTTTGCGGATCTGCTAGCGGGTTTTGGTGTGCACCGGGCCTTACAGCATTTTTTCTGCCTGCTTAACCCCCCTGGCGGTATAAAAAATTCCGCCAGGAGGGAGCGCAGCAGTTTTTTTTTTAATTTATTTTTTCTTATATCACATGATAGCCGCTGCTCAGCGGCATCCCCCCGCCCGCTTCGATCGCCTTCGGCGATCTCCGATCAGGAAATCCCGTTCAAAGAACGGGATTTCCTGGAGGGCTTCCCCCGTTGCCATGGCAACGAGGCGGGATGACGTCACCGATGTCACCGACGTCGGGATGTCATTGGGAGTCCCGAACCACCCCTCAGCGCTGCCTGGCACTGATTGGCCAGGCAGCGCACGGGGTCTGGGGGGGGCGCGCGGCGCGATGGATAGCGGCGATCGAGTGCGGGGCGGCGGTGATCGGTGTGCTGACGCAGCTAGCACTTTACTCCAGCAAAAAAAACCAAATCGGCCCAGCAGGACCAGAGAAAACCTCCTGCGCGGCTTACCCCAAACTACGTTCCAGTCTGGCCATTCACTTCTGACATGTCCTATCAACAAGTCATTTTCACCCAGAGAACAATCTTCACACCACTCTGACTAAATTCTAGAGACTTTTTCTTGAGAATTCTAGGAGATCAGAGGTTACTTAAAGAGAATCAATAAAAAAAAAAAAAAAAAACATCCCCTGGGGAGGAAATCTCAGGATCCTAATGAGGTTTCCCGTACTCTTCCCCTTCCGGAATCCAGCACTGGCATACCTCAGACAGCAGCAATGTAAATATTCATCTTCCGCACTCCTGAGTAGCGTTGATCGAACACCCAGATATTCGGGCTCGGGTCAGCTCGGCCAAACATGGTCAAGATGTTTGGGATATTCGGCCGAACACCGAGCCTAATGGAAGTCAATGGGGACCCGAGCATGCCTGCTTTGCAGGCCTGAAAAAGCTTGAAAATTGAGGGAAACTTCTGCAAAATGGGTTGGAAATAGTGTGGGGGGGGGGGGCATTTACACATAGATTTTAGGCTCAGAATAAAAGCAGGGACTCATGTTTGCAGAGCAGTGCGCATATTATACTTGACTGCCAATTAAACAAACAAAACTACCCCAAAAAAGGCATACGTGTATGGGGAAAAACTGCACACTTATGGCCAATGCAGTTTATCGCCATGCATTGATAAATATAACAGAAATGAGATATTCCTGAAAAGCAGTCCTAGCAATGGGACCGGCAACGCTAACCCAGCACACAGTATGGAAGAGGAGGTACATGAGAAGAAGGCCACGCTTTGTGACACAACCCAGGCCTTGCATGATGACAAAATGCATGCTTAAAACAATGCATTTTGTCGCCATGCATTGATAAATATAATAGAAATGAGATATCCCTGAAAAGCAGTGTGTTTTTTTGATGGGCACAACTGATCCCAGCTGGCACTGAAAGTGTGAGGCAGGGGCTCTGTGGCTGCTGCTGGCAGTGGTGAGGTTGGGGCACTGTGGCCAGGGCCAGATTTCTGCAAACGCCACAAAGGTCACGGCCTAGGGCGGAACAAAATCAGAAGGATAAAAGGGCGGCAGGACCTGAGAGAGATAAGAGGCTGCATGTCAAAATAAATCATTTCTCCTGCTCCAAAGCGCCCCGGCTTTGCTGCACACACACAGTCAGAATTCCAGAGCTCCGTGTATTTTCCTTACTTCGTGGTGTGCGATGAGACAGTGCTATCTACTGAACATAAACGCTTCAGTTTATTGCCAGGGGTGAGAGAAACATGGATCACAATGTAGACAATTTCTGATCCAGTAAAAGTAAACATTTTAACAGAATTATTTCCACTTTACAACTCAAGCTGGGCTAAACAATGTATTGCTGGTCAGTCAGACTCTGTTAATGACTTGAGCCATTCCTTCTCCTCTCTCCCCCTGGATTGTAAATCTTAAACAGATAAGGGTTTTTTTTCCTTAGAGAGATTTATGGCAGCCCCTTCTAAGCTAAATCTTAACCCCTTGCTGGCTCATTTTAAAGGCAGCAGTAGTCTAGTATGAGATAGACAACTTCTCTATAATTATAATTGCAAATGTACTGTTGTATACTTTTGTATTGTTACATTCTGTTTTGTATACCAAAAGTAATAACATACACTAAAAATTAATAAAATATATATTTGTACCGTGTTGGCAAACAGTAAAAAAACACCTGTGAAAGAATCAGTACAATAAATACTATAAAATAAATGCAACAGATCTGTGATTACAGAAGAGCAGAGAGGGAGATGAACGCCGCTCTGCTACTTCATGCCTGGTACACACCATGCAATTTCCCATCCATTATTTCTGACAGGTCCAATCTGATTTCTGATCATTTTTCTAATCGACTTTGTATAAGTGATCGGAAAATCGATTCAACCCATCTATCTGGTGCGTACCAGGCATTAGGGACTCACTGCTCTAACAGGAAAAACAATCATTCATCATTTTTCAGAGAGAAAACATTCATAGGTATCCTGCAAACAAGTGATCGTTAAGGCTCATACACATATCAGACTATAGTCTTTGGAAAAAGAAAGATCACAGTCCAATCTTACCACCCTTCATGTAGTATGAGAGTCATACCTTCACAGTCTTTTCTATGGAGCTGAACTCCCCATCAGAAAAAATCTTTGCAAGATTCTGCACACACAGATGCTGTACAGACACAAAAGATCAGTATCTGCAAAAGATCTGTTCCTGCAAATTGCATTCATAGTCTATGAGATCTGCAGATCATCATACACACCTTGTTTAACTGACATTCATCTGCAGATCTGAAAATCCATCCTGGTGGATCGGATCTGCAGATGAATGTCTGTTAAACAAGGTGTGTATGATGATCTGCAGATATCATAGACTATGAATGCATTTTGCAGGAACAGATCTTTTGCAGATACTGATCTTTTGAATGTGCACAGCATCTTTGTGTGCAGCATCTTGCAAAGATTGCTGTCTGATGGGGAGTTCAGCTCCATAGAATAGACTGTGTAGGTATGGCTCTCATACTACATGGAAGGGGGTAAAATTGGTCTGTGATCTTTCATTTTCCTAAAGGCTCATACACACATCAGACCACAGTCTTTGGAAAATGAAAGATCACAGACCAATTTTACCCCCTTCCATGGAGTCCGAGAGCCATACCTACACAGTCTATTCTATGGAGCTGAACTCCCCATCAGATAAAAATCTTTGCAAGATGCTGAACACGTTCAAAAGATCAATATCTGCAAAAGATCTGTTCCTGCAAAAGATCCGTTCCTGCAAAATGCATTCATAGTCTATGATATCTGCAGATCCTCATACACACCTTGTTTAACAGACAATTATCTGCAGATCAGACAATCATCTGAAGATCCATCCTGGTGGATCTGATCTGCAGATGAATGTTTGTTAAACAAGGTGTGTATGAGGATCTGCAGATATCAGATTATGAATGCATTTTGCAGAAACGGATCTTTTGCAGGAACAGATCTTTTGCAGATACTGATCTGTTGCATGTGTACAGCATCTTTGTGTGCAGCAACTTGCAAAGATTTCTATCTGATGGGGAGTGCAGCTCCATAGAATAGACTGTGTAGGTATGGCTCTCATACTACATGGAAGGGGGTAAGATTTCTGTCTGATGGGGAGTGCAGCTCCATAGAATAGACTGTGTAGGTATGGCTCTCATACTACATGGAAGGGGGTAAGATCTCTGTCTGATGGGGAGTGCAGCTCCATAGAATAGACTTTGTAGGTATGGCCCTCATACTACATGGAAGGGGGTAAAATTGGTCTGTGATCCTTCATTTTCCAAAGACTATGGTCTGATGTGTGTATGCACCCTGAGTGTGTGTGTGTGTGTGGGGGGGGGGGGGGCGGTTGGTGGTACCGGGCCTAGGGCACTGGGAAGTCCAAATCCGGCCCTGACTGTGGCTGCTGCTGGCAGTGGTTGTGAGGCTGGGGCACTGTGGCTGGTCTGGCTGGCACCTAACCGCTAGCTCTGTCTCCTACTCCTACCTACCCAAGCTAAACCCCAATGCGAATGGCGGAGCCAGCCGCGCGTTCGGGTATTTATATACCTGAACACGTGACCCGCTCAGCCAATCACAGCTATGGTCACAGCCAGCTAGACTGTATGACCATAGCTGTGGAAAAAGCATCGTCGCCGCTTATTGGCTGCCTCAAAGGCGGCAATAAGCGAGGGGAGGAGACCAAACAGCGCGGCCGAGCACTATGCGGTGCTCGGCTGGGCTCAACCTGAACCCGAACACCGCAATATTCGGGGAATAATGAACAGTGTCGAGCACTGTTCAATCAACACTGCTCCTGAGCAGGTGCAGTATCGGCTTTCCAATGGGCTCCGACAAAAATAGTCAAGTCCAATTTGGTCCGCTCTGTTGCGCAGTTGCCTGTGAAGTAGAGCAGATCTGTTTGGGCTCTCTTTCTGCTGTAGCCCATCGGAAAGCCAAACACAAACATTTCAGATGCTACTGCGCCTGTGCCACGGCCAACATGTTTGTCAGATTATTTTTCAGGGACTGCCAGCGCTGGATCCCGGAATAAGTATCCCTCAGGAGCTGGTTGTTTTATATTTGTTACAGATTACCTTTAAATACTCACATCAGCTCACCTTTCAGTGACAGTCATGCCAAGGTAAAGTTTACTAAGACCACATTTTTTCCTCATTCTCTTGTTTTTTGTGAACAATTAACCCCCTTGGTGGTTCGCAGTTTCTGAGGCTACGTCCGCCGGGAGGTTTTTTGTCTCAAAATTTTTTTTTAAACACCTTAGCTAGCATTTCGCTAGCTATGCATATGTCCAAAGTTGCGCCAGTCGCTCCCCCCCCCCCCCCATGCCCGCCAATCGCCACCGGCTATACGTAACTTGCCACGATACCACAAAAAGCACAGTTTCCCCATCGGCTTCCGCCGGTGCTATGGTGACGATCTGAGATGACGTCATCGATGTCATGATGTCATCCGCAATCCCAATCGCCATCATCGCGAAGCCTGGAGCCGATTGGGCAGCTGTGCCAGTGTAGGAACGCTGGGGGGTACGTATACCGGAAGCTATTGCGGGCAAACGTGGGGGACCGGAGCAACTTTGAGCATACGCTTAGCTAGCAAACTGCTAGATAAAGCGTATGGCACCATATAAAAGAAAAATCGTCCTGGGGCCATGTGATTCTCCGCGGCGGCTACCCTGTGTGTAGTATGGGGTTACCGCCAAGGAGGTTAATGAAGCTCTAAGTGCTCATTCACACTAAGGGCGTTTTTGCCCTTTTTTCAAGCGCAGGCGATTTTCAAAATTGCTCTAAAAACGCTTGTGCAATGATTTCCTACGAGAGAGTTCACATCTGAGCGATTTGTTTCCGATCTGCTCAGCAAAGCGCTGCATGGACTATTTTCGGGACGATTCCGCCTCAATGGAAGGTATAGGAAAAAGGAAAAACGCCCACAAAATCGTTTTTCTGCATCGGTTGTGTTCACGTTTTTAAAAATAAATACATTGCATTTATTCTTTTCCGCGTCAAAGAGATCACTTCCTGACTTGCGTCAGGGAGTGAATTAAAAAAACGTTCTGAAAGCGCTATCAAAAATACACCGCCCACACAAGCGCCGGGAATAAAAAAAAATGTCAAAAACGACCAACGCGAACACTAACACGAGCGGAACGCAATGTGAACGAGCCATAAACCTGTATCTGCACTAGCTAATAAACAGGGCTGCAGGTTTTCATAATAAAGTACTTAGGGTGTATTCACTAAACGGTGATAAGCAGAATAACATGCATAAAATGTTATCACACGATGAGTAGAGCAGAATGCAATATATTATATGCAATACAATAAACTCTACTTATCATGCACAAAACTTTACTAACTTTATTCTGCTTACTGCAGTTTAGTGATACACCCCTACGTGAGACTGAATCCTTAATCTGATTCTTGAGTAATGGTGCAAATGACAAAAACTGGTATTAAGGTGGCCATACACTGGTCGATGTGCCATTAGATCGACCAGCTGACAGATCCCTATCTGATCGAATCTGATCAGAGAGGGATCGTATGGCTGCCTTTACTGCAAACAGATTGTGAATCGATTTCAGCCTGAAACCGATTCACCATCTGCTGAGCTGCTCCTGCCGCCTGTCCCCCCCCCCCCCCCCCGTATACATTACCTGAGGCTGGCTCCCGGGCATCTTCTCCGCATTGCACGGCTCTGTTCCGGCTCCATTACGGCGCTTCCTGTGTTACTCCGTGACCAGGAAGTTCAAATAGAGCGCCCTCTATTTGAACTTCCTGGTCACTGCAGTGACACAGGAAGCGCCGGGATGGATGGAGCCGGAACAGAGCCGTGCAGCGCGGAGAAGACGCCCGGGAGCCAGCCTCAGGTAATGTATACTTGATCGGATCGGCCGCCGCTAGCGACGCGCACTTTACCCGTGGGCGATCGAGGGTAATTTCCCGCACGGCGCGATCGACGGACCGATCCGATTTCGGGAGGAAATCGGATCGGCGGCTGCGTTTACCGCGAACGATTGGCAGCAGATTCGATCCCAGGATCGAATCTGCTGTCGAAACGGCCGCGAATCGAGCCAGTGTATGGCCTGCTTAAAGGTATCTACCCATTAAAAAGACAGCCACAGCGAGTGGCCCATAATCCATTTATGGGAAGTAAGTAAATGTTGCTCAAATTACATCTATCATTAAAAATTGTAAAATACATACAGTACATACAATTGTACATTTCTCCTAGAGTAAAATGTCCTTACAGCAGGTAGAGGAAATCTGACAGGTTTTGGACTAGTCCAACTCTTCGTAGGGGACTCTCAGTTATTTCTTTATTTACAAATGCACTTTCTGAACAGCAGTTGATCAGCCCAACTGCAAAAATAGTGTGAAAATTAGAAGGGAAGTTGACTGACATCTTTGCATAGATTCTAGACCAGTTATTTAAAGAATAAATTAAACACTGAGTCCCCCGTGAGGACTTGGACCAGTCTAGCATCTGTCAAATATCACATTTTTACTGCCGATTGTAAGTAACAACAACATAGGAGAAAATTAATTTCTAGTGCATTTTACGGCAGGAGAAATGTACAGATACTGTACATATGCGTTTTAAAGTTTACAATATTTCACAACAGTTGTCCTTTAATAGAAGGTGGGCTGCTGCATTTAAAATGTGCAGAGATGTATAATTTCCACAACTGTATCTAATGTCATTTGCTAATGTTTTGTTAATTCTTCAATTTGTTTGAAAAATATATTTTTAAATAGGTGTGTGTGTATATATATATATATATATATATATATATATATGTATATATATATATATATATATATATCCTATACAATAAAATCCCTGTGTCGCTGCATCCAGTTGTCCGTGTCCCTGTTTTTTGCTACTGCGCATGTGCGCAGTAACGGACAGCTGGACGGGACCAGGGAGCGAGGCGGGCGAGCGAGGTGGGCGTGTGAGCAAGGTAGGCGAGGCGGGCGGGTGCTGGCGCGCGTGAGGCGGTTGCGTGCGCGGCGGGCGTGTGCATGCGCACTGGCGGCGGCGACAGAAAAAAGACCTAGAGCCCGTTTTTAAACGGGCTTGGGTCTACTAGTATATATATATATATATATTAATACCTTCAGGACCAAGCTACCCTTTACAGTTTTCATGTTTTAACTGGAGTTTAATTATCTTTGCCTGTTTTTAGTTCATTCAAACAAATGCTGTATTTTATTTTATAGTCTTTAATTTTAGTATTTTCAGAGCAGGGTTAAAATTTGGATTTTAAATGAAATTGTAAGTAAAAAAAAAAAAGCGCAAAGTTAAACTTACTTGGGACCAGGGTAATATGCACTAGACAGGAAGTACACTGGGATTCCATTCGGTCCACGCATGCATGCCACGCCGCACTACGCTTCGTCGTTCATATTCACTGTGTCACCATAGAATTGCATTACTGCATTATCTGTCCAGTAGGCATGGATCATGCGGTAACGCACTGTTGACTTTGCAATGGCATAGTGTTGCATCAATTATGACATTCATTGCCTTAGCAGCCTCTTGCGGCAAAAAAGCTTACCGCAGCGCCATGGTGTAAAAGGTTTAACAGGGTCTTCAAGGAGAAAGAATGCTAAGAAAAACAAATGGAGTACTTTTTGAAATTGTTAGGCAGAAATGTGTAATATCTTGAATTGAAGCATAAAAATATGAGAAACGGGGGGAGCAGGCATGTGTGGTGAGATGTCCTGATGCTCACCGCTCCATAAACCCGTTCTCCATTCTGCCCCTCCACTGCCTGTAAATGCCCCTTTTACTCTCTTTTGGAGTCGGCAGAGTTGGGCATCACTGCACTTGCGCAGGCCTGGCTGCGTGCATCCTACAGCGCGTAACCGAGGTCAGAAGCGCTCTGCCCATGGGCATCTCCCTTGTACATCTCCTCACTAGTTTCCAGATACCAACCCAACCGCAATCTTAGATCTGCACATGAGCTTCTTTTATCCTCTTCTAGAATTACCTCCTCACATTCACGTATACAAGACTTCTCACGTGCCTCACCCGCCTCTGGAATGCCCTTCCAGCACATCCATCACCAGGGCCGCCATCAGAAATTTTGGGGCCCCTCACACATCATCAGGCCTGGGCCCCCTCCCCCCTCCCTGGGCCCACCCACTGGTTGCTGTGTATAAGTATAGGTGGTGCCCCAGTATAGGTAGCTAGATATAGGTGGTTCCAGCCCCAGTATAGGTAGCCAGGTATAGGTGGTGGCCCAGTATAGGTAGCCTGTACCCCAATATAGAAAGTCCGCTGTAGCCGGCTCACTCATCTGCTCCCCACATTCAAGCGCTTATATCACTCTTCTCTCAGTGCTGGAACACGGTGTGCTGGTTAGTGAGCCACAGGCCCGCAGCCAGCACATGCGGCCCTTCCAGTGCTTTGGGGAGGGGTGGCAGGGCCCCCAGAAGCCCTGGGCCCCTCACTGCAGTGTCAGTTGTCCCCCCCTGATGGCTGCCCTGTCCATCACTCACACACCTTTGCGATCTTTAAACGCTCCCTCAAAACTCACCTTTTCCAACAAGAGTATGCTCTAACTTAGACCATTCACCTTTCGACCTCACGTCTAGTTTTACTCCTTACTAAATAACCTAACCATGCACTGCCTGTATGTATACTGTATACTCCCCCACCTCTTGTTTCCCCCCAATACTTTAGATTGTAAGCTTGCAAGGGCAGGGCTCTCTCACCCTTTTGTGCCTTGGAATTTTATTTATTTAATAGCTTGCTCTCTGTTATACATTTTATTCATCATGTTACGTCTAGCATTGTAATCACCAGTTCTGTTCTTGTACCAGTGGACACCGTATTTGATGTATATCATTGTCTGTATCATTCTCTATCCCTGAATTGCTGAGAGGGTAAATTACATACAAACCTGCACGCAGGGGTTCTAGACTTCTTGCTGCCTTAGGCAAACTTGTGAGGAGGATGAGCAAACTTGTGAGGATGCGCTCCCCGCGATTTGGAATGATCACACTCATCATGACTCCAGCCAGGCTCCACAGACACCCAGACCCAGCCAGCTTACCTCACTCACTGACTCCTGAGTCCCCCCACACACACAGGCCTGTCACCCCTTGCTGCTGCTGCCTGGACTACTGGGGACTCATCATAACCACAGGCTCGATAGACACCCAACCAAACCACCTCACTCACTGACTACCGAGTCCCCACAGGCCTGGCTGTTGTCACTCTCACAGTCACTCTCCCTTTAGGCTCCATTCTGATTCTCCCTGCTGCTGTGATGCTGCAAGCATTATGATTGATGGACAGCACAGTCAGCAGCACAGCAGACTCAGTTAGTCCCCTAGTCCTGGCGGTGGCTCATCACTGCAGGCCAGTAATGTGGGCCTGGCGAGTGGGCTGCTGATTCCCTAGCTGGTGATAGGCACAGGACATCATCATGTGCAGCAGGGTAGGGTCAGGGGGTGCCGTGGTGCCCAAGTGGTTGTGTCCAAGCGGGCGGGGCTAAGGCGGGCAGCAGCAGGCCAGGTGCAGTCTTCACTTCCTGTTTCTGCCTGTCGCTGTCCCCCCACTACCAACGCCTGAGGAAGCAGCGTCACTCCACGTCATGGGCGGCCCGCCCCTTTCTACACGAATATACACATAGAGCCTGTTATGAACCTCATTCTGATCATTTCCAATATCAAAGCTAAATACAGAGCCATTATTCTATTTTTCTTTTTGCCTTATACATACCTCCCAACTTTTTGAGATGAGAAAGAGGGACACTTAAGCCACACCCCTAATCACGACCCATCACACCCCTACTCACGCATACCATAAAGATTGTGTAAGAAAAATATGTTGTTTTATAATTCAAACCACACTGGTCCTTTTTTATCCGGGTTCATTTTCTTTCATATTAACATTTTAAAATGAGTAATATATCAATTTAAAGGATGGGAATAAAGTTTAGAGTCAATGAAACACACTTTTTTAGTAGAGAAATGCATATATTTACATAGGAAGAGGGACAAAGTCCTGAAAGAGGGACAAATGAGGAGGAAAGAGGGATAGAGGGACAGGGCTCTCAAAGAGGGACTGTCCCTCCGAAAAAGGGACAGTGGGGAGCTATCCCTTATATACTTACCTTATCCTCGCTATCTTAATTTTCAAGAGTTTCTGTCTATTAGCAGAGAGGCTGCCACCTGCTGCACATTACTTGTTTTATATATTTTATTCTATTTGATTCTATGTTTCAGATGTGTGCATGGAAATCATTGGAGGAAGGGAGGCCACACCTCATTCAAGGCCACACATGGCATGTATAACAACTGGAAACAAACTGTGTGATGGTGCCTTGATTGATAGCAGCTGGGTGCTGACTGCAGCTCATTGTACTATGTGAGTATTAAGATTATCAATATTTTTACTACACTTGGGGGGTTGATTTATAAAAGTGTGCAGAATTACACTGCCCTGTTCAGCAGAGGATATGCCAGCCACACTTATTTTAAAGCTACATATCTTTAATTCAGGAGTCTTAACTGTTATGGAAGAGTGGGAGAAGAAGGAGGAGGTAGAGTAGAGGGAGGAAGCAGTGCAGATTAGGTGTAAGCTAGCAGGATTCCATACCTCCCAACATTTGACCTTCAGAAAGCGGGACACTTAGGCCACACCGCTGGCCACACCCCCAACCCCCAGTCACGCCCACCAAAACGTTTTAAATATTTTTAATTAATAAGTAATATTAAT
Source organism: Hyperolius riggenbachi (assembly GCF_040937935.1). NCBI lineage: Eukaryota > Metazoa > Chordata > Amphibia > Anura > Hyperoliidae > Hyperolius > Hyperolius riggenbachi. Next base: position 593,872,422 of record NC_090646.1, on the reverse strand, counting down.
TACTCCCGAAAGGGGAGGCGCGTGAGGGTGCCAGTGGGTGGGGAGGAGGGTGAGGGTGGCCATGTGTGGGCAGAGAGGGGAAAAAATGATCGAGGCACCAGCCCAGGGATGCGTGTGCTGCATGGATGGCCGCTGCCATTAAGTTTCTCCCTCCCTCCCTCCCTCCTAATGTGCCCCCCAGTGTCCCAACGCCCCCCCCCCCCCCCCGCCCCCCGGCTGCAGAGTAAAAAATGTGCAGCAGAGTGGGCTGTAAATCTTACCATTGCCTCTCCGTTCGTACCGGGATCTCATCTGGTTTTCTCGGCTTCCTACTTCCTGTGACGTCACAGGAAGTAGGAAGCCGGGAAGACCAGATGAGATCCCGTTGCGGAGAGGCAATGATAAGATTTACAGCCCGCTCCGTTGCGCATTTTTTACTCTGCAGGCAGAGTGGGGGCACTGGGGGCACATTAGGAGGGAGGGAGAAACTTAACCTTCCTGGCGGTAAGCCGCGCAGGAGGTTTTCTCAGGCCCTACTGGGCCGATTTACTTAATTTTTTTTTTTGCTGGAGGCAGCTAGCACTTTGCTAGCTGCGTCAGCACACCGATCGTCGCCGCCCCGCGCTCGATCGCCACTATCCGTCGCGCCGCGCGGTCCCCCCCCCCCAGACCCCGTGCGCTTCCTGGCCAATCAGTGCCAGGCAGCGCCGAGGGGTGGATCGGGACTCCCAATGACGTCACGACGTCGCTGACGTCAGTGACGTCATCCCGCCCTGTCGCCATGGCGACGGGGGAAGCCCTCCAGGACATCCCGTTCTTTGAATGGGATTTCCTGATCGGAGATCGCCGAAGGCGATCGAAGCGGGCGGGGGGATGCCGCTGAGCAGCGGCTATCATGTAGCGAGCCCTATGCTCGCTACATGATTTAAAATAAAACAAAAAAAACTGCTGCGCTGCCTCCTGGCGGAAATAATTAAACCGCCAGGAGGGTTAATGGCGGTGGCCATCCATGCTGCATACGGTCTCCTCTCCGTGACAAATGCACTCTGCCCAGTGACAGCGTGAGGGAGGGCGCAAAACGGAACTGCCACAGCGAAATCGTGGCACTTGGACCCTATGGGATTCTGTGCAGAAAGAAAGGCATTTGCTGCTGTCAGAGCGCCCCAGCATCTCACACAGGCTTCAGTCATTGTAGGGATCAATCAAAGCCTGCCTTGTCTCCTGAGCTCTCCTTTTCACTCAGACAGCTATACAGTTCCCTGGTGTATAGTGACCCACCTTTGATTATAAACAGGGGTGCAGCTAAGGTTTTTGTGGCCCCAAGCATTGTCTAAGTTGTGGCCCTAAGTGGGTGTAGTTCTGCTGGTGGGAAAATGGGCATGGTCATGATATATGGGTGGAGCCAACTGCATTATGCTAACATGTCAATATGGACAAAATAGAGAAAATAAATCTCTGAAGAATGTTATGATAAATTAAGTTACTCAGTACTAGGAAGATGTACCTAGTAAGTGACTAGCAAAGTACAGATAGTCCCTGGTTAACAAATGAGATAGGGACTGTAGGTCTGTTCTTTTAGGTAGGTATTAGAGATAAGCACACAGTGCAGCTAGTCTACTATCAGTACAAGCACAGAGTAACAGCTTATACTCAGTATCAGGTAGCAGAGATCAGCACACACTGAAGCTATTTTACTAGGCATCACGTAAAGATGCATACACACACATACAATTTTGATTGACCAATCACTTACCAATTTTTCCACCTTCATGTAGTACGAGGGCCAACAGATTTTGCATATTATAAACGAACAGAGCTCTTACACTACATGAAAGCAGTCAAATTGGATGTGTGTGCCTAGCATTACAGTTTATACTGTACATACTGGAGATAGCAGAGATCATTGAACACACAATGCTGCTGGTTTACTATCAATAAAAGGCAGAGTAACAGTTTATAATGTACATATACTGAGGGTAGAAATGAATGCACTACAGTGAGTTTAGTATCAGTACAGGCACATAGTAACAGCTAATACAGTACAAACTGGAGGTAGCAGAGATCAGCACACACTGCAGCTAATTTACTATCAGTACAGGTACAGAGTAACAACTTATACTGTACATACTGGAGGTAGCAGAGATCAGCACACACTGCAGCTTGTTTACTATCAGTGCAGGCACATAGTAACAGCTTATACTGTACATACTGGAGGCAGCAGAGATCAGCACACCCTGCAGCTAGTTTACTATCAGTAAAGGGACATAACAAAAGCTTATACTGTACACACTAGGGCCAGCAAAGATCAGCACACACTGCAGCTAGTTTACTACCAGAAAAAGGAACATAACAGCTTATATTGTACATACTGGAGATAGCAGAGAGATTAGCACACACTGCAGCTAGTTTACTATCAGTACAGGTACAGAGTAACAGCTTATACTGTACATACTGGAGGTAGCAGAGATCAGCACACACCGCAGCTAGTTTGCTATCAGTAAAGGGACATAACAACAGCTTATACTGTACATACTAGGGCCAGCAAAGATCACACTGCAGCTAGTTTACTATCAGAAAAAGGAAAATAACAGCTTATATTGTACATACTAGGGCCAGCGAAGATCACACACAAAGATCGCAGCTAGTTTACTATCAGAAAAAGGAAAATAACAGCTTATATTGTACATACTGGAGGTAGCAAAGATCAGCACACACAGCAGCTAGTTTACTATCAGTAAAGACACAGAGAACAGCTTACTCCAATAATTTGAGAAAGGCACTACACTGGCTTCAAACTTTTGTTTGTTTATTGAGCAAAAGACACATACATGTTACGGGTCACCTGACCCTTCCTTGAGGAAGTTTGAAGCCAGTGGAGTGCCTTTCTCGAATTATTGGAGTCTACAGTTTGCAGGAGTGGTGGACCTGCTGGGAAAGAGCACCGGCTCTAGCTACCTTAACTAGGTGAGCACTAACTGAACCCCAGGGAAACGATTGTAACAGAGAACAGCTTATACTGGACATACTGGGGGCAGCAAAGATCAGCACACACAGCAGCTAGTTTACTATCAGTAAAGGGACATAACATCAGCTTATACTGTATATACTAGGGCCAGCAAAGATCAGCACACACTGCAGCTAGTTTACTACCAGAAAAAGGAACATAACAGCTTATATTGTACATACTGGAGGTAGCAGAGATCAGCACACACTGCAGCTGGTTTACTATCAGTGCAGGCACAGAGTAACAGCTTATACTGTACATACTGGGGGCAGCAGAGATCAGCACACACTGCAGCTAGTTTGCTATCAGTAAAGGGACATAACAACAGCTTATACTGTACATACTAGGGCCAGCAACGATCAGCACATACTGCAGCTAGTTTACTATGAGAAAAGGGCATAACAGCTTATGTTGTACATACTGGAGGTAGCAAAGATCAGCACACACAGCAGCTAGTTTACTATCAGTAAAGGCACAGAGAACAGCTTATACTGGACATACTGGGGGCAGCAGAGATCAGCACACACTGCAGCTAGTTTACTATCAGTACAGGTACAGAGTAACAGCTTATACTGTACATACTGGAGGTAGCAGAGATCAGCACACACAGCAGCTAATTTCTATCAGTTAAGGGACAGAACAACAGCTTATACTGTACATACTGGAGGTAGCAGTCAGACTGTGGCATCTACCCCATTTCCGGCCCTGGAGGATTGGCAAAGGGCATTGAGAAGGATTTGGGGAATGGTTAAGAGGAATTTGGGGAAAGCCTTCCAGACTCAGAAGAAACAGGCGGATAAGAGACGGTCTGTAGAGTAGAAGTTTTCCCCAAGGGACATGGTGTGGGTATCTACTCGGCATTTACGTTTGAAACAACCGTCACCTAAGCTGAGACCCAGATTTGTAGGGCCATACCCAGTGTCCAGAAAGATTAAGGCCTCTTGCACACTGCAAGCGATTCAGATTCAGATTCCGCTTTTTAATCAGTTTTTACATCCGATTCAGATTCTGATTTGCAGTTTGCTCCCTGCACACTGCAAATCGGAATCTGAATCTGATGTAAAAACTGATTAAAAAGCGGAATCTGAATCGGAATTGCATGCAGTGTGCAAGAGGCCTTATGACGTCACTTATGCGATTGATCTCCCAGCCAGCATGAGAGGTGTGAGATCATTCCATGTTTCTCTGTTGAAGCCTGCTATGCATGTGGATTCCTCTCCCCCCCCCCCCCCCCCCCCTGTGATGGTTGACGACCAACCTGAGTATGAGATCGAGAAGATTTTGGATTCTCAGTTAGTGCAAAATTCTGTACAGTATCTGGTCCACTGGAAGGGGTATGGTCTGGAGGAGAGAACTTGGGTGCCGGATTGTCGCATGCATGCTGAGGAATTAAAGAAAGAGTTCCATGACTTACACCCTGAGAAGCCGGGTAGGAAATGTCCGGGGTCCACTCCTCAGGGGGGGGGGGGGGGGGGGGTTACTGTAATGAATAGCGGAGATGCCGCCGCATGGGCAAGCGGCATGGCGGCTATCTTCGCGTTCCAGCCGGCGGCTGCTGCCGCGCAGCAACATGCTGCTGGTTCGCCTGGTCCTTCTAGTGCACACAGATTGAGAGCTACGCGCGCGCGCCAGGCGACAGGACCTTTATGCTAGTAGAAGGGGAGTCAGCTGATAATGCCGATCAGCTGACTCCAGCTATGCTCCGGATTGGCTGAGTGACTGGGGCGGCGCTGTGGAGCGCTCTGGGTATATATAGGACTTGCCTGTCAGTTGCAAGTTGTCTGCTGTTGCGAATGCTTATGTGTGAGCACTCAGACCCTAGTCAGATCTTACAGTGTGTTAGAACCAGCCAGAGCTGGGAATTCACACTTAGTCAGATTCCGTTGATAGTCTTAAAGCACTATTGTATTGTGAGACTTGTATACCATTCTGTAGACTAGTTACCAGGTGTTGAAACCAAGGACTTCACACCTAAGACTAGGAGATTGCTACATTGCTACTGTTTATGTGTTAGACTAGTTCCCAGGTGTTGAAACCAAGGACTTCACACCTAGATTAGGATTGTTATATATGACTGTTACCTGTTATGATCTCTGGCTTTCCTGACCACTCTCCTGCTTACTGATTCGGTACTTCCGCCTATCTGATAAACTGTTGCCGACATTGCCTGTACCCGGATACCGAATCAGTCTTCCGTCTCTGTACCTTATCTGTCCGTATGTTGCCGACTTTGCTTGTCTGACCTTATTGGCTGTCATCTCACCCTTGGGTGATCAGCCTTACTGTACTGTCTGTGACACTTGCTCTTCAGGTGTTCATTAGCTGCAAGCACAGGCTTATGGTCACCTGCTCCTCAGGAGACCATCTTGCAGCACAGTCAGTGGTCTCTACCCCTCAGGGGTCCAATGGCTGCAGTACAGTCTGATTCCCTGCCCCTCAGGGAATCCTCGGCTGCAGTTCAATCATAATCACTCATTCCACCAGTTATCACTCTTGCAGCCCAGCCAGTGGTCCCTACTCCTCAGGTGTCCACTGGCTGCAGTACGATCTGAATTCCCTGCTCCTCAGGGAATTATTGGCTGCAGTACAGTCTGTATTTCCTTCTCCTCAGGAGATCATCTTGCAGCACAGTCAGTGGGACCCTGCCCCTCAGGGGTCCACTGGCTGCACTGCAGTCTGATTCCCTGCTCCTCAGGGAATCCTTGGCTGCAGTAGTGTCTGTATCTCCTGCTTCTCGGGAGATAACTTCTCTGATTACTTTTGCACCAAACACAATACCACATTGGGTGTCCTTTGTCTAGCTATACTAGTATTATTGGTGATTCTGCAGATGACCACATAATCAGGTATAGCATCTGTATTATTGGTGATACTGCAGACCACCAATAATCAGAAAAAATCTGTGTTGCTGACACCGATCGTTACACTACCGTAATTAAAATCCACACATTTTATTTGCCCATTTGTCCCGGTTATTGCAACGTTAAAATTATATCCCTAGTATAATGTATGGTGACAATATTTCATTTAGAAATAAAGGTGCATATTTTCAGTTTTACATCCATCACTAATTTTGAGCCCTGTAATGATCAGTAGTGATCAGCTCTTTCAGCACAATAGTCAGTATACTTTATTCAGATGTGTAATACAAGTGATTTGGTGCACAGTAATACTCAGTAGCACTAGAGAGTAGTAGGCCCCAGTGGCAAGGGCCCACTAGTAGGGGGTAGGGGACCACTAGAGGGAGAGTGGTCAGATAGGCGAGGTCAGCAACAGATCAGATTGGCAGAAGTACAGAATCGTTGGACAGAATCAGCGTAAGTATTCAGGCAGTAGTCGGCAACAGATCAGATTGGCAGAACTACAGAATCGTTTAGACCAGGCATGGGCAAACTTGGCCCTCCAGCTGTTAAGGAACTACAAGTCCCACAATGCATTGCAGGAGTCTGACAGCCACAATCATGACTCATAAAGGCAAAGGCATTGTGGGACTTGTAGTTCCGTAACAGCTGGAGGGCCGAGTTTGCCCATGCCTGGTTTAGACAGAAGGCGAGTCAAGAACAGGCAAAGAGTCACAACAAATAATCAATACAATAGAAATCTCCTAATCTAGTGTGAAGTCCCCGGGGTCCTGTCGGATCAAAGCACACACGGATCTGACTAAAGCAGCCCATACACTCAGCCGATTTTCTGGCCGATCGATCGATCGCGATCGATCGATCGATCGATCGATCGCAAATCGGTTGGCCAATCGACCGATCGACGGCCGATTTCGATCGATTTCGATGGATTTCCATCGAACTAGCAGGGTGGAAAATTTAGGTCGATCTGATGAGATTGCTTATCAGTTTGCATTGGCCTTAATGGAAATCTGATGGCAAAAAAATGCCATCAGATCGAATTTCAACAGATTTCAAACTGAAATCTATTGGAATTCTATCCTGGTAAAAAATGTTCTAAAAACGCATCAGATAGATCATCAGATGCATTTCTTATCTGTCTGCTGCCAATCTGACGAGTGTATGGGCACCTTTAGGTCTGAGAGCTTTCACTGCGAAGTTTCAGCAACAATAGACAACGAACCACTGACAATCCCAGCCTTAAAGAGACACTGAAGCGGAAAAAAAATTATGATATTATGATTTGTATGTGTAGTACAGCTAAGAAATAAAACATTAAGATCAGATACATCAGTCTAATTGTTTCCAGTACAGGAAGAGTTAAGAAACTCCAGCTGTTTTCTCTATACAAAAAAAGCCATTAATCTCTACGGCTTTCAAAGTCATGGAGAGGGCTGTTATCTGACTTTTATTATCTCAACTGTAAGTAAACAAATGTCTTTTTCTCTGCCAGAGGAGAGGTCATTAGTTCACAGACTGCTCTGAAAGAATAATTTTGAATGCTGAGTGTTGTGTAATCTGCGTATATTGTAGAATGATGCAATGTTAGAAAAAACACTATATACCTGAAAATAAAAATATGAGAATATTTTCTTTGCTGCTAATCTTCTAGTAATTATTCATAGTACACAACCAATTCATTATATCATATTTTTTTTTTTTTGCTTCAGTGTCTCTTTAAGTACAGACCAGCAATTCCAAATGTCCCGCCCAAAGCAGCTCAACCAATCAGCAATGAGATACAGCGATCTGATGTCAGCTGACCGACAGGTCAGCTGACCCGCCTCCTGAGCGCATAAAGGTCCTGACGCTCCGTTTGCGATTGTGCTGACCTGAGCTGATGTGACGCTGAAAGACCTGTCCTGCTGAAACCTGCGCGAGATGCCTGAGAAGACACGGCAGCAGCCGCGGTGACGTCAGATGCGGAAGCGGCGGTCGCTCCGCTTCCCGCTGCAGAGGTAACCGCACTATTCCTTACAAGCCCATTATTTAATAATAAGATGCCCTCTTGACATAGATATTATTTTTTTCCCCTATAGTCAGTAGGTGTATTTTACTATTTGGCCACAAGATGTCCCCGCTAAGCAAAATTCTATGTAGCGTACAATTACGCTACATAGGATACAATGTATTGTTACATCGGAAGCCTCCGATCACAGCGGCGGCGGGGAGATTATGAATGGAAACATTGTTTCCATTCATAAATTTAACGATCGGGCAGCGGAAACCAGCGGAAATGACGGCGGGAGATAGCGCGGCGGCTCCATTTACAGAATAAACACTGTTTTTGAACAAAAACAGTGTTTATTCTCGGCAGACATGCTCGTATTGGCACAGGGGACTTTTGTCCCCTGCAGCCAATCCTCCCTGCTAGCAGCATCAGCGCAATTGTGGGCGTCTGCCCGCAGGATCGCCTGCAGACCCCCCAAACTGCAGGGACGTGACTAACGCATCCCTGCAGCTCTAGCAGCTGCCGCTGCGGACGTAAAGCTCACGTCCGTGCGGCTAAAATGGTTAAATACTTACCGTCTCTCTTGTTCCCCGCCGTCAGCCACCGCTCTTCTCCAATAGATGCGGGTGTCCAGAAGACTCTCCTGACCTCTAACCCGGACATACTGTGCCGCGCATGCACATTATGCCCGTTCTTCACCGCATCTGCCGGCGCATAATTTCGGCAGAAGCAAGTTCACTCCCCTGGCTCCTCCTTCATAGCATCTTGCACTCCACGGAAGGAGGAGCCAGGGTAGTAAACTTGCTTCTGCCGAAATTATGCACCGTCAGAAGCGGTAAAGAATGGACATACTGCGCAGTATGTCCAGGTTAGAGGTCAGGACAGTCTTCTGGACACCCGCATCTATTGGAGAAGAGTGGCGACGGACGGCGGGGAACAAGAGAGGCGGTAAGTATCTAATTTTCCCTCCCTAGACACTGCACCTTTCATTTTTTCAGTTGTGGTCTCCTTTAATAATAATAATGAATAATCCCTATGACAGATCCCTCATATGGTGTGAGGATGCATGTACCTTGTATTCCTATGGCTTATATGTTCAATATATGTGTTATTTTGCATTATGTTAAAACTTTTAATAAACATTTTTTGAAACAGAAGAATGTAAATTAGGGTGAGGTAAGATTTTACAGTAGGCAGATATTGACTAAATAATTTGCACGTGAATAATGTAGAAATAATGAATTTAATAAGTTGTGCACAGTAAGTTAAAACTGATTCTTACTGGATTTTACTTTACATCTGGAGAAAAATCTTCTAAAGGCATTTACATCAATTTACTTTTCAGTGATATATCCACAACAATCAAATTGGGGGCCCACTCGCTAAAAGCAGAAGACCAATATGTACAGAATTTCAAGGTCTTAAAGTGGCTTAAACATTGCTATAATGCAAATACACTTGACAATGACATCCAACTTGTACAGGTACGTACACTTATAAATATACTGCTGGCCTTCTTGTAGGTCTAACTGAAAAAGAAAAATGCAATTATTGAATGGATATTAAGAGGTTTTGAATCAGGATGATACAATTTCTTGGCTAAGGGCCTGTCTCCATTCGTTAGTTTTTCTGTGCGTCAGTTTTTCTGCGTCAGTTGTCTGACAGTTTTGCATTGCTGTCATCCCTGGTGCATCCCTGACCATTCACTGTTTATACTCCTTTTTTATTGCCTGAAGAAGCAGGTTATTCCGGTTGTCGGAGTATCTAATACATTTATGTCATTTCGAAACTGTCAAAGTTTATGTGTCTGCTTTAACCTCTTGAGGACCGTGGTGTTAAACCTCCCTAGTGACCAGGCCATTTTTCCCTAATTGGGCCACTGCAGCTTTAATGAGAGTCTGAAGCCATATTAAAAATGGCTTTTAAGCTTATATTCAGCAGGGGCATGTTTGCCCCTGCTAAAACGCCGCTATCCTGCGGCATAACGAGGGGTCTTTACCCCTCAAATCCCCCCTGCTACCTCCGGGGAGCGCTTCCGTGTGAGGCAGGGCTATGAGCTGCAGCCCTGCCTCACACGCGTCTATCAGCGCCGGATCTCCGCTTCTCCCCCGCCCCTCTCAGTCTGCCTCCGTTGAGAGGGGCGGGGGAGAGGCGGAGATCCGCCGCTGACAGACGTGTGTGAGGCAGGGCTGCAGCTCATAGCCCTGCCTCACATGGAAGCGCACAGGGGCAGCAAAATCCACGACCAAGAAAGTCGTGGATTTTGCAGGGGGGATTTGGGGGCAAAGACCCCTTGTTATGCCGCGGGATAGCAGCTTTTTAGCAGGGGCAAACATGCCCCTGCTGTATATAAGATAAAAAACCATTTTTAATCTGGCTTCAGACTCTCTTTAAGGCCTCACTGCAGGGCTGTACAACTCAGCACACAAGTGATTCCCCCCCACCCCCTCCCTTTTCTCCCCACCAACAGAGCTTTCTGTTAGTGTGGTCAGATCGCCCTCAGGATTGTTATTTATTTTTTAGAAATATTTATTTTATTATTTTTTATTAAATTTCCTTATTTTTTTTTTATTAATTTAATATCCCTCCCTTCCCACGTCAGCCTATTGCAGTGATCGGCTGTGATAGGCTTCAGCCTCCAGCTAAAGTAGCTCACCCTGCCACCACTAGTTACACTACCCCCACTAGCTACACTAACCACTGCTGTTCCCCAAATACACTAACCTACCCTGTTACCACTAGTTACAGTGTTACACCAACCTCCACTAGATACTCTAACCACTGCTGTCCCCTAAGTACACTAACCCACTTTGCCACCATTAGCTACACTAATCCCTGAGGCAACTGCAGAGTGCAGTGGAAGCCCTCACCTGACCCAGCTAATGCTCTTCAGTCCTCCATCTCTGTCTTCATTTCTAGACGGCGCTCCAAGTCCTTGGTCTTGTGTCCCCTCTGGCTCACTCCAGCCATTGCAGGTGCCCTCTTACTGCATGATGTGGCAGCACCCAGGTGCCCTTGGCACGCAGTGGGGTGAGCACCAGCACTAGCTGAAGCAGGAGGACTTGGAGCGTCGGCTGGAGACAGAGGACGATTGGAGAGCACCACCTGGATCAGGTGAGGGCTTTGTTGGTCAAACACATTTGGACATTGGGGCCATAAGACACACTGACACTGGCAGAAAAAGTCCATCTTATGGCCCAAAAATATAGTATATTGGTTTGACTTGTTGTCTGAGCCTTTAACTCTTCAACACTTCTTTCAGCTTTTTGGTAAAGCAAAATTAAACGAAGCCGTAAAGCCTCTGGAATTGCCAACAACATTCTGTGATGTTGAACCTGGGACCATTTGTGAAGTAGCAGGGTGGGGCAGAACCTCTAATGATGATGTCTACCGCCCACCAGACAAGCTAATGGAAGTCAGTCTGCCTGCTATAAGTAGAGAGCAATGTGTTGCAATGTGGTATCCTTATGCCATCACTAAAAATATGATGTGCACTCTATACGCCAATGGAGGAAAAGGTGATTGCAGGGTAAGTATAGAATACTTTTCAGTTTCTCTTGGAATGTTCCTAAAGCAACAACAGTTGCACATTATCATGTTAAAATTCACCTGAAATGAGAGGAATTCTCTGAAGTCTCTAAAAAAATTATTTTTATTTAATAAATATGTTTAACCTTCCTGGCGGTAAGCCCGAGCTGAGCTCGGGCTATGCCGCGCAGGAAGATATCTCAGTCCCTGGTGGGGCGATTTTCTTCATTTAAAATGCTGTAAGCGCAGCTAGCACTTTGCTAGCCGCGCGTACAGCTTGATCGCCGCCGCTCTGCGGCGATCGCCCGCACGCAGCGGCGCAACAGGGCCCCCCCCCCCCCCTGCCAGAGCCCTGCGCTGCCCGGACCAATGAGTTCCGGGCAGCGCTATGGGCTGGATCGGAGGCGTCTGACGTCAGGACGTCGGCTGACGTCCATGACGTCATTCCGATCGTCGCCATGGCGACAGGAGAAGCCAAACAGGGGAAAGCGTTATATACGCGTTCCCCTGTTTGCTATTGATGCCGGCGACGATCGCACTAGAGGGACACATGCGCCCTCTAGTGGTGTTTCATGTAGCTACCACTCTGGTAGCTTTACATGAAACAAAAAAAAAAAAAATTTAAAAAAAAAGGATTTTTGCCTTTTTGGCAAAAACAACTAACCGCCAGGAGGGTTAATACCTTAGCCCTAACTAAACCGCCGCATCCCCGCGGCTGTAAGCGATCTAAATCCCCCCTAACTCCCCCCTCCCTCTCCCCTGCAAAATCCACGACTTTCTTGGTCGTGGATTTTGCTGCCCTCTACTCTTCTGTTTGAGGCAGAGCTATGAGCTGCAGCCCTGCCTCACACACGTCTGTCAGCGGCGGATCTCCGCCTCTCAGCGAACGAAGACAGAGAGGGGCGGGGGAGAGGCGGAGATCCACCGCTGACCAGACGCGTGTGAGGCAGGGCTGCAGCTCATAGCCCTGCCTCACTCGGAAGCGCTGCCCGGATTGCCCCCCGGGGAGTTTGGGGGCATTTAGATAGTTTACAGCGGCGCGAATGCGGCGGTTTAGTAAGGGCTAAGGTATTAAACATATTTATTAAATAACAATACTTTTTTTAGAAACTTCAGAGTCTCTTTAAGCACTACACGTTGCCTGGGTGTCCTGCTGATCCTCTGTCTCTAATACTTTTAGCCATAGACCCTGAACAAGCATGCAGCAGATCAGATGTTTGTGAATTAAGTTTGACTGGATTACAGTAGCTGTATGCTTGTTTCAGGTGTGTGATTCAGACACTGCTGATGCCAAAGAGATCAGCAGGACTGCCAGGCAACTGGTATTGTCTAAAAGAAAATACATAGGCACAGGGCCGGGCCGAGGCAGAGGCTGGAGAGGCTCCAGCCTCAGGGCCCAGTGTTGGAGGGGGTGAACAATTCATTCAGCTGTCATTCCCAATTGTGTTTGAAGCAGAAAGAAATAAGAAAAGGGGACACATGACAGTGACTGCAAGCCAGATAACTAGAGATTAAGGTGTTGGGGAGGTTGGGGGCCCTGGGGCACCTATTAGTCTAATAGCAATCAGTGTGTGAAGGCTGGGGTGGGAGGGATGGGGGGGCGCACTTCGCTGTCTCAGCCTTGGGTGCTGAAGGACCTTGTCCCGGCTCTGCATAGGCAGCCACCATATCCCTCTCACTTCAGGTGTAACCTGCCCACCATCTATTTCCTCTAAACAGAACAATAACTCACCATTTGATATCCAGATCCTTAGAAACAGTGAAAGGACTACAAACATGGCTAATTGCTTATGAACCAGACTAAGGTAACCATACATTATTCAACTTTCCATTGAGTGATTAACAATCAACTTTAACGGGCAATCAAATACAGTGTGGTTGATTGAAAGTCAATTGACTAGTGAGAGATCCTAAGTGATTCTCCTTGACTATTGATCTGAACGATGTTGTGCCTTCATGCTCTAAAACCAAGTATTGATTCTGTGTCGATCTAAATCATGTGAACAGTATCCGATTCCTTGTCCTGTCTGACCGAGTAAATTGGTCGATTCATCCAGATATCAGCTTATTTACATCGATCGAGCAGAAGGGAACATAACTGATTCTCCCTTGATCTGATAAAATGATGGAATAAATTGGTCGATCAGAAAAATCGGCCGCACCCAGATCAGGCAACAGAATTAACCACTTCACTACTGTGCGCAGGCACAGTAGCGGCTCTTCGTTCAGGCTAGATGAAAATAGCCGAACCTGATCATATCGCTCTACTGCGCAGGCGCAAAAGGACTAGATCGGGTTTAGCTATTTCCGCTTTAACCTGAAGGAAGAGGGGCTACTGCGCCTGCGCAGGATCGCGGTAGGTAAATATTTAAATGGGATAAATGGGGACCCAGACAAGCTAACGGAGGGACAGAGGAGGACGGGAAAGCCTTGTTAGGATCCAGAGGCTTTTTTTAATTTACAGATCCCCTTTAAAGAGACTCTAAAGCCTCCGAAAATAACCCTTTTTTTAGCAAGTCTTGTTAAGCATTAACGGTTTAGCTGAAACGCCGCTATCCCGCGGCAAAACGAAGCTTTAATCACCTCAAAATGCCTGGGGCAAATTGCTGGGTTCCTTCCTGTTGGAGGCAGTGCTTTGAGCTGCAGCTCTGCCTCTATTCACGTCTATCTCCCGCGGATCTCGGCCTCCTCCCACCCCTCTCAGTCTTCTTTCACTGAGAGGGGCGGGAGGAGGCGGAGATCCATGGAGATTGCGGCGTTTCAGCTAACCCATTAATGTTTTACAGGACTGGCTAAAAAAAAAGTGTAATTTTAGGAGGCTTCAGAGTCTCTTTAATACTGTTTGAACAACAAACTTTTCAAAGCAGATGAGCATAAGGCCAAAAATCGTTACAATCGCTAATACTTTTTTGATTTTTCTTTTTCTCTTCTTTTCTTTGGCCTAAGGGAGACTCTGGAGGACCTCTGATATGTCAGGGGGAGTTCCGAGGAATTGTTTCTTTTGGCCCAAAAGCATGTGCAATTCCCAGCAGACCAGATGTTTATGCCTTCCTTACCGAAGATCACGTCACCTGGATTAAAAAACAAATAGAAAAGAAAACAGAATGATCATTTTATGACAATTGTTTGCCTTTTTTTATCATTTAATTTCTACCAGTTATAAAATGCAATCAGCTTCATAGCAACAGGAGGAGGAAAAAAAAAACAGATCACAGATCACAGCTCTAATTACAAAAAGTAGATAAATAATTAAAAATTAAAGAAGACCTCCTATTGGGTGTCAGGGACAAGTGAATTTTCTGCACCACCTAGTTTTCAATATAACTGCCATTGCCATTGCGTGCCTTGCTTTGTCTAACATGATTAAATTGTGCAAAGGAATAAAGTCTTACTTTCATTTTAGTCCCCTTGTGGTTGTTTTTTACTTTTCTTTTAGGAAAACAGGGGGGTAACTACAAATCATGGGGGCCCCAGCAAAACTTTGAAGGGCCCCTTAATGTTCTCTACCCTTTCTTTGCCTCTTCTTGGTGGCCACCAGGATCTTCCCACTCACCCATAATATGTAGTCACACAAACACCTGATATGGAATATCAGAGTAAGGGAAGGTTATTAGTTGCCCACACAATGGCGGACACCCCCGGGCCCCCTGCAGTTACGGGTGTTGCTCCCCCTAGTTACACCCCTACAGAAAATAATCATTCAAGTGAAAGATTGATGAGGCCAGTAATGCAGTTCATTCCAGCAGGGGAGTATCTGTGTAATATAGACCCTATGGCAAACACTGAAATTGCGCCTTCACCACACCCAGATCAGAGCCCCATTCCCCTCTAAAAACAGCATCCTTTGTCAAATACATGTGTTACAGTTGCCAGTTGCCAGTGTTTTTTTGGCTCAGGATATTGCTGAGTAGCTATGTTCCCCAGGTAACCAAATTAATCTGATCGGAGATCTGAGTGACTGGGAGGCATAGGGGCAGGTATGGCGCCCATGGTGCTGTGGCACCCATGGCATGATCCATACCTGCACCCCTCTAGGTACGCCTCTACATTCCAGGACTCTGCACATTCAAATTTACAATTTAGGTGGTCACACCAAGCAAAAGAACCTCTCCAGTAGGTCCACACAATAGCAAAGCACTGGGTTGTGGGCCTACATGTTTCAAGGCGGGAAATGTCATGGGGTGGTGTGTAGGTAGGGGGCTGTGTTGTTAAATGGGTGGATGTACAGTACAGACCAAAAGTTTGGACACAACTTCTCATTCAAAGAGTTTTCTTTATTTTCATGACTATGAACATTGTAGATTCACACTGAAGGTATTCAAACTATGAATTAACACATGTGGAAGTATAGTACATAACCAAAAAGTGTGCAACAACTGAAAATATGTCATATTCTAGGTTCTTCAAAATAGCCACCATTTCTTGCCTTATAAATGGGGTTGGTACCATCAGTTGTGTTGTAGAGAAGTCAGGTGGATACACAGCTGATAGTCCTACTGAATAGACTGTTAGAATTTGTGTTATGGCAAGAAAAAAGCAGCTAAGTAAAGAAAAACGAGTGGCCATCATTACTTTAAGAAACGAAGGTCAGTCAGTCAGAAAAATTGGGAAAACTTTGAAAGTGTCCCCAAGTGCAGTCTCAAAAACCATCAAACGCTACAAAGAAACTGGCTCACATGCGGACTGCCCCAGGAAAGGAAAACCAAGAGTCACCTCTGCTGCGGAGGATAAGTTAATCCGAGTCATCAGCCTCAGAAATCGCAGGTTAACAGCAGCTCAGATTAGAGACCAGGTCAATGCCACACAGAGTTCTAGCAGCAGACACATCTCTAGAACAACTGTTAAGAGGCGACTGTGTGAATCAGGCCTTCATGGTAGAATATCTGCTAGGAAACCACTGGTAAGGACAGGCAACAAGCAGAAGAGACTTGTTTGGGCTAAAGAACACAAGGAATGGACATTAGACCAGTTGAAATCTGTGCTTTGGTCTGATGAGTCCAAATTTGAGATTTTTGGTTCCAACCACTGTGTCTTTGTGCAATGCAAAAAAGGTGAACGGATGGTCTCTACATGCCAGGTTCCCACCGTGAAGCATGGAGGAGGAGGTGTGATGGTGTGGAGGTGCTTTGCTGGTGACACTGTTGGGGATTTATTCAAAATTGAAGGCATACTGAACCAGCATGGCTACCACAGCATCTTGCAGCGGCATGCTATTCCATCCGGTTTGCGTTTAGTTGGACCATCCTTTATTTTTCAACAGGACAATGACTCCAAACAACTCTCCAGGCTGTGTAAGGGCTATTTGACCAGGAAGGAGAGCGATGGGGTGCTGCACAAGATGACCTGGCCTCCACAGTCATCAGACCTGAACCCAATCGAGATGGTTTGGGGTGAGCTGGACCGCAGACTGAAGGCAAAAGGGCCAACAAGTGCTAAGCATCTCTGGGATCTCCTTCAAGACTGTTGGAAGACCATTTCAGGTGACTACCTCTTGAAGCTCATCAAGAGAATGCCAAGAGTGAGGAAAGCAGTAATCAAAGCAAAAGGTGGCTACTTTGAAGAACCTAGAATATGACATATTTTCAGTTGTTTCACACTTTTTGGTTATGTACTATACTTCCACATGTGTTAATTCATAGTTTGGATGCCTTCAGTGTGAATCTACAATGTTCATAGTCATGAAAATAAATAAAACTCTTTAAATCTGTACTGTAATGGTGACATTTTTACATAAAAATAGTGATGTTGAATAAGAAGCAAATACAGAATTTTCATAATCCTGCATCAAGCCATCACCAGGGAAAGCCAAAATGAAAAGGGGACCACTAGACCACAATGCAAAATAAGGGGGCACAGCACAATGCTACCACAGGGGACCCATAACACAGAGGCCATTGTAAGGGAACACAGAATATATTTATTGTAAAATTCAATATCACCACCATATATTCTAGCAGCAAAACATTTTTTTTTCCTACAGTAGTACATTTTCTTTTAAAACAGTGATGGCTGAGAAAAAAATATTTTTTTCTTATTTTTTTATTCTTTTTCCTTTTAAAATGCATAGGAAATGAAATAATTCCTGGGGGGTAATAGCCCCTAAAGAACGTCTGTTTTGTCCTGAGACAAAAGGAGGAGCGCTCA
Source organism: Hyperolius riggenbachi (assembly GCF_040937935.1). NCBI lineage: Eukaryota > Metazoa > Chordata > Amphibia > Anura > Hyperoliidae > Hyperolius > Hyperolius riggenbachi. The sequence goes on along the minus strand of NC_090646.1, from coordinate 593,854,916 downwards.
CAGGTTCTGTATAAATGGGACTAGGCTTCAGCTCTCCACGGTGGACCCACTCTTCAGTGCTTGCGGTTGCAGGATCAGCTGATGGACGTCCAGTACACTAGCCTGGCGTGCAGACTGGGAGACACTGCTTTGTGGTTTTATAGTGATAGAAGCTGTTTGCTGTCACTGTGCTGTATGGATGGATGTTATGCTGGGAACACACAATACGTTTTTCGCATTTAATTCTCCACTTGATCGTTTTTTCCGCTCGATTCTCCACTCGATTCTCTTGTCTTTTTCCATTAACTTCTATGAGGAATCGAGCGGTAAAACGATCGAGAGGAATATTGGACATGACAGAATTTATCAATCGAACGCATCTAGCGGGCGGGAAACCGAAACGTGTGTTCCCAGCATTAGGCTGTGTCTGCATCCATGGGAGAGAACTGCTCCAAGGCTCAGCAGTGCTAGGAACAGCTGAAGGCTGCTGCTGCACTGCGTGTGTTAGTGAAAGAGGAGAGGCTCTATAGCTGCACTAGCCAATGGGCTGGGTCAATTGCTGTATGGCTGGGCTGCAAGTAATGAGAGTGTGAATGTGGCTTTGGAAAGTAATACAAGTGTATATTTCACAACACGTTTCACAAGAGAACTATCCTTTACTTCATCAGGAAAAACAAAAGTCTGCCTAGGATGCATCGTGGGAGATATCATTTGCTCACTCTAACCTGAATTACCAAAAATACCTTCTGTTTTAATAAGGCACAGCTCTGTTTTACATGGCATGTTTAGTAAGATGGCTTTTTGGTCCTTTGTAGCCCCTTACACACTCCTTACACACCATGAGCTCGCTGGGTACTATGCTACTTCATCAGATGAAGTAAAACACACAGAGAGTACCTTTATGTAGACATAACAATGGATTAATTAGCATTAATTAACTTCGGGGGCAGACAAAAAGTGGGGGGAAGGTTCAGAGTTTTGGGTTATGCCAATTAGTAATGGGGTTTGGTCTATGCAAATAAGCACTACAAAACAATCTCTAGTGCAAAAGAAAAAAAAATAACGGTATAAAATTAATAAATGGCTAAAGTTGGAATTAAAATAAAGCCAGAAAAAATATATAAAAAGTGAATGATAAGAGATAAGGCGTCGTCTTAAATTGGATATTTCGGTATATACAAAAGTCACTCTAATGACACTGTGATGTTATAAACTAAAACGGGTGGTCCATATAATGTTCAATGGGAAAATCAGATGAGATAGATGGAAGTTTAGGGTAAAACCTATCTGCATACGCCTGCAACAATTATTGCTATTATTTTTATAAAATCATGTAAAAATATCATTTCACAAATTTCACGTTAATTCCCATATCCTCCAGACAGGCATTAAAAATCACTGGGAAACAGTGTGCCCAACTGGAGATTCCAGGAGGTTTCTCTGTGGTACAAAACTCCAGATCTTTCATAGATGTTCCAATGAGTCGCTTGTTCGATCATTGTGATTTTTACTAAACCCAAGGTAATTTTTTATCACTAAAGGACCCTAAAAAATCCTTTCAGTAGACCCTTATCTCGGGCATCGACTCCATAACCAGCAGAGCTGGAACAAGGTCCTCCAGCACCCAAGGCTGAGACACCAAAGTGCGCCCCTCCATCCCTCCCACCCCATCCGTCACACACTGATTGCTATTAGACTAAGAGGCGCCCCAGGGCCTCCAAACCCCCCCCCCCCCCCCCCCCCCCACATACACACACACACACCTTAATCTCTAGTTATCTGGCTTGCATTTACTGCCCCGGGTTCCCCTTTCTTATTTCTCTGTGCTTCAAAAACAAGAAGAATAATAGATGGGTTAGTTGTGCGACCGCTCCTACACTGCACCCTGAGGCTGGAGCCTCTCTCACCTCTGCCTCGGCCCAGCCCTGATAACCAGTAATCTGTCCCACTACATAGATATCCAGCTACAAAAGTTAGTGTGTAGTCTTCCTGCCTATTATTGTTGATCGAACACCCAGATATTTGGGCTCGGGTCGGCTCGGCCGAACATGGTCCAGTTGTTTGGGATATGTTCGGGATATTCAGCTGAATACCAAGCCTAATGGAAGTCAATAGGGACCCGAGCATGCCTGCTTTGCAGGCCTGAAAAAACTTGCAAAATGAGGGAAACTTCTGCAAAATGGGTTGGAAATAGTGGTGGGGCATTTACACATAGATGTTAGGCTCAGAATAAAAGGAGGGACTCATGTTTGCAGAGCAGTGCACCAATTATACTTGACTGCCAATAAAACAAATAAAACGCCCCAAAAAAAGGCATACGTGTATGGGGAAAAACTGCACACTTAAAGAGAATCTGTATTGTTAAAATCGCACAAAAGTAAACATACCAGTGTGTTAGGGGACATCTCCTATTCCCCTCTGTCACAATTTTGCTGCTCCTCGCCGCATTAAAAGTAGTCAAAAACAGTTTTAAAAAGTTTGTTTATAAACAAACAAAATGGCCACCAAAACAGGAAGTAGGTTGATGTACAGTATGTCCACACATCGAAGAAATCATTTGTGTGTTTACCTTTCCCCCTGTAGCTCTCACCCACTGAAGAGTTACAGGCTGATTGTTTCTTCCTGCAGATAGCTCTGCTCCTTTCACAACAGAGCTATCCAGCTTGTAAAAGATAAGAGAGCAGAGATAAGCTGCCCTAATCTAAATAACACACAAGGGAGTGTGCATAGAGGGGGCCTGAAGGGGGGGGGGTGCTAGCATAACAGATCCACAACACTGAAAGTTGGCAGCCTTCCAGACACAGGGTGACAAGTCTGACAGGGGAAAGATAAGCTGATTTATTACAGAGACGGTGATAGTACAAAGTGTTGCAGTAAGCCAGAGCACATTAGAATAGGTTTAGGAACTTGTAGGATGGTAGAAAACAGGATGAAATTTTTGTTACAGAGTCTCTTTAAGGCCAATGCAATTTATCGCCATGCATTCATAAATATAATAGAAATGAGATATTCCTGAAAAGCAATCCTACCAATGGGACCGGCAATGCTAACCCAGCACACAGGATGGAAGAGGAGGTACAAGAGGAGAACAATGCCACGCTTTGTGACACAACCCAGGCCTTGCATGAGGACAAAATGCATGCTTAAAGTGAACCCGAGGTGAGAGTGACATGGAGGCTGCCTGCCATATTTATTTCCTTTTAAGCAACACCAGTTGCCTGGCTGTCCTGCAGATCCTCTGCCTCTAATACGTTCAGGCATAGACCCTGAACAAGCATGCAGCAGATCTTGTCCGATCTGGCTGCCTCAAAGGCGCCAATAAGCGAGGGAAGGATACCGAACACCATGCGGTGCTCGGCTGGGCTCGAACCGAACACCGCGTTATTCGGGGAATAACGAACAGCGTCGAGCACTGATCGATCAACACTACTGCCTATCTCAAAGACACTTGATAAAATTAATAATATTATTAAAAATATTATTAATAATAAATATGAACAATAATTATCAAAAATAAATATGACTAACATTATTAAAATAGCTTTATAATCAGTGATATTATGGATAAAATCAATAAAATTAGGGATGGGACGAATCCACAATTTCTTCGAATCCGAATCCGGATCCGAATCTAAAAAGGTTCTCGAATATCTCGAACCTTTCGAATCCCGAATCTAACGAATCCTGCACATAAGAATTGTGCGATCCGTGGTATAGTTGCCCGCAGTATAGGTACCCAGGCATAGGTAGCGAGGTAAAGGTGCCCAGTGGTGCTCAGCAGAGCTCGAATATTCGAGTAGCTCGAATATTCGAGCTCTTTTTTAGCTATTCGAGCTCGTTATTCGAGCTCCGAATAGCTGGAGCTATTCGAATGGGCTATCCGAGTACACTCGAATAGCCCATTCACTATTCGAGCTATTCGAGCAACCCGGCGCTATTCGAGCTCGGTACCGAGCTCGAATAGCGTCATAGCCCAGATTGATGTCCTTAGAGCCAATCAGAGGGCTCCCAGGCCCTCTGACGGCAGCCAATCACAGAGGGGGACCCTGGCCAGCCCCTACCCTATAAATAGCGGCCGCCATGTTACGTTTCTCCGTGCTTGCCTGAGACTTGTACAGAGAGAGAGTTGCTCCTTTGTGCTTTGGCTTAGCAAGAGCTCTATTGTGGTCGTTTACCTAGCGTTTTTGCTCACATACACCTCCTATACACACCTATATTGTTGTTAGTTATTTAGACATTGTATTTTAGTTAGTAGCTTGTGTGTTACATTAGAGACAGGCAGCTGCTGCAAGCTTACAGGTTTAGGCCTCAGGGGGGCCTTGCCTCTGTGGGCAGCTGTCCTCTGTTTATTTCTCTCATCTATACCAGTATTTCTGCTGTCCTTTACTAATAGTATTGTAGTTATACTGTACTAGGAGTAGGACACTCACTGACTGTCACTGTTTATAGGCTACTAGCTAGCTCCTGCGTGTGGGCACTCACTCACTGTCTGTGTGTACACACACTCTATTTCCTTCTGATTACTGATAGATTATTGTTAGTTAGTTGTACTTACTTACTACTTACTCTTACTGTACCCGTAGGGACACTCACTGTCACTGTTCATATAGGCTACTAGCTCCTGCGTGTGCGCACTGCACTCACTGTCTGAGTGTACACACACAACACACACTCTATTTCCTTCTGATCGCTGATTGATTATCGTAATTAGTTAGTTGTACTTACTGTTACTACTTACTCTTACTGTACTAGGAGTCTAGGACACTCAGTCACTGTCCATAGGCTACTAGCTCCTGCGTGCGTGCACTCACTGTCTGAGTGTACACACACAACACACACTCTATTTCCTTCTGATCGCTGATTGATTATCGTAATTAGTTAGTTCTACTTACTTACTGTTACTACTTACTCTTACTGTACTAGGAGTCTAGGACACTCAGTCACTGTGTTCATAGGCTACTAGCTCCTGCGTGCGTGCACTCACTGTCTGAGTGTACACACACAACACACACTCTATTTCCTTCTGATCGCTGATTGATTATTGTAATTAGTTAGTTCTACTTACTGTTACTACTTACTCTTACTGTACTAGGAGTCTAGGACACTCAGTCACTGTGTTCATAGGCTACTAGCTCCTGCGTGCGTGCACTCACTGTCTGAGTGTACACACACCCACACTCCATTTCCTTCTGATCGCTGATTGATTATTGTAATTAGTTAGTTCTACTTACTGTTACTACTTACTCTTACTGTACTAGGAGTCTAGGACACTCAGTCACTGTGTTCATAGGCTACTAGCTCCTGCGTGCGTGCACTCACTGTCTGAGTGTACACACACCCACACTCCATTTCCTTCTGATCGCTGATTGATTATTGTAATTAGTTAGTTCTACTTAGTGTTACTACTTACTCTTACTGTACTAGGAGTCTAGGACACTCAGTCACTGTGTTCATAGGCTACTAGCTCCTGCGTGCGTGCACTCACTGTCTGAGTGTACACACACCCACACTCCATTTCCTTCTGATCGCTGATTGATTATCGTAATTAGTTAGTTGTACTTACTGTTACTACTTACTCTTACTGTACTAGGAGTCTAGGACACTCAGTCACTGTCCATAGGCTACTAGCTCCTGCGTGCGTGCACTCACTGTCTGAGTGTACACACACCACCCACACTCTATTTCCTTCTGATTGCTGATTGATTATCGTAATTAGTTAGTTGTACTTACTGTTACTACTTACTCTTACTGTACTAGGAGTCTAGGACACTCAGTCACTGTGTTCATAGGCTACTAGCTCCTGCGTGCGTGCACTCACTGTCTGAGTGTACACACACCCACACTCCATTTCCTTCTGATCGCTGATTGATTATTGTAATTAGTTAGTTCTACTTAGTGTTACTACTTACTCTTACTGTACTAGGAGTCTAGGACACTCAGTCACTGTGTTCATAGGCTACTAGCTCCTGCGTGCGTGCACTCACTGTCTGAGTGTACACACACCCACACTCCATTTCCTTCTGATCGCTGATTGATTATCGTAATTAGTTAGTTGTACTTACTGTTACTACTTACTCTTACTGTACTAGGAGTCTAGGACACTCAGTCACTGTCCATAGGCTACTAGCTCCTGCGTGCGTGCACTCACTGTCTGAGTGTACACACACCACCCACACTCTATTTCCTTCTGATCGCTGATTGATTATTGTAATTAGTTAGTTCTACTTAGTGTTACTACTTACTCTTAATGTACTAGGAGTCTAGGACACTCAGTCACTGTGTTCATAGGCTACTAGCTCCTGCGTGCGTGCACTCACTGTCTGAGTGTACACACACCCACACTCCATTTCCTTCTGATCGCTGATTGATTATCGTAATTAGTTAGTTGTACTTACTGTTACTACTTACTCTTACTGTACTAGGAGTCTAGGACACTCAGTCACTGTCCATAGGCTACTAGCTCCTGCGTGCGTGCACTCACTGTCTGAGTGTACACACACCACCCACACTCTATTTCCTTCTGATCGCTGATTGATTATCGTAATTAGTTAGTTGTACTTACTGTTACTACTTACTCTTACTGTACTAGGAGTCTAGGACACTCAGTCACTGTGTTCATAGGCTACTAGCTCCTGCGTGCGTGCACTCACTGTCTGAGTGTACACACACCCACACTCCATTTCCTTCTGATCGCTGATTGATTATTGTAATTAGTTAGTTCTACTTAGTGTTACTACTTACTCTTACTGTACTAGGAGTCTAGGACACTCAGTCACTGTGTTCATAGGCTACTAGCTCCTGCGTGCGTGCACTCACTGTCTGAGTGTACACACACCCACACTCCATTTCCTTCTGATCGCTGATTGATTATCGTAATTAGTTAGTTGTACTTACTGTTACTACTTACTCTTACTGTACTAGGAGTCTAGGACACTCAGTCACTGTCCATAGGCTACTAGCTCCTGCGTGCGTGCACTCACTGTCTGAGTGTACACACACCACCCACACTCTATTTCCTTCTGATCGCTGATTGATTATTGTAATTAGTTAGTTCTACTTACTGTTACTACTTACTCTTACTGTACTAGGAGTCTAGGACACTCAGTCACTGTGTTCATAGGCTACTAGCTCCTGCGTGCGTGCACTCACTGTCTGAGTGTACACACACCCACACTCCATTTCCTTCTGATCGCTGATTGATTATCGTAATTAGTTAGTTGTACTTACTGTTACTACTTACTCTTACTGTACTAGGAGTCTAGGACACTCAGTCACTGTCCATAGGCTACTAGCTCCTGCGTGCGTGCACTCACTGTCTGAGTGTACACACACCACCCACACTCTATTTCCTTCTGATCGCTGATTGATTATTGTAATTAGTTAGTTCTACTTACTGTTACTACTTACTCTTACTGTACTAGGAGTCTAGGACACTCAGTCACTGTGTTCATAGGCTACTAGCTCCTGCGTGCGTGCACTCACTGTCTGAGTGTACACACACTAAATTTACTTGTGATTACTACTGATTATTGTAACTGCTAGTTGTACTTCCTGACTGTTACTACTTACTTACTGTACTAGGGGACACTCACTCAGTCACCTCACCAACCAACCAACTCACCTCATTAAAGTACCCCACTTTTCACCCGCCCTTTTAAAAAACTTTTGTCTATACGCCCAAAACATTGAAGATGTCTGGAAGTGGCAGCCAGCGCGGTTTGGGCAAGGGCAAGGGCAGCAAGGGAATCAGGAGGAGAGGGAGCAGCATTGTGGCAAGCCGCGGCCGCGGGCGCGCCACCATGCACAGTTCCGCAGCAGCAGCAGCGTCAGTGGCTAACATTCCTCCCATAGCCACTGGCCGTGGACGCCTTGGGCGCCGCCCAGCAGGAGCATCTGCAACTCACGCTGCAGAGACACAGCAGCAGCAGCGTGTGGCACCTGCTCCCATTTTCCTCCAGCCGGGTCGGAAACGTCCCATTGAGGAAAAGGATGCAGACACTGTGGTGCAACTCATGACGGAGGATGAGCAGCCCGCCATCAGCTCTGCATCCGAGGCCTCCACCCTCACCACCACCACCACCACCACCCCTGTTCGCAGCAGCCGCCCAGCAGGGCCTGGGGAGGAGGCCAGTTCACCGTCAGTTGGCGACCTGTCATTCAGCAGTCTTTTGACCCCAGGCATCATGAGTCAATTGTCTGCTGTTGTTGGCGATTTTGAGGAGGAGATGCTGATGGGCACTTTGGGGGATGAGGGATTGGACAGCAAGACTGTGGCGACAGTCAAGCAGCCCATCCATGCATCAGGAGAGGAGTTTGGGGGGTCCTCATCCCAGCAGGACATGTTTCAGGAGGGGGAGGATGATGATGACCCGGTGACAGACAGAGACTGGGTGCCACCACCTCCAGGGGATGTCGTCCTCAGCAGCTCTGAGGAGGAGGAGGAGGATGCTCTTGTGGGCCTTGCAAGGAGGCGCATCATTGCAAGCATTGGCAGCAGCAGTAGGCAGGTCCCACAGCCTGCTGGTGTCTCAGGCTCAGCAGCAGCAGCAGCAGCATCTGCCAGTACCACCACCAGCCGCACCCAAGCCCCCCAAGCCCCCCCCCCCAACCACCACAGGGAGACAGGCAGCAGCGCTTCCATGCCGTAGGGGGATGTTTAAGTCACCAATCTGGCGATATTTCACCATGCCCACTGTGTACAGCAAGTACGCCACTTGCAACCACTGTCAGCGGAAGTTGAGCAGAGGTGCAGACCCCTTAAAGTTCTGCACCAGCTCGCTCATCAACCACCTTGCGGCTAAACATTTCCACCAGCATGAGGAGTTCCAGAGGCTGAAGGCATCAGGTGCTGGCAGTGGCACCACACCCATCACTGCACAGCCTTCAGCAGCAGCAGCAGCAACAGCAGCCACCCGCCCTCCTGCTCCTCCAGCAGCACCAGCAGGAGTGCGGAAACGCACTGCTCCTCCCCCCTCTGCAACTCCTGCCGCCGACACTGAGGCCTGTTCTGGCAGCCAGTCCTCAGTGGCCTCCTCTGCTGTGTCTGCTGATTCCCGTGTCAGCAAAAGGCCACGCCAGAGCCTTTTGAGCGAGTCCTTCCAGGGGGTGGTTAGGGCTCTGCCTCCCAGCAGCCGTCGCGTGCGGCAGCTGAACGGCTTGCTGGCACGGGCCATGTGCTCCCAACTCCTGCCGTACACGCTCGTGCAGGAGGGGAGCGACATTCGTGCGCTGCTTGCTTGCGCAGCCCCAGACTGGCAGCTCCCCAGCAGACACTTCTTTGCCCGCAAGGCCATTCCTGCACTGCACCGCTTTGTGATGGCCAATGTGGAGCGAGGGCTGGAGCACGCGGTTGGTGAAAGGGTCCACGTCACCATGGACTCCTGGAGCAGCCGCTTCGGGACAGGCCGCTACCTGTCCTTCACTGTCCACTGGGTCAGCTTGGTGGAAGGGGGTGAGGATGGGAGAGCAGCAGCGGGCACAGCAGCAGCAGCAACACAGTGGGTGGTGCCACCCCGCAGGGTCAGGGGAACTGCAGCAGGTTCCTCCGATCCTCTGCCATCCTCCGGCAAACCTGGCCAAACCCCCCGCCTCAGCAGCAGCGTGAAGGCCCGCCACTGCCAAGCGCTGCTGCACTTGGTCAGCCTTGGGAAGACCAAGCTGACGGCAACCCATGTGTTGGCCAAACTCCAGGAGCAGGAGAGGATTTGGCTGACCCCCAGAGGCCTCAGAGTCGGAGAGGTGGTGGCCGACAATGGGGCCAATCTGGTTGCCGCAATAGACAGGGGAAACCTGACCCACATCCCCTGTCTTGCCCACGTGCTGAACCTGGTGGTGCAGAAGTTCCTGCGCACCTACCAGGGGATGGGCGAACTGCTGGAAACGGCAAGGAATGTTGTGCGTCACTTCCGGCGCTCGGCTGCAGCCTGTGCGAGCCTGGAAGACGTGCAAAAGGAGCTGGATCTGCCACGCCATCGGCTGATCCTTGACGTTCCGACTCGCTGGAACTCCACCCTGGCGATGTTGGAGCGTCTGGTTGAACAGAAGCACGCTGTCAACCAGTACCTTGCCCTGGCCACTGTTTCCGCCGCTCAGAGAAGGGACAAGACCAGCAACATCCCGTCCATCGTCCCCGATGATGACTGGAGGCACATGCAGCAGGTGTGCTTTGTGCTGGCTCCCTTCCTGCAGGCCACAAACATGGTGAGCAGGGACCATGCTATGGTCTGCGAGTGGGTGCCCCTGGTTTCTCTGCTGAACAGGGCCCTCGATGCTTTGCTGGAACAGGGAGCGGCAGCCTTGGACCAGCAGGAGCGGCAACCAGCTGCGCAGTCCACCTCTGAGGGGGAGGAGGAGGAGGACTTGGTGGAGGTCCCTGACCTGGCTGCTGATGAGGGGGATCAGCACAGCGCAGCTGAGTTGGTGCGGGGGTGGAGAGAGGATGAGGCGGCAGAGGAGGAGGATGAGGACAGCACTGACGTCGATGTGCCAGCAGACGTGGCCCGCCTCTTCCCAATGGCAGCGCACATGCTGACGTGCCTGCGCAGGGACCCCAGGGTGATCCAGATGAAGCAGAGGGAGGACATCTGGATCAGCATGATGTTGGACCCACGCCTCAAGGGGAAGTTAAGCCAGTTCCTGCCGCCTGCAGGAGGAGACCCAGCGCAACAAATAAGGAGCTTGCAGCAGGCCCTTGTTGAGCGCTTGGAGGAAGCCTTCCCCCAGCCTTCCACCCCCACTGTCCAGCAGCCAGCACAGAGGCAGCAGCAGGTGCCTGCATCCAGCAGCAGCAAGCGCCCCACAGACCTGCTGTCTCTCAGCCACGAGCTCTACAGGACTGTAGAGGCTCCGGCAGCAGTGACTAGAGAGGAGATGCATGCAGCAGCATCCTCCTCCGGTCACAGCCAGCGCCTGACCCGCATGGTGGCTGACTACATGGGGTCGTACAGCGGGCTTGACAGCGATGCCCCTGTTGATCCCATGGAGTATTGGGTCAAGCGCATGGAGATCTGGAGTGAGCTGGCGCAGTACGCCCTGGAAGTGCTGTCCTGCCCCCCTTCCAGCGTGCTGTCCGAGCGCTGCTTCAGTGCAGCTGGTGGCGTGGTCACCGAGAAACGCTCACGTCTGTCTCACAAGTCTGTGGACAGACTGACGTTTCTCAAGATGAACCAGGCGTGGGTGGAAGGCGAGTTCCTGGCCCCTGTTGTCGGCGAGAGGGGGACATGAACTGGCTGCCGGAACCATCGTTAATGTGCCTTACCACCCTTTACCACCTCCTGGCTCCTGCTCACTAAGCCAGCCTGGTTCACTTTGACTATTACGTCGCCTGCAGCCACACATTTTACACCTACAGTGGGCTGCTGTGTACTGCCCTTCTGCTGTCTGTCTGTGTTTCCCACTGCCAGGGTACACAGAATTACCTTCTTCTGCTGCCACTCTGCCACCAGCTATTACGTCAAACAATAGCTATATTGGTTGTAAAACCAAAAACCAAAAAACCATAAAAAAAAAAAAGGTTTAATTTTTCTGAGGTGCCCGGGTTGAAAACTGTGTTGTCCCAGTTGTGTATTGGACACAATGTGGGCTGCACGACCGCTGTCTGGGACCTCCTGTTGTGTTTATTTACAGCCCTGGTATCACCGCTAGGTACCAGGGCTATTATGTCACGCTGCCTACCTGCTGCCACACTCACACTGCTCCTCCATACCTCCTCCTGCTGCTGCTGCTGCTGCTGCTGTCTGTCTGTGTTTCCCACTGCCAGGGTACACAGATGATTTACCTTCTGCTGCCACTCTGCCACCAGCTATTACGTCAAACAATAGCTGCTCGCCTACTCCTCCATTCCTCCTCCTGCTGCTGCTGTCTGTCTGTGTTTCCCACTGCCAGGGTACACAGAATTACCTTCTTCTGCTGCCACTCTGCCACCAGCTATTACGTCAAACAATAGCTATATTGGTTGCAAAACCAAAACCAAACAAACCATTAAAAAAAAAAAAAAGGTTTAATTTTTCTGAGGTGCCTGGGTTGAAAACTGTGTTGTCCCAGTTGTGTATTGGACACAATGTGGGCTGCACGACCGCTGTCTGGGACCTCCTGTTGTGTTTATTTACAGCCCTGGTATCACCGCTAGGTACCAGGGCTATTATGTCACGCTGCCTACCTGCTGCCACACTCACACTACTCCTCCATACCTCCTCCTGCTGCTGCTGCTGCTGTCTGTCTGTGTTTCCCACTGCCAGGGTACACTACACAGATGATTTACCTTCTGCTGCCACTCTGCCACCAGCTATTACGTCAAACAATAGCTGCTCACATTACTCCTCCATTCCTCCTGCTGCTGTTGCTGTCTGTCTGTGTTTCCCACTGCCAGGGTACACAGAATTACCTTCTGCTGCCACTCTGCCACCAGCTATTACGTCAAACAATAGCTATATTGGTTGCAAAACCAAAACCAAACAAACCATTAAAAAAAAAAAAAGGTTTAATTTTTCTGAGGTGCCCGGGTTGAAAACTGTGTTGTCCCAGTTGTGTATTGGACACAATGTGGGCTGCACGACCGCTGTCTGGGACCTCCTGTTGTGTTTATTTACAGCCCTGGTATCACCGCTAGGTACCAGGGCTATTATGTCACGCTGCCTACCTGCTGCCACACTCACACTACTCCTCCATACCTCCTCCTGCTGCTGCTGCTGCTGTCTGTCTGTGTTTCCCACTGCCAGGGTACACTACACAGATGATTTACCTTCTGCTGCCACTCTGCCACCAGCTATTACGTCAAACAATAGCTGCTCACATTACTCCTCCATTCCTCCTGCTGCTGTTGCTGTCTGTCTGTGTTTCCCACTGCCAGGGTACACAGAATTACCTTCTGCTGCCACTCTGCCACCAGCTATTACGTCAAACAATAGCTATATTGGTTGCAAAACCAAAACCAAACAAACCATTAAAAAAAAAAAAAAAGGTTTAATTTTTCTGAGGTGCCCGGGTTGAAAACTATGTTGTCCCAGTTGTGTATTGGACACAATGTGGGCTGCACGACCGCTGTCTGGGACCTCCTGTTGTGTTTATTTACAGCCCTGGTATCACCGCTAGGTACCAGGGCTATTATGTCACGGCGAGCTGCCTGCCTCATTGACTGCCTGCTGCCACACACTCATCCTCCTCCTCCTGCTGCTGAATTTACCTCCTGCTGTCTTTGTGTTTCCACTGCCAGGGAGCACATACAATGGCGCTTCCAACATGCGTGCGCCCACCAGCTATTTGTTACGCTCAAAAATAGCTGCATTTCTTTAAAAAAAAAATTGAAAAGAGAAATACGTGAAGAAGAAGAAGACGATATTGAAAAAGAAGGAGAAGATGAAGATGAAGAAGAAGATGAAGAAGAAGATGAAGAAGATGATGAAGAAGAAGATGAAAAAGAAGAAGAAGATGAAGAAGATGAAGAAGATGAAGAAGAAGAAGATGAAAAAGAAGAAGATGAAGAAGAAGAAGAAGAAGATGAAGAAGATGATGAAGAAGATGAAGAAGAAGAAGAAGAAGAAGAAGATGAAGAAGAAGAAGATGAAGAAGAAGAAGAAGAAGATGATGAAGAAGAAGAAGAAGATGAAGAAGAAGAAGATGAAGAAGATGAAGAAGATGAAGATGAAGAAGAAGATGATGAAGAAGAAGAAGAAGAAGAAGAAGAAGAAGAAGACAATATAGAAGAAGAAGAAGAAGATATAGAAGAAGAAGATCTAGAAGAAGAAGAAGAAAGATAAAGAAGAAGAAGAACAAGTATATACAGTAACACTACTGAACAAAATTAAGGACACAACTTCTCTTTCCACATTTTTTTTTAAAGGAACATCCCCACATAATCACTTGCTGTTGTTACTTGGAAAAAAAGATGTTTCTTGCATCATTCACCCTCAAAACAAGTGTTGGAAGCTATTTAAGGCCAATTCGAATAGTCAGCTCGAATAGTGAGCTCGAATACCGACTCGAATAGTGAGCTCGAAGTCCGAGGTCGAATCGAATAGTAAAAATTATTCGACTCGAATATTCGACTGACCTCGAATAATTTACTATTCGAATTCAACCTAACTCGAATTTTGAAAAGGGGTATTTGAGCATCACTAAAGGTGCCTTCAGTATAGCTAGCTAGGTATGGGTGCCTTCAATATAGGTAGCTTTCAGTACAGGTAGCAAGGTATAGGGGCCTTCAGTATAGGTAGCAAGGTATAGGGGCCCTAAGTATAGGTAGCAGGGTATATGGGCCTTTAGTATAGGTAGCAGGGTATATGGGCCTTCAGTATAGGTAGCAGGGTATATGGGCCTTCAGTATAGGTAGCAGGGTATATGGGCCTTCAGTATAGGTAGCAGGGTATATGGGCCTTCAGTATAGGTAGCAGGGTATATGGGCCTTCAGTAAAGGTAGCAGGGTATATGGGCCTTCAGTAAAGGTAGCAGGGTATATGGGCCTTCAGTATTGGTAGTTAACTAGGTATAGGGGCCTTCAGTATAGGTAGGTAGGTAAAGGGACCTTCAGTATAGGTATATAGGGTATAGGGCCTTAAGTATAGGTAGGTATGTAGGTAGGTATAGGGGCCTTTAGGTAGGTAGGTATAGGGGCCTTTAGGTAGGTAGGTATAGGGGCCTTTAGGTAGGTAGGTAAAGGGACCTTCAGTATAGGTAGCAGGGTATAGGGCCTTAAGTATAGGTAGGTATGTAGGTAGGTATAGGGGCCTTTAGGTAGGTAGGTATAGGGGCCTTTAGGTAGGTAGGTAAAAGGACCTTCAGTATAGGTAGGTATGTAGGTAGGTAGGTATAGGGGCCTTTAGGTAGGTGGGTAGGTAGGTGTAGGGGCCTGTAGGTAGGTAGGTATAGGGGCCTTTAGGTAGGTAGGTAGGTATAGGGGCATTTAGGTAGGTAGGTATAGGGGCCTTTAGGTAGGTGGGTAGGTAGGTGTAGGGGCCTGTAGGTAGGTAGGTGTAGGGGCCTTTAGGTAGGTAGGTAGGTAGGTATAGGGGCCTTTAGGTAGTTAGGTGTAGGGGCCTTTAGGTAGGTGGGTAGGTAGGTGTAGGGGCCTTTAGGTAGGTAGGTAGGTATAGGGGCCTTTAGGTAGGTAGGTATAGGGGCCTTTACGTAGGTAGGTAGGTAGGGGGGCCTGTAGGTAGGTAGATGGGTGGGTAGGTATAGGGGCCCTTAGGTG
Source organism: Hyperolius riggenbachi (assembly GCF_040937935.1). Classification (NCBI taxonomy): domain Eukaryota; kingdom Metazoa; phylum Chordata; class Amphibia; order Anura; family Hyperoliidae; genus Hyperolius; species Hyperolius riggenbachi. The sequence goes on along the minus strand of NC_090646.1, from coordinate 593,839,750 downwards.
GGTAGGTAGGTATAGGGGCCTGTAGGTAGGTATACGGGCCTTTAGGTAGGTAGGTATAGGGGCCTTTAGGTAGGTAGGTATAGGGGCCTGTAGGTGGGTAGGTATAGGGGCCTGTAGGTGGGTAGGTAGGTATAGGGGCCTGTAGGTAGGTAGATGGGTAGGTAGGTATACAGGACTTTAGGTAGGTAGGTATAGGGGCCTTTAGGTAGGTAGGTAGGTAGGTATAGGGGCCTGTAGGTGGGAAGGTAGGTAGGTAGGTATAGGGGCCTGTAGGTGGGTAGGTAGGTATAGGGGCCTGTAGGTAGGTATAGGGGCCTTCCCCATGCCTCCTCCGCTCACCGCCAACCCCCCTCCCCGTGCCATGTCCGCCCCCCCCGTGCCTCCTCCACTCCCCCCCCCCCCCGTGCCTCCTCCGCTCACCCCTGCATGAGTATCTACTCACCTTTCCGTGGAGCGCAGAGCGGCAGACCTCTTCGATACTTCCCTGTTCCCTCTAGTGGCCGGACCAGCTCTTACTGATGACATCATTGTAAGAGCCGGTCACTAGGGGGAACCAGGAAGTCGGCGAGAGGTCTGCCGCTCTGTGCGCTCCGCTCAGGTGAGTTGATGCTGGCGAACGGAGGAGGCGCGGGGGGGTCGGAGAAGGTCGGGGGAGGACGAGTGTGGGCGGAGGGAGCGGTGTATGCGGCGATGCAGCGTCGGGATTCGGCGGATTCGGAAAGTGAAAAATGGCGTCGGGATTCGAATCCACAAATCTCGAATATTTCCCAATATTCGAGGGATTCGTGGATTCGCCGGATTCGTCGTCCCACCCCTAAATAAAATCAAAGACCCAGATATTTGTGTGGGTTTCCTGCCACCCCAAAAACATACTAGAAAGTTAAGTGATTCCCCCAAGTTGGCTTTAACCCCCATACACACCTGTAACCCAGCAGGGATTGGTATACAATCCCTTGGTCAACTTTGCAGTAGCGAAAAAGTACATACAGATATGTTACTAGTTTCCAAGCTGGCGACTTTCTAGCTGTTTCTATGGAGGCGATGCACAACAGAGGGCATTAACCCGGGTGGGAGAGAGGGGAAAACAATGCGATTGTTGCTCATTCGTCATTGGGGATCGCAAAAGATCTGGCATATCAGATGTTAAGCAAACAACGGGCGGCCACCAGCCGTTGTACATGCACTGGATTGACTCATGATTCTCAGTCGAGGTGCTCTTTTTCTGCCGCCACAGCTGAGTTTAATCCAGCATTGTTATGTATCTTTAGATTGCAGTAAGGATTAGCTTGTTAACTCCTCTGAGGAATGCAAGGGTCCCACGCACTGAGATACCCTCCACAGTTACTTCCCTATTTTCTGAGGAAGCAGGTTCGACCCATGAAACGTATCTCAACAAAGAGGAGTACATTTCAATAAAATTCTATTCTACATTTAAATAGACCAACTGTGTCATCTATTTTGAGGTAAATCCACCACTACCTCCCATTTTTAAACAATTTTTAGTGTATTTTATCCTGTTTTTGGTGCTTCTGTATTCCATTCTAGACCTCTGAGGAACAGTTTGTGACATGACTTGTTTGTTGAAAATGCCACACGCGTTATGTAAATGCATAATAATCTGAAGCCATCCACCTGATGAGACAAAATTCCAGAGGCACAAATTTCACATTTTACTCAACACGTTCTCCCTGATCTGTACACCGATGTATTTTATAACCCCAAAAGTCTTCTCTTTTTCTCTAATATATGAAACTGAAAGTTTAGACTACAGTAGGTTTTAATTTACACCTATGCAAAGTATTAAACCAAATGTGAAATTCAGAAATGTACCCTATAAAAGCCCACAACCACATCAGAGATGACAGTTGCAATTGAAACACCTATAATATCCAGCAATATCCTGTGCTTGCAAATCATTGCAGGTTGTGAGGGAGGCTAAGCAGACATGAAGATCTTCTGGCTTTCATTTATTGCTGTAGTTGTTCTAAAATCTGGAAACTGTAAGTATTTTACAACTAGTATTTTACATTTTATAACTGTTCTGCATTCATCATTCATTGTGAATGTAATATTTATTATCAGTATAGACAACCTTCTCACCCACATTGCTTGTTTACAAAGAATCCTGGTTTTTGGCCGACAGCATATTTGCATCATATCTAGAACAATAGACAAAGCGACACTCTTCTTACCAGTTCAGGTCAATAACTTGAGACCTGGATGCTGGTGCCAGACTCCTGCAGGTACACCAGCCCTGCACAATGCAATGAACTTCGACAAAATGGAGACAGATAAACTGTATTAGCAGCACAGTGTGCCCGTGTATGCTCTGTATGCTGCTAATACAGATTTTCTGTTGATCATCTATATATATAATAGAGTAAGTGCCTCAACCTTCAAGCAAGAAGAAGAAGTAGCGCCCTGCCCCCAGGGCAGGTCCAAGCAAGAAGAAGGGGCTGGTCCAAGCAAGAAGAAGAAGTAGTGTCATATCAAACCAAGGGCAAAGAGGGATAATTTGCATATTCAGTAGCAATGCATTGTGGGTAACCACAAATGTTCACTTATAGCTGAATTATTGCAGATGTGCTTCTATTTTAAGAAGGAAAATTACACCAAGCTTTGCTTTTTTTAGTAGGAGGGCATTTTGGTCTCTTTTTTTATCCTCCTACACATTCCTAGTAGTTTGGGTCACCCTGAGCTGCTTGGTTAGTCTGTTGTACTGGTCCAAGCCCTATCTCATACAGCCTTATCAATCCCTGCTATGTACTGATGAGGACTAAATGTCTGAAATAGGCTGGCACATGTGGGTTTGATATGACTGTGTAAAACTTAAAGCTATAGGCATGCTTGACTTACCATGGGTGAAAAGGAATAATTTGCATATTTAGTAGCGGTGCATTGTGGTAACCACAAATGTTCACTTATAGCTGAATTATTGCAGATTTTTTTTCTGTTTTAAGAAGGCAAATTACATCAAGCTTTGATTATTTTAGTAGAAGGTCTTTTTGGTCCCTTTTATCCCCCTATACATTTGAGTGGTTTGGGTCACCCTGAGCTGCTTGGTTACTCTGTTGTACTGGTCCAAGCCCTATCTCATACAGCCATATCAATCCTTGCCATGTACAGATGAGGACCAAAAGTCTGAAACAGGCTGTCTACATGTGGGTTTGATATGACTGTGTAACATTTAAAGCTATATGCTTGCTATACACCAGCAGCTTTGGATTAGAGATGGGAAGTTCAGATCTTTTCAATGATTCGGATGATTCGAATCGGATCATTGAAAAGATCCGGATCTTTGATCCGAATCTCGGATCATTTTACTAGGGAAGCATTCGGGGGTGAAATAACTAGCAGGAGAGGACTTTCCCTGCGGTAGACAGAGAAGGGAAGGGGGGTGGACACACAGAGATGGGCAGGGAGTGGACAGAGAAGGGAGGAGGGACGAGCAGAGAGCAGAAATGTTTGTTTGCACACAATACCCACATGCTGTAATCATACAATAGCTTTACATATATTTCACCTATATGGTCATCTGTATACTTTAAATGCAAACCTCGCACAGTGAAAGAAAGCGTTCCCAGAAGTGAAGTGCAGCTGTTTAGAGCAATGCAGGAGGATGATATTGCCCTGCAATAACAGTGCCTGCCCTGTCATTCTAGCCCAGCACTGTCTGCAAACTTACTGGGCTGTGCTGCTTCTGAGCCAAAACTTTCCCATTCGTTCACTGTGCACAACTACGGAACAGACAGCCTAAAATGAGCAACACATTGCAGCCAGTACGTGTGCTCTACACATATCTGGCAGTGGCATCGATGTCCCCTCTCTCTCATCTACCTGTGGCTGACTGGCTGTGCAAGGCTGCCTCCATTCAACAGAGCGATCCATCTCTGCTCTGCTTCCAGGACCCCGCTGCCCGCTGAGAGGGGGCGTGACGCTGCTGGCCACGCCCCCTTTGCGATCCGAATCACTCATTTTGATGATTCGGATGATTCGACTCACAAAAAAGATTTGGATCAAAGATCCGAATCGTTCATGATCCGGACAACTCTACTTTGGATGCTTGCTTGACTTACCAAGGGGGAAAAGGGGTAATTTGCATATTTAGTAGCAGTGCATTGTGGGTAACCACAAATATTCACTTATAGCAGAATTATTGCAGATTTCCTTCTGTTTTAAAAAGGCAAATTACACCAATACAGTGTGCGGCATTGCAGGAAGTGACGACAGTGGAACGCACGATGGAACACGGAATAGGTGAGTCATCCCCGCCCGCTGCCCCTTACTAATAGTGGCGGCTGCTACTGTGCTTAAGCAGGAGGCGGAGGGCACATGAGGGACCCAGGTGAGGGGGGGGTTCCTGCTGAGCTTAAGCTGGAGGTAGAGCACACATGGGGGAGACAGTTGAGGGGGATCCAACCTCCCTCCCCGCCACTGTGCCCAATACCCCCTTCCTGCCCTCTACCCTCTTATGCGGCATATGCTATGCCGCGGGTCGGCTAGTATCTATAAAACCTGTAGGAAAAAGCAGACAACTTGGAAGACTGAGAGCTGATTTCCCAGGTGATAGCTGAGATGAGAATGGTGCTAGTACCCATGAACCGTGCCTAATGTAGCCCCTGTGGTGGGCTACATTAACTTTTCCAAAGTGTCCTGGTGCTACTGCTTATTTTTTCGAGTCCACTGCTTCCACATCCCCAGTCCTCTTCATATTCAACAGGATCCTCCAGTTGAATACTAAAGCCAGGAAGCTCCCTCTAGTAGTGACATGTGACTCTGAACTGTGCAGGCACAAGTTCCAAACCATGCAAGCACAACAAAAGCATATGGTCATCCACAAGTGCTTAATTTCACCATAATGGCACAGTTCAAAACTAATGCAGGTGTAGTTCAGAATAAGTTCAGAGGAACTTTCCCGAAGGCACAGAAGTTATGAGGACCAAGGACGGGGAACGGGGGAACCTCACGAGGATAATGGGCAGTGACAGGATACTTCTGAAAAGTAAATCTAGCCCACTGTAGACTTCATTTCATAGGTGGTCCCTTGGTTCAGGGGTACTTTAAAGAGAACCTGTAACAAAAAAAGTTCCCTTGGGGGGTACTCACCTCGGGAGGGAGAAGCCTCAGGGTCCCAATGAGGCTTCCCCCTCCCCTGTAGCTGCCAGCAATTCAGTGCTGGCTCCCCCGAAGTGTCCGGTAATCCTCCCTCGACAAGCCTGACAAGTGCTGATAAGCGCAGATTTATTTACCTTTCCTGGCTCCAGTGGGGGCACTGTTGCGGCTCTCCGCACGGAGGTAGGCGAAAATAGCTGATCTCTGGCGGATCCGCTCTACTGCGCAGGCACAGGAGACTTGCGCCTGCACAGTAGAGCGGGCCAACAGCGATCGGCTATTTCCGCCTACCTCAGAGCGGAGAGCTGATACTGCGCCTGCGCTGGAGCCGGGAAGGTAAATATTTACATCCCCGCTGTTCAGGGAGATTTATCGCTGCCGCTGCTGGACCGAGGAGGACGGGGGAAGCCTCAATAGGATCCAGAGGGTTCCCCCACCCTGGGGAGGTTTTTTTTGTTACAGGTTTTTTTTAACACAAAGTCACCTGAGCTATGAAAATACACCCAATCTGAGTCGCAGTTGAACATTGTTTGCATGAATGGTAGCTCACACATATTGTGCTCATTTGTGTTGTGAAGATGCTAGATGTTTTGCCAGACAATAATGTAGGAAATCATGGAGTATCCTAAAGTACTTAAAGTAAAACAAAGACCAAATAATAGAAAGAATTGATACTTACCCTGGGCTTCCTCCAGCCCCATAAGCACGTCTGAGACCCTCACCGTCCTCCTGTGGTCTGCCAGTCAGCCGCAATCAGATCAGGTAAGTGGTTCAGTTGCGTCAGTAGAGGTCTTTTGCGCATGTGCATAAGACCACCACTGACGAGTGTGAACCAGTTACCGGGGCTGATTGCGGCTGACCGGCAGACCGCGGGAGGACGGCGAGGACTCAGATGTGCTTATGGGGCTGGAAGAAGCCCTGGGTAAATATTGATTCTTTCATTTATTTGATCTCTGGTACACTTTAAGCCATAAATTAAATAGTAGGCACAATTTTATCCTGTGCTGAAGAATCGATCTCTAGCCAGGCAATGGCTCCGTTATGAATTATTATGTGATTATTTACCCTTTTTAATTACAGATGAGTCAATGGAGATTGTGGGAGGGAGAGAAGCGAGACTGAGGCCATACATGGCTCTAGTGAGGACCCCAGGAAAAACTTTCTGCGGAGGAACTTTAATTAAACCCGACTGGGTACTCACAGCAGCCGAATGTCTAGTGTAAGTAGCAACTGATACTATATGCTGAATATGTACTCTATATATTGTATGAAATTACAAGGAGGAGTAGGAGACCACACAAGTGTGTCCTTTTACCATAGTTGATTTTGACAAAGCCCTAGTTTATGGTGTTGTTTTCATATGGATTTAATAGACTACGCTTTTAAATCCAGTATGCATATAAGGTTGTGTGAAAAGTGTTTTTTTTTTTCCAAAATAATTTAAAAAATATCTATTACACAACCTGAGAGATTCTCATAATCTCCTCAGTAACCTGCAGCTGCCTGGTCATTCCCAGTCAGTTTGAAATACAGTGATGATTGTAATCTGCTAATTACTCAAAATTAGGATTTGGACATTTAACTGATTTTGTGTAATCCGTGTGTAATTTTCTGTAATTTTTGCGTAACTTAGTTAAAAATATAATCTCCAAAATTGCTACATATATTAAGGAGAAGGGTGGGAACAAGGCGAGAAATATAATTTTGCAAAACGGGCTTGTTGTTTTTGAGAAAATCTATTTTAAAAATGCAAAGGAAAAATGTTTTTCAAACTCAGAAAAAATGGCAGTTTAAAAACCAATTTTCCTTTGCATTTTTAAAATCCATTTTTAAAAATCCTTATTTTTTTGCTTTGTTCCCACCCTCTGTAACATATGTATGGGGGCTTTGCTATTAACCGTTAAATTTGGCACAAAATTACGCAAAAATGATGAGAAATAGTGATATTACGGTTCCTGATTACATTTACAAATGGAATGAAATACAATTTTTACCCGAAATTTTGCATTACGATTTTGAATCGTAATCGCAAATTACGATGCAAAATTATGATTATGCAAAATTTGTGGTCATCACTAGACAAAAGGGCTTGCAGAAAATGATTAAGACAAACCACCCTACTGAGACCTATCAAGGTCTCCTTAGAAGAAAGGCATGGCTTCAGTTGGCTGTGCAAGCAGCTGAGGTTAATAAGGAGAACATGAGGACTTCTGATTATAAAGTGAACCAATTTAGAGGTGTAACTAGGAATTACCAGAGCAGCAGCTCCAGGCCAGCCCAGGGCTGCAGAGGGCCCTTACTTCCTGTTGATACAGGAGCATGTGTTGTTTGACCACTCTTGCTGTAGATGTGGGGAATCCTAATGGCTGCACTTTTATGGGGAGGTCTGGGGTGTACCCACTTGTTAAATGACTGTTGGCATGTGGGTCTCTTTACCATGGCGTTCACCAAGGGTGAGGAAGAAGGGTAAATGAATGTAGGGGGACATCAAAGTGTTCCTGAGAGGCCCCATGGTTTGTTACTATGCCCCTTAGTCCGCTGATGCATTATATTACTAAGCTGCAACTTCTAAAAACAGCAAAGGGTGCCCCCATATTTCTCAAGTTATTATTAATTCCCTAATAAAAGTGGACCAAGTGTCGCCCTTGGAGAAGATAAGGGCAGCGTGCAAACATCTGCAAGCTATCTGGGTGCCTTCCACATATATTTGATATGATAACTGTCAAGTGTGTATCATGTCCTTATCAGTTTCTTTGCACAGTAGTTGCTTTTTCTATCTTGTACATCTAAAGAGCATCCTGACTCCTCAGGCCAGATATTTTCTCAGCCTCATGAGCTCTAAGTGTGAAGTTTCCAGTGATAGGTGTGAAAAAAACAACCATGTAGGCAACACATGAACCTGCTTTCACACGAATTGAGATGATTATATTACAAAACTGATCAAGAAGCTTCAAACACTGCAAACATTTAGGGACCTATTTTCAAAGCAGAGTACAAACAAGAAAAAGACTTTATGTAATGAAATTTTTTAGATCTATACATGTAGATTTTTAAATTTGTACATTTATTTATCATGATTTATTAGCCTTTTTTTCTATTCACATTTTTAAAGCTATGAACAAACTTTATAAGAGTGTTCCAGGTTTCAAACATATTGTTCACTATTTTCTAGAAAGTAACACTACATGGCTGAAATCCACTACTTCAAAAAAGTGCCATGGAATAAATAAATACATAAATAAATAAATAAATAATAATAAAGTGGTAGTAGATACAACAAAGCTCCTAAGGTCCACAAGACCTCTCAAGGTGTCTGTAGTATTTGGTGCCTAGACATTAGTAGACGACAACTATTGATTAACATATTTTTTAAACTGGGCCAAGGATAGCTTGTGTGAGGGTTCCTGCTGTATCTGTCCCCCTGTTTATCTCTTACTTTTAATGTTATCACATTCCTTTCATGGAGTGGTGTCAGACCAGGGCATAGGATCAGTGAATCTTCTGGGAATCCCTCTTCCTACATCTGTTAACCCTGTGTGTACTTTATATCTTTAGCAGAAGACAGGTCTAAACTGCAGTTGTAGTTTTGTCTCTCTGAATAGCTGATTCAGGGTTGGCTGTCTGAGGAGAATAATGCACTGACCAGAACTAGCAGGCAAAAATGTATTTATTTTCAGCATAAATAAACATTCTCTATTGTGTGTGAAATCTGATACCAAAGCAGGATTTACATACGGTACTAAAGTGTTTTTTTTTTTTGTTTTGTTTTTTTGCTGTACTGTAGAATGTGTGAAAAGTGACAATACAGCCAGTGCTGTTTTTTGCATCAAAGCACTGACTCCCTTTGCTAATAAATCATGTCAATGCAGCTAAAATCTACACACAATGAATTACATCTTTTGCCTCTGATGTTTAACATGAAAAGTAGGAAAATGCTTACACAGCTGCTTAGACATAATTTGTACATAGTCATTTTAGAACATTTGGTTATTGATGATTGTCCTTTAACCACCCTGGCGTTCTGATTATATCGCCAGGGTGGCTGCGGGAGGGTTTTTTTTGAATAAAAAAAAAACTATTTCATGCAGCCAACTGAAAGTTGGCTGCATGAAAGCCCACTAGAGGGCGCTCCGGAGGCGATCTTCCGATCGCCTCCGGCGCCCAGAATAAACAAGGAAGGCCGCAATAAGCGGCCTTCCTTGTTTTGCTTATATCGTCGCCATAGCGACGAGCGGAGTGACGTCATCGACGTCAGCCGACGTCCTGACGTCAGCCGCCTCCGATCCAGCCCTTAGCGCTGGCCGGAACTTTTTGTTCCGGCTACGCTGGGCTCAGGCGGCTGGGGGGACCCTCTTTCGCCGCTGCTCGCGGCGAATCGCCGCAGAACGGCGGCGATCAGGCAGCACACGCGGCTGGCAAAGTGCCGGCTGCGTGTGCTGCTTTTTATTTGATTAAAATCGGCCCAGCAGGGCCTGAGCGGCGACCTCCGGCGGTGTTGGACGAGCTCAGCTCGTCCAGACCGCTCAGGTGGTTAAAGAGACTCTGTAACAACAAAAACCTCCCCTGGGGGGTACTCACCTCGGGTGGGGGAAGCCTCCGGATCCTAATGAGGCTTCCCACGCCGTCCTCTGTCCCACGGGGGTCTCGCCGCAGCCCTCCGAACAGCCGGCGACTGTGCCGACTGTCAGTTCAATATTTACCTTTGCTGGCTCCAGCGGGGGCGCTGTGGCGACTTTCAGCACAGAAATAGACGGAAATACCCGATCTCCGTCGGGTCCGCTGTACTGCGCAGGCGCCGGAAACTTGCGCCTGCGCAGTAGAGCAGACCCGACGGCGATCGGGTATTTCCGCCTACTTCGGCGCCGACAGCCATCAGAGCGCCTGCGCAGGAGCCAGGAAGGTAAATATTGCGTCACGGCTGTACGGAGGGCTACAGCGAGACCCCCGAGGGACGCAGGACGGCGTGGGAAGCCTCATTAGGATCCTGAGGCTTCCCCCACCCGAGGTGAGTACCCCCCAGGGGCCGTTTTGTCGTTACAGTTCCTCTTTAAGTCACTTCATAAACTGATGTTCTGACCTGTTTTTCATATCTAATATCTCATCCTATTACATGAATCAATCAATTTACTCACATCAGTTCTGTTGTGAATTTTCAGGGATAAAACCACCACTGTTGACCTCGGTGTTCACTCCATAAAGGCTATTAAAGACAAGCACAGACAACAATTCAGAGTGAAAAAATCAGTTCCCCATCGGAAATATAATTACAAGAAAAAGACGAACAACCTCCAACTTCTACAGGTGAAAACACAGAAAGCAGAGAAATATCCCATAGCAAGCACTTAATATTCAACCGTCACGAGAAATGATAATCTAATTGTCCCCTTATTCAGAATATGATCAAACAGTACCAGAATCTGGTTCAGTTATCTATACCTTTTTCTGAGAGGATACAATAGTGGAAATAATTTTCAAGAACTGGCCCACACAAACACACACAGTACTACACAAATGCTTAGGGTCGAAGCATGAACTGCAATCAGTGGCCTTTCCTTGCTGGCAGCACAATCTGCTCATTCATGGTTTATTAATAAAATGGGGTGGGGGGTACCCCAAAAACATACTGAAATAAAAATATTAATACCAAATGTATTTTATGCTGAGTGAGAGCAAAGTTGTCTCTCACTCATAACTGGATCAGTAACAATTATTGCTTCATAGTCTATAGGCACAATCACTGCGCATCAATATTCCACTATGGAAGTTTTACCGTGTACAACAATAAAAAAAATATGTACATAGTGCCAAGTATTGCCCAGAATAAGGTACAACTTCCACCCCATGCATCACTCCTGGGGGTAGTGCCACCACTAGAGATGTCGCAAACCTTCGATTTTCGGTTCGCGAACCCCGACCTCATTGGGGATGCGAACTTTGAAAAATAGAAAAAATTATGCTGGCCACAAAAGTGATGGAAAAGATGTTTCAAGGGGTCTAACACCTGGAGGGGGGCATGGCGGAGTGGGATACATGCCCAAAGTCCTGGGGAAAAATCTGGATGTGACGCAAAGCAGCGTTTTAAGGGCAGAAATGACATTGAATGCTAAATTGCAGGCCTAAAGTGCTTAAAACATCTTGCATGTGTATACATCAATCAAGGAGTGTAATTAGAGTTCTGCTTCACACTGACACACCAAACTCACTGTGTAACGCACCGCAAACAGCTCTTTGCGTAGTGACGGCCATGCTGGACTGATGCGCAACATGGCGAGAGTGTAGGCTGTGGCGGTTTTCAAGCCCATATGGTCGCCGGGCTGTGGTAGCTCAATGATAGAACAGCAGTGACTGTCCAGCTGATCAAATTTGGTATGTCCACAATGAAGCAACAACCTTATTATCTTCTTGTATGTAGGTAGGCATAGGTAGGTGTCCCAGTTGTTAGCTAGGCATAGGTAGGAGTCCCAGTATAGGTAGGTAGGCATAGGTAGAAGTCCCAGTATAGGTAGGTAGGCATAGGTAGGTGCCTCAGTAGTTAGCTAGACATAGGTAGGAGACCCATTAGTTATCTAGGCATAGGTAGGAGACCCAGTATAGGTAGGTAGGCATAGGTAGGTCCCCTAGTATAGGTAGGTAGGTAGGTGTCCCCGTATAGGTAAGTAGGTGCCCCAGTAGTTAGGTAGGCATAGGTAGGTGTCCCAATATAGATAGTTAGGAAGGGCCTGGCTGGCACAGTAATAACAATTACCAAAGTCCAGCTGCAACAGATAGGGCTGTATAATGTCAGTGTCAGTGAGCAACACACACACAAAAAAAAACACATCAGGAAAACATTAGAGCTCTCAAAAGAGCTGTTGATGGGTGCTATTTTAGCAATAACAATCAGCCAGGAGCAAGCCAAGAGCCTAACTAATCTTTCCCTAGGAGAACAAGTCTGCAGCAGCTGTCCCTAGTCTGTCTCTAGCAGGCACACGAGTGGGTGTAATGGCCGGCAAACCTGCCTTATATAAGGGTGGGGGGGGCTCCAGGGCTTAGTGTAGCCTGAATGGCTACAATGTGCCTGCTGACTGTGATGCAGAGGGTCAAAGTTGACCCTCATAGTGCATTATGGGGCAAATCAAACTTCCGCAAAAGTTCGCTTGGTCCAGGCGAACGCGAATCCCCAAAGTTCGCCTGGAACTGTTCGCCGGCGAACCGTTCGCTGCATCTCTAGCCACCACCTTGAGAAGGATAAGGGTCAAGCTCCCCCCATGTGGCCACACTCACCAGAAGCGCGTCTTGTATATATGTGTATCACAAATGCCAGCCAAGGATGCACTATGCTCCAATAGACGAGTATCCAAATTTATTAGATAAAAGCAGCCATATAGGGGATCATGTTGCACATGAAACGCTCTGGCCGCGGAACACAGAGCCACACGTTGCCTCAATCACCCCACTTCCTAGTATGACATCAGTGTGCACGTCCTCCGACTCCGCCCAAGCAATTATTGCTTCATAGAAACCAATGTTTCAGGACCACCCAGGGTCCTTTTTTCAAGGCAAAGCCTGCTTAAGGCAAGAATCTGCCACTTGTGCTTGCAAAAATTCGGTCAGGACCTTTTACCCAAATGTAGGGTAGGTGCTCTTCCAAGGTCCGGCATCTGCACAGTTTGTTCCATGTGCATCTGGGGCCAGGCTTCCCACATTCTCTGAGTGCTGTGACTGCATGAACCGTGGGGAGGTAGGAGCCGTGGGGAGAATGCTGAGAGCATCTACCGGTTCAGAGGTCACAACCGGTGACGGAGCCTAGTAGGGACTGTTGTATAAGCAAACCAAGGGAAATGGAGGGTAAAGGGGGACGCTGTCCTCAACTGCTAGACAAGCTGCACAAATATAGGTAAACAATTTTAGTCCATTTGTTCATCTCATGTATTCTTTAAAGCCTCACATACACCCTAGAGAAAACTCAGCTGTACGATTCATTCTGGACCATCTTGGCTGAGATTCTGGCACGCGCACAGCTGCCCTATGACATTGTTTAGGGATTTGGCACACAAGGGTTCAGTCTTCACTTTTCTCCCCCACTCTGCAGATTGCCCAGTGCTGATGGTCAACCCACTGTTCCTCCTCTCCTCCCCATGTGACAGCTCACAAAGTTTTAGGCAGGGTCTGAAATCCCTAATCTTCCTAAAATCATTCTGCAAATTTCACAACAATTTTCCCTCCTCTAATCCAACTGACTACTTTTTTCTTTCAAGCTATCAGACAAAGCAGTGTTGACCAGAGCCGAGAATGTCACCCGGTTCCCTGAAAGCTTTCCAGATATTAAACCTGGCAGTGTCTGTGACATAGCAGGTTGGGGGAGGACCAGCAATAGAAATTCCTACAACTCCGACAAATTAATGGAAGCCAGAGTAACGGTCATAGACAGGAAGGTATGTGCCTCCAAGTGGAAGCCAACAGTGGCAATTACAAAGGACATGATGTGCACCAGTGGAATGGATGAAGCCAAGGGATTCTGTAATGTGAGTATCACAACCATGTCCCTACTGCTGGAATATTCTGTGTGTTTTTTTCAATTGCCTTTATAATGAATTTATTTGCTTGAAGAAAATTTTGTTTTGTAAAACTTTTAACATTAGTGAAATTGAGTATTAACTATTTCAGCCCACGGGGGATTTTTCACCTTATGCAACAGAGCAATTTTCACCTCCCATTCATTTGCCAATAACTTTATCACTAGTTTTCTCTGCCACCAATTAGGCTTTCTTTGGGTGGTACATTTTGCTAAGAATTAATTTTTTCTAAATGCATTAAAAAATAAAAAATAATACATGCTACCATCATTAAAATCTATGTATTTTATTTGCCCAGTTGTGTCGGTTATTACACCATTTAAATTTTGTCCCTATCACAATGTATGGCGCCAATATTTTATTTGGAAATAAAGGTGCATTTTTTCATTTTTGCGTCCATCACTATTTACAAGCTTATAATTTAAAAAATGGTCATAATATACCCTCTTCACATGCACATTTAAAAAGTTCAGACCCTTAGGTAACTATTTATGGTTTTTTTTAATAGTAATTTTTTTTTTTCATTAAAAATTTTATTTGGGTAATTTTTGGTGTGGTATAATGTGTGTTTATTCTATTAAAAAAATGTATGTAGATGTAGTTTTACTATTTGGCAACAAGATGGCCACAGTGAGATTTTTTTATTTCAGTCCTTCTCACTTCCAGGAACCATATAGAGAATGGGAAACTTTTTTTTTTTTCAGAAAAACCGCGGCCTCTGATGAGAAGCTTTCGTTTTTTCTGCTGGGGACTTAGATCAATGAACGGGAACCATGTTCCCATTCAATGATCACCGGGCCACCGGGGGGCGGCATGGGGGCACGTGGGAGCGTACGCGATGGCATGCCGAAGCACGCAGCAGCACTGCATCACTGCAGCAGCCGCCTGGACGTGAGGATCACGTCCAGGCGGCATAAATGGTTAAAGGACCACTATTTCGAAAATCATAAAATTTAAAATACATGTAAACACATACAAATAAAAAGTATGTTTCTTCCATAGTAAAATGAGGCATAAATTACTTTTCTCCTATGTTGCAGTCACTTACAGTAGGTAGTAGAAATCTGACAGAACTGACAGGTTTTGGACTAGTCCACCTCTTCATGGGGGATTCTCAGCAAGGCATTTATTCTTTATAAAGACATTCCTTGAAAATGATTTATACAATGATACTGGACAGCCTCCCTGCTCACTGTAAACTTGTTTGGCAGTTGGACAGAGCAAGTGCTAAACAAAACTCTGAGAATCCCCCATGAGGATATAGGCTCGTCCAAAACCTGTGGGCTCTGCCAGATTTCTGCTACCTACTGTAAGTCACAGGAACATAGGAGAAAGTAATTACGGCTTATTTTACCAAGGAAGAAATGTACAGTACTTCTTATTTGTATGTTTTTACATGTATTTTACATTTTACAAGTTTTCTATCAGATGCCGGGATTCATTGTATCTTCCTGTTGTTACAGTGCACGCATTACTTCCGATTCACGTACTTACGCATGTGAATCAGAAATAATCACTGAGAACATCTTGTGGCCCAATAGTAAAACTACATCAAAAAACATTTTATTTAATAAAAACACCTATACTTACATTTCAAATTAACTATTTCCCTCCCACCTCCCCCATAGTACCAAAACATTTAAATATATATATATAGTTATATAATAGTTGCCTAAGGGACTGAACTTTTTTTTAATAATTATATCAAGGGGGTATATTACTGTTGTTTTTTTATTTGCGGGCTTATAAAAAATGCACCTTTATTTTCAAATAAAATATTGGCGCCATACATTGTACTAGTTACAAATGTTAAACGTTGCAATAACCGGGACAAATGGGCAAATAAAATGTGTGGGTTTTATCCACAGTAGAACGTTTTATTTTAACACTATAATGGCCAAAAACGGAGAAATAATTAATTTTTATTATTATTCCAATTAAAATGTGTTTAGAATAAAATAATTCTTAGCATAATGTACCTCCCAAAGAAAGCCTAATTGGTGGCAAAAAAACAAGATATCGAGCATGGTGTTGTGATTAGCTGTGATTAAGTTATTAGCAAAAGAAATGGAGGAGCGCTGACAGGCGAAAATTGCTCTGGTCCTAAAGGGTAAAAACCCCTCAGTGGTGAAGTGGTTAAAGAAGATTTGGGTTAGATTAGTTCTCTGGATCTGTGCTAAGAATACATTGCGACAATTGTATCTCCCTATGTGACAATAATGCAGAACATCTCTGCTTTTATAAATGGCTTCCTGCTGCTATGAACAGTGGAGTACTTAGGGCATTTGACACCCGGTGCTAGATAAGAAATGACATCCCCCCCCCCCAAAAGGAAAGGAGTGAGTGTGGTGTGCTAAAAACGAGGGTAATGCTAGGTGTTGGTACCCCAGTAAAGGAAGCCTGGAATAGTTACCCCCAGTATAGGTAGCCTGGAATAGTTGCCCCCAGTATAGGTAGCCTGGAATAGTTGCCCCCAGTATAAGCAGCCTGGAATAGTTGCCTGCATTATAGATAGCCTGGAATTGTTGCCCCAGTATAAGTAGCCTGGAATAGTTGCCTGCAGTATAGGTAACCTGGAATAATTGCCTGCAGTATAGGTAGCCCAGTAAATCTCTCAAATTCCCCAATCCCCCCCCCCCCCCTCACTGCCTTACATCCTCTGCTGCCTCTTGATGTCCTCCTCCAGAAAGCCTAGGTCCCCTACCACTACCCGGCGGCATACTTCACACTGCAGGTCAGCGGTGATCTGCAACGAGGAAGCCGCGAGCAGTGCCCATTAATGGCTCTGTATACAGGAAGTGACATCTGTTTACTTCCTGTATACAACGCTGTTACTGGGCAACGCTTGCCGTCGATCTGTGGTGTGAAGTATGCAGCCAGATAGTGGAGGGGGATCCGGAGCAGAGAAGGTAAAGCGGCAGGGACCAAGCAGCATTGCCCCAGGGCCTAGGCAGCTTAACCAGCAGGGGAGGTTCAGGGCAATATTAACCCCCTGCACACTGAGACCCGGGTAGGGCCGCTCCTGCCGCCACCCCCTTCAGACACCACTGGCTATGAGCTCCTACCTGATACATGCTGGACCTGATTTATGAAGGCCTCTATACATGCCTATATACTTGCTTGCAAATTTTTGTCAAAGTCATTTTCGTATCAGCAATGCTATTTTAACAAGCTATTTTAGCTTGTAATTTTACCGCGGGAATGCAGAAAAACTATATTTTCACTGCTGAGATTTTTACCGCAAAATTCACACAAAAAACGCAATGAATATCAAAACTTATTTTCGGTGGCATTTTCAATCAATAGAATTTAACATTATTTTTGCAAACAATAATGTGAAAAGAATATTCACATTTTCGCTTGTCACTGCTATACACTCTGTAGCTGCAGAAGCACTATATGAGTATTACAGTACATGAAAATTGTTGGTTGAATATTTATTGGCAGAAGTGACCATCTGTGTGTATTTCAGGGAGATGCTGGAGGTCCGCTCATCTGTGGAGGCTTTCTGAAAGGTGTGATGTCCTTTGGATCCATCCTGTGCGGAGTCCCCAATGGCTCTGATGTCTACACTCTCCTGACTAAAGATTACATGAAATGGATTAACAAAGAAACCAAGACAAAGCTTTAGTCCTTTCCTTTCAGCTTCTTACGGAATTGGAATTTCTCTCTACAATGCTAGAAATTATGATCAGTCCATATAGAAGTGGCATCGTACAGAGCTCATAACTATCCCTTTTTTGGAAGCTACTGTCCGTAATGTCCTTTTTTTGGCCTTGTAGGTTTAAATATCATTTCTGTATTAAAATAAATGCATTTACTTACTAACAGAGTTGGTAAAGGGCATAACAAATGACATGTCCTCGCTTCCCCTGATGCCACCAGGAGCGCGCGGCGCAGGCACAGACCATACTGGGCCTGCGCAGTACGCTCCTGGTGACATCAGCAGGAGCGAGGACACGGGAACGCAGGCGCAGTGGTTTTCAGACTTTAAAGTCTGAAATTCCAGAAGTGAACCGGAGGCGGGGCCGGAGCATCAGTGAGTGGCTGCGTGGGCACAGGATGTCTGCGGGGGACCATTAGAAGCCCCGAGTAACTTCAACTCATTTTCCCCTGACCCCCCTACAGTATCCCTTTAAATTGTGCTAAATGGTCTCTGATGCCCAAATTATTGTTGTTTTTAATCTCAAAAATGCTAATATAGAAGAAAATAAATGATGGGGAAAGGCCCTGATTTTTTAAATTAAAGCGGTATAAAACCCTGACATAATATTCAATAAAAACATGTTTTCCTATTTTTTATATGCCATACGGTTATCATATTTGCATTTGTGCATAATTATTATTATTCATTTAGAAATTACAAGGTCCCTAAAGTAGTTTTTTGCTTAGAGAGCTGACTTTTTATTCATAACTGGTTTTATTCATTATGTATTGAAGGCAGAAATGCTTTGAGTGTCTATCTGTGCCCATGATATTCTCCACAGTCAGAGAATGTGTCACATTCCTTACTTGATACAATTAAATAAACACAAGATAACATTATCTAAACTTCAGATGCGTCCAGATTTCTCTACACTGAACTTTTAAGTCCTGTGTGCAACCCTTTGTATGCTGTTATAGTAAAAAAAAAATGCTGGTTGTATAATATGCTGTAAATAATTTTTTAGAGCAAAAAAGAAATGCTGTGATTCATTCCTCTTTAAATGTGTGTTTGTAAATAATTTCTTCATGGGAACCCTGACTAAAATTGTAATGAAAGTGTGATTGGAGCCAGGCTGTTTCTAGGTAGGGTGAACAAGGTGGTGAACACTATGAGGAAAACTATATGGTAGAACAGGGGTCCCCAACTCCCGGGCCGCGGCCCACTGGTGGGCCGCAGGCTGCTCTACGCTGGGCCGTGCAGTCTGTCATGACTCATCACAGTGCAGAGAGAAGTGTCACTAAAGTTTGCCGGAAGCTATAGAGAAGAGCCGTCTGCTGCCATTGTTACTGCTGCCACCTAGTGTCTGTTACTTGTAATGCAGCATGCTTTCTGTATGTACGGACACCAGGTGGCAGCAGTGAGGATGACTGGGACGCTCTGGTCTCCTACCAGCCACAGAGTTCAGTCTGCACAGAGGAGAGCAGCTGATGCTGGAAGCTTAGTGTGGGAAGAAGAATGGAAGGGTAAAAGCAAGTGTGGGGAGGAGGGAAGTGTGAAGTGGGTGTAGAGAGGAGGAATGGGTGAATTAAATCTGGGGAGGAGGGTAAAGGGGCTGTGAGGTGGAGGGAAAGGTAAAATTGAGGGGAGGCAGATGAGGGTAGGAAATGACTGCCAGTAGATAAGGAAGGTTTCTTTATAGGAGGATCGAATCAAGTGAAGCCACAAAATAGCGATCTGTTTCCAAAATATTAGTTTCACACTTTATTATATTCACAAAAAAATATTTTTCTTCTTCAAAAAGGTAGAAAATTCTTTGTAAAACAGCAGAAGAATTTGTGGTACAGACATATAAAAAGCAATACAAAAAGCAGATCATAGACACTGTGTGTTTTGTTAGATGAAAAAAGGTAATTTTAGTTCAGGCGACGACACTAGTCCATTTCGAGTTATTGACCCTTCGTCAGGCCTTTACAAAGCATAGAGAATTTTCTTGACCAGAGAATATGTACAGTCATAAAAGACCAAAAATGAATTTTATTATTAAAGAGGTATCTGTTCCAACCAGACACAACCCGGCACCTGACTGCCTAAGGAGGAATTTACTAAACAGATTAAAATCTTGGCTAATAATTTACTTAAATATAAGAAAGAAATTGAAGTAATTAAAAAAGAGAAATTCATTAGAGACTGTAAAGATTATACATCAGGATACGTCTATAGATGGCAGAGATCAAACGATCCTCGCACTCCAATAGGTGCTCGACCACGCCAGAGAACAAGGCCACAACGCAAACCCAAACAAGATCTAGCCCCAGTAGGCTCACCTACACCATCTACTGGTTCATCAGCATCGGGATCATCTTTTTTAGAAACAGTGGGTTCTCAGGGTCCTCCCAGAGAACCGACCCCCAAACAAAGACCTCCAAAGTACACTCCAAAGAGCCATTACAATTTTCGCAATTGATATCGTTAGATCTAACTCCATCTCCTGTCGTGAACATCTCTGACTATAATTTAACCACTGATGAAATATCTGTTCTGTCAAAGGCTTTGTCATTCTGCCCCACAGTTACACCTGATTTTTTTGTATTGGATATTGAATTTGAAAAATTCTGTGATCAGATCAGATGAAAATCTTTTTGGTCTAAACAACCATCTATCATTAGGAGTCGAACCACAAACTGTGTGTATAATGCGAAAGATTTTGATCTTTTTTTGCCCACTAAAAATAGACCACCACATGATGATGCTCAGGTTGAATCGTTTATTAGACTGGTCAGGAGAGACCTAAAGCTATTAGAAGATCGCTTTAAGTAGGGACAACTATCATTTGTACATCATAACCTTAAACAGTCAGAAAAGAAAGCCCTATCAGATCTAAAAAAGAATAAACATATAGTTGTGAAACCATCTGATAAGGGTGGTGCAGTAGTTATTCAGAATAAGAGAGACTACATTACAGAAATTGAACGTCAACTAGGAGACGAAAATGTGTACAGAAGATTGGAATGCGATCCAACTCAACAATTTTATGGTTACTTAAAGTCCATATTGGATGAAGCTCTGAGTGAGTGTCTTGTTGATCAAAAACTCTATGACTATTTACTAAATGATAATCCTATTACACCAATTATCTACTGCTTGCCTAAGATACACAAGAGACGCAATAATCCCCCAGGGAGACCAATAGTAGCAGGCTGTGACTCTTTGTTTAGGAGAGTAGCACTTTTTCTTGATAGAGCCTTGAGAAAATACATGATTAGCCAACGTTCATATCTTCAAGATATGTCAGATTTTATCAATCAAACTAAAGAACTTATTCTTCCTCATGAAGATTGTCTCCTAATAACTATGGACATTGAGTCATTATATACAAGTATTCCTCATGAAGGAGGTAAGGAAGCAGTTAGAGAAATGCTGAGATTGGACCATACTATTTCTAATGCTCAGATTAACTTTATTATGACCCTTCTGGAATTGGTCCTTGAGAAAAATTATTTTTTGTTCCAAGATGCTTTCTTTTTACAATTACAGTGTACCTCGATGGGCTCAAATGCTGCTCCTGTTTATGCCAATATCTATGTTGATCAATTTGAGAGGGAATTTGCTTATCAGAATGAAATGTATTTACAGTCTGTCTGTATATGGAAAAGATATATAGATGATATTTTTTTAATTTGGACAGGGTCTAGATCATCTTTTAAAGTGTTTCATAGCTATTTACAACAAGCTTCTCCTTATTTGAAATTTACATATAATATTGAATGTCAGTCCATTTCCTTTTTGGACGTTAAAGTGCAAAAGGAAAAGAGACTTCTGACATATGACCTGTATTCTAAGCCCCCAGATCGTAATACCCTCCTGGATTTTAGAAGCTTTCATCCTAAAAACCTACGGGATTCGCTCCCTAGGTCTCAATTCTTGAGGGTCAAAAGAATAGTGAGTGACAAAGAACAAAGTAAAATTAGCATGGACTCTATGGCCAATAAATTAATTGCTAGGCATTATCCCAAGAAACTAGTCAAAAGAACTTAAAGGAAAGTCATGGCTTTAGATCGTGACACCCTATTAAAATCTAAGACCGACCGTTCTAATAAAATCGACAATCGACACATTTTTGCTACTTCATTCAATACCCTCTCACGACAAATTACGGAAATTGTAAAAAAAAATTGGCATACAGTATTTTGGCATCGTCTAATACCAACACTGTATTCTTCAAGACTCCTCCTATTGTCACTTTTAAAAAAGCCGTGATCAGTTGGTTAAAGCAGATATTGGCCTACTAGTCTCCAGCCAACAAGGACTGTTGGCTCCATGGAGAAAAGGTACCTTTCCCTGTCTTCATTGCAGCTGCTGCCAATTAGTTCTAAAAGGCAAAACTTTCAACCATCCATTGAAAGGGTACACAATACCATTCCAACATTTTGCCACTTGTACTACTTCGTACGTTGTTTATGGCATTAAATGCCCTTGTGGCAAATTATATGTAGAACAAACTACCAGACCTGTGAAAGACAGAATAATAGAACATAAATCCAGAATTAATGTACTTATAAGGAAGAATAGAGATAGCAATGGTGATGCTGAATCTCCAGTAGCACAACATTTCCTTGAAGCTGGACAAATGGCCAACCAACTTAGATTTTTTTTGTGTTAGAAATAGTGGAAAGATCAAGACGAGGAGGCAATAGAGAGACTCTGTTATTACACAGAGAGGCTTACTGAATAATACACTTGCAAACTTTATCTCCATTGGGCATGAACCTTGACTATAAACCTATGTAATACTGCTTGTACTATATATCTGTGTATGTTCTAGGTTTTGTAACTTTTCCCTATGTCAGCCATCAGTCAGGTGCCGGGTTGTGTCTGATTGGAACAGATACCTCTTTACTTATCAAATTCATTTTTGGTCTTTTATGACTGTACATATTCTCTGGTCAAGATAATTCTCTATGCTTTGTAAAGGCCTGACGAAGGGTCAATAACCCGAAACAGACTAGTGTCGTCGCCTGAACTAAAATTACCTTTTTTCATCTAACAAAGCACACAGTGTTTATGATCTGCTTTTTGTATTGCTTTTTATGTCTGTACCACAAATTCTTCTGCTGTTTTACAAAGAGTTTTCTACCTTTTTGAAGAAGAAAAATAATTTTTTGTGAATATAATAAAGTGTGAAACTAAAATTTTGGAAACAGATCGCTATTTTGTGGCTTCACTTGATTTAAATCGATCCGCCTATAAAGAAACCTGGTACTGTTGGAGCATAGTGGTGTGCTCAAGTGTGGATCGTTACACTAACAAGAGTTCCTTTTCTGTTACCTGGGACTCATTCCCAACCATATTGAAACAGTATGTAGAAGCTTTCCAGAGGCGCCAATAGAATTAAAGTCACTTAAACGAGCTTAAAACCGATGGGGCAGTGGGGGCCCATCCCATCCATGCAGACAAAGCAAACAAAGGAAGGACTGTGGCATCAACAGTCAAACAACAATTTATTTATACTCCACAGTAAAAATAGGCAATGCGTTTCACGGGCTCAATCCCGCTTCATCAGGCCAATCAAAAAGGAGCATACAGCTTAACAGCATCAAAACCACACTGAGCGCCTCTGTGAACGCTTCTACATATTGCTAAGTCCACCCTTGGTGGAGGGTTGTACCCATCTTCTTCCCATCCACAGAGAGCGACTTTTAATCCTGAGTGGGGTCAGGTTAATCTCCCCACCTGCCTTCACAGTGGTTGCCTAATGGTAACCCTGGATTGTGAGTATTAAATTGTTATATTACTCATTATTAATTATCATCTATACAATATCACACTATTGGGCTCTTGGTGTCCCCCCTCCCTTTATATTGAAACAGTAGATAAGGAAGCCCAGACAGTACCCCCCCTTCACACCACCTGACACACCAAATGTACTTTTCCAAAGTGCTGAGGGCGATGAAGATAGTGGTTAGGTAGGGCTAGTGTTCCCAGGACTTTTTTATGTAATGACCCTGCCTGTAGAACAAGGCCGCACACCCCCTCCCCTCTGCACAATAACACCCCCATCCCCCGCATCTGCCCGGTCCTTGGAAAAATTGCCTTAAGCTGAAGCGGTCCTTGGGTCAAAAAAGGTTGGGGACCACTGTGGTAGAAGACACTATGGCCTTATGCAATTACATTATTTCTCCTAGGTGATATTTTTAAATTGGTCAATAACATGCCTTTTATGCAACCAGAAACCAGAAAGTGCTGGAAAGTTATTTTAAATTAAAGAGGAAAAAGTATCTCCCAGGGAAAAAATGGCCCTGGGAGAGCACTATGGCCCATATCATATTACCTTTTCTCTTGAGTTTTATCTAAGGACATATTTTCATATCTTGCCAAAATAACTTTAAAGCTCCCACCATGCAAGAAAAAAGTTAAAATAAAAATATTGATATTACATTACCTACATTTTAGTACTTCAATTAGTAAGTGCTAAAAAGTTATTTTTTATTTAAGATTAAACATTATCTCTTTAGAGAAAACTCAGGAGAAAAAGTTAATTAGACCAGGGTCGGCATGAAAAGAACACTATATGGATAAAACACTTTTGGAAAAACACTATTACTAATGAAGTAATACAGCTAAGGGTAAGCTCTATAGCAGATAACTGCAATGGTAGGCAATATAATGGAAAACACTGGAACTGGCTATATTGTACTGGTGAGACTAAATAATAGAAGGCATATTAGCGGATGGTTCTTTAATTGAGAACACTGGAATAAGAGAACTATAACTGAGGAATGAGCAGGGGCATTGCTAGGCCCAAAGATCAGTGGCACGTGCACCGGATCTATTCTAGGATGCCCTGGATGTCCCCCAGGCAGAGTGAGCTGTGGTGCCTCAATGGCAGACATGCTGGGAGCTGTGGCGCATCAATCGGGGGTATGCTGGGTGCTGTGGTGCCTCTATGTGGACATACTGGGTGCTGTGGTGCCATGCTAGACACTGTGATCCCTTTATGGGGACATTCAGGGAGCTGTGATTCTTCTATGGGGACATGCTGTGAGTTGTGGTGCCTCAATGGGAGGCCTGTGGGAGCATGGGTGGGGGGCCCACCAGACGGTCAGGGTATGCTATGGAGGAACTGCCAGATAGCCTGGCAGCTTGCCCAGCCCATCCAGCAGAAAGCAGACCAGCCAGCACAGAAGCCAGGTGACTCTGCCTAGTTATGTTTAAGTGGCACTGCCTATTTATGTCATATGCTGCATTTTTTGTCTTTTTTTTTTGTGTTAATGCAGATGAGGCTTCATCGAACATTTTGCTGGGCAGGCCTGCTTAGACCACTGTTAAGTTCATGTAAATTTGACTCCACCCATGACCACACCCCCATTCTGGTGCATGGCCACACCCATTTTCCATCTAGAGTGCCCAAAAGTGCCCCGGATCTCTTAGGATCCTAGCAAGGCCCCTGGGAATGAGGATATTACAATGGGGCATTACAACAGAGGGATATTGTAACTGGGCCACTATAATTGAGGAGATTAAAGGGGGGAAGCATAGCGACCATCTCTGAACACCAAGCACCCAGGTACCTGCAGCTAAATGCTCTGGAGCACTACGGGCTCTCCTGTTGGCACCTTACTGGCTTCCTCATACTGCTGCAAAGTGACAAAGAAGTGTAACGTGTGCCCTTCAAACACATCCTCCATTAATGCATATGTGAGCGGATCCTCTCAATACTAGAATAATGCCAATACTAGATCCAATTATCATTGTGATTTCTACTTGATTTCAGGGTGCCCCTTGCCATGACTCCCATTGTGTGTATCAACCAGGTGCAGAGTTCATCACCGAACACTGAGGTGTATTCTGACATATAGTAGTTCCTTAATACAAACTGGATGTTGGCAGTGAGCCGGGCATGGCAGGTTAGGACGGCCTTGTCTTGGTAGGTTTACAGTTGTGCCATACTCCTTCCATTTCTGAATGATCACTTGAACAGTGCTCCGTGGGATGTTCAAGGCTTTGGAAATCTTTTTGTAGCCTAAGCCTGCTTTAAATTTCTCAATAACTTTATCCCTGACCTGTCTGGTGTGTTCTTTGGACTCAGTGCAGTTTCTAGGCTAAAATGCACCCAGGGCGAGGGTGAAAAAATTGCGCCCCCCCCCCCCCCCCGCGAGCAAGGTATGGGTGCCCGCAGTATAGGTTAGCCAGGTCTAGTTGCACTTAGTATAGGTCCCCCCAGTATAGGTAGCCAAGAATAGGTACCCCAGTATAGGTAGCCAGGCATAGGTGAGCCAGTATAGTTGCCCCCGCTATAGGTTAGCCAGGTAGGTGCCTCCAGTATAGGTAGCCAGTATAGTTGCCCCCAGTATAGGTTAGATAGGCAGGCGCCCCCGGTATAAGTTAGATAGGTAGGTGCCCCAGTACAGGTTATTTAGGTAGGTGCCTGCAATATAGGTAGCCAGTATAGTGGCCACCTGTATAGGCTGGCTAGGTAGGTGCCCCCAATACAGGTTAAATAAGTGCCCCCAGTATAGGTTAGATAGGTAGCTGCCCCCCAGTGTAGGTTAGATTAGGTAGCTGCCTCCCAGTGTAGGTTAGATAGGTAGCTGCCCCCCAGCGTAGGTTAGATTAGGTAGGTGCCCCCCAGCGTAGGTTAGATTAGGTAGGTGCCCCCCAGTTTAGATTAGATAGGTAGTTGCCGCCCAGTGTAGGTTAGATAGGTAGCTGCCCCCCAGTGTAGGTTAGATAGGTAGCTGCCCCCCAGTGAAGGTTAGATAGGTAGCTGCCCCCCAGTGAAGGTTAGATAGGTAGCTTCCCCCAGTGAAGGTTAGATAGGTAGCTGCCCCCCAGTGTAGGTTAGATTAGGTAGGTGCCCCCCAGTGTAGGTTAGATTAGGTAGGTGCCCCCCCAGTGTAGGTTAGATTAGGTAGGTGCCCCCCAGTATAGGTTAGATTAGGTAGGTGCCCCCCAGTGTATGTTAGATTAGGTAGGTGCCCCCCAGTGTATGTTAGATTAGGTAGGTGCCCCCCAGCGTAGGTTAGATTAGGTAGGTGCCCCCCAGTATAGGTTAGATAGGTAGCTGCCCCCCAGTATAGGTTAGATTAGGTAGGTGCCCCCCAGCATAGGTTAGATTAGGTAGCTGCCCCCAGTGTAGGTTAGATAGGTAGCTTCCCCCCAGTGTAGGTTAGATAGGTAGCTGCCCCCCAGTGAAGGTTAGATAGGTAGCTGCCCCCCAGTGAAGGTTAGATAGGTAGCTGCCCCCCCAGTGTAGGTTAGATTAGGTAGGTGCCCCTCAGTGTAGGTTAGATTAGGTAGGTGCCCCCCAGTATAGGTTAGATTAGGTAGGTGCCCCCCAGTGTATGTTAGATTAGGTAGGTGCCCCCCAGTGTATGTTAGATTTCGTAAGGTGCCCCCCAGCGTAGGTTAGATTAGGTAGGTGCCCCCCAGTATAGGTTAGATAGGTAGCTGCCCCCCAGTATAGGTTAGATTAGGTAGGTGCCCCCCAGCGTAGGTTAGATTAGGTAGCTGCCCCCAGCGTAGGTTAGATTAGGTAGGTGCCCCCAGGATAGGTTAGATTAGGTAGGTGCCCCCCAGTGTATGTTAGATTAGGTAGGTGCCCCCCAGTGTATGTTAGATTAGGTAGGTGCCCCCCAGCGTAGGTTAGATTAGGTAGGTGCCCCCCAGTATAGGTTAGATAGGTAGCTGCCCCCCAGTATAGGTTAGATTAGGTAGGTGCCCCCCAGCGTAGGTTAGATTAGGTAGCTGCCCCCAGCGTAGGTTAGATTAGGTAGGTGCCCCCAGGATAGGTTAGATAGCTAGCTGTCCCCTATAGTGGAGGGGGGAGCCGGAGCCGCGGGGAGGGCAGCCCGACCTCTCCCTCCCTCTCCCGGGCGCCCTCCGTGCTCCCCCCTCAGATGCAGAGCGAGCAGCCGGGAAGCGCTGTTTGCAACTCACCTGCCTGGCTCCAAGCGCTGCTCTCTCGCCGCAGGTCTGTCTCTTCTCTCTGCATACATGCTGATACACGCGGCAGCTGTTTCTAGGTAGGGTGAACAAGGCGGTGAACACTATGAGGAAAACTATATGGTAGAACAGGGGTCCCCAACTCCCGGGCCGCGGCCCACTGGTGGGCCGCAGGCTGCTCTCAGCTGGGCCGTGCAGTCTGTCATGACTCATCACAGTGCAGAGAGAAGTGTCACTAAAGTTTGCCGGAAGCTATAGAGAAGAGCCGTCTGCTGCCATTGTTACTGCTGCCACCTAGTGTCTGTTACTTGTAATGCAGCATGCTTTCTGTATGTACGGACACCAGGTGGCAGCAGTGAGGATGACTGGGACGCTCTGGTCTCTTACCAGCCACAGAGTTCAGTCTGCACAGAGGAGAGCAGCTGATGCTGGAAGCTTAGTGTGGGAAGAAGAATGGAAGGGTAAAAGCAAGTGTGGGGAGGAGGGAAGTGTGAAGTGGGTGTAGAGAGGAGGAATGGGTGAATTGAGTCTGGGGAGGAGGGTAAAGGGGCTGTGAGGTGGAGGGAAAGGTAAAATTGAGGGGAGGCAGATGAGGGTAGGAAATGACTGCCAGTAGATAAGGAAGGTTTCTTTATAGGAGGATCGATTTAAATCAAGTGAAGCCACAAAATAGCGATCTGTTTCCAAAATATTAGTTTCACACTTTATTATATTCACAAAAAAAAAAAATTCTTCTTCAAAAAGGTAGAAAATTCTTTGTAAAACAGCAGAAGAAATTGTGGTACAGACATATAAAAAGCAATACAAAAAGCAGATCATAGACACTGTGTGTTTTGTTAGATGAAAAAAGGTAATTTTAGTTCAGGCGACGACACTAGTCCATTTCGAGTTATTGATCCTTCGTCAGGCCTTTACAAAGCATAGAGAATTTTCTTGACCAGAGAATATGTACAGTCATAAAAGACCAAAAATGAATTTTATTATTAAAGAGGTATCTGTTCCAACCCGGCACCTGACTGCCTAAGGAGGAATTTACTAAACAGATTAAAATCTTGGATGATAATTTACTTAAATATAAGAAAGAAATTGAAGTAATTAAAAAAAAGAAATTCATTAGAGACTGTAAAGATTATACATCAGGATACGTCTATAGATGGGAGAGATCAAACGATCCTCGCACTCCAATAGGTGCTCGCCCACGCCAGAGAACAAGGCCACAACGCAAACCCAAACAAGATCTAGCCCCAGTAGGCTCACCTACACCATCTACTGGTTCATCAGCATCGGGATCATCTTTTTTAGAAACAGTGGGTTCTCAGGGTCCTCCCAGAGAACCGACCCCCAAACAAAGACCTCCAAGGTACACTCCAAAGAGCCATTACAATTTTCGCAATTGATATCGTTAGATCTAACTCCATCTCCTGTCTTGAACATCTCTGACTATAATCTAACCACTGATGAAATATCTGTTCTGTCAAAGGCTTTGTCATTCTGCCCCACAGTTACACCTGATTTTTTTGTATTGGATATTGAATTTGAAAAATTCTGTGATCAGATCAGATGAAAATCTTTTTGGTCTAAACAACCATCTATCATTAGGAGTCGAACCACAAACTGTGTGTATAATGCGAAAGATTTTGATCTTTTTTTGCCCACTAAAAATAGACCACCACATGATGATGCTCAGGTTGAATCGTTTATTAGACTGGTCAGGAGAGACCTAAAGCTATTAGAAGATCGCTTTAAGTAGGGACAACTATCATTTGTACATCATAACCTTAAACAGTCAGAAAAGAAAGCCCTATCAGATCTAAAAAAGAATAAACATATAGTTGTGAAACCATCTGATAAGGGTGGTGCAGTAGTTATTCAGAATAAGAGAGACTACATTACAGAAATTGAACGTCAACTAGGAGACGAAAATGTGTACAGAAGATTGGAATGCGATCCAACTCAACAATTTTATGGTTACTTAAAGTCCATATTGGATGAAGCTCTGAGTGAGTGTCTTGTTGATCAAAAACTCTATGACTATTTACTAAATGATAATCCTATTACACCAATTATCTACTGCTTGCCTAAGATACACAAGAGACGCAATAATCCCCCAGGGAGACCAATAGTAGCAGGCTGTGACTCTTTGTTTAGGAGAGTAGCACTTTTTCTTGATAGAGCCTTGAGAAAATACATGATTAGCCAACGTTCATATCTTCAAGATATGTCAGATTTTATCAATCAAACTAAAGAACTTATTCTTCCTCATGAAGATTGTCTCCTAATAACTATGGACATTGAGTCATTATATACAAGTATTCCTCATGAAGGAGGTAAGGAAGCAGTTAGAGAAATGCTGAGATTGGACCATACTATTTCTAATGCTCAGATTAACTTTATTATGACCCTTCTGGAATTGGTCCTTGAGAAAAATTATTTTTTGTTCCAAGATGCTTTCTTTTTACAATTACAGTGTACCTCGATGGGCTCAAATTCTGCTCCTGTTTATGCCAATATCTATGTTGATCAATTTGAGAGGGAATTTGCTTATCAGAATGAAATGTATTTACAGTCTGTCTGTCTGTATATGGAAAAGATATATAGATGATATTTTTTTAATTTGGACAGGGTCTAGATCATCTTTTGAAGTGTTTCATAGCTATTTACAACAAGCTTCTCCTTATTTGAAATTTACATATAATATTGAATGTCAGTCCATTTCCTTTTTGGACGTTAAAGTGCAAAAGGAAAAGAGACTTCTGACATATGACCTGTATTCTAAGCCCCCAGATCGTAATACCCTCCTGGATTTTAGAAGCTTTCATCCTAAAAACCTACGGGAGTCGCTCCCTAGGTCTCAATTCTTGAGGGTCAAAAGAATAGTGAGTGACAAAGAACAAAGTAAAATTAGCATGGACTCTATGGCCAATAAATTCATTGCTAGGCATTATCCCAAGAAACTAGTCAAAAGAACTTAAAGGAAAGTCATGGCTTTAGATCGTGACACCCTATTAAAATCTAAGACCGACCGTTCTAATAAAATCGACAATCGACACATTTTTGCTACTTCCTTCAATACCCTCTCACGACAAATTACGGAAATTGTAAAAAAAACATTGGCATATTTTGGCATCGTCTAATACCAACACTGTATTCTTCAAGACTCCTCCTATTGTCACTTTTAAAAAAGCCGTGATCAGTTGGTTAAAGCAGATATTGGCCTACTAGTCTCCAGCCAACAAGGACTGTTGGCTCCATGGAGAAAAGGTACCTTTCCCTGTCTTCATTGCAGCTGCTGCCAATTAGTTCTAAAAGGCAAAACTTTCAACCATCCAATGAAAGGGTACACAATACCATTCTAACATTTTGCCACTTGTACTACTTCGTACGTTGTTTATGGCATTAAATGCCCTTGTGGCAAATTATATGTAGAACAAACTACCAGACCTGTGAAAGACAGAATAATAGAACATAAATCCAGAATTAATGTACTTATAAGGAAGAATAGAGCTAGCAATGGTGATGCTGAATCTCCAGTAGCACAACATTTCCTTGAAGCAGGACAAATGGCCAACCAACTTAGATTTTTTTGTGTTAGAAATAGTGGAAAGATCAAGACGAGGAGGCAATAGAGAGACTCTGTTATTACACAGAGAGGCTTACTGAATAATACACTTGCAAACTTTATCTCCATTGGGCATGAACCTTGACTATAAACCTATGTAATACTGCTTGTACTATATATCTGTGTATGTTCTAGGTTTTGTAACTTTTCCCTATGTCAGCCATCAGTCAGGTGCCGGGTTGTGTCTGATTGGAACAGATACCTCTTTACTTATCAAATTCATTTTTGGTCTTTT
This sequence comes from Hyperolius riggenbachi, assembly GCF_040937935.1. Classification (NCBI taxonomy): domain Eukaryota; kingdom Metazoa; phylum Chordata; class Amphibia; order Anura; family Hyperoliidae; genus Hyperolius; species Hyperolius riggenbachi. The sequence goes on along the minus strand of NC_090646.1, from coordinate 593,808,641 downwards.
ATGACTGTACATATTCTCTGGTCAAGATAATTCTCTATGCTTTGTAAAGGCCTGACGAAGGGTCAATAACACGAAACAGACTAGTGTCGTCGCCTGAACTAAAATTACCTTTTTTCATCTAACAAAGCACACAGTGTTTATGATCTGCTTTTTGTATTGCTTTTTATGTCTGTACCACAAATTCTTCTGCTGTTTTACAAAGAGTTTTCTACCTTTTTGAAGAAGAAAAATAATTTTTTGTGAATATAATAAAGTGTGAAACTAAAATTTTGGAAACAGATCGCTATTTTGTGGCTTCACTTGATTTAAATCGATCCGCCTATAAAGAAACCTGGTACTATTAGAGCATAGTGGTGTGCTCAAGTGTGGATCGTTACACTAACAAGAGTTCCTTTTCTGTTACCTGGGACTCATTCCCAACCATATTGAAACAGTATGTAGAAGCTTTCCATAGGCGCCAATAGAATAAAAGTCACTTAAACGAGCTTAAAACCGATGGGGCAGTGGGGGGCCTATCCCATCCATGCAGACAAAGCAAACAAAGGAAGGACTGTGGCATCAACAGTCAAACAACAATTTATTTATACTCCACAGTAAAAATAGGCAATGCGTTTCACGGGCTCAATCCCGCTTCATCAGGCCAATCAAAAAGGAGCACACAGCTTAACAGCATCAAAACCACACTGAGCGCCTCTGTGAAAGCGTCTACATATTGCTAAGTCCACCCTTGGTGGAGGGTTGTACCCATCTTCTTCCCATCTACAGAGAGCGACTTTTAATCCTGAGTGGGGTCAGGTTAATCTCCCCACCTGCCTTCACAGTGGTTGCCTAATGGTAACCCTGGATTGTGAGTATTAAATTGTTATATTACTCATTATTAATTATCATCTATACAATATCACACTATTGGGCTCTTGGTGTCCCCCCTCCCTTTATATTGAAACAGTAGATAAGGAAGCCCAGACAGTACCCCCCTTCACACCACCTGACACACCAAATGTACTTTTCCAAAGTGCTGAGGGCGATGAAGATAGTGGTTAGGTAGGGCTAGTGTTCCCAGGACTTTTTTATGTAATGACCCTGCCTGTAGAACAAGGCCGCACACCCCCTCCCCTCTGCACAATAACACCCCCATCCCCCGCATCTGCCCGGTCCTTGGAAAAATTGCCTTAAGCTGAAGCGGTCCTTGGGTCAAAAAAGGTTGGGGACCACTGTGGTAGAAGACACTATGGCCTTATGCAATTACATTATTTCTCCTAGGTGATATTTTTAAATTGGTCAATAACAGGCCTTTTATGCAACCAGAAACCAGAAAGTGCTGGAAAGTTATTTTAAATTAAAGAGGAAAAAGTATCTCCCAGGGAAAAAATGGCCCTGGGAGAGCACTATGGCCCACATCATATTACCTTTTCTCTTGAGTTTTATCTAAGGACATATTTTCATATTTTGCCAAAATAACTTTAAAGCTCCCACCATGCAAGAAAAAAGTTAAAATAATAATATTGATATTACTTTACCTACATTTTAGTACTTCAATTAGTAAGTGCTAAAAAGTTATTTTTTATTTAAGATTAAACATTATCTCTTCAGAGAAAACTCAGGAGAAAAAGTTAATTAGACCAGGGCCTTCATGAAAAGAACACTATATGGATAAAACACTTTTGGAAAAACACTATTACTAATGAAGTAATACAGCTAAGGGTAAGCTCTATAGCGGATAACTGCAATGGTAGGCAATATAATGGAAAACACTGGAACTGGCTATATTGTACTGGTGAGACTAAATAATAGAAGGCATATTAGCGGATGGTTCTTTAATTGAGAACACTGGAATAAGAGAACTATAACTGAGGAATGAGCAGGGGCATTGCTAGGCCCAAAGATCAGTGGCATGTGCACCGGATCTATTCTAGGATGCCCTGGATGTCCCCCAGGCAGAGTGAGCTGTGGTGCCCAGGCAGACATGCTGGGAGCTGTGGCGCATCAATCGGGGGTATGCTGGGTGCTGTGGTGCCTCTATGTGGACATACAGGGTGCTGTGGTGCCATGCTAGACACTGTGATCCCTTTATGGGGACATTCAGGGAGCTGTGATTCTTCTATGGGGACATGCTGTGAGTTGTGGTGCCTCAATGGGAGGCCTGTGGGAGCATGGGTGGGGGGTCCACCAGACGGTCAGGGTATGCTATGGAGGAACTGCCAGATAGCCTGGCAGCTTGCCCAGCCCATCCAGCAGAAAGCAGACCAGCCAGCACAGAAGCCAGGTGACTCTGCCTAGTTATGTTTAAGTGGCACTGCCTATTTATGTCATATGCTGCATTTTTTGTCTTTTTTTTTTTTTTTTTTTTTGTATTAATGCAGATGAGGCTTCATCGAACATTTTGCTGGGCAGGCCTGCTTAGACCACTGTTAAGTTCATGTAAATTTGACTCCACCCATAACCACACCCCCATTCTGGTGCGTGGCCACACCCATTTTCCATCTAGAGTGCCCAAAAGTGCCCCGGATCTCTTAGGATCCTAGCAAGGCCCCTGGGAATGAGGATATTACAATGGGGCATTACAACAGAGGGATATTGTAACTGGGCCACTATAATTGAGAAGATTAAAGGGGGGAAGCATAGCGACCATCTCTGAACACCAAGCACCCAGGTACCTGCAGCTAAGTGCTCTGGAACACTACAGGCTCTCCTGTTGGCACCTTACTGGCTTCCTCATACTGCTGCAAAGTGACAAAGAAGTGTAACGTGTGCCCTTCAAACACATCCTCCATTAATGCATATGTAAGCGGATCCTCTCAATACTAGAATAATGCCAATACTAGATCCAATTATCATTGTGATTTCTACTTGATTTCTTGCCATGACTCCCATTGTGTGTATCAACCAGGTGCAGAGTTCATCACCGAACACTGAGGTGTATTCTGACATATAGTAGTTCCTTAATACAAACTGGATGTTGGCAGTGAGCCGGGCATGGCAGGTTAGGACGGCCTTGTCTTGGTAGGTTTGCAGTTGTGCCATACTCCTTCCATTTCTGAATGATCGCTTGAACAGTGCTCCGTGGGATGTTCAAGGCTTTGGAAATCTTTTTGTAGCCTAAGCCTGCTTTAAATTTCTCAATAACTTTATCCCTGACCTGTCTGGTGTGTTCTTTGGACTTCACCAATATTCTCTAAGACAACCTCTGAGGCCGTCACAGAGCAGCTGTATTTGTACTGACATTAGATTACACACAGGTGCACTCTATTTAGTCATTAGAAATCATCAGGCAATGTCTATAGGCAACTGACTGCACTCAGACCAAAGGGGGCTGAATAATTACGCACACCCAACTTTGCAGTTATTTATTTGTGAAATATGTTTGGAATCATGTATGATTTTCGTTCCACTTCTAACGTGTACACCACTTTGTATTGGTCTATCACGTGGAATTCCAATAAATTTGATTCATGTTTGTGGCAGTTATATGACAAAATGTAGAAAAATTCAAGGGGGCTGAAAACTTTTGCAAACCACTGTAGACATAAGACTATGGTAGGATTAGATTGTGAGCCCCTCTGAGGGACAGTTAAGTGACAAGACAATAGACTCTGTACAGCACTGTGGAAGATGTCGGCGCAAGTGGTGCTCATCCAATATTCGGGTATCCGAACTACCCAGATAATCCGAACTTTTTCAGCTATCCGAGCCCGGATTCCGATTCCAAATATCTGTTAAAATCCGAATAGCATTATCCGAGTTAACTCGGATAGCTATCTGGTTATCTGGTTGGATATTTCGTTCTGATATCCGAGCAGAAGGTTTTCAGGTCAGAATGCAGTTTGGTGTGGGAGAGAGAGAGAGAGAGAGAGAGAGAGAGAGAGAGAGAGAGAAGTTTTGGAAGCATTTCAAAGATCACTTCCGGTTTTCTATTCGGATATCCGAATCCAACCGGATATCTAGGATATCCGATTCTACTCGGATACCAAAAAGTTTGGATTCGGATATCCGATTCTGATCCGGATATCTGGGTATCCGGATCCGAATTCAATTCGGATTTTGAAAAGGGGTATCCGAGCAACATTTTCAACAACAACACAAATAGTAAAAAAAAACTTAATTTTTTGGGCTGTTTAACAGTAAAAAATTCAAGGAACATGTTTAAAATCCTTGCATAGGGATCAGCAAATAAAATATGCAAAATTCAGATTCATGTATGAGAATAAAAGTGCAAAATTGCCTACAGAATTCACATGAATAAGTGAAATAAAATTGTAAATTGGAGTATCACGAAATTATTGAGACCGAGGCTGCTGCAAGCCAACAATGCAATTTCCACAATAAATGTTCAACTCAATTTTCTAAAAAAAACAAAAACTGTAAGGATCTATTCAGAATTTTTTTTCCTTCTAAGGTTCACATACCAAATTTGGTGCTGATAATAACATTTTTTTTTTTTTTTTGCAGTTATCCCTGAAAATTGGTCCTGTAGAGTTCAATGGTAATGCAAAAAAAAAAAAAAATGTAGTTCTGGCTGCAATTTTGCAAAAATGCTCCCAAGCAAAAAGTAGCCAGATTTGCTGTGAAATCAGGTTCACAAATTGTGCCTGCTCAACCCTAGTATTCAGTCTACCTTTTCTAATTATATGAGAGGATGTTTTAATAAACTGTAAGGCTGTATCAGGGATTGCTAAAAATGGGGTAGCCTGTATTTCTCCCACAATTTAACATTTAGTTAAGCAATTCCCCCTCTGTTGGTAATTGCAAAGTCTCAAGTGGTTTCAGCTAAACCTTACCATTCTAAATACAATTTCTGGTGGGGTAATTGGCTTCCACCAAAAAAATAGCCCTGGACTGTGATGGAAACATCCTCTCACCTAATTTTTTCATCTTTTCTGTAAAAAATACCTTTTAGTCACCAAGCGACCAAAGTACTAAAAATAAGGTGAGAAAAATGATATCAAAATTAAGTTCATTAGGTACAACCTAGGTTGAGCAACTCTTTTCTTGGAAAATTATGAAGTTATTTTTTTCTACAGAAGGTGAAAAATAGATAAGGAGAGATAGTCCATGAGATTAGTTTTCTTAAAGAGAATCTGTACTCTAATATTCTTACACTAAAAAGCATACCATTCTATTCCTTATTTTCTCCTGTACCCCTCTGTGCTGTTTCTGCCACTCTCTGCTGCAATCCTGGCTTGTAATTAACAGTTTTAGGCAGTGTTTACAAACAAACTAACCAGCTTGTGATAGGCTCACATAAACAGAGTGTGTGAGTCATACAGAGTGTGCAGGGGGCCTGCAGAGGGTGTGTATTGCTTCTATCCATTCACAAGCAGCCCTGCACATTCCACACATTCAAGCCTTAGCCCGACAGACAGGACAGAGGAAAGGAGATAAGATTTATTACAGAGACAGTGCAATTAGGAAAGGCTGCAGTAAGCCAGAGCACATTAGAACAGGCATAGGAACTTATAGGATAGAAGAACTAAGGCTGAAAAATTTGTTACAGAGTCTCTTTAATGAACTCTGTTATGCTGTGGGCACGCTGTGAGACAGATAATGATGGGAACTACTCAGAGTACTTTGTAAAATGTGGCTAAAATGTGTCAGCGCTATCAGCAAACACCTAAACCATGTGCTCGTACAGCATAAGAGGACACATCTCGGGAAGCGATAACATCAGGTGCATTTTCTGATTGAGAGCAACTGATATACAGGACCTTCTGTAAATATTCACTTCTCAGCAGCTTATTTTTCTTCTTTGGAAGAGATGTGAGATTAAGTCAAAATGGGTCTGAAAGGCTACACCTAAAGGTGGCTCTACCAAGTACTGATTTAGGAGATAAACTCAAGAAAATATCAATTATCTTGAAATATCTTTTAAGTACTAATAAAAATAGTTTGGTTCTTGGAAGCGTTAAAGGATACCCAATGCCAAGGGGGGGGAGATCATATTTACTTAGCTGGGGCTTGTTCCAGCTCCCCGCAGTCTATCGGCTTCCTTTGAGTCCTCCTGATCCCCTGCAGTGTGCCGCTGTTTCTCAGGTAGATCCGCAACTAGAACTCTGTCTCAGCTACTGTGCATGCATGGTCACATTCCTGGGAGCATTCTACACATGCACAGTTCGCGACCTGTGTTTGTGCAGAACCCTCCTGGCCACAAGAGCGCAATACAGGGCCATGCATGCGCAGTCCGCAATATTTTGGAGGATGATAGCAGAGGAATGAAGCAGACCCCATACATGGTAGTTACGCCCCTGCTGGGGGGTACAGTACAGCGGGCACAAAGGGAAGGATTAAGCTGAAGCAAAGGCCGACTCTGCTCCAGTCTTTAAATACAGAGCTGCAAGAGTGCTGGGAGAATGGCCCAACTTCTATCACCCCTTCCTATAATAATCCTTTTGTGTTCCCTAGGATGCAGAATTATGGCACGGTTAGTGGGGATAATAGTGCTCACTCACCTCCTCCAAGCTCCGGGCTTCAGGCACTACTTTTCTCTGCAGTGCCACTCACTGTCTGCTTTCTGATTCTCAGATCAGAAAGGAGAACGTTAGCAGTGCTGCAGAGAACTAAAAACAAAACAGATAGGTTCTCTATCTCCTGGAGTCCGAAGCCTGGAGGAGGTGAATGTATAGTGTTATCCCCGCCTCCTGTGCCATACCTCTGCATACTGGGAGGAACACAGGTGGGGGGTCCAAGGAAAGGGAGGGAGGATAGAAGCCAGACCCTCCTTCCATAATTAGGTCAGCCATTAGACCATAATGCATCTAGTGGATCGAAATTAGACCATAATGCATCTAGTGACAGCACAATCATTTTTCACAGTTCAACTCTTTCTAAATGTGCTGATATTTAAAATAAAGTGACTATCTGAGAAGTGGTGATGTGGTAACAAACTGTCACTTCTTTCTAAATACGCTTCTCATTGTGGGCGTTTAAAGTGATAAGGCTCTTTACATTACTATACAGGTTACCAATTCTCCTACTAAGAGAATGAATGGAGAAGTACAAACATGTTCTAAGATCAGTCAGACATGCAAAACAATTTTTTATGCGCTTATCCACAAATTGTCTTTACAAGATAAATTATTTGTAGAGAATTGACAGTGTCTATTTACTTCCAGAGCCCTGTTTACCTACTGGGGCTCAGCTGTGTAGTATGTAGCCTTACAGCAGTCAGTTACAGGATCACTCTACGCAATGTTTCTGTATAAGTGTTTTAAGTTGTCTTCTATTATTTCATGGCCTGTCGCTGGAAAGGACAAGCAGGTGTTCAGGTGGCCATTTAGGATTCAGGGTTGAAATTAAATTTTCATCAAAGTCATTTTGCCATTAGTGATGGACAAACATCAAATTTTCACATTCGCATTCACAAATACGTGGATACATAGCAGGAAATCAGAGCCACAAGGGGACAGACTTGAGTTTGAAAAGACATCACAGAAGACTGACTCAGCTATAATCATTTCGGGGCAAAGCTAGAATGAATGCTCAGTCTGGGATTCTTATGTGGCCTGATAACAGGCAAATTTAGCAGTGAAGAATGAAACAAAGAGCAGAGTAGGTGTATACTGTCATGTTCCCATTGATATATATGGTAAAATACATGAGGGTGCTTCATCTCTGGTTCTCTTTAAGCATCTTTAAATTTCCTCCCAGGGCTCCCCATTGGTCTATTAGCAGATCAGTGGGAATGTGACGGATTGGTCTGTTAATAGACCAATTGGGAGACCAAGAGGGAAATTTAAAGAAGCTTATGCTTTAGCCATACTTAGTATAGTGAGAGCTCCGACCGTCCCTCCTGCGTGGCTCCCTCTCTACTCCCCACCCTCCGCACCTATTGTGCCCAATCACGCCAGCACCCTGGGGCACCCACAGCATCATGATATCAGGGTGCTGTGGGTGCTTCAGGGTGCCACCGTGGGTGGGCTGCTAAAGGGTAAAATGAAAAAAAAAATGAAAATGGCTTTAATCACCCATCACTAGTGACAATACAATATTTAATTTGTAATGGATCAGGTAAACAATATATATCTTCCAGTTATCGGTCATTTATTTGATCAACCACTGTTAGATATTGATCTCAGTCCCACAGGAGAACTGCAATTGCTCAACGCTGCTCCTTGTGTTTCACCCCCCAATGTTTACCTTAAGTCTAATATACTGAAAACATTGTGTAGTGTATGGCCACCTTTACACAACAGAATGATTGAGAAGTGTGTGGTAGAATATAGAGGACAGAGCTCAGGGTGTTCCATCTATACTAAATAGACCAACATCCCGCCAGTCACAGGGTTACACAGCTGTCAGCTATGGATGTGTTACAAAACTGCTTTGGCTTCTCACTTTAGTGTGCAGTGACCACACAAGTGACAACCCTCTCCAGTCACCATGAAGCTCTTTCTGCTACTTTCTGCCGTTACTTTCCTCCTTATCATTCATACAAGTAAGTATGCATTTCTATATGCCTGCTTTAAAATAAGGCTAATTTTAGAAGAAAAACAAGCTAAAAAAAGTGCATTTCTATACTGTTGCATATCCTTTCTAATGTTTTTAATAAGTCCCTGCCATAAGGCTAGGAGCTCACTACAAATTGCAAAGCACTATTGCCATCTGTAGGGCTTAGCAAAAGCATTTTGTGAGTTATTTACGGTGTGATGTCTGAAGATTTTGTATTGGACCCAAACGCTGGCAAAATGTTGTATATTCTGCATTTACGCTCTTGCCCTAATCACAATCACTCTAGTGGGCTCAACACCACAGACATACATTAACAAAGCGTTTTTGAAAGGGTTAGTAGTGATTGTTGGAGCTCCAAAAACGCCCAGAGAAGCGCTCTAGTAGGTTCCAGGCCTGTGTGACTTTTGCAAGTACAGGTAACTGCTCATACGCCACTATCCTTTTATTTAGTTAACAGTAAAATAGGATTGAAGCCCTGCAAAGGTTACACAGCGGAAAACTTTACTCTCATTCTGTTACGTTAGCCAATGCATGTTATCATCCTGATTCAAAACTTCTTGCTTTTATTGAGTTAAATATGCCTAATTCTACCTCATATATACTGTACAATCTGAAACTGTTAGCAGGAGAAAGGAATCAGGACTGGAAGTAGGGCAAGTTACACTCATTGGGCCCAATCCGATTCACTTTTTCTCCTGAGTTTTCTCCTAGAAGATCATTTTTCTTTTTCAGTTTAAAATAAATTGTCAGCACTGCCATTGAAAAAGTACCAAGAAGTAGGTGAAAAAGTACTGTCAAAATTCTTCTGAATGTTTACTTGTTTGCTGCTGGCTTAAAGAGTACCTGAGATAAATAATTTTAAAAAAATCATGCGTACCTGGGGCTTCTTCCAGCCCCCTCCGGCATGATCCGTCCCGCGCCGCCGTCCTCCACCTCCTGCATCTTCCATTATGGGTCCCATTAACTTTGGGAGTCAGGGCTTACTGCTCAAGCGGGCCCCGCCCTGCTTCCATCGCTGGGAGCATTCTGCGCCTGCACCGACTGGCCCAGACTGGCCAAAGTTACTAGGAGCCATAATGGATGATCCAGGTGGCGGAAGAGGATGGCGGGGGAGCGATCAGGCCAGAGGGGGATGGAGGAATCTCCAGGTATGTATGATTTTGTCATTATTATTAATAATCTCAGGTACACTTTAAGCTGTTAGCTTAAAGGATACATCCAAGCAGCAAAAAAAAAATCCACTTACCTGGGGCTTCCTCCAGCCACTGGCAGCCATCTTGTGCCCTTGCCGCAGCTCTGGTGGCTCCCGGTCTCCTCTGCTGCAGATGCCGACTTAGCCAAGTCAGCTTCCGGGTCGGCTTCTTCTGCGTTCCACCATGCGGCTCACGTGTTGGCGCTGACGTCATCAGGACTGTACTGCACAGGCGCAGAACTACCACACCTACGCAGTACAGTCCTGATGATGTCAGCGCAACCACGTGAGCTGCACGGTGGAGTGCAGAGGAAGCCAACCTGGTGAGGTTGGCTTCTGCAGCGGAGGAGACCGGGAGCCACTGGAGATGTGGCGAGGGCACAGGACGGCTGTCAGTGGCTGGAGGAAGCCCCAGGTACGTGGATTTTTTTTTCTGCTTGGATGTATTGATAAGATGTGGAAATATAACCTAGGAGAAAACCTGGAGAAAAAGTGAATTGAATTGGGACCAATGACCTCCCTTTGCCTCAAAACAGACCCAACATGTTAATTAGGGGTATGCAATATATTCACAGTAGAAGCACAAAACGTACATCCAGCCCGTAACTGGCCCAGCTCTGGGTCTAATAAACATTTCTAGGTTTATGAACTTGTTTAGGGTCCCACCTAGGTTATTAACACCATACACTGTACTATAGTGGATGTGAATGGGTGGTCGCCCATCCCCAATGTAATTTTATATCTACTCATTGGTCATTTAGCTAATTATGTATATTTGTGTTTGCACATTTATATCTTGATGGACCAAACACAAATATATTTTGCTCAATCCTCTTCTTTAGAGGGCACTTGCACATGTAATTGTCCTCTAAAATATTTAGTCAGTGTTTGCCCTTTATAAACTCTTACCTCACCCTGATTTATATTCTTTTTAAATTCAGTGTTGCTGGCATCTTTACTGCTGGTGAGGTGAGTCACTGCGGAATGTGTTTTTCTCCCTCTTTGAAGTGAGCAGTAATGTGACATGACCTCCCAGAGTGCTCTGAGACATCGAAACTTAGGCTAAAGATCGCTGGAAGGGTTGGGTTACACACCAATATACAGCAATATATAGATATAAGAAGAATTTTTAACACTGAAACCAAGGTAAATAAGGGTAAAATTAGTATCCTGAATTATTTATTACATTGTACTATACAACATCATAGTCCTTCTTTAAGTTTTATGTTTAGTAGGGCCTTGACTATTAGTGGTTCAGTTGATGATTGTCATCTCCTATAATCCGATTTCATTTATTAAGCTGATATAACCCAAGAAATTGTTATTAATTATTTATTTTGGTGGATGTGAATGCCCAGAAGAGGACCTTTTTAATTAAATATTCTATGAAGAAACCAAAAATTGTTAGTTCATCAGCGTGCTGCTCTGCCACCTGAGCAATATCATCCTACATGGTCTATAACATTGGAATGCACTCTGCAAAAGGAGGTGGCATAGTGCCTTCTCCTCTGCTGAGTGCCCTTGTCCTGTGTTATGGACAACTAGACCTAAGGCCCATTACAAAAACAGGTGCTAGGCCTCTCCCCTCACAACCCCCCTCCCCTGCCGCCGCCGCTGGCCCCTACACGGCCGACCCCTGGCCCCGTCCTCCTGCTGTCCCAATGTCTGTCCATGTGCCGCGCATGCGCGGTAAGCCAAAAGCACGGACACAGGGACAAAGGAGGTTGCAGGGCCTAGGGGGATTATTATAGAGGATGTCATCATTTCCTGCCGAAGATGTGTTTGAATTTCCATACTGAATGTGTGGTCCAAGAGATCTGGTGGGTAGGGACTTTGGGATCAGCAGGAAATCCTAGCCCCTACCTAGCAGAAAACAAAGATAATAAAATAACAGAAAATAGAAGAACAGAAAAATAAAGAAGTATGCGGATGCCAAAAGTAAGAAGATTAACCCATTCAGGTTCCGTCGTTTTCACGTGAGAAATGTTCACCTCCCATTCATTAGCCTATAACTTTATCACTACTTATCACAATGAACTGATCTATATCTTGTTTTTTCCGCCACTAATTAGGCTTTCTTTGGGGGGTACATTTTGCTAAGAGCCACTTTACTGTAAATGCATTTTAACAGGAAGAATAAGAAAAAAATGGAAAAATTCATTATTTCTCAGTTTTCAGCCATTATAGCTTTAAAATAATACATGCCTCCATAATTAAAACTCACGTATTGTATATGCCCATATGTCCCGGTTATTACACCGTTAAAATTATGTCCCTATCACAATGTATGGCGACAATATTTTATTTGGAAATAAAGGTGCATTTTTTCCATTTTGCATCTATCACTATTTACAAGTTTAAAATAAAAAAAAATATAGAAATATTTCATCTTTACATTGATATTTAAAAAGTTTAGACCCTTAGGTAAATATTTACATGTTTTTTTTTTTTTTTATTGTAATGGTTTTTTTATTTTTATACTAAAAATTTTATTAGGGTACTTTTGGGAGGGTGGGAGGTAAACAATAGATTTATAATGTAAATGTGTGTTAATTCTGTGGTTTTTTTTTTCCAGGTGTAGTATTACTTTTTGGCCACAAGATGGCGGCCATGAGTTTGTTTACATGACGTCACCCTAAGCGTAGCACGCGCTTAGAGTGACGCATCAGGAAGAAGACGGCCAGAAAAAGCTCAGCTTCCGAGAGAAGCTGTCGCTTTTTCAGCGGGGGAGAGGAATCAATGATCGGGCTCCGTAGCCTGATACATTGATTCCTTGGCTACCGAATCCGCGGCCGGGAGTGCGCGTGGTTCCTGGACGTAGAAACTACGTCCAGGAACCAATATAGGTTAAAAAAAAATAATTATTAAAGCTGGCAGATATCTAGAGCCCTCTTATTATTAAGTAAGGCTTCCAGACTCAAGCATAAGTAGCACCGCTGGGTTCCATATGTATTGGTTTTGCAAGGTCTTGGATTAGCATGTTCTACCAGCTGAAAAGCATTGTTTTGACCATTGTTTGACCTTTAACTATCTATTAGTTTAAATAAACTCCATTCAAGGGAGCTTCAGATGCAGAGGTAATCTTAACTGTCTGCAACAGCGCTTAGATGTTACTCCGGAACACCAGATGGCTGACTAGACTAGTTGTGGGCTACTGCACATGGGCAGTACTGGCCGCTTGCCTCATCCATCGCAGGCCCATGTGCGGGAGCTTACTACGCATGCACAGTTCATAAAGACTTGTAACTGTGCATGCACAGAATGCTCCCGTTCATGGGCTTAAACTCAAAGAGGCATGCAGTGCAGGCCGCACATGTGCAGTAGCTTATGACTGGTCTAGCGGGCAATCTTTTTTTGGGGACGGCATTGGCAGAAAGGGACTAGAAGGAAACCAAATGACCTGATAGACTGTCGGGGGATGGAAGAAGGCCTAGATAAGTGAAATTCAACTTTTTTTCCCTACCTCAGGTGGTCTTACAGGAAAGGGAATTTTGTGTGTAATTTGCCTGAATTGTTGGCAGTGTAAATGATAATAAATTCTACCGAAACACATAGAGAACAAGCAAACCTCATCTTGGTAATTTCATTGGTATGATCTGAGCTTAGAAGCACACAAGTATCAATGCTGAACACTGAGCTATCAATCTAATTTTCCTTTTGCCCTATATACTTATCTTTTCCATCTTAGCTTCAAAAGTTGCTCCTTATTGTGGTAAATACTGTTGCATTCTGTTGCATATTACATGTTATATATATTTCCTTCTTTTTAACTGTTTTGTTCAGATGTGTGCACAGACATCATCGGAGGAAGGGAATCCAAACCTCATTCTAGGCCATATATGGCATTTATAAGAACTGGAAAGGAAGTGTGTGCTGGTACCTTGATTGACTGGAGCTGGGTGCTGACTGCAGCTCACTGTAATATGTGAGTATTTATACCGCCAATGTTTTTACTACTGATTTATAAGTCCACAGATAGAAGTATAAGCATTTTTCGCCAATGTTTTCACTACTGATTTATAAGTCCCCAGATAGTAGTACAAGCAGCCATGTGAAGCCCCCAGATAGTAGTATAAGCAGCCAAGTGAAGCCCCCAGATAGTAGTATTAGGCAGCCATGTGAAGCCCCCAGATAGTAGTATAAGCAGCCAAGTTATGCCCCCAGATAGTAGTATTAGGCAGCCATGTGAAGCCCCCAGATAGTAGTATAAGCAGCCAAGTGAAGCCCCCAGATAGTAGTATAAGCAGCCAAGTGAAGCCCCCAGATAGTAGTAGTAGACAGCCATGTGAAGCCCCCAGATAGTAGTATTAGGCAGCCATGTGAAGCCCCCAGATAGTAGTATAAGCAGCCAAGTGATGCCCCCAGATAGTAGTATTAGGCAGCCATGTGAAGCCCCCAGATAGTAGTATAAGCAGCCAAGTGAAGCCCCAGATAGTAGTATTAGGCAGCCATGTGAAGCCCCCAGATAGTAGTATAAGCAGCCAAGTGAAGCCCACAGATAGTAGTATTAGGCAGCCATGTAAAGCCCCCAGATAGTAGTATTAGGCAGCCATGTGAAGCCCCCAGATAGTAGTATTAGGAAGCCATGTGAAGCCCCCAGATAGTAGTATTAGGAAGCCATGTTAGGCCTCCCTTTCCAGATGGTAGTATTTTTTAGGCCATCCAGACAATAGTATTAGCAGGCGGCATAACAATAGACCCTGCAAGGGATGCAGCTGCAGTGGGGCCAGAAGCCGCAGGAGGCCCGGTGGGGGGAGAAGTTCCTTTTTTCCTGTTCTGAGACACTGACAACACTCTCTGCACAATTGTTCTAATGAGTGCATCTGCTCATTCTCTGATAAAGAAATTATTCAAAGTTTTGCAAACAAAGATTTGTAGACAGCCCCTATTCAGTATGCAACAGGGTCTTTGGTACAACACCCTGCCCCCAGCCTCTCCAGCCCTTCCCAAGTGCGGTGTACTGTAGTGATGCTATGGAAGCCTGCAGAGCCAGTTCTGTTCTATCAAAGATGGACAGAGTGAGTGTAATAAGCTGAGGCTGGGAGCTCATCTGGCAGTTTTCTGTGTGTTTTCTGCACACTAGGGGCTTGATTCACACAAGCATGATAACCCTTATCACGCTTGTGATAACCGCTGTGCGTGATTTTCTGCGCGCAAAGGTTTACACACGCAATGACAAAGGTTATCATGTGTTAACATTTGCGTGCGCGCGCTAAGGTGTGGTTTTGTGTGCGCAAGCGAACGTTAACACACGATAACCTTTGTCATTGCGTGCATAAACCTTTGTGCACGGAAAAGGAGAATTTATGACCTATTTTGACAAGGGCTCTTCACAGTAAGCATGGTTAAGATGTGGCATATGTTTCCACAGGAAGTAGTTATGGTGTATTTCTATACTTGCATTAACCTCCCTAGCGTTCAGTTTCCCCAGGATTTCTGTGCAAAACGTGGTTCAATTAATTTCAATTAATGTTCATGCATTTTATTTTGTAATCATTTTTTTTATATATGGAATTCAGAACAGGTTATTGTATTGAATTCAATGAAAAAAAGTGTTTGCCGCGATGTTGATGTTGATGACGCTGCGTGACCCTGATGTCATCAACACCAATCGCCGGGGAACATGTCATCGCCGAGGGAGTAGAAATTCCGCAAAGGGACATGGAAGAAGATGCTGGGGAAGCTATCAGAGGTATGCGACGAGGGATCAGCATGCCAATGGTGACTATAAGACCCCACCAAGTCTCCCCCCTGTGTGTGATGCAGGGTGAGCATTGGAAGCCAAGTTTCCAATCAGGGCAGTTTCTAGGCTAAATTGCTCCCAGGGGAGGGTGTAACATTGCGGGCTCAAAAACATTATTTACAATGCAGTATTTAGCCTCCCCAGTATAGGTAGCCAGGTATAGATGCTGTTATTTAGGTAGCCAGGTATAGATGCTGCTATATAGGTAGTCAGGTATAGATGCTGCTATATAGGTAGCCAGGTATAGATGCTGCTATATAGGTAGTCAGGTATAGATGCTGCTATATTGGTAGCCAGGTAGATTCTGCAGCATAGGAAGCCAGGCATAGGTGGCCATGGCGCTTTCCCCTCCCTCCTCAGAGATCCCCAGTGCTTAGAGGAAATAGCATTTACTCATCCTCGCCTCTCTCCAGTGGCAGCCGCACACCCTCCTGCACTGCGTACAGCTCCGGTATATGTACAGTACCAGGACGTGGCTTGATGACGTCCTGGTTCATCCATACCACTTTCAGCATTTTTATGCTGGACAAGCCAGGCTCGTCTATTACGCTAGGGGGGTTAAAGGAGCTTGGATGTTTTTTTTGTCTTGAAGAGCATGTGTAGCTATGATTGCTAGTAGTGGAAAACATAGGAAACATTGCCAGCCACCAGGGGCGGCGCCAGGGGGGTGCTTGGGGGTGCTCGAGCACCCCCTAGAATTGTCCAAGCACCCCCAAAGCACCCCCTGGAGTGAACTGACTTCAGGCGTCTAAAAGACGCCAAGTCAGTTCACACACCGGCAGCACGGAGCAGCAGGCAGGGCTACGGTAAGATGGCCGCCCGGAGCCCTGTTCTGCAGACTTCGGGCGGCCATTTTCCCGTAGCCCTGCTCTCTGCATGCAGGCAGGAAGTCTCGTGGTGACGTCGGGAAGGAAGACGATCGTGGGCGCGCGGGCGCTGCGCGCCACAATGAGGTCGGGACTCGGGACAGGAGGTCGGGAAAGAAGGTCTTCTGGCTGTAGGTGAGTAAATGGGTTTTTCTTTTCTTTTTCAGGTGATGCGGATTGTGCATATTGGGGTCATTTCTGCTACGGATTGTGCATATTGGGGCGATATCTGCTACCGATTGTGCATATTGGGGTCATTTCTGCTACCGATTGTGCATATTGGGGTCATTTCTGCTACCGATTGTGCATATTGGGGTCATTTCTGCTACCGATTGTGCATATTGGGGTCATTTCTGCTACCGATTGTGCATATTGGGGGTCATATCTGCTACCGATTGTGCATATTGGGGTCATATCTGCTACCGATTGTGCATATTGGGGTCATATCTGCTACCGATTGTGCATATTGGGGTCATATCTGCTACCGATTGTGCATATTGGGGTCATAT
This sequence comes from Hyperolius riggenbachi, assembly GCF_040937935.1. NCBI lineage: Eukaryota > Metazoa > Chordata > Amphibia > Anura > Hyperoliidae > Hyperolius > Hyperolius riggenbachi. Next base: position 593,791,889 of record NC_090646.1, on the reverse strand, counting down.
CTGCTACCGATTGTGCATATTGGGGTCATATCTGCTACCGATTGTGCATATTGGGGTCATATCTGCTACCGATTGTGCATATTGGGGTCATATCTGCTACCGATTGTGCATATTGGGGTCATATCTGCTACCGATTGTGCATATTGGGGTCATTTCTGCTACCGATTGTGCATATTGGGGTCTTATCTGCTACCGATTGTGCATATTGGGGCCATATCTGCTACCGATTGTGCATATTGGGACCATATCTGCCACCGATTGTGCATATTGGGACCATATCTGCCACCGATTGTGCATATTGGGACCATATCTGCTACCGATTGTGCATATTGGGACCATATCTGCTACCGATTGTGCATATTGGGACCATATCTGCTACCGATTGTGCATATTGGGACCATATCTGCTACCGATTGTGCATATTGGGGCCATATCTGATAACGATTGTGCATATTGGGGCCATATCTGATAACGATTGTGCATATTGGGGCCATATCTGATAACGATTGTGCATATTGGGGCCATATCTGATAACGATTGTGCATATTGGGGCCATGTCTGATAACGATTGTGCATATTGGGGCCATGTCTAATAACGATTGTGCATATTGGGGCCATGTCTGATAACGATTGTGTATATTGGGGCCATGTCTGATAACGATTGTGCATATTGGGGCCATGTCTGATAACGATTGTGCATATTGGGGCCATGTCTGATAACGATTGTGCATATTGGGGCCATGTCTGATAACGATTGTGCATATTGGGGCCATGTCTGATAACGATTGTGCATATTGGGGTCATTGGACGTGTTTTTTGTTAAAATCTGCTCACATTACGTGTATTTTCTTGAGAAAACCTGCTCACATTACGTGTATTTTCTTGAGAAAACCTGCTCACATTACGTGTATTTTCTTGAGAAAACCTGCACAATTATGTGAATTTTCTGGGAAAAGGGTCACCAAAACTTGGGCCCTCTGTCTTTGCGTTGCACTTTTAAAGGGAACCCGAGGTGAGAATAATATTGAGGCTGCCATATTTATCTCCCTTTAAGCAATACCAGTTGCCTGGCTGCCGTGCTGGTCCTCTGCCTCTTATTCTTTCAACCATAGACCCTGAACAAGCATGCAGCAGGTCAGGGGTTTCTGACAATATTGTCAGAACTGACAAGATTAGCTGCATGGCTTGTTTCTGGTGTAATTCAGTTCACTACTACAGCCAAATAGATCAGCAGGGCTGCCAGGCAACTAGTATTGTTTAAAAGGAAATAAATATGGCAGCCACCATATCACTCTCACCCTGGGTTCACTTTAAATTACAGTTAGCCCCGCCCTCATCCGGTCATGACCACGCCCATTTTTTCGACGCGGCGCGCTTTGCGCGCCGCAGGTTGTAGCCACACCCATTTTTGGCGCGGCGCGCTTTGCGCGCCGCAGGTCGTCAGCTCCCCCGGAAATTGGTCCAGCACCTGCATAGCACCCCCTAAAAAAAATTCCTGGAGCCGCCACTGCCAGCCACAAACTCTAATTATAATGGATGCACTGTGTAACCAGGCGTGCTCGGATACCCCCAATCACGATTTGAATGCTCACAAATTCGACACCCCCCACTTTCGAATTAACTCGTGATCACGATCACGAATAGAAACAGATATCCGACTCGGTTTTGAGTTGAATAACTGCATACAATGACTTAAAGGGGCACTACAGCGGAAAAACTGTAAAATTTAAAATATGTACAAACATACAAATAAGAAGTACATTTTTTTCCAGAGTAAAATGAGCCATACATTACTTTTCTCCTATGTTGCTGTCACTTACAGTAGGTTGTAGAAATCTGACAGAAGTGACAGGTTTTGGACTCTTTACAGAGGATTCTCAGGGATATATTTATTTTCAAAAGCACTTAGTGAATAGCAGTTGCTCTGTCCAACTGCCAAAAAACTTTGTAGGGGCAGGGAAGCCGGCCAGCATCTTTGTATAAAACCTTTTTAGGGAATATATTTATAAAGAATAAAAGCCTTGCTGAGAATGCCCTATGAAGAGATTGACTAGTCCAAAACCTGTCACTTCTGTCAGATTTCTACTGCCTACTGCAAGTGATAGCATTATAGGAGAAAAGTAATTTATGGCTCATTTTACTCTGGAAAAAACGTACTGCTTATTTGTCTATGTTTGCACATATTTAAAATTTTACAATTTTTTGCTGTAGTGCCCCTTTAATATCAAAGCCCCCTTAAATGCCAGAAACACCAAATTTGCAGGTTATGTTAAGAAGGAAAGTGGGGTCAAGGGGAATTTTTTTTTTTCAAAAAGACCTTATACTTTTTGAGAAAACGATTTTAAAATGTCAAAGGAAAAAAGTATACATTTAAATGCGGTAAATGACAGTTCGTTAATGAAACAAAACTCCCCGACTTTAGAGGTTACTAGCAAAGCCCCCTTACTCTTAGAAACACCAAATTTACAGGATATGTTAAAAAGATAGTGGGAAAAAATATTATTTTCCTAATTTTTAATTTTTTTTATTTTTTTATGTTCAGAGTATGGGAAATTAAAAAAAAAATGACGTGAGGTCCCCCCTAAACAGCATATTTAACCCCTTATCCCCCATGCAGGCTGGGATAGCCAGAATGCGGAGCCCCAGCCAACTGGGGCTTTGCACCCTGAGCTATCTGGTCCCCCTTTTCCTGGGATTCTGGGGGGGGCCTCCACGTGGTGATCCTGGATAAGTGCTAAATGCTGCGCGAACTAATCCCCCGCAGGGCAAAAAATTTTGCGGTGAGTTAGTTGGCAAAACCCTGCATAACCTGGCATGCGAAAGCGTAGTGTAGTTTTGCTCGAGTAGTGTCTCATGAATAAGCTAATTAGGCCAGGTATATAAGGGTTCACTTGGTGTTTGATGCACACACCCTTTTTGCAATGCACCCTGAGCTATACCAGACCACATGGTCCATGGTATAGGGGGGGAGAGAGGTGACCAAGCCTTCCTCTTTCAGGGGGGGGGGGGCCTTGTCCAATCCATGGGCAAGGAGCTCTTCCCCACCTCTAGTGCCCCAGGAGGAGGTGTGTGGCGACGACTCCCTGGGGGTCTTCATGATGGCATCTGGGAGACCCCTTTAAGAAGAGGACCCCAGATGCCTGCCCCCCTCCCAGGAGAAATGAGTATAGGGGTACAAAGTACCCCTTACCCATTACCATAAAGGGTTAAATGAAATAAAAACACAACAATGAAAAAAGTCCTTTATTAATCTTAACTAACCAGAAATACTTACCTGTACCCTTAAGAAAATGTTCCCATGCCAATATCCTCGGAAATGACCCTACTCCAATATCCTCTATCTTACGACATTGATTGAAAATCTCCAACGACCCGCGCAACCGCCTCCACGCACCGCCGGTTCCCTGCGTAGCTCTAACTATACTTAGTATAGCTAGAGCCAAAAGCATCTTTGAATTTTGGCTCCAAGGCTCCCCATTGGTCTACTAACAGACCAATGGGGATCAGAATAGACCTGGGGCACCAGAGGTGCGGAAGAGCCTCTTGTCCATGGATTGGGGAAGGAGGAAGGCTTAGCCACCCCTCCCCTCCGGAGCCCCCCTTATACCATGGACCATGTGGGCTGGTATAGCTCAGGGAGCAAAGCCCCCATCGGCCTGGGCTCTGCATTCTGGCTATCCCAGCCTGCATGGGTGACAAGGGGGTAAATATGTATACTTTTTCCCTTTGAAATTTTTAAATCGATTTTCTCAAACATAACCTGCAAATTTGGTGTTTCTGGCATTTAAAGCGGAATATAACCCTGCATTTCAACTTTGCTCTAAAAACATTATTTACAGCATATTATATGCAAAAAGCATTTTTTTTTACTAGACCAGCATTGGAAGGGTTAAACACAGAGGTTTAAAGTTCCTTGGAGAGATATGCAGAAGTTCAGATAGATACATTCTATTTAGTTAAATGTATCTATTGAGAAATGTTACACACTCATTGGCTGTCCACCAACTCCTTCTCATGCACTCTGTAGTCAGGAGGAGCTCCGTACCAGGATAAAGACGAGTGTGCCTCGACCTTCACCTCTGCGTCCACCGAGGTGCTCACAGCATTCAAGTAGTAAAGAGGTCGGCACCACTCCAAGCATCAAGCAAAGCTCTTTTATTGCATCACCATTGTGGCTTAACAATGACAAACGTTGTTTCGGGCATTGCCCTTTTTCAAATTGCAGCAGCCATACTGTTAAGCCACAATGGTGATGCAATAAAAGAGCTTTGCTTGATGCTTGGAGTGGTGCCGACCTCTTTACTACTTGAACACCAACTCCTTCTCAGTCAGAGAGAGTGAGTCACATTCAACACTTAGATACATTTATGTAAACAAAATGTATCTATGTCAGCTTCGGATGCCTCTGCAGAAATCTCCAGGAACTTTAAAGCTCTGTGTAACCCTTCCAATGCCGGTCTAGTAAAAAAAAAATGCTTTTTGCATATAATATACTGTAAATAATGTTTTAGAGCAAAGTTGAAATGCAGGGTTATATTCCGCTTTAAGGGGGGCTTTGATATCAACCCTAAAAGTTGGCGGGTTTTGGCGGTTTAATCAAAGACGTGACAACGGCTAAATCCGTGATCACGACCCGGATTTGGACCACGATCACGAGTGCATTCGGAACTGAATTTGTGATTGAGAGGCACGATGTCCGGTAGTGAAAAAATGCTTGTGATTCACGGCGATCACGAAGTTGTGATGAGCAACCCTGCGTGTAACGACACATTGCATTGTAAAACCTATTCACAGTGCATGGATCTAGTGGAGTGCACAAACACAAACACACTGCATACAAATCTTTTTATTGTATCGTGTGTGTGTGGCCATATTAAGGGCTTTCAGATGGCAGTGATTAAAATCTACACCCTGTTTATTTCCTGTTATTTCTGCTAGGGTGTGGATTTCAATCACTCTTGCCACGTGGAACTATTGCTCTTGCAGTTCACGCCACTCTGTCATTGTTGCAGCCTGCAAGCTCTGCTGTCTCACTGACAGCAGAGCTCCTAACTTCATTGGCTCCTGACCCCATGATCACTGTGAGCCAATCACAGTGATCGCTACTCGAGTTTGCTCAAGTTTTGAAAAAAAAAGTCTCTGGTTCTTACAGAGGGATTGTCAGCCACAAAATCATATTCCACTTACCCACTGCTCTGTGTTCATTATGCAGCCTGCAGCCTTACTCTGCATTGCAAGCACTCCTATCTATTCAGAAATATTTGTTCTATTGACAAGAGAAGAAAGCTTGTCATCACCCTCCCACATTTCTGCTACTGATTGATTGAGTGCAGTTCAGTGAGCTGCTGAAAGCTGATCTATGCTGTGCTCACATGTGTTTACAAAGCAAGCTAGCTATGACAGTGCAGTCCTAGGAGAAAAAAAGTAAGTGATGAAATAACACAAGAGGGAATTAAGATGGCAAACACCTGAAACAGAATTCTCTTTATTGACTATATAAAATTCACTGAAATCAAAACATTGACAGTACAATACATCTGTTGTGTAAGTAGTTATCTGCTTATATATGTGTTTTACTTACTGGGACAGTATGGCTGTCCCTGCTGTTTTAAAGCGGAATCGTCACCATAAAAATCAAATTTCAACAGTAACTGGTCTGAGTGTATTAAGTGATAAAGATGCTAATCCTGCATTCACAACTTTCAAAACGTTTTCTGCTGTTATGATTTGGAGTTATCACATACTTAAGGAGCACTGGCCCTTAAGTAGTCGTTGCCAAAGAATTGCATGCTGGGGGTTCTTTTATCTATAATGTATTCCTCCTCTTTCCTTTATTTCCCTGCCAGCTGCTTATCTGAAACCTAATCCCCTACTCACTTGTGTTTACAAGCAAGACTGAGGCGACTCAGTGATTGGAGGAGACAAGAAAAAAAGTAAAGGGCAGAAATGACATCATGAGTTAGCCTTAACTGTGGGCAAAAGACATGGCCCCCACCAGGAACAGGATTCTCGTCATTTACTATATAACATTCACTGAAATCAAAACGTGGACAGTACAATACATGTGTTATACAAATAGATCAAGTATTTATCTACTTATATATGTGTTTTTTTCCCTGGCATAGTATGGCTGATCCTACTGTTTTAAGGGACCTGCGGTCCTCAAGTAGTTAAGAATGTGATGTCTGCATGTCTTTCTGTCTGTAATTGTTTGCTGCAATCCAAAGGAGTTCAATTTACAGGATTTTTCCAAATCTTTTTAGCAACAATAAAACAAAAGTGACTCTTGGTGCACATTCTATTCGTAAAACTGAACCAGGGAAACAGATGATGACTGTACTAAAAGCAATTCCACATGAATGCCTTAACGAAAAGACTTTTGATTACGACGTTCAGCTGTTAAAGGTGAGCATACCCAGAGATATCCAGATAATAAGTACCACTTTAAAGGATACCCGAGGTGACATGTGACATGATGAGATAGACATGTGTATGTACAGTGCCTAGCACACAAATAATTATGCTGTGTTCCTTTTTTTATCTCTGCCTGAAAGAGTTAAACATCAGGTATGTAAGTGGCAGTTCCTGTCTGAGTCAGGACTGGGTCAGACAACAGTGTGACCCTCACTGATAAGAAATTACAAATATAAAACACTTTCCTAGTAGAAAATTGCTTCTGAGAGCAGGAAAGAGATAAAGAGGATCAACAGTTCATAGATTTTAGCTCTGGCATACTTCAATTAATGTGTCATTGAGCAAAAACAACAAAACAGTAAAAACTTAAAAAGTAGATTTAAATATAAAATAAAACTGTAGAATATCTTAAAAAGTCATTTTTAGGAAAAGAAGGATAGATAAAATTGTTTATTTCATTAGTTTATTTTCACCTTGGGTGTCCTTTAAGCAACATGAGTTTAAAGCAAACGTGAAGTGAAAATAAACATGTGAGATAATTGTATCTGTAGACTCAATCCTAAATTTCCTGGAGTCCCATATTCTTATTTTGGGCTCAGTTGAATTTTTTTTAGTCTAAGGCTCTAAGCCAGTGTTTCCCAAACTTTTCCAGCCCGGGGAACACTGTCTGACCAAATTTTTCTCCGGGGAACGGCGCGCGCGCGGTGGGGGCGATGCGGCCCCCGGTTGTTTGCGCGACCTAGTGGACAGTGCCGCTATGGGGGGGGGGGGGCTGGGGTGCGGCTGCATAGCTGGCATAGTTGCCCCAGTGTAGGGAGTTTAGTTGCCTCAGTATAGTGCCCCAGTATAGCCAGTATAGTGCCCCAGTATAGCCAGTATAGCCCCCCAGTATAGCCAGTATTGTGCCCCAGTATAGCTAGTATAGTGCCCCAGAATAGTGCCCCAGTATAGCCAGTTTAGTGCCCCAGTATAGTGCCCCAGTATAGCCAGTATAGTGCCCCAGTATAGCCCCCCAGTATAGCTAGTATAGTGCCCCGGTATAGCCAGAATAGTGCCCCAGTATAGCTAGAATAGTGCCCCAGTATAGCCAGTTTAGTGCCCCAGGATAGCCAGTATAGTACCCCAGAATAGTGCCCCAGTATAGCCAGTTTAGTGCCTCCCGCCCGTCCCCGCGGCCGCCGCTGTTATTACCTTGTTAACAGCGGCCGCTCTCCCCTCTCCGGCGCGTGTATATTCAAGCAGCGTATCTCCGGCTGCTCTGTGTGATGCACTGATGCGGAAGAAAGGAGGGCAGCGGCTTCCTGTAACGGCGATATGTATCGCCGTTACTATGGTAACCGAGCCCTGCCTCCTTCCGCATCAGTGCATCACACAGAGCAGCCGGAGATACGCTGCTAGCATATACATGGTCTGGAGAGGGGAGAGCGGCCGCTGCTAAGGTAATAACAGCGGCGGCCGCAGGGACGGGCGGGAGGGGGGATAAGAGCACGGCACACCAGGCAACGTTCCGCGGCACACTAGTGTGCCGCGGAACAGCGGTTGGGAAACACTGCTCTAAGCCATATTCAACATCATCCTTACTTATCTGCTCTTCATTCAACTCCAGAAAACATAACCTATTGAACTTTTATTCATTATGCTGCTATTATGAGTGTTTATACACTCATTCAGAAGTTGTATGACCTCCAGTTAGTTAGCAGGAGAGCTGCCCCTGAAGTCCAACCTAGTCAACTGCAAAGATAAAGCACTGGTTTACTAAACCTTTAAAAAAAAATATGTACGCCAGCAAGTTGTAGGATTAGTATTTTATGTTCATATGTTTATCTTGTTATGCTGCATGTATTTATTAATAAATAATAATAATAATAATAATAAAAAAACAAACAATAATATTTTTTTGCACTTTTCTCCCTGGGGCTATGACCCTGCATACCTCAGTCTCAAATGTTTGTGAAAAGGGGTGGGTTTTTAGCCTTTTCTTAACCTCCTTGCCAGTCTAATTAACGCCGGCAAGGAGGCAGCGCATAACTTTTTAAAAAAAAAAATGTTTAAATCATGTAGCGAGCCCAGAGCTCGCTACATGATAGCCACTGAGCGGCGGCATCCCCCCCACCCACTCCGATCGCCTTTGGCGATCAGAGTAAGCAGGAAATCCCGTTGAGAACGGGATTTCCTGCAGGGCTTCCCCGGTCGCCATGGCGACGGGGCGGGATGATGTCATGGACGTCGGGACGTCACAGGGAATCCCGATCCACCCCTCAGCGCTGCCTGGCACTGATTGGCCAGGCTGCGCAGGGGTCTGGGACGGGATGGGGGCCGCTCGGTGCGGCGGGTAGCGGCGAATCGGCGGGTAGCGGCGGCGATCGCGTACTATACGCAGCTGGCAAAGTGCTAGCTGCCTGTAGGAAAAAAAATTATGCAAATCAGCCCAGCGGGGCCTGAGAAATCCTCCTGCGCAGGTTACCCCGAGCTGAGCTCGGGATAACCGGCAAGGAGGTTAAAAATGTCCAGAGAAGGAGGCCCTCGCACTGATTGTGGAACTGAGTTCCATAGAGTAGGGGCTGCATAGGAAAAGTCCCGAGCACCAAATGTTTTTAAGTGGATCCTGGGAATAACCAGATTCATCTCATTGCCAGAGCAGAGGGTGCATGGTGAGGCATATACTGTAGTTCCAACAGATCCACTACGTACTTGGGTCCACGTGGTTTAGAGCTTTGAATGTCAGCAGGCAGATCTTAAAATTGATTCTCCATTTTACTGGCAACCAGTGAAGAGTTTCCTGTACAGGGGACAGGGGCAAACCCAGGATTTTCAAGGGGGGGAATCCCGAGAGGTCTCCCTCAGCGACACACAATACAGTATAATAATGTGGTAGGACATCATGCTGGGTACACATAATGCAATTTCCCGTCCGACTGACAGAATCTGACAATTATTTCCGGCCCCTGATCAACAACAGGATCGATCAGGAGCAGTTTGGATACAGATAATAATGAGAACAGCCGACATTGCTAATAAAGGGAAAAGTGAAGCATTCACACTGCAGGGCACAGGGCTTTAGTTCATAGCTGAACCTGTTAAGTTCCCCACAGCTGCTCTATGCTCTGTACACATGCTTCTCCCAATGCTCTGTACACACACTGTTGCTCCATGCTCTGTACACAAGCTGCTGCTCCATGCTCTGTACACACTGCTCCTCCATGCTGTGTACACACACTGCTGCTCAATGCTCTGCACACACAGCTGCTCTATACTCTGTACACGCTGCAGCTCCATGCTCTGTACACATGCTGCTGCTCCATGCTCTTTGCACACGCTGCTGCTCCATGCGGTGTACACACACTGCTGCTCCATGCTCTGTACACACACTGCTGCTCCATGCTCTGTACACATGCTGTTGCTCCATCCATAGTCATCTGTAGCAGGGAAAGAAAGGGGGCAGTGCTGTAAACTGCTGGATGCCTGCAGATATTCTGGTGTCTCAACTTGTGCCTTTCCGCAGACACTGCACCGTCCCTGGTCTGAGAGGGGATTCTGGGCAGCTGTAATCCCCCACTGCGCTTGCCTATGGGGGAGATGGGGGAGCCGCGGGGGGATTGGCTAGGAGTCTGGCTGCTGCATTCTGTACTAGTTGTAAGTGGTGCAGAACCTTATCCGGGGATCCAACAAACAGGGCATTGCAGTAGTCCAGAAGGGAGGATACAAATGCATGAACTAGCGCCAGTAGGTCTTCAGCTGGGAAAAGGTGTTTGGTTCTTCTGATTCTGATTTACAGGGTACCTGAAGTGACATTTTACCAGTAAGTACTGTTAGTATTGTCCACTAAGAAGGTCAGGTAAGTTAGAGTTGGGCAGGGTAGTGTTACATTTTAATATACAAAAAGGGGTGGAAATAGTATAAGGCACCAATATTAACAAAAAGCATCTTCAGTAACACAGTATTTCACGCCTATAAATCCACAAATCCGAAAAAAATAAAGATGTAGACATGAATTAAAAAAAACAGTCCAATGTGACTGACCACTGACAAAAGCTTCCTTTTTTTAAAGCTGAGCAGGGATTGTCAGAAATGCTGATTTTGCAGGAATTCCGATTTGCCAAAAATGCAGATTACCGATACCGTGGCATACCGACGGTAATCTCATTTCAAAAAAAGTATTGTTCTTATATGGAATCCATAATAATTATGGACATCTGCAAAATATTACGGATACCGTAGTAAAACAACACTTCACAGTACAGTATAATTTGAATTTTATCCTAATTGGCTAAATACTTCCAAGTCGGAAGCTTTGAACCAATGTGAGAATGCAAAAATTGGAAAACCACAGAAATGTTAGGCCAATCAGAATATTCAAAAATACTCTGTAGTATTCAAGTCTTGTGATTGGTCTGTAAGCACCACAACGATCTGATTTTCACAGAAAAATTATGCATACTCTGATTAGTTCAATGCTCCCAATTTCTGGGATTGGGCTAAAACTACCAAGTTGTAGTAAACTGGATTTCCGCAGAAATCTGATTAACGAACAGCAATTTCTGATGACCACTGCAGAAAGCTAATTTCCAATCAGAAAATCACAAATTTTCATTCTGACTGAAACTTCCAGCCATCTCTAATGCAGAGCAGCCCGATCCTGATACTGCAAATATAAAGTGCCCAAGCTATGGCAAAACTTAGACAGTCTTCCTATCATGGTGGGCCCCAGTTATGGAAAACGCACAGTAGTAGAGCCAGATCTTTTTAAGAGAAAGCATTGCTTAAAGCCTGTACCCACTACCTGATATTTTGAGTGATCGCATTCGCAATCTTGTGCAGTGGATACAGGCGGGTGATTATTACACAAACAACGTTTGGCGATGCACAGTGATAATGATCGTCACGGCAAATGGGATCTTTAAAGAGAATCGGTAAGAAAAATGTGCACATGAAGTACTTACCTCAGGAGGGGGGAAGCCTCTGGGTCCTATCAAGGCTTCCCCTGTCCTCCTCAACACCTCCATTCCAGCACTGTCAGCCGCCAAAGATCTGATGGGGCTCCAAGATCATAACAATCCTGCAAGCGCAGTAGCAGTTTTCCTTCAGGCTCAGTCAGAAACAGCTGAGCCCAATAAGATCCGCTCTACTGTGCAGATGCAGACACCACGCACTTGCACAGTAGACCGGATATGATCGGGCTCGGCCATTTCCGCCTGAGCCTGAAGGAAAACTGCTTCTAAGCCTGCGCAAGGCTCACACAGGATTGTTATGATCCTGGCCCCAGCACCTCAAAAGTTTTCTCATTTTCCTCCCTTCCTGGGCTCCCGTTCTACACCGCCTTCCCGGCCCCGGTCATGGTGCGTGCCTCCGCCCTTTGAGCTTTGCGCACATGGATCTGTGTTTTGGTTGTAAGATCGGTGGAGCGGTGCATGCGCATGATTGGTCGCAGCTTCGTAGAAGTAGAGGAAGTTGTAGGCAATGATGGCCACGCCCCTTGAGGAAGCCGGAAGCCGGCGAAACATCGGGGAAGCCATCCGCCTCTGCATGGGACGCCACGCCGCCCCGACCCCCACTCTGACATTGCGGTGAGGCTTTTTTACCATCAGCCTCCTCCAGTCACCCAGATCTACACCTGAACGGCTCCAGCGCCGATGGTGGCTGACAACAACCTGGATGAATGCACCCATGTACAGCACCTCAAAGCTATCTAACCAGCAGGCCTGGAGTGAGTCTCCCTTCTGCAACCTATGAGTTTCCCTCTGCAGCTCGTGAGTAGGGTGAGCTACACACTGAAGCCCTGCGAGGAACTGGTGAGATGAATATTCACTGTACATGCTGTGATGCTGTGGAGTCTTGTGCTGTCATTTATGGACATACTGGCCTAATCAATTAGCCTGGCTGACCTGACATGTTATATCCTGCTTGCTGTGCTACTGCTGATGGATGAACTGCATAGTACATGTCATGTTGCAACATTAACATCAAGGCTTGTGTGTATAACGCTGGACATTGTCTGATACAAGCTTTTTTGCTCTTGCCTTTTTTTCCTGCCGCTGCATGGGGACATTGCATACTCTGCTTATCTTGTACGTCTAGTACGCAGCTATCGTTGCTTTCACAACTGCAGAGGTCGCCACTAGCATTAGATGCCGGCGTGTGTATGATGGTGTGACGTGGTAGTTTGAGTGGGTGAGTTGTGGCGGGGTGGCCATCCCATGTGATTTTTATTATTTTTTATTAGAAATTGTGGATTTAAATAATAAATTTTGATATTTTCAATAATTTGGTATTCATGTTGGATCTTTGGGGGTGTATGTCCTACCATTTGAATTGTTTCCACTGCCAAGTTTGAATAGTAATACCTCAACAAGTTTGTTGGTGGATTTTTGGTGGCTGACAGCTCTGAAATGTAGGGAGGGAGGAGGACGAACCTCCCCCGAGAGGATCTTCATTAGGATCCAGAGGCTCCAGAGGCACCTGTCAACTATACTAATTTAGTGCACAGCAGATATAATGATCAAACATATATTTTAGAGATGAGAAATCTAAGAAAACATTATACAGTTGAAAAAGTACCTAAACATTGGCGAAAGGTACTATCAAATGTATTCTATTTTCTTGCTTGCTGTTGGCTTAAAAGGTGATTTATTTATAAGGTGTGAAAATCTCACCTAGGAGAAAAGGTGAATTGAATAAGGACCTTACAGGAGCCACCAATCCCTAATTTTCTTAAAGCAACAGGGTCTTAAAAAAAACCAAAAAACATTTTTATTGTGTTCCCACTGCTGACCCTAGCACACATAGAAAATCTGGTGACAACAGCATGTGTGGTGGCTTTACAAATTATAATAAGCCAAAATATGCTTCAATATGACATTGCACTGTTTTTTTAAATGTGTTTTCCCCTTTCAATTTTAAAATGTATTTTCTCAAAAACTATAAGGTCATTTTGATATGTTCCTTGCCCTGATATACATACCAAATTTGGTGTCAATGTCATGTATGGGGACTTAGCAATCAACCGTATAAATCGGCCCATAGACTTCAATGCAAATTCATGAAATGGCAAAAATTGCTGTAATTTATAAAAAAAAAAAAAAAAAAAAAAAAACTGGTTCGGCTATTTCCCTCATTCCTGTTGATAATCCATTTCAAATAAATGCTGAGCTAATGTACCTGTACTAGAGTTTTAATGGTTAGTGTTAGGAGTGATTAGAGGTAGGAGGTACTGGATTATATTAGGGTGAACAAAAGGTAAGGTGCCTTGTAGGTTATGAAAGGTCAGAAAATTGCACTGGAATCTGGTGTTTAGTGTTACTTGTTTATTTCATACATTAATTTAGTACTGGCAAATAATCTATTAAAGAACTCAACATGTTCACTGTTCCTGCCAATTCAGCGTCTCTACTGCACATAATTTATTTGAGTAGGACAATAAATCTATCAGAATTGTTTGGAATGTGGAATTAAAGTACCTAGAGGGTGAGCTGGATTTATTAAAAATACAACATTTTTGAAGGGGGGGGGACTTGGGTGCAGGTAAAAAGGGCGCATGCGGCAGGAAGTAAAAAAGGGTGCCGCAAAGAGCAAAATGTTATTAGCAGCTTTTGAGGCACCAACAGAATAATAAGGGCACACAATATTTTTAACAGCAATAGGAAGTCAATACAGCAATAGGAAGCAATACGAAAGTCATATGGTAGAAGTCTCTCAATACAAAAATCATATAGTGGATATCATATAGTCTCAATATGAAAATCAGGGAAATTCATGGGGGCCCCACAGGAAAACTTTCATGGGGCCCTCAGATGGAGGCCCGCTTAAGCAATTCCATCTGGCCCTACCCTATGTGTATGAGTTAATGGGGAAATTTACATTGCTATGCAATCAATATTGCACATAGACCATGGGCACTAAGACAAAGTAAGAGGGTGGAGGAACACAAGAAAGTTAATGGTGAATACATTAAGTACTACCTGAGCCCACTATGCTCCAGGGCCTCAAAGTAGCTGCTATGGCTGCTATGGTTATTGCTACACCCCTGACGCCAACAGTAAGTCTAAATATGAAAATCATGTGGCAGAAGCCTTTCGGGATAATCGCGGCATGTAGTGGTGGTGGTGGTGGGGGGCTTAAGGGTTTGTCACCACTGGGTAACTGGGGGTTAAGGTTAGGCATCGGCAGTGGGAGGGTTAATGGTTAGGCATTGGTAAAGGGAAGGTTCTGTGTAAGAGTAGGGTTGGGTTAGATCATAGTAAAATATGGGTAAAGATAGCCAATATTTTGCTATCAGGATTAAGTAGTAGAATATACTGGTAATTTTACCATTCCCAATCACGAAAGGAATGCTCACTCCCAGACAGCACTCTTACATAGAGTCCGCAAACTGCCGGTCAGCCAATAAGAAATACAAAATAAATTAAGTACTGCAGACTAGGTGTAATTTAATTGCACTTCTTATTGGCTGACTGGCAGTTTGCAGACTTTATATAAGTGGCTGTCTGGGAGTGAGCATTCCTTTTGTGTTTGGTAAGTTGAAGGAGTGGTGGGGGCGAGTTCCAGGTGGTGGCAGCTCAGGGGCTCGCCTGCACTCCCCTATTGTGTTACATGCTGGTTTGGTGGTCCCGAGTGGTGGCAGTGCTCGGGACCCCCGTCTGTCATGTGTACTAGTGTTTGCATAATTTTACCATTAGTATACTACTAATGGCAATGTCCAGCACCCAACACCCAGCAGGGGGAGCCAATTATTCTAGAGTGTTTTTGGGATATGTGTGAGACCTGAAGTGCCCAGACAAAGTCCACACAAACACAGGACGAACATACAAACGCTACATGATATATCATGTCCATAGTATTATAAATGGGACCTGAATTCAACCAGGACAACAGCAGTGGATGAAGAGTGCTACCCATGGAAGTATTGTGCTGTCCTAATGATTCATGTGTTTGTTATATCCTTCTTAGTTAAATCAAAAAGTAAAACCTGAAAAAACTGTGAGCCTACTGAAAGTGCCTCGAAAACGCCAATTTGTGATACCCGGAAGTGTTTGTGAAACAGCTGGATGGGGAGTTACTACGAATCACAATAACAAAATTTCAGACAAATTAATGGAAGTTAATGTAACCATACTGAAAAAGACAACATGTGCCAAGATCTGGAAATCGAAGAAAGAATATAAGATGAATATAACCAAAAATATGATCTGCACCATGGAGAAAACCGAAAAAGGAACCTGCTCAGTGAGTATTGAATACCTTTTCATACCCATGCATTTTCTGTGCTCCTTATATGACATATGCGAGGAAAAACAAAAAATAAGATCTACCTACCTGGGGCTCTCTCCAGCCCGGGGCAACCGATCTACCCCTCGCCGCAGCTGTGGTGTCCCGGGGTCCAGGTTGGCATCTTCTGCGCCTGTGCTGAACGTGCAGCCATGCCACTAAGAGTAGTGCTTCCATTGACGGGAGCATTCTGTGCCTGCACAGAAAACTCCAGGCTACGTGAGCGCGATCTCGTGCAGCCATGCACTCGCACAGGTGCAGAAGATGCTGACCTGGCAAGGAGGGGACACTGGAGCTGCGGCAAGGGACAGATCGACAGATCGGCTGTCATGGGCTAGAGGAAGCCCCAGGTAAGTAGATATGTTTTTTTTCTTCAGGTTTCAGGTTTTTTACCCCTTCCTGACAATTTTGGCATATTAGTTGTGTCACTATTAATACAGCAATAACTTATTACCTATGCCATCAAAATGATATATACATTGTTTTTTCAGGGCAAACTAGGCTTTCTTTTGGTGATATTTTTTTACAATTATTTTTTTCTATTTTACAGGCACTTTATCGAAAAAAATTAGGCTTAAACGCACAAATTACACTTTTTTTTCATGTTTTTTTCATGTAGTTGTAAAACACCTCAAAATACATTATTTGGGTTGTCCCGGTTAAAATGATACCATACACATTTCATCACTAGTTGGGCATGTAGCGTACCATTATCGATAGCCTGTACGTCTGTAGCGATTGCAAGTGATTGCTAGGGCGCACAGTTTGGGGACCCCAGTACTGTATCGCTAGGCAACAACATTTCAATACATCTATGTAGCACTGGGTCCCCGAGCTGTCGCCTTAGTGATTGCATCCGATCGCTATGGGCGGCAGCCATTACAGGCATCCATTAATATTAAGGCCAAGTATAGGTGACCCTAGAGGTTTTTTTAGTCTGGTAGGGGTTAAAACTTAAAAAAAAAAAAAAACTTTGTTTCTTAATGGGCTTGCTGTCATTTAATTTGAAAAAAAAAAAACATATTTTTTTCCCCTCCTAACTTTATGTGAATGATTACACAAGCGGGAGAGCAAAAACAGCAGCATTCTGCACTGTACGTAACTCGTATGTCCAAGAACACAGAGAGGCACAGATCTGGACGGACGGGGTACATCCAAAAACAGCAAGAGGTTAAGCAACCACATGGATTGAGGCTATGAGCACACTAGGCAGTGTGGAAAACCCTGCATTTTCAGCGTAGTTTTTTTTTTTCATTTTTCATGCTTTTTTGGTGCGTCTTGCTTTTTTTTTCAATAATTCCCACAGTTCTCTGCATCTCCATTGAAATACATCATTTGCGCTTTACATGCGTTTTTGAGAACTATGCACCAAGTTGAGCGTTTTGAAACATGCATATTGTAAAACGCACATACTGTATATGAGTTTTGTCATATGGCCCATAGACTTTTATTAGGGCCAAAAATGCTAGCAGTTTCCGCAACACTAGTGATTCTGCATAGTATGCTCCTAGCCTCTGGTTTGCAAAATTCAGCTAATTGTGTGTTATTGTATGATTGATGATCTCTATTCATAAAAGTTTTAGGAACTGTGTTCAGCCTAAATGTTCCCATGTAATTTTTGTAAGAATCTATACGTTGGTTACTATTGGCAACAACACTACACCTTCGTTCAGCACCATATCACAGGAAGTGTGATAACTCAACTCTCATCACAGCAACAGCATAAGAGATAGGACTTCTTAGACGTCATCAAAGTTTCAGGAGTTTATTCTGTAAACAGATATACAGATGCATATCTCTACATGTTGTTACATCTCAGTGAAGCAATTGGTCTGTAGTAAGTCCTCTTTGCGTTACCTTGCATGCTTGATCTCTCTCTAAGATCAGGCCTCTCTTATGTTACATCTATACTACATTGCACTTAGGCCTATATATAGCATACAGTTAGATAAGATGACAATACATTACAAAAGAGTACAGGGTGGAAGTCATCAGCCAGAAGTCAGAAGCAGCAGAAGTACCCCCCACCCCCACCCCTCATAACTCATCGCCTGCTATTGGCTGATAAGACCCCGTGGCAAGCACAGTCTTTACTGCGCATGCCCTGACAATTTAAGTTTCCAAGGAACTGTCATCTTGTTCTGAGGAGGCCATTGTTTAATGTTCTTGTGAGAATATTTTCATTACAATGGCTCATATTTATGTTGTTCGTTGCCAGCTGGTCTGGCCTCTGCACTGGATATCTCTGATACAGCCTTGGGAGTCCGAATCACTCGGTTCTTCAGTGCTTCTAGAAATCCTCTTAAAGGTATACTCTGCAAATCAAGTCTTTTAACTAACCTCAGTTAAAGTAACTGAGGACTACAAATTCAATCATATAATACTTAAATTCTAACAATTGTATCACACCTTAACCAAAAATATCAAAACCAAAGACAGCAAAAAAAAAGTACACTTTAGGTGGTGAGATTTCTTTAGCAATTTGGGAGCAATATACCAGAAGTAGAAGATCTGTCATATACCCATAGGGATTAATTCATAATTTCAATTATGATTGGCCAATCAATGACCGATTTTACCATCTCCATGTTGTATGAGGGTCAACAGATATTAAATACTATGAGCAGATTGTGTAGGTAAACCCTTGTACTGTATGGAGGAGGTGGTAAAATCGGTCAGTGATTAGCCAATCATACTTGTAAGTGTATGAGGCTTTAGGGTGTGTACATACATCCAGTTTTTACATGATTAGCCAATTTTACCACCTCCACATAGAATAAAGCCTGGTACACACCTTCGGTTTTGATTGGCCAATCACTGATCAATTGTGCCACCTCCATGTAGTATGAGGGAAATCCCAGGCTTTTGCTGCAAGGACAAGTGTGAACCCTGCCTCAAGAAGATCCACTGAGATGCACCGAATTTGGTGAACCAGCCCCAGCCTGGCTGATACATTTCAGCAGAAAGTTTGTATACTTAGTGTTTCTAACCCAGTAGAAATAATAGTTAGTCTCCCAGAATGGTCTAGGAGGAGAATTCTGCACATGATCTAAACAGCCTTGGCTGAGCCTGTGACGTCACTAGGAGGGCAGGGTTACACACCAATATACAGCAATATATGCTGTATACTGTATATAGGAAGTGTTCCTGATGCTGAAACCAAGATATTTAATGTAAAAGTGGGTATCCTGAATTGTTTACTACATTCTACACTACTGTATGTCACTGGTGCGCCAGTACTCAGGGCCGTTTCTTGGGTAGTGCAGGCAGGGCAACCGCCCTGGGTGCAGACCAGCAAGTAGAAGAAGGGGGGCGCAAACAGAAGGACATAGCTGTTAGGGAGCTGGTGATGGAAGACGAAAGAAGATTACCAGCTCGATCACCTTCCTTGACTCCTCCTGAGCTGCCTGCGTCAGATGTCAAGTCATTATCAAGTCACCACCGCGTGATGACACCTGATGTCCTGTAGTGGTACTGCAGGCTGTCAGTGTGCGGCGCCCATGGAGGAGTTGGCTTTCCGGGCTCTCTTCGCCTGTGTGTTTTCCTGGTCCCTGCTTCCTTCATGGACGGGCGGCTGTCAGTGGGCAGATCTACTTGTGACCTGTGACTGTGTGACTGTCCCTAAAGAGCACAGCCGTCTCAGCCACCAGGCAGGTAGAAATTTTTGCCTAGAGCGGCAGGAGGAGGGAAGGGCGCTGCTGCACTGAGTAGTGAGAGAAGAAATGCCTCTCAGCTCACTCAGGGGTCAGGTTACAACAGCAGCTAACAGCTAACTGACTTCACTCATAACTGATTCACTGATTCATTCAATTCCTTCAGCTCAATGATTCAAAGAACCACAGTAATGAATGAGTCAGTGAAAGAAGGCATTCGTCCTAGCTCACTCAGTTCCAGCTCACTCAGGGATCCATCCGAGTACAGCATCAGCTCCTGAGTCCTGACTCTTCACTGATTCATTCAGTTCCTCTCTCTCTCTGCTACTGGTAACTACGTGGATGTAGAGACTGAGTGAAGCAGCCAGGCATGGACTGCCCCCTAGGCCACCTTTCATTCAGTGATTTAGGGCCTGAGTGAAGCAGCCAGGCATGGCCTGCCCCCTAGGCCACCTTTCATTCAGTGATTTAGGGCCGGCCCAGTGTCTGGTGTATTCAGGTTTGTTGTTGTAATGCAATGTCAAACACTAGGCTAGCTGATAAAAGTGCAATTAGAGGGCAGGCAAGCTGATAAATATACACAGCATGATGCAGAGCTTTCCTGGAGGGTCTGTGGGAAAAAAATCTGTCTGGTCTCTCCCCATTGTTAAAATGACTGCATGTGCAGATAAGGTGTTAAACAAGTTGAAAAGTTTTGACAGTCCCTAGACTCCAGGAGGACTGCTTTCTGACTTGTGTGAGAGACTGGGACAGGAGTCCTATTACAGGCAAGTAGCCTCTGTGTGATGTGGGACTGCAATACAGATAAGCTCTCTGCTCCATCTCAGGCTATTCTCAGTCTCACTCCACTCCTCCTCTCTCTGGGCTAGTGCACGACAAAATCGCAATAGCAATCACTAGCAATTTGCGAATGCGAATTTGTGAAGCGATTTGTAAAAGAATCTGTTAAAGGAAAATAAACTTACTCATGAGACATTCTCCAATAAGTGCCAAAAACGTACAAATCTTTATTCACTTGTACAAGGACTTTTCTCAGCCAGCATATATAGGGACTGCAGCTACACAGACCCTGCACAGCAGTAGAAAAGTAGGCTCCTCCTGTGTGCAGGGAACTTTTAAAGCCTAATCAATATGATAAAATATTCCTCCTTTTGGGCAGTTCTTTCTGGTAAAAGTCCAACCAGCATATACAGTTCTCCTTTTGGGTGGGGTCGCTTGACTTTTCTCTGTCCTGAAAGTCAGCCTTTCAAGGAGGTCCCCTGAAGCAATATCCTCAGCTTCGTTTTCCTTCAAAGTAACCCCCACCTTCAGAAAGCTGGCTCAGACTGGTTCTCAAAGAGTCGTTTCTCTCGTGGCTAGTACACCATGACACAGAGGGGGGTTGAGGGGTGTTCTGGAATTTCACTGTGAAGGATATAGGAGACTGTGCACAGTAAAAGGCTCAAAAAACATATATAACATATATTCAGTGATATCGTGATAACTCCTTGGTTAATAATAATCCTATTACTTAAGTGTCACTCTAACATACTGATCTGATTCTGTGCATGTGGTTCTTATAGCCACATGAAGATATAAAGGATATGAAGGATATACATAAAGATTAATAGATTAATTATACATTTCCATAATTCTTTCCACATTTCCCCCCTGTTTATAATTAATACTGTGGGTCGTGGCTTGATTATATATGTGTATAAAAAGAATATTTACATTCACATTTCTGTGCTTATGCTTACTTAAGCCTCAGGTATCTGCAAATGTGTCTCCACTACAGGGATTAGAGGTTTAAGCAAACACAGCCTTCTATTCCCCTTTGCTGCAAATGGGTATGCACTACAAGTCAGGGCATAGAAGTGAAATGATCAAAAACAAAAATCAGGCTCTGGCCGGGAGCTGGCTCACACGTCGGCCTGGCCATCCCCCTCCAGCATGCCATCATAATCTCCTCCCAGATCACCGTATGCTTCTTCATCATGCTGTGCTAAGGCTGCATACATAGTAGTACTCATATGCTTATCTATTAACCTTGCAAAAAATGTTCTCAGCATTGGAAAAATACAGCAGGCTAGCAGGAACAGAACCATGAGAACAGTTAGGAATGCGATACCAAAACTCTGGAAAAAATGAAGTCCAGCTTCCAAACCAGTTCTGTAACCAGTCTGTTATTGGGTTTGAAACACCTGAGTTTCGTTTCAGCTCTTCAGATAGGTCTTTTAACTGCTGAAGAGCCACTGTCACTTTTCCATCAGGGGACGTATTATCTGGAATGTAAGTACAACATTGTTCCCCAAAAAATTCACATACACCCCCTTTCTCTGCCAACAGCATATCTAATGCAATTCTATTCTGCAATGCTGTTAATGATGTTGCTTTCAGTTGTTCTGCCAAACCTTCGATAGCATCTCTAGTATAATTAACAAATCTTTGCTGATTGTAGTAAATGTAATTAATCCAATCCACATTTTTGTTAACTGTTGGCCATAGGAAAATTGACTCAAACCCTGCAGCAATTTGGTTCCTAGCCTTGAACTCATCTGGCACCCCTCTGGGGACCCCTATCACATCAATATATACATATGGGTCCAAACTCCCTTTTGGTGCCTCCCTTTTACTCCGGTGTAGCTTTTTATCCACCAAAATTTTAAAGGAGTCACAGGGCAATATAGTTACATGTTCTATCATCCAGACAGGGGCACACAACCCTTTCCATTCTGGTGGCAATGATGATTCTGCTTTGTTAGGTTCACAAGTCCACCAAATATCTTCTAACTGCCATTTTGTTCCTAGGCTCAACCCTTTATCATTGGTTATCTCCACTATTTCTCCACAATACTTAATCATTGGATGGTTACTGGGGGACAGATCTATTATAACACGTAAAATTGCTGGCTGTAGCAAATGCACGCTGTGGCGTGCCTGGTACCTTCATACGGGCTCTCTCTGTGGTACAGTTCCGTGGTTGATTCGCACTTATCATACTCTGTATCATACATTCTAACTCAGACCCATTCGCCACTACTGATACCAGAACAATCTGCGGTCTAACCGCTGCACACACAATACAGTCAGACACATTTATTCGGTTTGCAGTAAAAATTGATAAAATAATCCAAAAATTAAAAATTCCACCGGTCACTAGAACTTTATTACTAGTCACGTTCATCTTGTTAATACTGTTCAATGGGGTTATGTCAGTAGTCTCTTTGTCTACCCTGTCATTGCTGTTCAATGGAGGTCGTTCAGTCATTGTCATTGCCATTCCAGCACTTTTCTTCTTCTTCTTTTTCTCTTTTAAAATGCTATGGCTTTAACCCAACTTCCCCTATGTAGCCTTTTTAGGTATCTGTTCCCCCTTTTTTATCTCCTTTTCACCGTGGTTCAAGATAAAGAACTACACCTGTGCCTTAGGAAGAATCTTCTAATATCTTCCCACAGCCTTTGAGATCGTGGTCGCACTGAGACTCAAGCAAATGTTCCCGTCGCCTCAGGATCTCAAATTTCCGCCCCTCTTTACCCCGTGGTGCTAACTATCAAGAACAGATTGGATCTGGCTACTGTTTTAAAAGGAAATGACAGCTAAGCGTTCTTCTTGAGCAAAATGCAAACAAGCAAGCTGTGGCTCTGGATCTTTTAATTAATCTGGACTCAGAAGGCCCATGTGCACCCTCTTGCAATGGCTCAAATGTTCCCATGTGGTTTTATTCTAATTTAGCCACTATCCCTCCTGTTGACACATGTAAGACTCATGTGTCATCACCACAAATTAATCGGACAGAATCAGGCAAAGGAAGGTTAGTAGGTCAGTAGTGTACAGAGCGACCTGTAGGTAAAGTCTTAGACTGCAAGTCAGCAGAGGGAGCTGTAGTTGTAGACGTCAGGACTGCCAAGTGGTTGCCACGGGAGATGAGGGGATTGGGATGTTGCACACAGGTGAATGGCCAGTATTGTGGGAGCCCGGAGAACATCCATGGTCTGTGGGACGGGTGGGCTCCTCAGTTGCTGACACCTAACCCTGCGGATGCCACTAAGCCGCAAACGTATGCATGATGGGAAAGCATACAGACTGTTAGTGAAAACAGTGGGGGACGGAATCCCATATAACAGGGTGGCATAGGGAAAGCAATTAAACACACAGCTTGAGCAAAGACGCAGAAAGAATCGTATCTATTCTACGATGTTCTTCAGCTCACTACTGTAAGACCAGCTTAGGTGTTGGTGTATTTCCGCCTGTGCATGTAGAACTGATCCACAAAGATTTGTTAATTGCTCTGCGGAAGAGTCACCGCGCAAATGCGGACAGGAAAAAAAAATCCTCTGGTCAGTAAACAACAAGGAAAACAAAAGTACAGGGGACCAGGGTGGTGCAGCTTTTTGGACAATAAAGACGTAAATGCCCAAGCAAACTGGCTGTGCAGCATAGGCGGGGGGGGGCAAGGGGGGGGTTGGATGGATGGATGGAGCTGGCGGGATTGGGCTGGTGGGGGTGGGGTGGGGCTGGTGGGGGTGGGGCTCTTGGCAGAGAACTACAATCATGCATCCCTCTCTGCAGTCCGCCATTAGACAAGGCATTGTAGTCAAAATATTTCTATCAAAGTCATTTTACTGAACTTCTTCTAACATACCCACAATTTATAAAAATGTAATCAGATGTCAATCAAAACAGCCAATCAATCGATGACAATGACCCACATACTACAGCAATGCAGCAATCAATTGTTCCCAGAAACAAAAACAAAAATCATCATGTTCACTCTTATAATTGAAAGTAATATCTGCGGGGTTTCTTTTTTTTTTTTTTAGTATCCCGCATTCTGGATTTCACAAAATATATATATCCTTTCTTTCAAACAAACCCTTCATCTTGCTACATGCATTCTTTCAAATCACTCAGTTCCGCTTCAACACACACACACACACTTAAAATTCACCATCTAGCTGGGATTAGTAGTCCATGAGGTCTCTTGCCCCCTCCTCAGAAATGTGGGCGTAACCCATACCTTCTCACAGATCCCAGACAGAAACTCCACTCAAATTTCACAGAATTTAACATTACAAACACATTCCAAGTGACCAACATTCACAGACAATTGCAGGCAGTAAAAATGCTTTTAAATCTTCAATCTTCAGACAAAACATCAGACAAACAGAGTATAAAACTTCTACAGACATTTGTATACTGTGGAAAATACACAAACAACAAACAAACAGACAGACAAACAGCAGCTCATAACTTGTGACTCTATCCTGTAGCCCCCCTCCTCCCCCTCTGCTGGATACTTATACATCACAGGGAGCTCTGGTGATTTAGATTTTAGAGCTTAGAATTCCCGGCATCACATCTTACACAATCCTGTTAGCACCATAACATAACACTCCATCTTGATCAATCAATTCACTTACTCATTTGCCTTCAACTAGGGCACAAATTAGTACCCTTAACCACACTTCGTCACTGTGGACCTCGGGCCCTCTGGGGGCAATGTCGGGCCAGGTGATCTTTCAAACCACATTCAAAACATTCTCCGCGTTCTTTGCGACCTTCAAAATCCTTAGATTTGCGCTTTCGTGGGCGTGTGAAGTGCCCATTATCATTCACATAACAATTACTTTCATCTGTGTTGCAATCATAAACATATGCAGCAACTTTCTTCCCTTTCTTCCCCTTCCTCTTAATCACACCTACAGGGTATCGGGTGCTTTCTAGAAAATCACTTGTTCCACAAATTCTATGATCCACCACATATTGTGTAACACACTTGCATATCCCTTCAGTCAAAACCTCACGTATAGTGATCCTAAACCGTTCATAAGGTGAATCTGTTGTCTCAGCAGCAGGGGGAGCTACACCTCTACATTTACTGAAAACCTTCATCACTTTATCCAGTAGCTCATCTATGTCTAATCCATTTATATCATGTTCCACCTCATGTGTCTGGGAGGCTCCATCTACCTTTCGTGGCAGGGGCTTAGTTTGGTTTTGGGGAGGGTTCTGAGGAACCTGACATGATGTACATGGTACCTCCTTCAAGTCTTTGTTCTCCGTACTTGGCCCCTCCTCATATATGCCTCTAGTAGCCATCTTTGAGCTTCTGGTAAACAATATTATTTTTCTAAAATCACATTACCCTGAACATCACATTTAATTTGAGAAACAAGTTTCTTTACAGCTGTCAAAATACAGATACCCTAAAATCCTATATTTATTCCCCCACAAACTGCGATACTTTACTCAATTTTTGCATAACACCTTCATCATTAGTGGCCATAATTTTGCTTGTACCTTGACACATTCTTTACCTCCCCGTCCACGCACCTCTTATTGGAAGGATTGGTAGTCACCTGGATCCCCTCTGTCCGCCCTCTTTCATGGGCACGGGGTACCTGACACAACTTCCGTGCGTTGAACTTCTAAGGAGAGGCACCTCCGACTAAGGTACTGACACAATCGGTGGTAGTAGATCCACTCCGATATTACTGCCTGTTATGCGGCTGTATTCTGTCACAAAGACTTACAATTCCGCTGAGGCACACGGTAGCTTAGAAAACTGACCACAGATTGTGTCATGCAAAACAATATGACAACACATCAATACTTATACTCTAAGCGCAGCCCTGCGTACGAGAAGTTACAGAAATAAAAGGTAGTACTTACAATTAAGAAGCTTTCAGGACACCCGAGAACTTTGTTTTAGAAACCTAAGCAGGCGATTTCACCGACCTTGGCTGAAGAAGTCTCACGGTCCGAAATAAACCGTATGTCACAAGGACATGAGACCTAGTTGCGTTTGGCCACCTTTTGGAAGGGAACACGTGCCCCGGTGGGCTTTCACCGGCTTGCTATCAGATTCGCCAGTCGCAAACGCGCTCCTAGGCCTCAACTCTCTGTGACTATAGGTTCCCGGTTCCGAAGGACCAGATGTTAAAGGAAAATAAACTTACTCATGAGACATTCTCCAATAAGTGCCAAAAACGTAGAAATCTTTATTCACTTGTACAAGGACTTTTCTCAGCCAGCATATATAGGGACTGCAGCTACACAGACCCTGCACAGCAGTAGAAAAGTAGGCTCCTCCTGTGTGCAGGGAACTTTCAAAGCCTAATCAATATGATAAAATATTCCTCCTTTTGGGCAGTTCTTTCTGGTAAAAGTCCAACCAGCATATACAGTTCTCCTTTTGGGTGGGGTCGCTTGACTTTTCTCTGTCCTGAAAGTCAGCCTTTCAAGGAGGTCCCCTGAAGCAATATCCTCAGCTTCGTTTTCCTTCAAAGTCACCCCCACCTTCAGAAAGCTGGCTCAGACTGGTTCTCAAAGAGTCGTTTCTCTCGTGGCTAGTACACCATGACACAGAGGGGGGTTGAGGGGTGTTCTGGAATTTCACTGTGAAGGATATAGGAGACTGTGCACAGTAAAAGGCTCAAAAAACATATATAACATATATTCAGTGATATCGTGATAACTCCTTGGTTAATAATAATCCTATTACTTAAAGTGTCACTCTAACATACTGATCTGATTCTGTGCATGTGGTCCTTATAGCCACATGAAGATATAAAGGATATGAAGGATATACATAAAGATTAACAGATTAATTATAAATTTCCATAATTCTTTCCACAAATCGCTCCAAAAAATGTGAAAATATCACAACGCTGCTATGGGAACACCCTGATAGGGATCCATCTGAAAATGGCGCCTGCGAATAATGGTGCACGGTGTTGCCGCTAATCCGTTTGTCGCTTATCGCTATTTAACGTTAAAGCCTTATTGTTATTTGTCATTAAAGCCTTATCGTTATTTAGCGTTAACACACAGAACCCTCTCTGTACCTATCCCTAACCCCTAAACCCCCCCTAGTGGGGCCTAACCCTAACCACCCCCTGGTGGTGCCTAACCCCACCCCTGGTGGTGCCTAACCCTAAGACCTCCCTGGTGGTGCCTAACCCTAAATGTGTACTGTGTGCATGTGTATAGTGTGTGTGCGTGTGTGTATAGTGTGTGTGCGCGTGTGTATAGTTTGTGTACTGTGTGCATGTGTATAGTTTGTGTGCGTGTGTGTATAGTGTGTGTGTGTGTGTATAGTGTGTGTGGTGTGTGTGTATAGTGTGTGTGTGTACTGTGTGTGGTGTGTGTGAGTGCATGCCGCAATAAGTATATTTTCTGGTGAAACGCTCTGCTGCATTACAACTATTTTCTGGTGAACCCATGCCGCAATAAGTGTATATTCTGATTTTCTGGTGAAACGCTGCTGCATTATGATTATTTTCAGGGGTTTTGGGGGTGGGGTTCACCACAGGGGTGGTGTTCACCACGGGGGTGGGGAGTATGGGTCTGGGGGGCAATCACGGGAGCGGGGGGCGCCACAGGATTTCTCGCCTGGAGTGACAAAATGGCAAGAGGCGCCCCTGCTAAAGAGTATGGGCTTGTAAGTCCGGGCAGGGCCGGCTCTACCATAGAGGCAAAGGAGGCAGCTGCCCCAGGGCCCCAGAGCTTGTAGGGGCCCCCAGTGGCTACAAGAGGAAAAAAAATTCAAATCGACCTTATAGTTTTTGAGAAAATCGATTTTTTCAAAGGAAAAAAAATACACATTTAAAAACCAGCTGACTTTAATGGTTAATAGCAAATCCACCTTAAATTCTAAAAACCCTAAATTTGCAGGATATGTTAAGGAGATCATTGGGAATAAGAGGAAAAAACAATTTTTCAAAAAGACCTTATAGTTTTTAAGAAAATCGATTTTAAAGTTTCAAAGGAAAAAAAGTATACTTTTAAATGCGGTAAATGTCACTTTTAGTACCTAACGGTAGTGTAATTTTACATGTATCAAAAGAAAGAGCAATAAATTTCCTGACGGGGTTTCCAGGGGGTCCATACGCAGCCACAGCGCTTTGGCCAGGGATCGCTATACAGCCGCAATATGGCTGTATGAAGATCCCTGGCATTTTTTTCCTATTTTCCCATTTTTTTTTATGTTTAGAGTGTGGGAATTTTTTTTTTTAATTATGTGGGGTCCCCCCTCCTGAAACTTTTTAACCCCTTGTCCCCCATGCAGGCTGGGGTAGCCAGAATGTGGAGCTCCGACCGATTGGGGCTTCAAACCCTGACTATACCAGCTGCAAAAAAGGTCCCTTAATGCCATTTTTTGCTCCGGGGTATCTGTTGGGGGGGGGGGGGGGCAGGTTTATTTTGCCCTGGGGCCCCATTGTTGCTTAAACCGGCCCTGAGTCCAGGGGGGGGGGGAAGCAATTTTTACACCATCGCCCTGGACGCAATTTAGCCTTGAAACTGCCCTGCCAGTACTACTTTCAAACAGCAGTCTTTGTAGATCTGTAACAATTTTTAATGTCTTTACAGGGAGACTCTGGTGGACCATTAATTTGCAGAGGAGAAATCACAGGAATAACATCTTTTGGTGACCCTGAATGTGGAAGTTCTACAGATGCAAGTGTCTACAGTTATCTCAACCGAAATATAATAAAGTGGATAATGACAAAATTATCTGAAGCTCCCTAAACCAATGAAAACTACTTACTTTAATGATGTAATGACTGCATGGCTGAAATCTGCATCTGCTGAAACTATTGTTTACTATTGTTTATTTATCCATTTACTTATCTATCTCTTCCTCATAATTTGTTTTCTGAATGCTATATGGAAGCTTGTTAAGATATACTAGCCGACCCGCGGCGTAGCATACGCCGCATAAGAGGGTAGAGGGCAGGAAGGGGGTATTGGGCACAGCGGCGGGGAGGGGGTTTGGACCCCCCTCAACTGTGTCCCCCATGTGTGCTCTACCTCCAGCTTAAGCTCAGCAGGAATCCCCCCTCTCCCTCAACTGGGTCCCCCATGTGCACTTCCCCTCCAGCTTAAGCTCAGCAGGAACCCTCCCCCTCCTGCTTAAGCACAGTAGCAGCCAGGGCCGGATTTGTATTTTTTACCGCCCAAGGCCAACTATACTGTCTGCTTGGTTTTTATATCTGTGTGCCCCAATGAGAATTTTACTTACTTTCCATCATTGGATGTCACAGACAATAACTATTTTAGTAATATGCGTATAGACTATGTTATGTTTTTCTTAAGAACTTTTATGTTATGCTTGCTATCTCGTTAATTAAGGAACCATTGTGTCACTATGAGAGTTAGGCTGATGTATACCTGCATGATAGAGCTTACAGGTCTTGCAGGGACGACACAAGTACAGGACAGAGGGTTCAAAGGGTAAATCTGTCCTTGTAGATAGGGATGGCTCCATAGAACAGCTTTACTGCCCCTCACTGAGCCGCCCCTAAATTTCTGGTGCCCTAGGCCATGGCCTATGAGGCCTTGCCAGAAATCCGGCCCTGGTAGCAGCCGCCACTATTAGTAAGGGGCAGCGGGCGGGGATGACTCACCTCTTCCGTGTTCCATCGTGCGTTCCACTGTCGTCACTTCCTGCAATGCCGCACACTGTATTGGTGTAATTTGCCTTTTTATAACAGAAAGAAATCTGCAATAATTCAGCTATAAGTGAATATTTGTGGTTACCCACAATGCACTGCTACTAAATATGCAAATTACACCTTTCTCCCCCTTGGTAAGTCAAGCAAGCATCCAGAGCCACTGGTGTATAGCAAGCATATAGCTTTAAATGTTACACAGTCATATCAAACCCACATGTAGACAGCCTGTTTCAGACTTTTGGTCCTCATCAGTACATGGTAGGGATTGATATGGCTGTATGAGATAGGGCTTGGACCAGTACAACAGAGTAACCAAGCAGCTCAGGGTGACCCAAACCACTCGGAATGTATAGGGGGATAAAAGGGACCAAAAAGACCTCCTACTAAAAAAAGCAAAGCTTGGTGTAATTTGCCTTCCTAAAACAGAAGGAAATCTGCAATAATTCAGCTATAAGTGAACATTTGTGGTTACCCACAATGCACTGCTACTAAATATGCAAATAATTCCTTTTCACCCTTAGTAAGTCAAGCAAGCATCCAGAACCACTGGTGTATAGCAAGCCTATAGCTTTAAATTTTACACAGCCATATCAAACCCACATGTGACAGCCTGTTTCAGACTTTTGGTTCTCATCTGTACATAGCAAGGATTGATATGGCTGTATGAGATAGGGCTTGGACCAGTACAACAGAGTAACCAAGCAGCTCAGGGTGACCCAAACCACTCGAATGTATAGGGGGATAAAAGGGAACAAAAAGACCTTCTACTAAAATAATCAAAGCTTGGTGTAATTTGCCTTCTTAAAACAGAAGAAAATCTGCAATAATTCAGCTATAAGTGAACATTTGTGGTTACCACAATGCACTGCTACTAAATATGCAAATTATTCCTTTTAACCCGTGGTAAGTCAAGCATGCCTATAGCATTAAAAAGATCCCCTGGGGGGTACTCACCTCGGGTGGGGGAAGCCTCCGGATCCTAATGAGGCTTCCCACGCCGTCCTCTGTCCCACGGGGGTCTCTCCGCAGCCCTCCGAACAGCCGGCGACTGTGCCGACTGTTAGTTTAATATTTACCTTTGCTGGCTCCAGCGGGGGGCGCTGTGGAGGCTTTCCGTTCCGAACTACACGGAAATACCCGATCTCAGTCGGGTCCGCTCTACTGCGCAGGCGCCGGAAACTTGCGCCTGCGCAGTAGAGCAGACCCGACGGCGATCGGGTATTTCCGTGTAGTTCGGAGCCGACAGCCGTCAGAGCGCCTGCGCTGGAGCCAGGAAGGTAAATAATGACGTCACCGCTGCCTGGACTCCACGGAGGGCTGCAGCGAGACCCCTGACGGATGGAGGACGGCGTGGGAAGCCTCATTAGGATCCGGAGGCTTCCCCCACCCGAGGTGAGTACCCCCCAGGGGATCTTTTTATGTTACAGATCCTCTTTAAGTTTTACACAGTCATATCAAACCCACATGTGCCAGCCTATTTCAGACATTTGGTCCTCATCAGTATATAGCAGGGATTGATAAGGCTGTATGAGATAGTGCTTGGACCAGTACAACAGACTAACCAAGCAGCTCAGGGTGACCCAAACTACTAAGAATATATAGGAGGATAAAAAAAAGAGACCAAAAAGCCCTCCTACTAAAAAAAAAGCAAAGCTTGGTGTAATTTTCCTTCTTAAAACAGAAGCAAATCTGCAATAATTCAGCTATAAGTGAACATTTGTGGTTACCCACAATGCACTGCTACTGAATATGCAAATTATCCCTCTTTGCCCTTGGTTTGATATGACACTACTTCTTCTTCTTGCTTGGACCAGCCCCTTCTTCTTGCTTGGACCGGCCCTGGGGGCAGGGCGCTACTTCTTCTTCTTGCTCGAAGGTTGAGGCACTTACTCTATTATATATATAGATAGAATATAAAATATAGACTGGACTACATAAATAGCATGTGCCTTTCTTTAAAGTGATACTGAAGTGAAAAAAACTCATGATATAATAATAACGGGCAGCATGGTGACGTAGTGGTTAGCTCTCTTGCCTTGCAGCGCTGGGTCCCTGGTTCGTATCCCAGCCAGGGCACTATCTGCAAAGAGTTTGTATGTTCTCTCCGTGTCTGCGGGGGTTTCCTCCGGGCACTCCTGTTTCCTCCCACATTCCAAAAACATACAGATAAGTTAATTGGCTCCCCCTAAAGACATATGGCAATGGTAGGGATTAGATTGTGAGCTCCTTTGAGGGACAGTTAGTGACAAGACAATATAAATATATATATATACACTGTACAGCGCTGCGTAATATCTCGGCGCTAAATAATAATAATATAATGAATTGGTTGTGTATTACGGATGATTAATAGAACATTAGTAGCCAAGAAAATAATGTCATGGTTTTATTTTCAGGTATATACTGTAGTTTTTTTTTATAATATTGCATCATCCTCTAATAATTCCACAATACACTCAGCATTTTAAATGATTTCTCAGAGCAGGCTACTGACCCTTTGAACATTTCTCTGCAGAAAAACCATAAACAAAGAAGAAACAATGAAAGACATTTGAGATAAGAGCTTCAAAAGACAGTGCTGTCCAGGACTTTATAAAGTCTCAGAGCTCACAGAAGCTCTTTTGCATAAATAACAACTAAAGTTTCTTAACTCTTCCTGTACTGGAAACAATATGAGACTCATATCTGGGCTAATAATGCTTTATTTCTTAGCAGTACTACACATACAAATCATTATATCATAAGTTGATTTTCACTTTAGATTCCCTTTAACCACTTCACCGCTAAGGATTTTTTCCCTTTAAGTGGACCTGAACTCAGAACTCCCACTCGCTTCTAAAATATAAGCAACAGTATAGTAACTTTTAAAGAAAAACATTTCTATGTTACAGCTTACAGAACTCCTGTAATAAATCTGCAGTGTGTCTTCTTCCTGATCCTGCTTTCCTGGAAGAAGACAAAGGGGTAACATCCTGTCCTGTGTTTACATATTAGCTGGGTCTGCCGAGGAAATCCAAAATTCTGTGCTGACACAGCTGAGAGATCAAATTACACTTGTAATTACTTGAAGGTGAGGAGGAATTAGACTGGCACTTCTCTCTAAAAGCACACAGGGTGCTTTTTTATCTTTTTCCCTTTTGTGCTGTGCAAGAGTTCAGGTCCACTTTAAAAACCAGAGCAATTTTTAACATTTCACACTCATTCATTCATTCGCCAATAACTTTATCGCTACTTATGACAGCTAAATGATCTATACATAGGGCTCGATTCACAAAGCGGTGCTAACCCAGTTAGCACGCCTAAAAGACTTTACGCGTGATAACCATTGCACCACGCTGGTGAAAAGCCAGTTTAGGCGTGATAAGTTTAGGCGTGATAAGTTTAGATTGCGCGCAAAGTCCCGCACGCAAAGCAGCGCCATTAAACTCTATGCGAAGTGCACCAGACTTTGCTAGCGCATAACTTTTGATCAGCTGTCCACTGCGGTGCTAACCCAGTTGGTGCTATAGTTATCACACCTAAACTTATCCCGCCTAAACTTATCACACCTAAACTTATCACGCCTAAACTTATCACACCTAAACTTATCACGCCTAAACTGAGTTTAGGCGTGATAAAGGGCTTTTCACCAGCGTGCTAACTGTTAGCACCGCTTTGTGATTCAAGCCCATACTCTTTTTCCGAGGCAAAATTGTGGTTTCTTTGGGTGGTACTTTATGCTAAGAATTATTTTATTTCTTACGGATTGTAAAGGGAATAAGAGGAAAAAACTAGAAAGAAAATCATTATTTCTCAGTTTTCAGCAATTAGGGCTCATTCACACTAGAGGCACTTTTGCCTTTTTTTAAGCACTGGCGATTTTTCAAAATCGCCCTGGAAGCGCTTACACCATGCTTTCCAATGAGATAGTTCTCATTTGGGCATTCCGTTCGCTTTCAGCTGACTAAAGCGCTGCATGGACCATTTTCAAGGCGATTTGCCTCAATGGAAGGTATAGGAAAAACGCAAAATGCTGACAAAATTGCTTTGTGCAGTGATTGCGTTCGCGTTTTTAAGAATATTGTATTTATTCTTTTCTGGATCAAAGAGTCCAAAAGTCTTCCTGACTTGCATCAGGGAGTAAATAAAAAAAACACTTGGGAAAACAGCTAACAAAAACGCTTAAGCAAAAACGCCAAGAGCACAGCAAGCGCTGGGAATTGCAAAAAAAAAAAAAATTGAGTCAAAAAATCACTAACGCAAATGCTATCTGGGCCTAATTGTTTGAAAATAAAAATTGCTGTTGTAACATATAGTGATGCTCAAATACCCCTTTTTAAAATTCGAGTTTGGTCGAATTCGAATAGTAAATTATTCGAGGTCAGTCGAATATTCGAGTCGAATAATTTTTACTATTCGATTCGACCTCGGACTTCGAGCTCACTATTCGAGTCGGTATTCGAGCTCACTATTCGAGCTGACTATTCGAATTGGCCTTAAATAGCTTCCAACACTTGTTTTGAGGGTGAATGATGCAAGAAACATCTTTTTTTCCAAGTAACAACAGCAAGTGATTATGTGGGGATGTTCCTTTAAAAAAAAATGTGGAAAGAGAAGTTGTGTCCTTAATTTTGTTCAGTAGTGTTACTGTATATACTTGTTCTTCTTCTTCTTTATCTTTCTTCTTCTTCTTCTCGATCTTCTTCTTCTATATCTTCTTCTTCTTCTTCTATATTGTCTTCTTCATCATCTTCTTCTTCTTCATCTTCTTCTTCTTCTTCTTCTTCATCTTCTTCTTCTTCATCTTCTTCTTCTTCTTCTTCTTCATCTTCATCTTCTTCATCTTCTTCTTCTTCATCTTCATCTTCATCTTCTTCTTCTTCTTCTTCTTCTTCTTCTTCTTCTTCTTCTTCTTCTTCTTCTTCTTCTTCTTCTTCTTCTTCTTCTTCATCTTCATCTTCATCTTCTTCATCTTCTTCATCATCTTCTTCATCTTCTTCATCTTCTTCATCATCTTCTTCATCTTCTTCTTCTTCTTCTTCATCTTCTTCTTCTTCTTCATCTTCTTCTTCTTCATCTTCTTCATCTTCTTCTTCTTTTTCATCTTCTTCTTCATCATCTTCTTCATCTTCTTCTTCATCTTCTTCTTCATCTTCATCTTCTCCTTCTCCTTCTTTTTCAATATCGTCTTCTTCTTCTTCACGTATTTCTCTTTTCAATTTTTTTTTTAAAGAAATGCAGCTATTTTTGAGCGTAACAAATAGCTGGTGGGCGCACGCATGTTGGAAGCGCCATTGTATGTGCTCCCTGGCAGTGGAAACACAAAGACAGCAGGAGGTAAATTCAGCAGCAGGAGGAGGAGGATGAGTGTGTGGCAGCAGGCAGTCAATGAGGCAGGCAGCTCGCCGTGACATAATAGCCCTGGTACCTAGCGGTGATACCAGGGCTGTAAATAAACACAACAGGAGGTCCCAGACAGCGGTCGTGCAGCCCACATTGTGTCCAATACACAACTGGGACAACACAGTTTTCAACCCGGGCACCTCAGAAAAATTAAACCTTTTTTTTTTTTTTTAATGGTTTGTTTGGTTTTGGTTTTGCAACCAATATAGCTATTGTTTGACGTAATAGCTGGTGGCAGAGTGGCAGCAGAAGGTAATTCTGTGTACCCTGGCAGTGGGAAACACAGACAGACAGCAGCAGCAGGAGGAGGAATGGAGGAGTAGGCGAGCAGCTATTGTTTGACGTAATAGCTGGTGGCAGAGTGGCAGCAGAAGGTAATTCTGTGTACCCTGGCAGTGGGAAACACAGACAGACAGCAGCAGCAGGAGGAGGAATGGAGGAGTAGGCGAGCAGCTATTGTTTGACGTAATAGCTGGTGGCAGAGTGGCAGCAGAAGGTAAATCATCTGTGTACCCTGGCAGTGGGAAACACAGACAGACAGCAGCAGCAGCAGCAGGAGGAGGTATGGAGGAGCAGTGTGAGTGTGGCAGCAGGTAGGCAGCGTGACATAATAGCCCTGGTACCTAGCGGTGATACCAGGGCTGTAAATAAACACAACAGGAGGTCCCAGACAGCGGTCGTGCAGCCCACATTGTGTCCAATACACAACTGGGACAACACAGTTTTCAACCCGGGCACCTCAGAAAAATTAAACCTTTTTTTTTTTTGTAATGGTTTGTTTGGTTTTGGTTTTGCAACCAATATAGCTATTGTTTGACGTAATAGCTGGTGGCAGAGTGGCAGCAGAAGAAGGTAATTCTGTGTACCCTGGCAGTGGGAAACACAGACAGACAGCAGCAGCAGGAGGAGGAATGGAGGAGTAGGCGAGCAGCTATTGTTTGACGTAATAGCTGGTGGCAGAGTGGCAGCAGAAGGTAAATCATCTGTGTACCCTGGCAGTGGGAAACACAGACAGACAGCAGCAGCAGCAGCAGGAGGAGGTATGGAGGAGTAGTGTGAGTGTGGCAGCAGGTAGGCAGCGTGACATAATAGCCCTGGTACCTAGCGGTGATACCAGGGCTGTAAATAAACACAACAGGAGGTCCCAGACAGCGGTCGTGCAGCCCACATTGTGTCCAATACACAACTGGGACAACACAGTTTTCAACCCGGGCACCTCAGAAAAATTAAACCTTTTTTTTTCTTTTTTAATGGTTTGTTTGGTTTTGGTTTTGCAACCAATATAGCTATTGTTTGACGTAATAGCTGGTGGCAGAGTGGCAGCAGAAGAAGGTAATTCTGTGTACCCTGGCAGTGGGAAACACAGACAGACAGCAACAGCAGCAGGAGGAATGGAGGAGTAATGTGAGCAGCTATTGTTTGACGTAATAGCTGGTGGCAGAGTGGCAGCAGAAGGTAAATCATCTGTGTAGTGTACCCTGGCAGTGGGAAACACAGACAGACAGCAGCAGCAGCAGCAGCAGCAGGAGGAGGTATGGAGGAGTAGTGTGAGTGTGGCAGCAGGTAGGCAGCGTGACATAATAGCCCTGGTACCTAGCGGTGATACCAGGGCTGTAAATAAACACAACAGGAGGTCCCAGACAGCGGTCGTGCAGCCCACATTGTGTCCAATACACAACTGGGACAACACAGTTTTCAACCCGGGCACCTCAGAAAAATTAAACCTTTTTTTTTTTTTATGGTTTTTGGTTTTGCAACCAATATAGCTATTGTTTGACGTAATAGCTGGTGGCAGAGTGGCAGCAGAAGAAGGTAATTCTGTGTACCCTGGCAGTGGGAAACACAGACAGACAGCAGAAGGGCAGTACACAGCAGCCCACTGTAGGTGTAAAATGTGTGGCTGCAGGCGACGTAATAGTCAAAGTGAACCAGGCTGGCTTAGTGAGCAGGAGCCAGGAGGTGGTAAAGGGTGGTAAGGCACATTAACGATGGTTCCGGCAGCCAGTTCATGTCCCCCTCTCGCCGACAACAGGGGCCAGGAACTCGCCTTCCACCCACGCCTGGTTCATCTTGAGAAACGTCAGTCTGTCCACAGACTTGTGAGACAGACGTGAGCGTTTCTCGGTGACCACGCCACCAGCTGCACTGAAGCAGCGCTCGGACAGCACGCTGGAAGGGGGGCAGGACAGCACTTCCAGGGCGTACTGCGCCAGCTCGCTCCAGATCTCCATGCGCTTGACCCAATACTCCATGGGATCAACAGGGGCATCGCTGTCAAGCCCGCTGTACGACCCCATGTAGTCAGCCACCATGCGGGTCAGGCGCTGGCTGTGACCGGAGGAGGATGCTGCTGCATGCATCTCCTCTCTAGTCACTGCTGCCGGAGCCTCTACAGTCCTGTAGAGCTCGTGGCTGAGAGACAGCAGGTCTGTGGGGCGCTTGCTGCTGCTGGATGCAGGCACCTGCTGCTGCCTCTGTGCTGGCTGCTGGACAGTGGGGGTGGAAGCCTGGGGGAAGGCTTCCTCCAAGCGCTCAACAAGGGCCTGCTGCAAGCTCCTTATTTGTTGCGCTGGGTCTCCTCCTGCAGGCGGCAGGAACTGGCTCAACTTCCCCTTGAGGCGTGGGTCCAACATCATGCTGATCCAGATGTCCTCCCTCTGCTTCATCTGGATCACCCTGGGGTCCCTGCGCAGGCACGTCAGCATGTGCGCTGCCATTGGGAAGAGGCGGGCCACGTCTGCTGGCACATCGACGTCAGTGCTGTCCTCATCCTCCTCCTCTGCCGCCTCATCCTCTCTCCACCCCCGCACCAACTCAGCTGCGCTGTGCTGATCCCCCTCATCAGCAGCCAGGTCAGGGACCTCCACCAAGTCCTCCTCCTCCTCCCCCTCAGAGGTGGACTGCGCAGCTGGTTGCCGCTCCTGCTGGTCCAAGGCTGCCGCTCCCTGTTCCAGCAAAGCATCGAGGGCCCTGTTCAGCAGAGAAACCAGGGGCACCCACTCGCAGACCATAGCATGGTCCCTGCTCACCATGTTTGTGGCCTGCAGGAAGGGAGCCAGCACTAAGCACACCTGCTGCATGTGCCTCCAGTCATCATCGGGGACGATGGACGGGATGTTGCTGGTCTTGTCCCTTCTCTGAGCTGCGGAAACAGTGGCCAGGGCAAGGTACTGTTTGACAGCGTGCCTCTGTTCAACCAGACGCTCCAACATCGCCAGGGTGGAGTTCCAGCGAGTCGGAACGTCAAGGATCAGCCGATGGCGTGGCAGATCCAGCTCCTTTTGCACGTCTTCCAGGCTCGCACAGGCTGCAGCCGAGCGCCGGAAGTGACGCACAACATTCCTTGCCGTTTCCAGCAGTTCGCCCATCCCCTGGTAGGTGCGCAGGAACTTCTGCACCACCAGGTTCAGCACGTGGGCAAGACAGGGGATGTGGGTCAGGTTTCCCCTGTCTATTGCGGCAACCAGATTGGCCCCATTGTAGGCCACCACCTCTCCGACTCTGAGGCCTCTGGGGGTCAGCCAAATCCTCTCCTGCTCCTGGAGTTTGGCCAACACATGGGTTGCCGTCAGCTTGGTCTTCCCAAGGCTGACCAAGTGCAGCAGCGCTTGGCAGTGGCGGGCCTTCACGCTGCTGCTGAGGCGGGGGGTTTGGCCAGGTGTGCCGGAGGATGGCAGAGGATCGGAGGAACCTGCTGCAGTTCCCCTGAGCCTGCGGGGTGGCACCACCCACTGTGTTGCTGCTGCTGCTGTGCCCGCTGCTGCTCTCCCATCCTCACCCCCTTCCACCAAGCTGACCCAGTGGACAGTGAAGGACAGGTAGCGGCCTGTCCCGAAGCGGCTGCTCCAGGAGTCCATGGTGACGTGGACCCTTTCACCAACCGCGTGCTCCAGCCCTCGCTCCACATTGGCCATCACAAAGCGGTGCAGTGCAGGAATGGCCTTGCGGGCAAAGAAGTGTCTGCTGGGGAGCTGCCAGTCTGGGGCTGCGCAAGCAAGCAGCGCACGAATGTCGCTCCCCTCCTGCACGAGCGTGTACGGCAGGAGTTGGGAGCACATGGCCCGTGCCAGCAAGCCGTTCAGCTGCCGCACGCGACGGCTGCTGGGAGGCAGAGCCCTAACCACCCCCTGGAAGGACTCGCTCAAAAGGCTCTGGCGTGGCCTTTTGCTGACACGGGAATCAGCAGACACAGCAGAGGAGGCCACTGAGGACTGGCTGCCAGAACAGGCCTCAGTGTCGGCGGCAGGAGTTGCAAAGGGGGGAGGAGCAGTGCGTTTCCGCACTCCTGCTGGTGCTGCTGGAGGAGCAGGAGGGCGGGTGGCTGCTGTTGCTGCTGCTGCTGCTGAAGGCTGTGCAGTGATGGGTGTGGTGCCACTGCCAGCAGCAGATGCCTTCAGCCTCTGGAACTCCTCATGCTGGTGGAAATGTTTAGCCGCAAGGTGGTTGATGAGCGAGCTGGTGCTGAACTTTAAGGGGTCTGCACCTCTGCTCAACTTCCGCTGACAGTGGTTGCAAGTGGCGTACTTGCTGTACACAGTGGGCATGGTGAAAAACCGCCAGATTGGTGACAGAAACTTCCCCCTACGGCATGGAAGCGCTGCTGCCTGTCTCCCTGTGGTGGTTGGGGGGGGGGGGGCTTGGGTGCGGCTGGTGGTGGTACTGGCTGATGCTGCTGCTGCTGCTGCTGAGCCTGAGACACCAGCAGGCTGTGGGACGCTGCCAATGCTTGCAATGATGCGCCTCCTTGCAAGGCCCACAAGCGCATCCTCCTCCTCCTCCTCAGAGCTGCTGAGGACGACATCCCCTGGAGGTGGTGGCACCCAGTCTCTGTCTGTCACCGGGTCATCATCATCCTCCCCCTCCTGAAACATGTCCTGCTGGGATGAGGACCCCCCAAACTCCTCTCCTGATGCATGGATGGGCTGCTTGACTGTCGCCACAGTCTTGCTGTCCAATCCCTCATCCCCCAAAGTGCCCATCAGCATCTCCTCCTCAAGATCGCCAACAACAGCAGACAATTTACTCATGATGCCTGGGGTCAAAAGACTGCTGAATGACAGGTCGGCGAGTGACGGTGAACTGGCCTCCTCCCCAGACCCTGCTGGGCGGCTGCTGCGAACAGGGGTGGTGGTGGTGGTGGTGGTGGTGGTGAGGGTGGAGGCCTCGGATGCAGAGCTGATGGCGGGCTGCTCATCCTCCGTCATGAGTTGCACCACAGTGTCTGCATCCTTTTCCTCAATGGGACGTTTCCGACCCGGCTGGAGGAAAATGGGAGCAGGTGCTACACGCTGCTGCTGCTGTGTCTCTGCAGCGTGAGTTGCAGATGCTCCTGCTGGGCGGCGCCCAAGGCGTCCACGGCCAGTGGCTATGGGAGGAATGTTAGCCACTGACGCTGCTGCTGCTGCTGCGGAACTGTGCATGGTGGCGCGCCCGCGGCCGCGGCTTGCCACAATGCTGCTCCCTCTCCTCCTGATTCCCTTGCTGCCCTTCCCCTTGCCCAAACCGCGCTGGCTGCCGCTTCCAGACATCTTAAATGTTTTGGGCGTATAGACAAAAGTTTTGTAAAAGGGCGGGTGAAAAGTGGGGTACTTTAATGGAGTGGGTTGGTTGGTGAGGTGACTGAGTGAGTGTCCCCTAGTACAGTAAGTAAGTAGTAACAGTCAGGAAGTACAACTAGCAGTTACAATAATCAGTAGTAATCACAAGTAAATTTAGTGTGTGTACACTCAGACAGTGAGTGCACGCACGCAGGAGCTAGTAGCCTATGGACAGTGACTGAGTGTCCTAGACTCCTAGTACAGTAAGAGTAAGTAGTAACAGTAAGTAGAACTAACTAATTACGATAATCAATCAGCGATCAGAAGGAAATAGAGTGTGTGTTGTGTGTGTACACTCAGACAGTGAGTGCACGCACGCAGGAGCTAGTAGCCTATGAACACAGTGACTGAGTGTCCTAGACTCCTAGTACAGTAAGAGTAAGTAGTAACAGTAAGTAGAACTAACTAATTACAATAATCAATCAGCGATCAGAAGGAAATGGAGTGTGGGTGTGTGTACACTCAGACAGTGAGTGCACGCACGCAGGAGCTAGTAGCCTATGAACACAGTGACTGAGTGTCCTAGACTCCTAGTACAGTAAGAGTAAGTAGTAACAGTAAGTAGAACTAACTAATTACAATAATCAATCAGCGATCAGAAGGAAATGGAGTGTGGGTGTGTGTACACTCAGACAGTGAGTGCACGCACGCAGGAGCTAGTAGCCTATGAACACAGTGACTGAGTGTCCTAGACTCCTAGTACAGTAAGAGTAAGTAGTAACAGTAAGTAGAACTAACTAATTACAATAATCAATCAGCGATCAGAAGGAAATGGAGTGTGGGTGTGTGTACACTCAGACAGTGAGTGCACGCACGCAGGAGCTAGTAGCCTATGAACACAGTGACTGAGTGTCCTAGACTCCTAGTACAGTAAGAGTAAGTAGTAACAGTAAGTAGAACTAACTAATTACAATAATCAATCAGCGATCAGAAGGAAATAGAGTGTGGGTGGTGTGTGTACACTCAGACAGTGAGTGACCGCACGCAGGAGCTAGTAGCCTATGGACAGTGACTGAGTGTCCTAGACTCCTAGTACAGTAAGAGTAAGTAGTAACAGTAAGTACAACTAACTAATTACGATAATCAATCAGCGATCAGAAGGAAATGGAGTGTGGGTGTGTGTACACTCAGACAGTGAGTGCACGCACGCAGGAGCTAGTAGCCTATGGACAGTGACTGAGTGTCCTAGACTCCTAGTACAGTAAGAGTAAGTAGTAACAGTAAGTAGAACTAACTAATTACAATAATCAATCAGCGATCAGAAGGAAATAGAGTGTGGGTGGTGTGTGTACACTCAGACAGTGAGTGCACGCACGCAGGAGCTAGTAGCCTATGAACACAGTGACTGAGTGTCCTAGACTCCTAGTACAGTAAGAGTAAGTAGTAACAGTAAGTAGAACTAACTAATTACAATAATCAATCAGCGATCAGAAGGAAATGGAGTGTGGGTGTGTGTACACTCAGACAGTGAGTGCACGCACGCAGGAGCTAGTAGCCTATGAACACAGTGACTGAGTGTCCTAGACTCCTAGTACAGTAAGAGTAAGTAGTAACAGTAAGTAGAACTAACTAATTACAATAATCAATCAGCGATCAGAAGGAAATAGAGTGTGGGTGGTGTGTGTACACTCAGACAGTGAGTGACCGCACGCAGGAGCTAGTAGCCTATGGACAGTGACTGAGTGTCCTAGACTCCTAGTACAGTAAGAGTAAGTAGTAACAGTAAGTACAACTAACTAATTACGATAATCAATCAGCGATCAGAAGGAAATAGAGTGTGTGTTGTGTGTGTACACTCAGACAGTGAGTGCAGTGCGCACACGCAGGAGCTAGTAGCCTATATGAACAGTGACAGTGAGTGTCCCTACGGGTACAGTAAGAGTAAGTAGTAAGTAAGTACAACTAACTAACAATAATCTATCAGTAATCAGAAGGAAATAGAGTGTGTGTACACACAGACAGTGAGTGAGTGCACACACGCAGGAGCTAGCTAGTAGCCTATAAACAGTGACAGTCAGTGAGTGTCCTACTCCTAGTACAGTATAACTACAATACTATTAGTAAAGGACAGCAGAAATACTGGTATAGATGAGAGAAATAAACAGAGGACAGCTGCCCACAGAGGCAAGGCCCCCCTGAGGCCTAAACCTGTAAGCTTGCAGCAGCTGCCTGTCTCTAATGTAACACACAAGCTACTAACTAAAATACAATGTCTATCTAACTAACAACAATATAGGTGTATATGGCAGGTGTAGGTGAGCAAAAACGCTAGGTAAATGATCACAATAGAGCACTTGCTAAGCCAAAGCACAAAGGAGCAACTCTCTCTCTGTACAAGTCTCAGGCAAGCATGGAGAAAAGGAACATGGCGGCCGCTATTTATAGGGTAGGGGCTGGCCAGGGTCCCCCTCTGTGATTGGCTGCCGTCAGAGGGCCTGGGAGCCCTCTGATTGGCTCTAAGGACATCAATCTGGGCTATGACGCTATTCGAGCTCGGTACCGAGCTCGAATAGCGCCGGGTTGCTCGAATAGCTCGAATAGTGAATGGGCTATTCGAGTGTACTCGGATAGCCCATTCGAATAGCTCCAGCTATTCGGAGCTCGAATACCGAGCTCGAATAGCTGAAAAAGAGCTCGAATATTCGAGCTACTCGAATATTCGAGCTCTGCTGAGCACCACTGGTAACATACACCCACACTTTGTATTGTATTTAAATGTTGTATTATTACAACAT
The DNA here is from genome assembly GCF_040937935.1 of Hyperolius riggenbachi. Taxonomy (NCBI): domain Eukaryota; kingdom Metazoa; phylum Chordata; class Amphibia; order Anura; family Hyperoliidae; genus Hyperolius; species Hyperolius riggenbachi. The sequence goes on along the minus strand of NC_090646.1, from coordinate 593,748,407 downwards.
TTAAATTATGTCTCAAGTAAAATGTATGGTGACAATATTTTATTTGGAAATAAAGGAGCATTTTTTTCCATTTTGTGATTCTTTATACTATATCACTAGCCCTTATTGACAAATGTAACAGTAATATACACTCATAGCATAGATATTTTAAAAAAACTGAGTTCCTAAGGTAACTGCAGTATTTATGTATTCTTTTTTAAATGCTGTCACTTTTTTTTTTACACGTGTTTTATTGTGGTAACTATGGAGAAGGGTATGTAAAAAGGATTTATAACTAATGGGGGGTTTATTTATTTTTATTAATTTTAATGTATGTACTGTACATGTAGTTTTACTAGTTGGCCACTAGATGTTCTCCCACTTACTTGTGTACTGAACAGTACACAGGAGGTGATGTTAGTGTGTGTTGATTACCGTATATACTCGCGAGCAAGCCGACCCGCATGTAAGCCGACCCCCCAACTTTTACCTGAAAAACCAGGAAAAAATGATTGACCCCCATATAAGCCGGGGGTATGAAATGCTGGCTGCATGATCCCCCCCAGTGTGTCCCAGTATAGCTAGTATAGTGCCCAGTATAGCTAGTATAGTACCTGGTATGGGTAGGTAGTCCCCCAGTATAGCTAGTAAAGTGGCCAGTATAGCTAGTATAGTGTCCCAGTATAGCTAGTATAGTGCCAAGTATGGGTAGGTAGCAACCCAGTATATCTAGTATAGTACTCAGTATAGCTAGTAAAGTGCCAAGTATGGGTAGGTAGTCCCCCAGTATAGCTAGTAAAGTGCCCAGTATAGGTAGTATAGTCTCCCAGTATAGCTAGTATAGTGCCCAGTATGGCTAGTATAGTGCCCAGTATGGCTAGCATAATGCCCAGTATGGGTAGCATAGTGCCCAGTATGGCTAGTATAGTGCCCCAGTATAGCTAGCATAGTGCCCCAGTATAGCTAGCATAGTGCCCCAGTATAGCTAGTATAGTGCCCCAGTATAACTAGCATAGTGCCCCAGTATAGCTATCATAGTGCCCAGTATGGCTAGTATAGTGCCCAGTATGGCTAGTATAGTGCCCAGTATGGCTAGGTGGGTGGGTAGGTAGTTAGTGCCCCTCCCCGCTCCTCCGCGGCCGCCGCTGCTTTTACCTTAGGCGGCGCCGTTTTCTCTATCCCCGTCCTGCTCCGGTAACTAATTCACAGCAGCGCGACCCTCGGCGGCTGCTGTGTGATGACGGAGGAAACCATAGAGAGCGGCTTCCTGTAGCGGTGATATGTATCGCCGTTACTATGGGAACCGCACTCTATGGTTTCCTCCGTCATCACACAGCAGCCGCCGAGGGGCGCGCTGCTGTGAATTAGTTACCGGAGAAGGACGGGGATAGAGGAAGCGGCGCCGCCTAAGGTTATAGCAACAGCGGCCGCGGGGGGATCAGGGAGGGGCACTACCTTCCCACCCACCTACCCATACTACCACATGAGTCGCAAGCAAGCCGACCCCCCAAATTTTGGGCCACTTTTGGGGGGTGAAAAATTTGGCTTGCTTGCGAGTATATACGGTACATTTTTATGAATG